>NC_086445.1:816996077-817598608 GCF_028390025.1 Pseudophryne corroboree | reverse complement strand
AGGGGCTACTAACAACCCTAAACCTAAATATATGTGCGGCACGCCGCCAAAGGAAAAGAACAACAAAGGAAATGCTGTCCACTCGCCGACACAATACCGTTGTGTACCGGCGGTGACAGCACAAGCAGAACCCTCTGCAAAACACCAGAAACAAATTATAACCAAAGAATACTGCGGCCTGAGCCGACGGACGCGGCAAAGCCGCTACTCACGGAACCGGTACAAATACTGACAAACGGACAGGAACCCCCAATGTAGCCGACACAGACTCTCAGAACCGGAGGACAGGCAGAATCCCAAACGACAGGCCGGTGGACACCAAGAAGCCAGACACTCGCCCAGGCACAGACAAAGCCACAGGACTCCTGGACAGGAACGCTTCATGGCAGGACACAGGATCAGACACTGGAATCGACACAGGAACTGACACTCAAAGCAGCTAGGCAGACACTGCTAGACAGGAGCTCAGGAACTGGCAGAGACTAGCTCAGAACTCAAGAACTCTGGAACCTTGGAAATATCACCAGCATCTGTGAATTGCACTGAGCCAGAATATAACAGAGAGACTTAATTAATTATGTCGTGCAGCTGCCCTGCTGCACAACTGAGAGGTGCAATCAACAGACAGGTGAGGTTGAACACATGGGAACAAGCTGCAATTACACAGACTCACCACCGGCAGCAAACAAGAGTATTCTTAAACCAGAGCAACGGGAAATCCTGGACTGCAAGACAACTATAAACATAAAATAGGAATGAACCACTACCTGTGGTTCATAACAGTACCCTCTCTTTAAGGGTGAGCTCCGAACACCCCATGACACCCACGGGGAACATAAACAGAAGTATAACATACAATACATAACCAAAAATGCAAAACAGGAATGAGCCACAGCCGTGGCTCATAACAATAGTTTTCTTAACCTCAATAACCATAATTTCCACTCATTTCCAGTCTATTCTGAACACCTCACACCTCACAATATTATTTTTAGTCCTAAAATTTGTACCGAGGTCGCTGGATGGCTAAGCTAAGCGACACAAGTGACCGACACAAACACCTGGCCCATCTAGGAGTGGCACTGCAGTGTCAGGCAGGATGGCACTTCAAAAAAATAGTCCCCAAACAGCACATGATACAAAGAAAAAAAGAGGCGCACCAAGGTCGCTGTGTGACCAAGCTAAGCAACACAAGTGGCCGACACAAACACCTGGCCCATCTAGGAGTGGCACTGCAGTGTCAGGCAGGATGGCACTTCAAAAAAATAGTCCCCAAACAGCACATGATGCAAAGAAAAAAAGAGGCGCACCAAGGTCGCTGTGTGGCTAAGCTAAGCGACACAAGTGGCCGACACAAACACCTGGCCCATCTAGGAGTGGCACTGCAGTGTCAGGCAGGATGGCACTTCAAAAAAATAGTCCCCAAACAGCACATGATGCAAAGAAAAAAAGAGGCGCACCACAGGTATAGAATGTAGATGGATAGTATACTTAATGACGACACAGAGGTAGGTACAGCAGTGGCCTTCCGTACTGCTATATATAGTATACTGGTGGTCACTGTGTCAGCAAACTGCAAAACTAAAATGCACCACAGGTATAGAATGTAGATGGATACTTAATGACGACACAGAGGTAGGTACAGCAGTGACCTTCCGTACCGTACTGCTATTATATATAGTATACTGGTGGTCACTGTGTCAGCAAACTGCAAAACTAAAATGCACCACAGGTATAGAATGTAGATGGATAGCGGCCAGTGGTTTACCAATTATGCCTTTGCTCACAGCATCAACTACATGAGTTTCTATTTATGGTTATAAAAGTCCGGTCTACTACAGGATCATTGGATCAAGTTCACAGTTATCTATGATCAGGACTGTTCGGTATTCATGTGGACCAAGTGAGTTTATGTATGTCAACACAGACTTTTTTTTTTCTTTTTTTTCTTTTAACAGATATTAATCATCTCTGTTGGTAAGATTCTATTTAAAGTGATATCCCTGGAGTCATAAGCTCTGGAATGGTACTAATTTGTACTTCTGTTATAAAATTAGCAGTAGGTTCACAGTTATAGAGATGTCATTTTAAAGTGTGTATTGTACTCCAGGGAGAATTATTGTTATCATAATACATTTTATGCATTAAAATAAATGCTTTTTTATTTGATTGTCTAGCGCAACTTGGTAATTTTTTCTACTTAAGTGTGCTTTTGGGGATTGGCATTCCCTTCCCAAGCTGCTGCTGATAATCATCTATACACCACCACTCACTGAGCGCTTAGCTAATTTTCCTCTGCTATATATAGTATACTGGTGGTCACTGTGTCAGCAAACTGCAAAACTAAAATGCACCACAGGTATAGAATGTAGATGGATACTTAATGACGACACAGAGGTAGGTACAGCAGTGGCCTTCCGTACCGTACTGCTATTATATATAGTATACTGGTGGTCACTGTGTCAGCAAACGGCAAAACTAAAATGCACCACAGGTATAGAATGTAGATGGATAGTATACTTAATGACGACACAGAGGTAGGTACAGCAGTGGCCTTCCGTACTGCTATATATAGTATACTGGTGGTCACTGTGTCAGCAAACTGCAAAACTAAAATGCACCACAGGTATAGAATGTAGATGGATAGTATACTTAATGATGACACAGAGGTAGGTACAGCAGTGGCCTTCCGTACTGCTATATATAGTATACTGGTGGTCACTGTGTCAGCAAACTGCAAAACTAAAATGCACCACAGGTATAGAATGTAGATGGATAGTATACTTAATGACGACACAGAGGTAGGTACAGCAGTGGCCTTCCGTACCGTAATGCTATATATTATATACTGGTGGTCACTGGTCAGCAAAACTCAGCACTGTACTCCTCCTATATAATATTATACTGGTGGTCCCCAGTCCCCACAATAAAGCAGCACAATGAGCACAGATATGGAGTGTTTTTCAGGCAGACAACGTATACTGGTGGTCACTGTCAGCAAAACTCTGCACTGTACTCCTGCTATATAATACAGCTGCTCCCCAGTCCCCACAATTAAGCAGTGTGAGCACAGATATATGCAGCACACTGTGAGCACAGATATGGAGCGTTTTTTTCAGGCAGAGAACGGATAACTGGTGGTCACTGATCAGCAAAACTCTGCACTGTACTCCTCCTATATTATACAGCTGCTCCCCAGCCCTCGTCACAATTAAGCAATAGTGCACAGCACAATCAAGTTCAACAATAACGGAGAGGACGCCAGCCACGTCCTCTCCCTAACATTTCCAATGCACGAGTGAAAATGGCGGTGACGCGCGGCTGCTTATATAGAATCCGAATCTCGCGAGAATCCGACAGCGGGATGATGACGTTCGGGCGCACTCGGGTTACCCGAGCCATACGGGAGAATCTGAGTATGGCTTGGACCCGTGTAAAAAGGGTGAAGTTCGGGGGGGTTCGGTTTCCGAGAAACCGAACCCGCTCATCACTAATATATATATATATATATATATATATATATAAATATATATATATATACTTGCAAATGCCGGATCGGCACTCTCCTGAAGACAGGGTATATTGCTCAGGTGCCCTCTGGAGAAAATTCATGCAGGTAACAGGCTGTGTAGCAAACAGCGGCACTCAGAGACTGACACAACGAAAGTAAAGTGCTGGTGCTTTTAATTCATGGCTGGTGAATCCAACGTTTCGGGGCACGCAAGCCCCTTTTTCAAGGTGAGCCAAATACAAAGTGAGAAAACAGTGAAAAAACATTTACCTTTATGGTGAGGAGGACCCACGTGTGGGAAAGGCTACAGCGTCCGGGGGAGCCTGGAGCTTCCGTCCCGGATGTGGTGACGTGTCAGTGCCACGGTCACGTGACCTCCAACGCGTCTCGGGCCGCCGCGTTGCCATGACATCCTGACGCTCCATGGTTGCCATGGATGTGTAAGGCAAGTGCGGGTGCCGGGGTCGCGGAGGAGGCGCGACTTCAGGCTGGGGGTGTTCGATAGTGCAAATAATAGTTGCGGGCAGGGAAGAAACTGTTGCACTGTGTAATCATAACATAAAGCACGTGATTAAAAGTACATACCGGCCTGGATTGGAGGTCTCCTTGTTGTCTAACACTTAGATTAACATGATTAATCTATAAATAGCCGATAAGCAGTCTGCTAATGTGATAAACACCTGATCTATACAATGATATGCCGATATTCAAAGTAAGTGCTATGTGGCAGGCATAAGTCACAGGAGTAGAGGCTGATAAGCCTGGTACACGACCAGAGGTATCAGAGGTGCAACCGTCCTTTTGAGTAGGTGATGGGGACTAGTACTGATTAATATTGCTCAGAAGACACTCCATTGAATTCTGTCATTGAGACCTTTCGGCCTCACAGTGTCCAATCTGTACATCCACGTTGCCTCTCGTCTAAGTAGGGTAGCTGCTCTGTCTCCACCTCTTAAATTGGTGGGGATGTGATCAATAATTTGGAATTGCAGGTCTTTCAATGTATGTTGCTTGTCGACATAGTGTCTGGCCACGGGTTGTTCCGACTTCTTGGTTAAAAGTGCTGCTTTTAATGCGGACCTGTGCAAGGCAAAGCGTTCCCTGGCATTGCGTATGGTCTTGCCTACATACTGCTGTTTGCATGGACAAGTAATTAAATAGACAACGTGTGTCGTAGTGCAGGTGAGTACATGCTTGATGTTGTAGGAAGTCCCAGTGAAGGTAGATTTAAACTTTGAGCCAGTGATCATTGTTTTGCAGGTTTCACAGCCTAAGCATTTGTAGCAGCCTGCTGCTTTGGTTAGAAAATTAGTGGTAGGTGCTGAATCGAATCCTGTAATGTCTGGATGTACCACGAAGTCTTTGATGCTTCTACCTTTTTTGTAGCACATCATGGGTCTTTTCCTCCTTAACCCGATTAAGTTCTTATCGGTGGAGACTATGGGCCACAATGCTTTGAGAGCCCGTGGGATCACTGCACTGGAAGTGTTATATTGTGCCACAAATGGTACAATGTCATTGCTCTTCTTGATGGTAGGTATTAAGAGTTGGTCTCTATTAGTAGTCAGGATTTTTTGTTCGTCTGTGAGTAATAGTTTGCTGTTATAACCTCTCTCTTTAAGCCTTGCGGTAACATTGTTCAAGGCGGATTCCAATTGTGTCGGATCGCTAGTGATTCTGGCTGCCCTAATATATTGAGATTTAGGGAGCCCCTTTTTGAGGGCAGTGGGATGGTGGCTGTTGTAGCGTAATAAAGTGTTTTTATCGGTTGGCTTGTGGTACACTTCAGTGTGGAGCATGCCATCCTTAATGATGACGTTGACGTCCAAATAATTTAATTTGCTGGGGTCACACTGCGATGTGACTCTAATAGTGGACGGTCTAGTGTTGATGGCTTCGATGAACCTCTCAAACCTTTCTTTGCCACCGGTCCAGAGCAGAAACACATCATCTATATATCTACAGTAGTGTAGAATATATTGTGTGTAAGCGTCATTATTGAAAAACATGGCCTGCTCTTCCTCTAGCATGAAGACGTTGGCAAACGAGGGAGATACATTGCTTCCCATGGAGCAGCCGCTTAGTTGCCGGTAGTATTTTCCGTCGAATAAAAAGTAATTGCGGGTTAATATTAATTCGAGTAATTGCAGGAACAAATTGTGATCAAAACTCTTCATGTTAGATTTAATTAAAAATGATCTCATTGCCGCTAGTCCTTGATCGTGCGGAATGCAGGTGTACAGGCTGCAAATGTCTACCGTGCAGATGATGGTTTCCACGGGTACCGTGCCAACTGTTTTAAGTAGATTTAAAAAACTGGTAGTGTCCTTGAGGTAGTTCGGTTGTGCCAAAATAAGTGGCTGCAATATACTGTCCAGGAAGATGGAAATCGGCAGATAAAGTGCTTTGTGCGCAGAGATTATGGGCCTGCCGGGGGGATGATCCAAACTTTTATGTATTTTGGGGACCAGAAATAACAAGGGGACAACGGGGAAATCTTGTTTGAGCGCTTTGCATAATTTGCTGGTTATTAACCCGTTGTTGTATGCTGAATCGAGGATGTTGTCCACTTCAATTTTAAATTGTTTGGTTGGATCAGCGGTCAGTGCTTCGTAGACTGATGTGTCGCCCAGCTGGCGGTATGTTTCATGTTTGTAGTCGCTTACATTCATAATGACTATTCCGCCCCCCTTGTCGGCGGGGCGGATCACGATATCCTTGTAAGTGGCCAGTTGCTTTAAAGCTTTAAATTCAGAGTGTGACATATTGCGGTGATGGCTCTGGTTGGCCTGGGTGTATTTCGTCAAGGATTCGTCCAATAGTCGTGTAAAGGTCTTTATTGATGGATTGGACGACGGTGGGTCAAATTTGGAGCTACGAGCAGAATTAATGAAGGACTGATGCGGTTCCAAACTAGTGACTGGTGCTTGATCTTGAAAGTGCTCTTGTAAACGGAGTTTGCGAGTAAACTTGTGTAGATCGATTTGCCAGGTCAATTCATTAAATTCATTTGTGGGGACAAAAGAAAGTCCATGATTTAAAACTTTAATTTCTAATGAGGTAAATTCTCGATCAGAAAGATTGTAGATGGTATTCACTTCTTGTTTCTGGAGCCTTTTGTTTTGTTGTCCCCTGCGGGTGGGCGCCCTCTGGTTTTTGTGCCTGCCCCTGTGGCAGGCTTTGCCCCTAAAGGGGGGTCCTGAGCTTCTGGGGGACCTTCAGAGTCGGCTAAGACGAAATCGCTATCACTATTAGAGGTGACATTGTCTTTCTGTCTCTCTTCCCTTCGTCTTCGCCAGCTGAATCTTGATCGATAATTATATGGCTTGTGCTCACCGGGTTCCCCCCCGGAAAGCCATCGGTAGACTCGGTTGGTTTCATAATCTTCCTGGACTGTCAGTAATTTGGCCCGTTTGAATTTAATCAACTCTTTTTTATGGTTGTCACAGGCAGTTTGTAGTTTCTTAATAGATGCTTGATTGCTGTCCGTAGTGAGCAATGAGTGGTGTTCCTGTTCAAAGGACTGGATCTTGTCCCTGGTAATTTTCAGTTCCCTGCCGGCTTCCTCGACCACCAGCAGCATGAGATCCATGCTTCATTTGTTAAGGATGCCGGTCCAACGATCGCAGAAATCTGCATTAAATCTTCCAATTGTGGGAACGTTGCTCCAGAAACAAGAAGTGAATACCATCTACAATCTTTCTGATCGAGAATTTACCTCATTAGAAATTAAAGTTTTAAATCATGGACTTTCTTTTGTCCCCACAAATGAATTTAATGAATTGACCTGGCAAATCGATCTACACAAGTTTACTCGCAAACTCCGTTTACAAGAGCACTTTCAAGATCAAGCACCAGTCACTAGTTTGGAACCGCATCAGTCCTTCATTAATTCTGCTCGTAGCTCCAAATTTGACCCACCGTCGTCCAATCCATCAATAAAGACCTTTACACGACTATTGGACGAATCCTTGATGAAATACACCCAGGCCAACCAGAGCCATCACCGCAATATGTCACACTCTGAATTTAAAGCTTTAAAGCAACTGGCCACTTACAAGGATATCGTGATCCGCCCCGCCGACAAGGGGGGCGGAATAGTCATTATGAATGTAAGCGACTACAAACATGAAACATACCGCCAGCTGGGCGACACATCAGTCTACGAAGCACTGACCGCTGATCCAACCAAACAATTTAAAATTGAAGTGGACAACATCCTCGATTCAGCATACAACACCGGGTTAATAACCAGCAAATTATGCAAAGCGCTCAAACAAGATTTCCCCGTTGTCCCCTTGTTATTTCTGGTCCCCAAAATACATAAAAGTTTGGATCATCCCCCCGGCAGGCCCATAATCTCTGCGCACAAAGCACTTTATCAGCCGATTTCCATCTTCCTGGACAGTATATTGCAGCCACTTATTTTGGCACAACCGAACTACCTCAAGGACACTACCAGTTTTTTAAATCTACTTAAAACAGTTGGCACGGTACCCGTGGAAACCATCATCTGCACGGTAGACATTTGCAGCCTGTACACCTGCATTCCGCACGATCAAGGACTAGCGGCAATGAGATCATTTTTAATTAAATCTAACATGAAGAGTTTTGATCACAATTTGTTCCTGCAATTACTCGAATTAATATTAACCCGCAATTACTTTTTATTCGACAGAAAATACTACCGGCAACTAAGCGGCTGCTCCATGGGAAGCAATGTATCTCCCTCGTTTGCCAACGTCTTCATGCTAGAGGAAGAGCAGGCCATGTTTTTCAATAATGACGCTTACACACAATATATTCTACACTACTGTAGATATATAGATGATGTGTTTCTGCTCTGGACCGGTGGCAAAGAAAGGTTTGAGAGGTTCATCGAAGCCATCAACACTAGACCGTCCACTATTAGAGTCACATCGCAGTGTGACCCCAGCAAATTAAATTATTTGGACGTCAACGTCATCATTAAGGATGGCATGCTCCACACTGAAGTGTACCACAAGCCAACCGATAAAAACACTTTATTACGCTACAACAGCCACCATCCCACTGCCCTCAAAAAGGGGCTCCCTAAATCTCAATATATTAGGGCAGCCAGAATCACTAGCGATCCGACACAATTGGAATCCGCCTTGAACAATGTTACCACAAGGTTTAAAGAGAGAGGTTATAACAGCAAACTATTACTCACAGACGAACAAAAAATCCTGACTACTAATAGAGACCAACTCTTAATACCTACCATCAAGAAGAGCAATGACATTGTACCATTTGTGGCACAATATAACACTTCCAGTGCAGTGATCCCACGGGCTCTCAAAGCATTGTGGCCCATAGTCTCCACCGATAAGAACTTAATCGGGTTAAGGAGGAAAAGACCCATGATGTGCTACAAAAAAGGTAGAAGCATCAAAGACTTCGTGGTACATCCAGACATTACAGGATTCGATTCAGCACCTACCACTAATTTTCTAACCAAAGCAGCAGGCTGCTACAAATGCTTAGGCTGTGAAACCTGCAAAACAATGATCACTGGCTCAAAGTTTAAATCTACCTCCACTGGGACTTCCTACAACATCAAGCATGTACTCACCTGCACTACGACACACGTTGTCTATTTAATTACTTGTCCATGCAAACAGCAGTATGTAGGCAAGACCATACGCAATGCCAGGGAACGCTTTGCCTTGCACAGGTCCGCATTAAAAGCAGCACTTTTAACCAAGAAGTCGGAACAACCCGTGGCCAGACACTATGTCGACAAGCAACATACATTGAAAGACCTGCAATTCCAAATTATTGATCACATCCCCACCAATTTAAGAGGTGGAGACAGAGCAGCTACCCTACTTAGACGAGAGGCAACGTGGATGTACAGATTGGACACTGTGAGGCCGAAAGGTCTCAATGACAGAATTCAATGGAGTGTCTTCTGAGCAATATTAATCAGTACTAGTCCCCATCACCTACTCAAAAGGACGGTTGCACCTCTGATACCTCTGGTCGTGTACCAGGCTTATCAGCCTCTACTCCTGTGACTTATGCCTGCCACATAGCACTTACTTTGAATATCGGCATATCATTGTATAGATCAGGTGTTTATCACATTAGCAGACTGCTTATCGGCTATTTATAGATTAATCATGTTAATCTAAGTGTTAGACAACAAGGAGACCTCCAATCCAGGCCGGTATGTACTTTTAATCACGTGCTTTATGTTATGATTACACAGTGCAACAGTTTCTTCCCTGCCCGCAACTATTATTTGCACTATCGAACACCCCCAGCCTGAAGTCGCGCCTCCTCCGCGACCCCGGCACCCGCACTTGCCTTACACATCCATGGCAACCATGGAGCGTCAGGATGTCATGGCAACGCGGCGGCCCGAGACGCGTTGGAGGTCACGTGACCGTGGCACTGACACGTCACCACATCCGGGACGGAAGCTCCAGGCTCCCCCGGACACTGTAGCCTTTCCCACACGTGGGTCCTCCTCACCATAAAGGTAAATGTTTTTTCACTGTTTTCTCACTTTGTATTTGGCTCACCTTGAAAAAGGGGCTTGCGTGCCCCGAAACGTTGGATTCACCAGCCATGAATTAAAAGCACCAGCACTTTACTTTCGTTGTGTCAGTCTCTGAGTGCCGCTGTTTGCTACACAGCCTGTTACCTGTATATATATATATATATATATATATATATATAAATATTCCTCATCCCTAATAGCCTCAAACATATGTTGCCCCCCTCATATGTCATGCAGTATATGGGCAAGTGTACGCTTGCTAGGGTATGTAATTGGGGTGAGAGGCATAGCTGTGGGATGTTAATCCCCAGACTTCTCAAAACTGTGGCTTCTCCCCTGTATGGGATATATATGTGAAGAAATATACTTTAAAGTACACCCTATGGAGGCCACCCCAGGGGGATCTGCCACCGAAGCCTGAGAATTTGTACAGTTTTGAGCATGGTATAGACTCCCGAGGAGAAGATATACATTCTGCAGTACAGGGCAAAGTCCCTTAAATATGGTACAGTGGATTACACACACACTCACACACAGGAAAATGTCAACACAGTTTCCCCCCAGAATATCTTCAGAGAGTCACAGAGTACAAGAAGCCAGCCACAGCGCGCCCTTATAGGCTTTTATTATGATAAAAAACCCTGCTGACTAGCTTAACCTTAACAGGGTAGCTAGTACATAATTCACTCTCCCCTCTTGTTTATAACACCTTGTTCCCGCAGTGTAGATATGTGGAGGACAGTGCTCCCTGTCAGCGTGTGTCTGCAGGGAGAAAATGGCGCTGGTGAGTGCTGGATCCTGCTCTGAGGAGAAGCCCCACCCCCTGTAATGGCCCGTCTTCCCGCACTTACTGTATTATACTGGTCTGAGGTAATTTGCAGCTAACAGTTGGATAAGTCCCTGGTAGCTTCTGTGACCAGTGTAGGGTGCTTGCACTGGCTCAGGACACCCCTCACAGCGCTGTACACAGTGTGCCTCTGAGCCCTCCAGAGCGCAGCCTGTCAGAGCTGCGCTCCCACCTTTGTGCCACCATTCCCGCCGGTGACCCGCTTTCCTGGCTGCCAGTGTCATGCTCACCACTCTTCTTTCTTCTGGCTCTGTTAGGGGGTGGGGGACGTGCTGCGGGAGTGAGCAGTCGACTCGTGGGCTAGAACCATTAACTTCTAGAGTTGGGTCCTACTCCCCCCCTTTATTATAATAAAAAAAATCCCAAAATTATGAAATACACAATATTAGGTTCACATGTATACTGCTAAAATGGGTTATAGTCATATTTAATTTATAGTACCATTTATTATTTAATCACTCCTGTTCTTTTATATCCCCTGCTTAAGGATATTGAAATCAATTAAAGTATTTTAATAAATAAATAAGTGACAATCTAGTCAGCCAGGTACACAGCAGGTAAATGTCTTCACAATTGTGAGGACAGTAATCCCTTTACCTGTGCCGCAATCTATGAGCATTAATCCTTAATTATGTGTATGCTCACATTGATTCTAACAGTACTAGACACGGAGTGGGGAAAACAGGAGATTGATTACTTTGCCCTGTTCGGTTACTCAGGGAACGATTAACCTAGATGGATGAGCAGCGCTCGTTTTGCGGAATCGCTCTGACAGGTCAGTTTGAAAATTGACGGACACATACCCCTTACATAAACTCAGCAGACCCGGCAGTCGGGTCGGCTCCATGATTAAGCTACGGGCGAAATGCGCATTGGAGTGAGGCGCTGGTAGCCCCGTTTTTTGCTCCTGCAAATATCGTATAATTATGTTATGTGTCATGAATACTTAATAAGTGATCTAATCAAAGTATGCAAACACTAATAGAAGCTCTGTGTATCATGAGAACGCTCTAAATGTATGCAGCTCGTGCAGACTGTCATTTTGTGATACCTTCCCACTCAGCACAACGTACGTGCATCTAGTACACTGATAGTAGGCATAAAGGCTTAATATTAGAAATCAACCTTAGCCTTATTTGATAATACACTGGTAGCATTGATTTATCTGCATGTTATTATACAGCGGTGGCGATTTGGATTATGTACCTCATGATTGTATAGAGGAAAGATCTAATAGCCAAGCTGCCATATAGTATTATTATGTCTGCGACCGTTTGATGCAGAATTGCACACCTATAAACTAAGTCTCCACAGCCCTGTATGAGCTAAAGTGGGAGGCAGCAACTGTGAATGGGATAACTTCGTATCCCCATATTACAGTATATTGTTATTATAGATGCACTGATCTGGGATTACGCTCTGCATTTAAGGCACAGAGGAGTGAATGAGCAACCCATCTGTTACAATATTGCTACAGTGATCTGCTCAGTCAATTTGTAACAGTGTAGGATTGAACACAATACACTGTATCAACCTCACCACATTGTATGAGGAAATACACTATTGAACTGAATAGGACAGTTAAACTGTACTTGATTTAAGATTGCATACTATCTATTTCATGTTTAGTGATCTATATACATCCTATCCGTAATTACCTCACAACCATACAACTGGATTGGTGTATAAGAGGAGGGAGGATATCACGAATAGATCACTTTATGATATATTTAGAGAATCAGAATTAATATATCATCTTAGTTCAGACACAATAATACTAATGATATTTGGATCAAATATTTAAATAATAACAGGAGGAATATCGGGTGCTCCAACGCCAGATTTTATTATTTCATTTCCTTCTATCTCTATATTTTAATATTTCGCTTTTTATAGTTAAGTGGGGAGATTACATTTTATGATTCTAATAAAAGTTATGTTTTAAAAATTGTGAAACTTATCGACTAAGTGCACCACACAACTACCCTTCTTTTTTTCTCCTTTCGGTAAAATACTTGTTCTAGGTAGCTGATAGCACATCCCCCCCTATATACATCCTGATTTTAAGGTTAACATATTAGACGGGGATATAGTCGTATTGTACCTGTGCGGAAACCTTTGTTCTCTTCCATATACTGATAGTATGGTATGAAGGGCAGTAGGACAGGCTGATGAACTATTTAATATATATTTCTTTTTTTTTTAGGTGGAGGACGAGGAGGAGGACGTGTACGGCGATGAGGACGAGGACGAGGAGGAGGAGGACGACGTCGAGGACGATGAGGAGGAGGACCCAGTATATATTTTGTAAAACTACCCAGCTAATATGAAAATTATAGAAACACAAGATTATCTGGCACTGATTTTTATAATTAAATAACAAATCTGACATAGTATATCCTTAGCAAAACACATGGATGAAGGGCGCTCAGGATGCAGATGTATGCTTTTTTTTAGAAATATTTTAAGAAAAATACGTTTAGACACATAGGGGTAAATTTACTAAGATTCGTATTTTCCCGTTTGAGGACAAAGTTCAATCACGAATGACATCGAAAGTGTAAATATGCAACTTTTTGAATTGATTACGACTAATTTACTAAGCTGCCGTATTCTGCATTTTCGGGTTTTCCGATGTCGATGTCATTCGTTTTTTTTGGCAGTGTTTTACGTGAGTGACTTGTAAAACACTGCCGACTTTAATACAATGAATCTCGGCCGGATCTGAGAGATCCGTGCTGGGCTTCATTGTGCACCTTGTTAAAAAAAAAAATATGTTTAAATGTAAAAAAAAAAATGCGTGGGGTCCCCCCTCCTAAGGCAAACCAGCCTCGGGCTCTTTGAGCCGATCCTGGTTGCAGAAATATGGGGAAAAAATGGACAGGGGTTCCCCCATATTTAAACAACCAGCATCGGGCTCTGCGCCTGGTCCTGGTTCCAAAAATACGGGGGACAAAAAGCGTAGGGGTCCCCTGTATTTTTGAAACCAGCACTGGGCTCCACTAGCTGGACAGATAATGCCACAGCCGGGGGTCACTTTTATACAGTGCCTTTCGGCCGTGGCATCAAATATCCAACTAGTCACCCCTGGCCGGGGTACCCTGGGGGAGTGGAGACCCCTTCAATCAAGGGGTCCCCCCCCCCAGCCACCCAAGGGCCAGGGGTGAAGCCCGAGGCTGTCCCCCCCCATCCAATGGGCTGCGGATTGGGGGCTGATAGCCTTTGTTCAAAGTGAATGATATTGTTTTTAGTAGCAGTACTACAAGGCCCAGCAAGCCTCCCCCGCAAGCTGGTACTTGGAGAACCACAAGTACCAGCATGCGGCGGAAAAACGGGCCCGCTGGTACCTGTAGAACTACTACTAAAAAAATACCCCAATAAAGACAACACACACACACCTTGAAAGTATAACTTTAATACATCCATCCACACCTCCATATACACATACTTACCTTATGTTCCCACGCAGGTCGGTCCTCTTCTCCAGTAGAATCCATGGTGTACCTGTTGAAAAAATTATACTCACATAATCCAGTGTAGAGGGCTCCTCGGTAAATCCTTTTGTAATCCACGTACTTGTAAAAATAAAAAAACGGATACCCGACCTCGCACTGAAAGGGGCCCCATGTTTTCACATGGGACCCCTTTCCCCGAATGCCTGGAACCCCCTCTGACTTAAGTCCAAGAAGGTTCCATCAGCCAATCAGGGAGCGCCACGTTTGGCACCCTCCTGATCGGCTGTGTGCTCCTGTACTGTATGACAGGCGGCACACGGCAGTGTTACAATGTAGCGCCTATGCGCTCCATTGTAACCAATGGTGGGAACTTTCAGGTCAGCGGTGAGGTCACTTTCGGTCAACCGCTGACCTGAAAGTTCCCACCATTGGTTACAATGGAGCGCATAGGCGCTACATTGTAACACTGCCGTGTGCCGCCTGTCATACAGTACAGGAGCACACAGCCGATCAGGAGGGTGCCACAACGTAGCGCTCCCTGATTGGCTGAAGAAACCCACTTAGACATCAGTCAGAGGGGGTTTCTGGCATTCGGGGAAAGGGGTCCCATGTGAAAACATGGGTCCCCTTTCAGTTCATGGTCGGGTGTCCCGTTTTTTTATTTTTACAAGTACGTGGATTACAAATGGATTATCCGAGGAGCCCTCTACACTGGATTTGGTGAGAAGGATTTTTTCAACAGGTACACCATGGATTCTACTGGAGAAGAGGACCGACCCTCGTGTGAACATAAGGTAAGTATGTGTATATGGTGGTGTGTATGTATGCATTAAAGTTATACTTTCAAGGTGTGTGTGTATTGTCTTTATTGGGGTATTTTTTTAGTAGTAGTACTACTACAGGTACCAGCGGGCCTGGTTTTCCGCCGCATGCTGGTACTTGTGGTTCTCCAAGTACCAGCTTGCGGGGGAGGCTTGCTGGGACTTGTAGTACTGCTACTAAAAACAATATTCATTACTTTGAACAAAGGCTATCAGCCCCCCATCTGCAGCCCATTGGATGGGGGGGACAGCCTCGGGCTTCACCCCTGGCCCTTGGGTGGCTGGGGGGGGACCCCTTGATTGAAGGGGTCTCCACACCCCCAGGGTACCCTGGCCAGGGGTGACTAGTTGGATATTTGATGCCACGGCCGCAAGGCACTGTATAAAAGTGACCCCCGGCTGTGGCATTATCTGTCCAGCTAGTGGAGCCCGGTGCTGGTTTCAAAAATACGGGGGACCCCTACGCTTTTTGTCCCCCGTATTTTTGGAACCAGGACCAGGCGCAGAGCCCGGTGCTGGTTGCTTAAATATGGGGGAACCCCTGTCAATTTTTTCCCCATATTTTTGCAACCAGGGCCGGCTCAAAGAGCCCGAGGCTGGTTTGGTTAAGGAGGGGGGACCCCACGCAATTTAAAAAAAAAAAATGATAACATTTCCCACCCCTTCCCACTGATAAACATGCACGGATCTCATGGATCCGTGCATGCCTATACAAACACGGGATAAAAAAGCTGGTCTGTTTTTTTTTAGCACTTTTTCACGATTTGTATTTTAGCACGGCAGTGTTTGGCTATTGTCGGCAGTGTATGTGTTTTGCACTTTTTAGTAAATTCCCGATTTCTACCAAATTGCAGGCGTATTTGACCGATAGTGTATTGATTCGTGATTTTTTCCTAGGACTTCCAAAATATTACGAATGCCCTCATCACTGCCGTGATTTTTGCTTAGTAAATTACCGAGATGACACTTTGAAGAAAAAACGGCATCTCGGTCAAAAGCGGGACCTTAGTAAATATACCCCATAGATTACACATTGTTACCGGACGGCTGATGCAAAAGAGAAAAAAAAAATGTAAATTACATTAGAATAATCTTGTAGTAGTTCATAAAATAATTAGTTAAGCTCAATTCAAAGCAGTTCTGAGAATCAATGGCTAATGGTTAGTAGCATATGCATTAGAGGCAGTTCATTCAATTAGTATGCCGGTAAAAAAAACCCAAAAAAAACCTGCTCCTCTGTAACTCTCAGCGCCCCCTCAAATCCTGCACCCCGGGCTCCCCTTCCCTACGATCCTAAAGAAAAGGAAAAGCACATGATGGGAGATAGCCCCGCTCATGAGAGCTTTCATTGTAAAGACTGCTTCTGTGATTCTAGTTGGTTAACAGCCAGTGTGACACTTGGGGTAAGTATCACGTGGAATGTTACAATTTACAGGTAAGTATTAGGGAGTAAGTTTCGCTGGCAATTCACAATATAGTTCAAATTACGTACAATTAGCACAGACATTAATTACACAGTTGCTCCTCAGTAGTTTTTATTTAGCTGGAACGCTTCTGGGTAACTTTCTCTACTGTAAAGCTTAGAAGTAGTTATCACAATTTACACTAACACTTTGGGGGTAATTCCAAGTAGATCGCAGCAGGAATTTTTTTAGCAGTTGGGCAAAACCATGTGCACTGCAGGAGAGGCAGATATAACATGTGCAGAGAGAGTTAGATTTGAGTGGGTTATTTTATTTCTGTGCAGGGTAAATACTGGCTGCTTTATTTTTACACTGCAAATTAGATTGCAGATTGAACTCACCACACCCAAATCTAACTCTCTCTGCACATGTTATATCTGCCTCCCCTGCAGTGCACATGGTTTTGCACAACTGCTAAAAAAATTCCTGCTGCGATCAACTTGGAATTACCCCCAAAGTGTTATTGTAAATTGTGATAACTACTTCTAAGCTTTACAGTAGAGAAAGTTACCCAGAAGCGTTCCAGCTAAATAAAAACTACTGAGGAGCTACTGTGTAATTAATCAACTTTTAATTACCCTCTTTGTGCATGCAATACACATTACCACAAAACATTAACAAATATATTATTCACCAACAACAATCTTAATGAACTAATAAAAGCAACAAAAGTAATAACATAGATATTGCATTACTAGTGGGGCCCCATGTACTAGTTTATGTCCATTAAATAGTTCATGTTGCAGAACTCAGTCATAATAGCTATAGCTCCTTATTCAGTGATCACAGTTTTGAAAGTTCACAGTCTTATATAAAATACGTAGCTCTTGCAGGACTAGACTGACTGAAATACAAAGAGCAAGGCCACAGTCAGACAGTCTTGCTACCCTGTAACTACCTCCGTATAACTTCTGTGACAAAAGTATCTGTCCTAAGCCAACAGTTTCCCTATATAGCTGTGTGACAGTGACATCTAGAAATTGCGAGTCAAGAGAGAGGAAGTACTGTATCACTATGCTCCCTGCAATGCTGATGCTCCTTTAACTGCAGATTAACAACTGTAGTCAATTAATGGTGTCTTTGGATAAAACTAGCTTCTGATTGGAATTGCATTTATAAAGTACTTATGCAGCTTTATGTTCCAAAACTATGCTTGCCTATAGCATTTGAGCTAAGATACAATGTAAGCAGCTGAACTGTCTTTTGTCCCTGAGGAAGCTTGTGATGTGTGGCTAGTGCTGCAGTGTTACCGACCTGTGTTACAAGGGTTAGGTTGGCCTCAATTAACCATCATAAGCTGACCTCTGTTTACAGCTGCAGCAAGACACTGTCACTGCTCCTCCCACCGTCTGTTACTCCAAAGCAGGGCTACCTCCAGGGCTGTCCTTCAAAAGGGAGGGTAGGCTGCGTGGCCTAGTTTCCAGCTACAGTCAGTAGAGCCCATCACAGATGCCAGTCTCCCAGCACCATCGGAAGCAGTGAGATCCCCACAGGAGGCTGGTATTACTGATTGGCTGCTACAATGATGATCTCCAGTCATGGGAATCGAAACTGCCTTTACATAAGCTGTACAGCACTCCTGTCACACACGAGCAGCTGCCTCTGCTCCAAGTTGCTGCTCTGAGTACCTCTAAGATGGCTGCTGTCCAACTGCCAACGGCCTCTGCCAAAGCTGTCTCTCTCTCTCTCTGGGATCAATACACCTGTTGCTTATTGGTCAGTGGGGGAGATTCAAATGTTTGAAAAGTCATTTGGGAGTCTGTTTTTTCCTATCTAATAGACAGGAAAAAACAGACACCCAACCGCCTTTTCACACATTTGAATCTCCCCCAGTGTCTCCATGCCAGACACAGCACTCAAGGCACAGGTAGCCCTATCCCTGCTGTAAATGTAATAGTGTCCAGTCTGGGATTCACTCAGCAGGGGAAGGGGCACAAGAGTCACACCACAGCTCACGGCAGCTGTGAAGGGGTGCCACATTTTGCACACATGCTGGCTTCACTGGGTGCTTAGTCCCTGATTATACACTGCCAACAATGCATGTTGTGGCCACAGGATGGCTGACGACATACCCCACTGTCACCAATGTATAAGGGGCATTACATACAGGGCATCTTATGCATTTATATCTATATATACTATTGCAATAGATCAGGTGCATATATATATTTATATATATATATATATATATATACACACACACACACACAGTATAAATATGAATAAGGCACTCCACGGTAAATGTATAAGGGGAGAAGGTTCTTTTGGTGGGGTGCCACATATGAACTTGCTAGAATGATGCGTGTCCCCATGCATCTGACATTTCCCACATACAATAAAGAAATTGGCCTTTAACATTTCTTTAACAGGATTCTCTCTCTATCTATGGAACAATTCAGGCCTCTTCACTTGAATCGATCTCTATAGTACATATAATGATCTGGCTAATTCAATCGCTGTACCTTAGAGGTAAGGTGCCTCTAGTACGGCATTCCGACCTTCTGATGACCGTGGTAGATACCTCCCACCAACCTGGGAATGCTCAATACAAGGCTGATTACCACGTGCCAAGGATATCTCTTCAATGGGTTCTGGGTCTGACCGTTGTACCAAGTTCAGCGGACCCGCACCACTCATGACTGTCATAAGTTCTACTGGGTCATGCAGTGGAACACCCTCTGGGGTTTTCTGCCCTTCTGTCACAGACAAATCCTGTTCTTCCTCAGGAATATGTGCAGTACAGAGCTTGAGTTGATCACGAGACACGGCACTGTCCGGTCCCCCTGTGTCTCGGCAAACTTCATAAGTATATCGCTCACCTTCCGGTACACTGATCATGATGTAAGGGAAAGGTTTCCACATGGTATCCAATTTGCTATAGCATTGATTCCACTTCCTCCTGACCGTATCTCCCACTTTTAGAGACGCAGGCCGGATATGTGCATTGTAGTCCCTCTCTTGACGCTGGTGAACAATTTCTACTCTCCTTACTACGATGGCTTGAGCTGTTTTGATCCTCTGTTGATGCTCACGGACCCAGTCAGTTTGAAGCTTTTCAGGATGGGTCGCTGGGGAATTCAACTCCAAGTCTTGGGGTAGTGTCAGCCGAACATGAGATAATAAGGTGTAAATCCCGTGGAACAGTGTTCAGTATTATTATACAGGTAAGTGAGCTCGGCAACAGGGATGGCCATTTGGCTCGATCGTCCTGTGATAGACTTCTTAACATTCCAATAATAGTTTGATTAGCTCGCTCACACAATCCATTCCACTATGGATGGTAAGCCGTGGTTCCAGTTTTGCGGCACCCATAGTAAGAGCAAAGTTCATAGAACAGTTGTAACTCAAAGGCAGGACCTTGGTCAGTGAGTATACAGTCTGGATACCCATATGGTCTGACAAAGTGTTTGAGAAACAGTTTGGCTGTGGACCTCGCAGTGAGATCTTTGGCTGGAACCACCACTAGGAACTTACTGTAATGATCGGTCATAGTCAGAGCATATTGATAACCGCTGGTACTGGGCTCAAGTTTGACATGGTCCATAGCGACGATCTGCAATGGATATTGACTCTTGTTTGGGTGTAGAGCAGGCTTTTTCAACCAGTGTGCCGTGGCACACTAGTGTGCCGCGACCAGTTGCAAGGTGTGCCTCAGAGCCAAGAAGCTTCCTGCACCTTCAGAGTGAACTGTTGGCCTGGGCTCTTCTTAGAGGATCATTCATAATCCGGCTGTGTCCTGTGCCTTGATGACGCGGCAGTGTGATATCATAGGTCAAGGCCGCCGCAACTCACCACCCAGCCAGCCCACCCACCTGCATACACATCTTCCAATTTCCACCTGCATCCACAGCTTTCCTTGCCCACCCACATCCACACCTGCCCAACCGCCCGCTGCTTAGTATTTGCAGTAATCCACTATGAACAACCCCTGCCACTGAGGGACAGGGAGGAGGACAGCTAACCGGTAGGGGCTAATATTTGTTATGCTATTTCTCCTGTGGGGAGCAATAGGATTTATGGATTTATGGGGGGAACAATGTGAATAATTCATGTGGGGAGCAATAGGATTTATGTGGGGAGAAATGTAATTGATTTATGTGGGGAGCAATAGGCTGTATGTAAGGAGCAACATGATTTATGTGGGGAGCAATGTCATTGTTTTTTTCTGTGTAGGCCAATGTATCTGTGGATTTTTTATTATTGTGACGGCCAATGTGTGTTTTTTGGGGGGTTTTCTGTGGGGAACGGATGGTGTGCCTTGGCAATTTTGAAACATTGTTCGGTGTGCCGCGAGTAAAAAATGGTTGAAAATCACTGGTGTAGAGGGTCCTTTTAATTAAGATTACGATGTCTCTTAAGGTTGCATGGCACACTCACTGCACCATTCCTCAATGTCATCCCTCATGCTGATCCAGAAATATCTTCTCCTTAATACTGCTGCCATCTTTTGGTTGCCAAAGTGCCCCAATTTATCATGATATGCTTCAAGCAGGAGAGTGGCCCTATCTCTTGTAACTATAACTTGAGTAATAGTCTGATGAGTTCTGGGGTCTATGCTAAAGCGCATTAGAAAGCCATGGTTCAGTTGAATGCGGTCACAATGCCTCAACAATTTCACTAGCTTTCCAGATCCGCTTCAGCTCATTGGCTTTTGTTCAACTGGCACTGCTGTCATAGTAAGGCCGTAAGTTCCTTCAACACTGGACTTTGCTGCTGATTCCTGCCCAGTCAATAGTGAAGGTGTCACACTGAAGGCACTCAGAATGCATATTGGTTGACACAGACAAGGGGGTTTGAACATTGGAATCTCAACATCTTTGTTTACATCCCTACTTTCCTCAGCCACATCTGTAGTGGGTAGCCGGGACAGGGCATCAGCATTACCGTTTGAATTTCCACTACTATAGGACACAGTATAACTGAAATTGGCCAGACAGGATACCCATCTCTTTTCAAGGACTCCTTATTGAGCAGTATCTAGATGAGCCAAAGGATAATTATCTGTCATGATGATAAATGGCGTGGTAGTTATAGAGTCTTTACATTTTTCCGTGATGGCCCAGACAAGAGCAAGCAATTCCAGCTTAAAGGTGCTGTAACTTTCACTGTTCCAAACAGTTCTGCGCTGGCCCCTACTGGCGTATGCAATAGCTCTCTCATGCCCGTCCTGTCACTAAGACAGCACAGCCCCCAGTGACTGGCGTCAGTATACATCTGAAAGGGTTTTTCATAATCGGGGTAGGCAAGTAAAGGAGCTTCGGTCCCTGAAGTCTTCGGCTTGTCAAAAGCCTGTTGTTATTCTTTGCCCTAATTAACAAAAGATGAACCTTTCCTTTCAAGGCCAGATCTGCCCCTTAAGAGTTCATGTAATGGGGTGGCCACTTCGGCAAAGTGTTGTATGAAGCGACGGAAGTAGCCAGCAATTCCCAGAAAGCTTTGAACATCTCGAACTGTTCTGGGTACCGGCCAACCCTGAACAACTTGGTTCCAGGTCAGGCATCACTCCTTCGGCACTGACAACATGACTGTTGGACATAAGACTCTGATAGCAACGGTCTTCAGTTGTCTTTCTAATACCTATTACCAATCGATTGGGAGGCCCAAGGAGTAAACACCACATGGAGCTATGTTTACCAAGATGAGACTGAAGCTCATTTATTTGTCCAGGGGTTATATAGACATATACAGAAATTTATCACGTCACATAAGTGTCATTTCTAAGTAATAAGAAGACAGCAGACAGATATGTTTCTAGTAATTGCTCCCTGGCCTTGCTGTCCCTTGGGAATTAGCCTTGGGAGTCAGTCTGTAGACACTGTCTCAAAATATCACAACATGTTCCAGGAGAGAGATTAGCTTGACCTTGCATCTCACGGGAACTATTCTATAACTAATTAAAATGGAATGTCAGCATTACTTATAAATTCTCCGCAAAAGCATTTCTTCATATACTCAAATATGGCTACTGTTATACAAAATGGCTGCTTAGCATAATGCTGTCTCTCTCAGTCCCTCCTTTTTATAATAATCTGACATTACAGTTGAGCTACAAGGCATCACAAAATCTCTACCTAATGAATCTAGGCAAACAGTCTAGCTATGATGGTGCCAATGGCTATATCCCCATGAGATGGTGCTTTTTACTTAATCCGACGGAGGGTTGATGACCGTTCACTCATATCCATCAAGGTAGACTGTTCCCGGCTCCTTATTGCCAAGCTCTTCTGTAACTTCTTAAACTTAGAGATCTCAAATCCGTGAGCTTATAGACTTTCTGCAAGCTGAAAGGAAACAAAATAGTATCTTAAAACACAGATATATGAAATTTGCTAATTCAACAATTTTTTTAATAAAAACATCACAGTTCCAACAATCTATCCTTTGATCCCACTAAACCAATTAGCCGGGTTTAACCAGGAGAGGAAAGCCATCCTCTCCCACCCAAGTCCCCTCCAGGGAGCCAGGGGTATTATGTTTGTTGGCATATGCCTGCCTCTCATCTTTTATTTCTTGTACATGTCGTTGGACTACTTCTTGTGCGTTATCTGTTTCATTAGTGACAAACGTACAACACATTCTTGGAGTTCTCTTCATACATATCTAAAAGTGTCATGCTCTACTCTTTAGTATGTATTTGCTCCAAAGAAATCTAAAAAGCCCATGTGCTCGTGCCATAGTACGTAAATCAGCTTCTTTGCTACTTTGCCAGCTGTTTTTACTTCTTGTTTACATTGCTCAATGGGACTATGTTCTTTTATGTGACCTTCCTGACTCCTCCTTTTCTAGATGTGGGCCCATGTAAGCCCAGCATTTCTTAACTAACTGGTATCTTCGAAACCCTGGAGAGTTCATGATTTTTACTTTAACTTGCTTAACACAAGATCTAGTGGTTCTGATACCACACTTCTTACATACTAAAAACTGGTATGTAAGTT
Organism: Pseudophryne corroboree; assembly: GCF_028390025.1. Taxonomy (NCBI): domain Eukaryota; kingdom Metazoa; phylum Chordata; class Amphibia; order Anura; family Myobatrachidae; genus Pseudophryne; species Pseudophryne corroboree. Next base: position 817,575,047 of record NC_086445.1, on the reverse strand, counting down.
TGGATTGGTGGACATGCCAGTCCCTGCCCTCTTCTATGAGGGGTATACTATAATGAGTACTGAAGTTCCCAATATAATGACCCATAGTGGCCTGTCTGGTTTAGGCCCAATTAGCCTCTGCATGTATGTGTATTTTACTGTTCAAACTTAACTTGGGCAAGTTTGCAGTTTTCAAGCTTCCCTCTCTCTTTCAACTTCACAGATGTGGGCGTGGTCAGCAACACCTGGCATGGACCATCAAATCTGGGCTCAAGTGGCTTTCTCACGTGTCTTTCCAGATACACCCAATCTCCTTGTTAAAGCTTGTGGGGATTCACATCTGCTCCTGAATCTGGGAGAGAGGCAAAAACTAGAAAATACAGAGGTGTCCGTTTCTTCAGTAAGACTTTTTAACATATGCAGTCAAATCACTGTGTTTAACTCTTGTGGATAATAACATCCTATCTTAGGTATGCTATCAAACAATATTTCATAAGGTGAATAACCTGTGGTTTTACCGAGTATGGTTCTAATATTAAACAGTCCTAAAAATAAACACTTTGGCACCCCTTTTTGGTTCCTGGGACACACCCACTAGCCTGTGGGCGATACAACACATGGAATGCCTGTTGTATTCCGAAATCATGCATTATGCACTACATTATTTCTTCAATGAAATGAATACCGATATCTGATACTATAACTTCTGGTACTCCATATCTGCAAATAACTTCTGAAATTAATTTTCTAGCTATTGATTTTGCTGTAGCTTTTGACACTCGCCAATAACTGAAAATGTCTGTGGCTACCAATACATCTTTGGCAGCTAAATATGATCAATTTGCAGTCTTTGAATTGGAAAATAACTTTTGGAGATTGCCCCAAGGGTTGTCTTAACCTTCTGTCCTGGATTGGACATTTCCACATATCCAGCAGGCTTGTACAAACTTGGTTGCATCTGGATAAAGGGGGTAATTCCAAGTTGATCGCAGCAGGATTTTTGATAGCAATTGGACAAAACCATGTGCACTGCAGGGGAGGCAGATGTAACATGTGCAGAGAGAGTTAGATTTGGGTGGGTTATTTTATTTCTGTGCAGGGTAAATACTGGCTGCTTTATTTTTACACTGCAATTTAGATTGCAGATTGAACTCACCACACCCAAATCTAACTCTCTCTGCACATGTTACATCTGCCTCCCCTGCAGTGCACATGGTTTTGCCCAATTGCTAACAAAAATCCTGCTGCGATCAACTTGGAATTACTCCAAAAATCCTGGAGCTATCCATCTTTCATTAACTACATTTTCCACTTGATCCTTTCCCAGGTGTGTGAGTCCATGGCTGACTTGACACATAGGTGGATATAAGCTTCTGGGTAAGCATAACTTCTTTTCTGATTTCCATAAGCCAGTTTCTTCTTCCTGTCTGGCTCTTCTTCTCTGCCATGCTGCTTCCTCTTCAGGACCTGCTTGTTCCTGAAATTTCTTCAAATCCTGTAGATCAGGCATTTGAGGCTTTACTTCTTCTGTTTCTTCTGTCTGTGTAGTTAGATTGCTACCTTTACTGGCTGTTTGGTGGCTTTCTTTTTTTTCACAGGCTACTTTCTCATTTTCTCCTGCTTGGTTCTGTAGTTCAATCAGTATAGCATAATCAGGCATTTTGTATGACACTGGTATGGTTACTGTATAGGCTTTCCTTTTCTGCTGGGGGCATTTTGCTGCCCTCTTGCCTCTTGTTTCAGGAGTATTGTTTCTTGCATGTGCCTGAATATTCATTACTGCAACTTTTTTTGTGGCCCTTGCAGAGCTCTGAACCGGTGTCTGATCAGTGAAGCATGTTGTATGTCTTCGCCACTTGCCATCTTGAAGCCTCTGCTTTTCCATATCTGGCCCACAATCCTGTGCTGGGATGGTAAGGATCCTGAATCCACAACTTGATGTTTAGTGGTTACTACATATCCTGTATAAGGACTCCCATCCTCATTGTACCTTGATCCATCCACATATAGGTCATGCAGAGCATTAGGTAGGGCTGTATCTGTAACATGTGGCAATGGTTGAGTTTCTTGTTCCATTAAAGCCATACAATCGTGGGAAAAAATTTTTTTATTATTATTAGAATTATTTTCTTCTTCCATTCCTGGACCATCCTCGTGGTCCTCATGATCTTCTTGCTGATCCATCAATAGAGAAGGAAAATACGGACTTCCGGTGGGCAGGGCATCAGCGATGGCCACATTCTAACTTGGCTCCGGGTCTGCTGCCTCTATTCAGTGGTATTTGCCTGATTTCAATACCTTTCCAGGCTACTCCAGCTATTCCCTCACAGAGGGGAACCCACGTAGTCCCTGTCGGGGACATTGGTATACCACCCGGAGCCATCTTCTCTCCTCCCCAGAGTCCGGCCTAATCTTGGCCTCAGGGCGCGAGAGATCCTGGCGACATCTCTCTGCTGTTTCCGCTCTCAGAGAACATCCTCTTTGAACCTAGCCCCTTCTGCTTTCTCACTCAAAGTACAGCTCCATCTCACCTGGATCCTGAATGGGGAGACTCTTTTCCATCTGGAGACTGGATCTGTATCCCTGCCACCTGCCTGGTTCAGCTGCACGTGACCCGTGGTGCCCTCACTCCTTACCTGCCTCCGGGACCGTGCCGCCGCCGCTGCATTGGGGATCTCTCTTCTGCACACGGAGCCATCAGCAGTGTGCTTGAGCACTGCTGTGATGCCGCCAAGCTCTCCGCTCCCTCCCGGCTGCCAGCATAGGCTTAGTGGACGATCTCTCTCACACACACTCGGAGGTGCACTCTCCATAACTCCTGCAATTTACACAAGTGTGGATCTCTATCTCTCCCAGTCAGCCCTATTCAGAACCCACTGCTTTCAAGATTTTCTGATACCACTCTCTCTGACCTTGGCAGAGAGGTACGATGCTGACCTGGATAATCCTGCTATGACCACACCTGATGGATCTGACTGATCTCGTGGACCCGGCTTCCAGTGTTGGCTGTGTCTCTCCCCGTTTGTTATTTCCCCTTTCTTCTATATCTCCTTTCCAACTCCTTCCTGTATCTCCCCCTTACCTACCTTTTTATCCCACTATTCCCCATATCTTTTCTCATTGCTTGACCTCCACCAGTGCCTTTTTATATGCAGTATGCCTTGGGTGACATATATACATTTACAACATCTGGACACTGTCCTGCTAAATCATGTGGTGGATACCCGCTACCCCTCACTTCACATATAACCCATACTTGCATCCTATAATTTTGCTTTGTCTGTATGGTTACTACTTATGGGCATGACTTTTCTTGCCCACTAATGCACCCTGCCCCCCAATATTGTTCCCTTGCCAACCCTCCCTCTCCCTGGCTTTGACCACCCATTTACAGCCAGTGTCCAAATTTATGCTCTGTTTTCATTGTATTTATGTTCTATATATTATATGTCTGTGATTTGATCAACGCTGTATATTTTACCTGTTTATGGTCAGCCATCTGACCCATTTAGCCACTGGCCCCTGCAATTTGCATAGTATTGTCTGCTTGCTGTGTTTCTTCTCTACTAATTTACCCATCCCGTGTTTGGCCGCCAGCGGCTACTCTCCGTTTCATTTTTCTGTGATACAAGATGTGATTTTTATATTTATTTGTATGCAATCCCATCTGGGGGCTATTTATATGTTTTAACACTTTACCATTGTATCCTAATCGGATACCCTTTTACTGTGCACTGAGGCGTTTTTCTTGTAGTCTACTTCTGATACTAAGCAGACAAACTCCCCTTCTTGTTAAAAGGAAGAAAAGAAAAAAGGGAAAAAGGAAGGGAAAAAAAATACATTTTTCTTTTCTTATAAGGGCTATGGCTAAATTTGTTGATAAGACCTTGCCTCCTAAACAGTCTACCTCCTATAACAAAACTGGTAAAAACAAAGCTCCCTCTCAGAAATCAACCACACCCTCCCCAACCCAGGCTCCTCTGAGTTTCTGGGGGACAGACCCGCTCCTCTTACTGCAAAAGAGATTTCAGACTTTCTGATGCCCCTCATAGACAAAAGATTTGAGTGTCTTTAGGCGAGGCTGGAGGCCGGCCTGGCCCGGATTGACTCTCATGCCTCCCGTCTAGTGGCGCTGGAGACATGGGTGGGGGATGTCGAGGACCAGGTTAAATCCTGTCACTCTGACATACAGTCCCATGGTAAGTTAACGCAACAGCTATTAGAGAGGGTGGATGACCTTGATAATAGATCCCGTCGAAATAACATTCGATTTGTGGGGATATCTGAGTCGGTGACTGGATTGAACCTCACTACCTTTCTTACTGATGATCTGCTATCTGCCCTGGGTATTTTGACTGACATTGATCTTCCCCACATCGAGAGGGCGCATAGGGTCAGCCCACTCCAGGAAGGCACTAGACGTCGTTCCCGACCAGTGCTAGCACACTACCTGGACTACAGAACTAGGTAGGCAATCCTATCTGCTTACCGTAGACATGGGGAACTCATAATTCAAGGTAACAAAATCTTGATATTTCAAGATTTCTCGGCCATGGTTTCCCAGAAATGTAGGGAGTTCTCTGAGGTTTGCACACACTTACACAAGAATGATATCTGCTTTGCCCTGTTATATCCAGCCAGACTAAGAGTTCTATGGAATGGCACTTATACACTTTTTATGGAGCCAGAAGTGGCAAGGGCCCGCTTCTTAACACATGCCTCGCCCCCACACTCTCCACCTTGATTGCACCTTTCAAAGTTTCATCTTTGGATTAGGAATGCCTTATTCTATGGATAGGATTACTATTTGTTCCTAATGTCCCCAGGGGGTTGCATGCCTTAACTTCTTTTATTTCTCTATTTTGATTTTTGTTTGTGCGCACTTCTACACTATAGAGGATGCTGTCGAAGTAAAAATATTACATACACACCAAATACAAACTCCAAACAGATGGGTCGCTGTGCGTGAGCATACACGCAGTGTGCACAGCGATATATGGTAGCATACGCATTCACACAGACAAGCCACAAAGATATATTCAACACATATTTCATACCACACATAAATTAAACATGTCAAGCACCAGACATTATAATGTATTTATATAAGAGAGTTATAACATCAGATATATATATATATATTGTATATATATGTATTATTGGAATGGAACAAGATAAACATGTCATGCTTGGTCAAAATGATCAGGGGAATGAGTGTGTTGGTTTGATGGCATTGGGTAGGTTGTAGCACATTGCAACGATTAGCTATGATTGAATGTATGAATATGAAGCCACAATTCTAAAGTGAACAAAGGATTTCCTGAAGACACATGGGCCAGCAACCTAGAACAAAAGCCCTCACACTGACCAATGACACATCATGAATGAGAGATTTCCCTCCCCTGGACCAATAACAGAAGACTCAGTCCCAGACATGTACTTCCCCCCAATACACAGTATATAGGTATTTCCCCTCACCCAAGAAGTTCTGTTTGCTGTTTTTAGTTGCTGTTGAGGCAGATTCAAAGATGGAGAGGACTGTGCATTGAGGGACAGGGTAAAGTATGCTGGCTGTGATTGATATGTAACTACAACTGCTTCTTGTGTAATTGTAACTCTGTAACCATATATATACTGTACATGTGTTATATTGTATGCATACCCTTTTATTATCAAATATATACATCTCTGAGCGTTGGACCTCAAGCTACAATGTGTGCGAGTACTTGTTTTCTCTTAAGGGATATAGTGTTTGCAACGCACAGCGCACTTATATTGTATATGGTAATAAGATGCACTTGCATCCACAGCATATATTAACACTGGCATTTTAAATATTTATTAGAAATAATCTGAACTTCTCAATGCCCACACTCTGTTTGTTGGTTAGGAAAAATATAGAAAATGTTGTATTGAGGTATTTACTTGTAAACCGGGTTTGTCACCACAAACCCTTGTACCCTTTACTACCCTTACTCTATCTCCTTAGTCTGTATGTTGCTCCGAAACCTGAGCAATATGGTACCCGCTATGCCTGTACACCATCTTCTATTGTATTGATTCTCATCTGCAGTCTGATCTCCCCCCTGGGGAGGGTGAGCAGCCTTGTCAACCCCATTCCCTAACCCTGTTACCTCCCTCCCCCGTCTCCTTTGCAAATTCTGTCCTGGAACGTTGGTGGACTCAATACGCCTATTAAGCGCAAAAGGGTTGTTACCCACCTTAGATGTTTTCATCCCGACATAGTCTACCTTCAAGCGACCCATTGGATCTCCTCTAAGGAGAACTCATTGAAAGCTGTCTGGATTGGCACTAGTGTCTCAGCTCCTTTTAGGCGTAAAGCAAGGGGGGTTGCTATTCTCTTTAAAAAGGGACTACCACTGTCCATCCTCTCAGAGACTATAGATCCTGAGGGGCGATACATTATCATGGATGTTGAAATATACCTTACTAAATACACCCTTGTCAATGTCTATGCCCTAAATTTGAACACACACCATTTCCTTCAAGACCTTGGACACCTTTAACAAAGCCGGCATAATTACCCTTTCATACTTGGTGGAGACTTTAACATGGTGGAAGACCCTTCTCTGAACAAATCCCCCTCACCTTACGACTTGTAGGCTCACAACACTGGACTAACTTTGTAGACGATAACCTAGAACAGTGGGACCACCCAGCCCTTTTTTGGGAGACTTCCAAGGCGGTGATGCAGGGACACACCATTAGCTATGTCAACCGAAAAAGGAAAGAAGCCTCAATCAAATACAACAATCTCAAAACGACGGAACAAGACTCATTCTTACAATATACATTGAACCCTTCTGAAGAGACTTTAGCCACTTAGAAACAAACCAGACAGCTCCTTGAAACCCACTTGGCTACCCAAGCTCGACACTCCCTGGAATACACAAAACATAAGTATTATCATTGGGGAAATAAGGCGGGTAAACTTTTAGACTCCCTCTCCAAACCATTTAAATCTAGATCCATTATTACCTCTTTAAAACACCCATCTACTGGCGCTATGCTTACTAGATCTAAAGACATTGTCTCACACTTCCAAATCCATTTTGAGACTTTATTCCTCTCTTCTCCCGTGGATGCATCACTACAGGACATTTTCTATAATGGTTCACTACTGCCCAAACTAAACGCAGAACAGAGAGAGATACTTTGGCGGGTGACATTACCATGGAGGAACTCAACACAGCCATGTCCAACCTTCCCCATGGAAAATCTCCGTGCCCCGATGGCTTCTCTGGGGAATACTACCGCATGCTCCAACCTCATATTGCCCCCCGTCCTATTAGAATTGTTCAGAAATATTCAAGACCATACTCAAGACCTTACCCTACATTCAACGATGCCCACGTGATTCTTTACCCAAGCCTAATAAAGATCCCACACTAATAACGCCATAAAGACCAATCAGTTTATTAAATGTTGACTATAAACTTTTAGCTAAAGTAATGGCCTTGCGTCTCCAGACGATTCTCCCCCACCTACTGACTGAACAACAAGTAGGATTTGTCCAGGGTCATCATGCGATCAAAGCAATTAGGATGGCAATAGCGGCGGTTGCAATGGCAACTTACACACCTGATGCTGCAAATATGCTCTTGAGTCTTGATATACATAAAGCATTTGATATGGTCTTATGGCCACATTTGTTTGCGGTACTGGAAAAACGAGACTTTGACACAGGGTCCCTTAGTTTGGTCCATTATCTTTACCATGATCCATCAGCATCCTTATTTATTAATGGGGTTCTGGGTCCTCATTTTCAGTTAGGAAGAGGCACTCACCAGGGCTGCTCACTGTCCCCCTTACTATTCAATCTGGCCCTGGACCCCTTGTTAAGATCCCTTCTAAATGACCAATCCTTCCAAGGTATTAAAACCGAATGTCAAGAGATTAAACTTTCAGCATTTGCTGACAATATACTCCTTTACATCGGTAACCCAGAAATATCCCTCCCTTTCATCTTAGACAGAATTGATCTCTTTAGCTCAATCTCTGGTCTCTATATTAATATGGACAAATCTACCGCTTTGGTGTTGGATGGTATGGTTGGGCATCCTCGGTGGGCTAGGCGATTCCCTTTCATATGGGTGACACACCATATCCCTTATTTGGGTATATTACTGCCTCGTAACTGAAATTTATTATATAACCTGAATATTAAAAGGGCAATCGAGAATGTAAAATCTTGGTCTCGACTAATGCTATCTTTTTTGGGCAGGGCTAATCTCCTAAAGATGGTGGCAAGCTCACGTTTATTATATCCCATCCAATCACTGCCGATACTTTTAACTAAGGCTGACTCCCTCCTTATTAACACGATAATTCGCCAGTTTATCTGGAAAAATGCCAGAGCTAGAATCGCTTAAAAAAACTCCATCAACCAAAACATAATGGCGATATAAATTTTCCTGATGTTGTTACCTACAACCATGCATGATATTACGCCACCTACGTGATTGGATGTTTGATTGGATTTTTAAAACATCAATTTACACAGATACATCTGTAGAACAAATTTTTTGACCAAACTATGACCTAACTTGTCTTCTCCATTCACATGATCGGGAGATATTGGAACCGATACGGTCGAACCCATTATTGTTGTCCACCAGATGGTTGTGGCACATGTTAAGCCACAAACAAAATCTTGATGCATATCACTCCCTGCACTTGCCTTTACTTCATAATCCCAATTTTCTTGATGGCATGGCTGCTCACCTTTTCAATATATGGAGTTTAGCATGTTGCCACACTCTACAATCATTTGTTTCTATTGACCAAGAGCGACCCCTGACATCCACAGAATTGACCTCTACACACCCTGAGTTAGGCTCCCACCCGCTGGCATTTATGCAATTACAGTTTTATGTGTTACATGTACTGCAACATTTCTCTAAAACAGACTGCAATAACTCTCTAGACTCCCTCAGGGCTATATCAATTCATTATAATATCTTAAGGGATATTTTAGACAATGCTACACTACCAGGAGGAATGTCAAAATGGTTAACCCACTTCCCAACCCTATCGATACCAACCCTGGAGAAGGCTCTGCTATTTTCCCAAAAAACCCTGTCTGCTAGTATGTATATGGAGTTGTCCCTGAACACGTATCATAATACCTACTTGTCACCACTTAGATGCTATAATATGGGCTCCTCGGACAGCCATGCTTGCTTGCGCTGTAATCAAGAGGAAGCTGATACCTTTCATTGTCTATGGGCTTGCCCCTTGGTTAAATATTTTTGGCACCTTGTACGCAGATACGCGAAAGCCAAACTTATTAACCATGTCCCTTTCACTCCGGAATGGGCAATCCTGGGAATTATTGATCCCGCCTAGTGAACAACCCCTGAAAGCAGAAAACTCCTACTTGCACTGATTGCGGCGGGATGAAAAACTATACTCCAGGGTTGGTTGGATAGTACTCCCCCGCAAATATCCCTATTTCTGTCCAAACTTTATATTTAAGATCGATTGGATAGACACGCTTTTGCAAAAAGAGAAGAAGGTGGACCAGTTCTTCGCAATGTGGGAATCGTATATGGAGATACATTACCTCTCTTTGTCAAACAACAACGCCATCATAGTTTAAAAAATACTGTGTGGTATCTGACAAAAACTGCTATGGGTGAACCTCCAATTATTCTTGCTTGATATCTCCCAGGCTTCTACTCTCTAATTCGCACAGTAATCTAATGTACTTATTTAGTGCGTACATTTTCATCTGTTACCCCACTGCACATTTTGAGACGCAATGTTTAGAGTGCATATTTACTTTGCAATTTCAATCTCTTTAAATTATTTCTTATTCTTGTTATATGTATATGCTGGAAAATGTTCACTCTCCTGCCATTGCTTTCTGAGGCTTGTTCTCTTTTATTTTTCCTGTAACTCATTTACAAATACCTCAATAAAATAAATTAGAAAGAAAGAGAAGGAAAATAATTGTCACTTTATTCATGAATGCCTTATAAGATTTTAAAGATAATTAGAAAACAGTGAGTTTAACTACATAGAACATGCTACTGCAAATTATATTAATAGGTGATCACGTATACTTATGTAGATTTATATATTCCCATAAGTCATTTTACATATAAGCAATGTGTCAGCAGCAAGGCTGACCAAGAATGAAGTAGCACTGCTAAGTGCAACAATGTGGCCATCAGAAGATGTACTACCCTCAACCCAGCAACCATTTTACCAGCTTTAATAAATAAAGGTGTTGAATCTCAAGATTCAAAAGGAGGGAGAAACAGATTATCTTCTCTATTGATGGATCAGCAAGAAGATCATGAGGACCAGGAGGATGGTCCAGGAATGGAAGAAGAAAATAATTCTAATAATTAAAATGCTTCAATGCTTCAAAATGCTTCAATGCTTCAAGTAATGTTGAAGATAAGACTCCTATACCAACGGCCTTCAGTTGTCTGTCTAATACCTGTTACCAATCGACTGGGAGACCCAAGGAGTAAACACCACACGGAGCTATGTTTACCAAGACCGAAGCTTGTTTATTTGTCCAGGGGTTATATAGACATATACAGGAATTTATCACATGTCAAATAAGTGTAATTTCAAAGTAATAAGAAGACAACCAACAGATATGTTTCTAGTAATTGCTCCCTGGTCTTGCTGTCCCTTGCGAATTATCTTTGGGAGTCAGTCTGTAGACACTGTCTCAAAATATCACAACATGTTCCAGGAGAGAGATTAGCTTGACTTTGCATCTCACGGGAACTATTCTCTAACTAATTGAAATGGAATGCCAGCATTACTTAAAAAATTCTCAGCAAAAGCATTTCTTCATATACTCAAATATGGCTACTGTTATACAAAATGGCTGCTTAGCATAATGCTGTCTCTCTCATGACCAAAATACCGTACTTGTGGCTTGAGTAGATGACATTTTGCCGGCTTGAGTTTCAGCCCGGATTTGGCTAATAATCCAAACACTTCCTCCAAGTGCTGCAAATGCTCTTCATAATTTTTTTAAAAGATGATTACATCGACATACAGCAATACCATTTCAGAGCAGTTTCTCAGGACATTCATGCCCAAAATCACAAGAGGTAGATGTATTTTAGATGTAGTCATAACTAGACACCCCTGTCTATACAATTTGGATTTACCAATCACCAGATCCAGTTCCCAATAACCTCGATATGTGATCGGCTGTCCGTTGCTGGCCAGTAGTTTGAGCTAGGTAACTGGTGGATTCACAATAGCAGTTTTTTCCCAGTGCTGAAGAAACTCTAAGTCGAATGATCGACGCTTGAGAGCCAGTGTCCAAAAGTGGTATTATTTCCACTACATTGACCCAAATCTTCAGATGTGGACATTGACCAATGTACCTGGGCCACCACTCCTGTGGCGATGGACCTATTAATGAGCTTCCTCCCGAGGGTCGGTCCCTTGCCTCGGGGTCTCGGTTTAAATTAACAATAGGACAATTTTTCTCAATATGTCCACTCTGATGACAACCTCTGCAAATCGGCCTCCCCTGAGAGTCGAATTGATCGGTCATCCGTCGGCCCGATTACCTGGGTACATCACAGCGAGGGCAACCTTGATCTTGTCCTCGGCCGAGCTCCTCCAACCTCTGATCCATCCGTGCCAGCTTTAGTGTTAGTTCTGTAAGCTTGCTTCCAATAAGGCTTACAGGATCTGACCCAGTTGGTGTTTGGGCCTGTTGGAGGACTGCTCCTCTTTGTGTCAGGGTTTCATGACTGATGCACAGTTTAGTGTCATTGGACCCATCATCCTCAAGTTTTTCAGATGATGTGTCATCCTCAGCATCCTCACTTTGATTCAATCTGAGAATTTGCAAAACGTTTTCCTTAAACTCAGAGAAGGAGCTATTTGGCTGTCGCTGTTTCCATATTCACAATTGTGAACGAATCGCTTCCCCCTGTGCTCCTACTATGAAGAGGTTGATTAGAGTCTCATCGGCCTGCCCAACCTCCCGGGCATCGAGAGCTTGAACTGTTTTCATGGCCTCCTGCAGACCAAGAGCAATCTCCTGCAACGATTCATTGGATTTCTGTTTCCTGGCTTAAAGGCGACTTTTTAACTACGCCACCGTCTTTGAAGATGCACTCTACTGTCTCCTTATCACTGTCTTCCCAGACCTTGACCTCACGCAATGCAGGGCCCTTCAATTGTCCCATTAAAATATCAACTTGTTGTTTATCACTCAGTGAGTATAAACGAAACATTGAGTGCATTTTGACCCTCATTCCGAGTTGATCACACCAAGCAACTTTTTGCTGCTGGTGCGATCAACTAATCTCCGCCTATGGGGGAGTGTATTTTAACATAGCAGGGTTGAGATCGCTTGTGCAGCCTTGCTATGCTAAAAAAGTTTTATTCAAAACAAGAGTAACCATAGACCTACGTACCCTGTGTGATGTATATAGCTATGATGGGCCCGGCTTTGACGTCACTCCTCCGCCCTCCATTTGTGTGGACACGCCTGCATTTTGCTTACCACTCCTTAAAAATGGCAGCAAACGGTAGGTTGATGCCCCGGAACGCCCTCTTGCTGTCCATCTTCTTTGCGGTCGCCGCTGCGACTACTTTCTTCTCTGTAAGCATCATTGCCTGGCGACCTCTGTCGCCAGGCAACATCACGCGTGTGCATTCCAGACCCGTTCGCACCGCATTGAAGAACCACTGCGTGCGAACGGGTCGGAATGACCCCCTTTATCCTTAAACTCTTTAAAGGTGGTCGTGCCAGAAAATCACGTGTTACCAGCATATGTAGGTAACCATAGGGCCCTGAAATAAAACGGCATGGTGATAGGTGATGCCGTTATGGTAGTAGTCGAGCTTTCCCTCCTGGGAGGGGAGATGCGGGCAGAAGCCTCCAGCCTGACGTTGATGCTGGAGTCTGTTGGTCAGACATCTTGTACGTATACTGTTCGTGGACGCCAATTGTGACACTCGGGGTAAGTATCACGTGGAAAGTTACAATTTCCAGGTTAGTTTTAGGGAATGAGTTTCCCTGGCAATTCACAATATTGGCCCTCATTCCGAGTTGGTCGGTCGCAAGGCGAATTTAGCAGAGTTGCTCACGCTAAGCCGCCGCCTACTGGGAGTGAATCTTAGCTTCTTAAAATTGCGACCGATGTATTCGCAATATTGCTATTACAAACTACTTCGCAGTTTCAGAGTAGCTCCAGACTTACTCTGCCTGTGCGATCAGTTCAGTGCTTGTCGTTCCTGGTTGACGTCACAAACACACCCAGCGTTCGCCCAGGCACTCCCACCGTTTCTCCAGCCACTCCTGCGTTTTTTCCGGAAACGGTAGCGTTTTCAGCCACACGCCCCTAAAACGCCGTGTTTCCGCCCAGTAACACCCATTTCCTGTCAATCACATTACGATCGCCGGAGCGAAGAAAAAGCCGTGAGTAAAAATACTTTCTTCATAGTAAAGTTACTTGGCGCAGTCGCAGTGCGAACTTTGCGCATGCGTACTAAGCGGATTTTCACTGCGATGCGATGAAAAAGAACGAGCGAACAACTCGGAATGAGGGCCCTTGTTTAAATTACAATTAGCACAGACATTAATTACACAGTTGCTCCTCAGTAGTTTTTATTTAGCTGGAATGCTTCTGGGTAACCTTTTCTCTACTGTAAAGCTTAGAAGTAGTAATCACTATTTATAATACTTTGTGCATGAAATACACATTACCACAAAACATTACCGAATGGATTATCCACCAACAACAATCTTAATGAACTAATAAAAGCAACAAAAGTAATAACATAGATATTACATTACTAGTGGGGCCCCATGAACTAGTTTATGTCCATTAAATATTTTATGTTGCAGAACTCAGTCATAATAGCTATAGCTCCTTATTCAGTGATCACAGTTTTGAAAGTTCACAGTCTTATATAAAATATGTAGCTCTTGCAGGACTAGACTGACTGAAATATAAAGAGCAAGGCCACAGTCAGACAGTCTTGCTACCCTGTAACTACCTCCGTATAACTTCTGTGACAAAAGTATCTGTCCTTAGCCAACAGTTTCCCTGTATAGCTGTGTGACAGTGACGTCTATAAATTGCAAGTCGAGAGAGAGGAGTACTGTATCACTATGATCCCTGCAATGCTGATGATCCTTTAACTGCAGATTAACAACTGTAGTCAATTAATGGTGTCCTTGGATAAAACTAGCTGCTGATTGGAATTGCATTTATACAGTACTTACGCAGCTTTATGTTCCAAAACTATGCTTGCCTATAGCATTTGAACTAAGATACAATGTAAGCAGCTTAACTGTCTTTTGTCCCTGAGGAAGCTTGTGATGTGTGGCTAGTGCTGCAGTGTTACCGACCTGTGTTACAAGGGTTAGGTTGGCCTCAATTAACCATCATAAGCTGACCTCTGTTTACAGCTGCAGCAAGACACTGTCTCTGCTCCTCCCACCGTCTGTTACTCCAAAGCAGGGCTACCTCCAGGGCTGTCCTTCAAAAGGGAGGGTAGGCTGCGTGGCCTAGTTTCCAGCTACAGTCAGTAGAGCCCATCACAGATGCCTGTCTCCCAGCACCATCGGAAGCAGAGAGATCCCCACAGGAGGCTGGTATTACTGATTGGCTGCTACAAGGATGATCTCCAGTCATGGGAATCGAAACTGCCTTTACATAAGCTGTACAGCACTCCTGTCACACACGAGCAGCTGCCTCTGCTCCAAGTTGCTGCTCTGAGTACCTCTAAGATGGCTGCTGCCCAACTGCCAACTGTCTCTGAAGATGGCTGCACCTGCCACTGCCAAAGCTGTCTCTCTATCTCTCTCTGTGGGATCAATACACCTGTTGCTTATTGGTCAGTGTCTCCATGCCAGACACAGCACTCAAGGCACAGGTAGCCTTATCCCTGCTGTAAGTTTAACAGTGTCCAGTCTGGGATGCACTCAGCAGGGGAAGGGGCACAAAAGTCACACTATAGCTCATGGCAGCTATGATGTGGTGCCACATTCTCCACACATGCTGGCTTCACTGGGTGCTTAGTCCCTAATTATACACTGCCACCAATGCATGTTGTGGCCACAGGATGGCTGACGACATACCCCGCTGTCACCAATGTATAAGGGGCATAACATACAGGGCATTTTATGCATTTATATCTATATATACTATTACAATAGATCAGGTGCATATATATACAGTATAAATATAAATAAGGCACTCCACAGTAAATGTACAAGGGGAGAAGGTTCTTTTGGTGGGGTGCCACACCAGCACTATTCACACAAACCAATACTCATTGCTCCCAACATTCTGAATGAATAGACTCCCATATGCAGCAAAGCCTAGAAAGGAGGTGGAGCATAAGCAAACGGGGGTGGGGCTTTGCAGGAATGCCACTATCGCGAGCCATGCCTCCCATTTGCCGTTACTTTGGGGGCACTGGCATGCCTCCTGTCCCTCTCCCCTGTGAATAGATGCTGTGTGCATGCACCCAGCGTCTATTCACCACTGCTCTGATAAGCAGGCAGCGAGTGACAGTCTATTTACTAAGCCTTGGATGTAGATAAAGTGGATGGAGATAAAGTACCAGCCAATCAGCATCTAACTGCAATGTCAAAGGCTGGGTTTGAAAAATGACAGGAGCTGGTTGGCTGGTACTTTATCTCCGTCCACTTTATCTCCAGTCTAGGCTTAGTAAATAGACCCCAGATCCTCCCAAATACAGATGGAGCCTCCCTTATTCATGCAGTCCGAGGCGCACACAGGCACTCCCGGCGTGACTAGGCGATCCGTCCACATAGTCACGCTGGGAGTGCACAGAGCTGCTTCCCATTGTAAGTATCTCTGTCTGGGCACGCGCACCCGCCTGGACGAAGACGCTCTCCATTCAAGTGAATGGGGAGCGTCTCCGTCCGGGTGCGGGTGCCCATCCAGAAGGAGACGCACACAGTGACTAGGTGCACCCAAATGGGCGCGCCTTGTCACAGACGGAAACGACTAGCATTGCTCCATCTGTAAATGGGACTGTTCTGCGAAAATCGGGACAGTTGGGAGGTATGCAATACTTCTGAATGATGTTGGAAACATACGTTGTGAATATACTGTAGATAAAAGAATAAATACCATTGTCAAATGTAGAGATGTGCACCGGAAATTTTTCGGGTTTTGTGTTTTGGTTTTGGGTTCGGTTCCGCGGCCGTGTTTTGGGTTCGACCGCGTTTTGGCAAAACCTCACCGATTTTTTTTTGTCGGATTCGGGTGTGTTTTAGATTCGGGTGTTTTTTTCAAAAAACACTAAAAAACAGCTTAAATCATAGAATTTGGGGGTCATTTTGATCCCAAAGTATTATTAACCTCAAAAACCATAATTTACACTCATTTTCAGTCTATTCTGAATACCTCACACCTCACAATATTATTTTTAGTCCTAAAATTTGCACCGAGGTCGCTGGATGACTAAGCTAAGCGACCCCAGTGGCCGACACAAACACCTGGCCCATCTAGGAGTGGCACTGCAGTGTCACGCAGGATGTCCCTTCCAAAAAACCCTCCCCAAACAGCACATGACGCAAAGAAAAAAAGAGGCGCAATGAGGTAGCTGTGTGAGTAAGCTAAGCGACCCTAGTGGCCGACACAAACACCTGGCCCATCTAGGAGTGGCACTGCAGTGTCACGCTGGATGGCCCTTCCAAAAAACACTCCCCAAACAGCACATGACGCAAATAAAAAAAGAGGCGCAATGAGGTAGCTGTGTGAGTAAGCTAAGCGACCCTAGTGGCCGACACAAACACCTGGCCCATCTAGGAGTGGCACTGCAGTGTCACGCAGGATGTCCCTTCCAAAAAACCCTCCCCAAACAGCACATGACGCAAAGAAAAAAAGAGGCGCAATGAGGTAGCTGTGTGAGTAAGCTAAGCGACCCTAGTGGCCGACACAAACACCTGGCCCATCTAGGAGTGGCACTGCAGTGTCACGCAGGATGTCCCTTCCAAAAAACCCTCCCCAAACAGCACATGACGCAAAGAAAAAAAGAGGCGCAATGAGGTAGCTGTGTGAGTAAGCTAAGCGACCCTAGTGGCCGACACAAACACCTGGCCCATCTAGGAGTGGCACTGCAGTGTCACGCAGGATGACCCTTCCAAAAAACCCTCCCCAAACAGCACATGACGCAAAGAAAAAAAGAGGCGCAATGAGGTAGCTGTGTGAGTAAGCTAAGCGACCCTAGTGGCCGACACAAACACCTGGCCCATCTAGGAGTGGCACTGCAGTGTCACGCAGGATGTCCCTTCCAAAAAACCCTCCCCAAACAGCACATGACGCAAAGAAAAAAAGAGGCGCAATGAGGTAGCTGTGTGAGTAAGCTAAGCGACCCTAGTGGCCGACACAAACACCTGGCCCATCTAGGAGTGGCACTGCAGTGTCACGCAGGATGGCCCTTCCAAAAAACCCTCCCCAAACAGCACATGACGCAAAGAAAAAAAGAGGCGCAATGAGGTAGCTGTGTGAGTAAGCTAAGCGACCCTAGTGGCCGACACAAACACCTGGCCCATCTAGGAGTGGCACTGCAGTGTCACGCAGGATGTCCCTTCCAAAAAACCCTCCCCAAACAGCACATGACGCAAATAAAAATGAAAGAAAAAAGAGGTGCAAGATGGAATTGTCCTTGGGCCCTCCCACCCACCCTTATGTTGTATAAACAGGACATGCACACTTTAACCAACCCATCATTTCAGTGACAGGGTCTGCCACACGACTGTGACTGAAATGATGGGTTGGTTTGGACCCCCACCGAAAAAGAAGCAATTAATCTCTCCTTGCACAAACTGGCTCTACAGAGGCAAGATGTCCACCTCATCATCATCCTCCGATATATCACCGTGTACATCCCGCTCCTCACAGATTATCAATTCGTTCCCACTGGAATCCACCATCTCAGCTCCCTGTGTACTTTGTGGAGGCAATTGCTGCTGGTCAATGTCTCCGCGGAGGAATTGATTATAATTCATTTTAATGAACATCATCTTCTCCACATTTTCTGGAAGTAACCTCGTACGCCGATTGCTGACAAGGTGAGCGGCGGCACTAAACACTCTTTCGGAGTACACACTTGTGGGAGGGCAACTTAGGTAGAATAAAGCCAGTTTGTGCAAGGGCCTCCAAATTGCCTCTTTTTCCTTCCAGTATAAGTACGGACTGTCTGACGTGCCTACTTGGATGCGGTCACTCATATAATCCTCCACCATTCTTTCAATGGTGACAGAATCATATGCAGTGACAGTAGACGACATGTCCGTAATCGTTGTCAGGTCCTTCAGTCCGGACCAGATGTCAGCATCAGCAGTCGCTCCAGACTGCCCTGCATCACCGCCAGCGGGTGGGCTCGGAATTCTGAGCCTTTTCCTCGCACCCCGAGTTGCGGGAGAATGTGAAGGAGGAGATGTTGACAGGTCGCGTTCCGCCTGACTTGACAATTTTGTCACCAGCAGGTCTTTGAACTAGAGATGAGCGCCTGAAATTTTTTGGGTTTTGTGTTTTGGTTTTGGGTTCGGTTCCGCGGCCGTGTTTTGGGTTCGAACGCGTTTTGGCAAAACCTCACCGAATTATTTTTGTCGGATTCGGGTGTGTTTTGGATTCGGGTGTTTTTTTCCAAAAACACTAAAAAACAGCTTAAATCATAGAATTTGGGGGTCATTTTGATCCCAAAGTATTATTAACCTCAAAAACCATAATTTACACTCATTTTCAGTCTATTCTGAATACCTCACACCTCACAATATTATTTTTAGTCCTAAAATTTGCACCGAGGTCGCTGTGTGAGTAAGATAAGCGACCCTAGTGGCCGACACAAACACCGGGCCCATCTAGGAGTGGCACTGCAGTGTCACGCAGGATGTCCCTTCCAAAAAACCCTCCCCAAACAGCACATGACGCAAAGAAAAAAAGAGGCGCAATGAGGTAGCTGTGTGAGTAAGATTAGCGACCCTAGTGGCCGACACAAACACCGGGCCCATCTAGGAGTGGCACTGCAGTGTCACGCAGGATGGCCCTTCCAAAAAACCCTCCCCAAACAGCACATGACGCAAAGAAAAAAAGAGGCGCAATGAGGTAGCTGTGTGAGTAAGATTAGCGACCCTAGTGGCCGACACAAACACCGGGCCCATCTAGGAGTGGCACTGCAGTGTCACGCAGGATGGCCCTTCCAAAAAACCCTCCCCAAACAGCACATGACGCAAAGAAAAAAAGAGGCGCAATGAGGTAGCTGACTGTGTGAGTAAGATTAGCGACCCTAGTGGCCGACACAAACACCGGGCCCATCTAGGAGTGGCACTGCAGTGTCACGCAGGATGTCCCTTCCAAAAAACCCTCCCCAAACAGCACATGACGCAAAGAAAAAAAGAGGCGCAATGAGGTAGCTGTGTGAGTAAGATTAGCGACCCTAGTGGCCGACACAAACACCGGGCCCATCTAGGAGTGGCACTGCAGTGTCACGCAGGATGTCCCTTCCAAAAAACCCTCCCCAATCAGCACATGATGCAAAGAAAAAGAAAAGAAAAAAGAGGTGCAAGATGGAATTATCCTTGGGCCCTCCCACCCACCCTTATGTTGTATAAACAAAACAGGACATGCACACTTTAACCAACCCATCATTTCAGTGACAGGGTCTGCCACACGACTGTGACTGATATGACGGGTTGGTTTGGACCCCCCCCAAAAAAGAAGCAATTAATCTCTCCTTGCACAAACTGGCTCTACAGAGGCAAGATGTCCACCTCATCTTCTCCCTCCGATATATCACCGTGTACATCCCCCTCCTCACAGATTATCAATTCGTCCCCACTGGAATCCACCATCTCAGCTCCCTGTGTACTTTGTGGAGGCAATTGCTGCTGGTCAATGTCTCCGCGGAGGAATTGATTATAATTCATTTTAATGAACATCATCTTCTCCACATTTTCTGGATGTAACCTCGTACGCCGATTGCTGACAAGGTGAGCGGCGGCACTAAACACTCTTTCGGAGTACACACTTGTGGGAGGGCAACTTAGGTAGAATAAAGCCAGTTTGTGCAAGGGCCTCCAAATTGCCTCTTTTTCCTGCCAGTATAAGTACGGACTGTGTGACGTGCCTACTTGGATGCGGTCACTCATATAATCCTCCACCATTCTATCAATGTTGAGAGAATCATATGCAGTGACAGTAGACGACATGTCCGTAATCGTTGTCAGGTCCTTCAGTCCGGACCAGATGTCAGCATCAGCAGTCGCTCCAGACTGCCCTGCATCACCGCCAGCGGGTGGGCTCGGAATTCTGAGCCTTTTCCTCGCACCCCCAGTTGCGGGAGAATGTGAAGGAGGAGATGTTGACAGGTCGCGTTCCGCTTGACTTGACAATTTTGTCACCAGCAGGTCTTTCAACCCCAGCAGACCTGTGTCTGCCGGAAAGAGAGATCCAAGGTAGGCTTTAAATCTAGGATCGAGCACGGTGGCCAAAATGTAGTGCTCTGATTTCAACAGATTGACCACCCGTGAATCCTTGTTAAGCGAATTAAGGGCTGCATCCACAAGTCCCACATGCCTAGCGGAATCGCTCCGTGTTAGCTCCTTCTTCAATGCCTCCAGCTTCTTCTGCAAAAGCCTGATGAGGGGAATGACCTGACTCAGGCTGGCAGTGTCTGAACTGACTTCACGTGTGGCAAGTTCAAAGGGCATCAGAACCTTGCACAACGTTGAAATCATTCTCCACTGCACTTGAGACAGGTGCATTCCATCTCCTATATCGTGCTCAATTGTATAGGCTTGAATGGCCTTTTGCTGCTCCTCCAACCTCTGAAGCATATAGAGGGTTGAATTCCACCTCGTTACCACTTCTTGCTTCAGATGATGGCAGGGCAGGTTCAGTAGTTTTTGGTGGTGCTCCAGTCTTCTGTACGTGGTGCCTGTACGCCGAAAGTGTCCCGCAATTTTTCTGGCCACCGACAGCATCTCTTGCACGCCCCTGTCGTTTTTTAAAAAATTCTGCACCACCAAATTCAAGGTATGTGCAAAACATGGGACGTGCTGGAATTTGCCCATATTTAATGCACACACAATATTGCTGGCGTTGTCCGATGCCACAAATCCACAGGAGAGTCCAATTGGGGTAAGCCATTCCGCGATGATCTTCCTCAGTTGCCGTAAGAGGTTTTCAGCTGTGTGCGTATTCTGGAAAGCGGTGATACAAAGCGTAGCCTGCCTAGGAAAGAGTTGGCGTTTGCGAGATGCTGCTACTGGTGCCGCCGCTGCTGTTCTTGCGGCGGGAGTCCATACATCTACCCAGTGGGCTGTCACAGTCATATAGTCCTGACCCTGCCCTGCTCCACTTGTCCACATGTCCGTGGTTAAGTGGACATTGGGTACAGCTGCATTTTTTAGGACACTGGTGACTCTTTTTCTGAGGTCTGTGTACATTTTCGGTATCGCCTGCCTAGAGAAATGGAACCTAGATGGTATTTGGTACCGGGGACACAGTACCTCCAACAAGTCTCTAGTTGGCTCTGCAGTAATGATGGATACCGGAACCACGTTTCTCACCACCCAGGATGCCAAGGCCTCAGTTATCCGCTTTGCAGTAGGATGACTGCTGTGATATTTCATCTTCCTCGCAAAGGACTGTTGAACAGTCAATTGCTTGCTGGAAGTAGTACAAGTGGGCTTACGACTTCCCCTCTGGGATGACCATCGACTCCCAGCGGCAACAACAGCAGCGCCAGCAGCAGTAGGCGTTACACGCAAGGATGCATCGGAGGAATCCCAGGCAGGAGAGGACTCGTCAGACTTGCCAGTGACATGGCCTGCAGGACTATTGGCATTCCTGGGGAAGGAGGAAATTGACACTGAGGGAGTTGGTGGGGTGGTTTGCGTGAGCTTGGTTACAAGAGGAAGGGATTTACTGGTCAGTGGACTGCTTCCGCTGTCACCCAAAGTTTTTGAACTTGTCACTGACTTATTATGAATGCGCTGCAGGTGACGTATAAGGGAGGATGTTCCGAGGTGGTTAACGTCCTTACCCCTACTTATTACAGCTTGACAAAGGGAACACACGGCTTGACACCTGTTGTCCGCATTTCTGGTGAAATACCTCCACACCGAAGAGCTGATTTTTTTGGTATTTTCACCTGGCATGTCAACGGCCATATTCCTCCCACGGACAACAGGTGTCTCCCCGGGTGCCTGACTTAAACAAACCACCTCACCATCAGAATCCTCCTGGTCAATTTCCTCCCCAGCGCCAGCAACACCCATATCCTCCTCATCCTGGTGTACTTCAACACTGACATCTTCAATCTGACTATCAGGAACTGGACTGCGGGTGCTCCTTCCAGCACTTGCAGGGGGCGTGCAAATGGTGGAAGGCGCATGCTCTTCACGTCCAGTGTTGGGAAGGTCAGGCATCGCAACCGACACAATTGGACTCTCCTTGTGGATTTGGGATTTCAAAGAACGCACAGTTCTTTGCGGTGCTTTTGCCAGCTTGAGTCTTTTCAGTTTTCTAGCGAGAGGCTGAGTGCTTCCATCCTCATGTGAAGCTGAACCACTAGCCATGAACATAGGCCAGGGCCTCAGCCGTTCCTTGCCACTCCGTGTGGTAAATGGCATATTGGCAAGTTTACGCTTCTCCTCCGACAATTTTATTTTAGGTTTTGGAGTCCTTTTTTTTCTGATATTTGGTGTTTTGGATTTGACATGCTCTGTACTATGACATTGGGCATCGGCCTTGGCAGACGACGTTGCTGGCATTTCATCGTCTCGGCCATGACTAGTGGCAGCAGCTTCAGCACGAGGTGGAAGTGGATCTTGATCTTTCCCTAATTTTGGAACCTCAACTTTTTTGTTCTCCATATTTTATAGGCAGAACTAAAAGGCACCTCAGGTAAACAATGGAGATGGATGGATTGGATACTAGTATACAATTATGGACGGACTGCCACGGTTAGGTGGTATAAAAAAACCACGGTTAGGTGGTATATATTGTAATACAATTATGGATGGACGGACTGCCTGCCGAGTGCCGACACAGAGGTAGCCACAGCCGTGAACTACCGCACTGTACACTGGTTGATAAAGAGATAGTAGTATACTCGTAACAACTAGTATGACTGACTATGACGGTATAAAGAATGAAAAAAAAACCACGGTTAGGTGGTATATATTATAATACAATTATGGATGGACGGACTGCCTGCCGACTGCCGACACAGAGGTAGCCACAGCCGTGAACTACCGCACGGTACACTGGTTGATAAAGAGATAGTAGTATACTCGTAACAACTAGTATGACACTATGACGGTATAAAGAATGAAAAAAAAACCACGGTTAGGTGGTATATATTATAATACAATTATGGATGGACGGACTGCCTGCCGAGTGCCGACACAGAGGTAGCCACAGCCGTGAACTACCGCACTGTACACTGGTTGATAAAGAGATAGTAGTATACTCGTAACAACTAGTATGACACTATGACGGTATAAAGAATGAAAAAAAAACCACGGTTAGGTGGTATATATTATAATACAATTATGGATGGACGGACTGCCTGCCAAGTGCCGACACAGAGGTAGCCACAGCCGTGAACTACCGCACTGTACACTGGTTGATAAAGAGATAGTAGTATACTCGTAACAACTAGTATGACTGACTATGACGGTATAAAGAATGAAAAAAAAACCACGGTTAGGTGGTATATATTATAATACAATTATGGATGGACGGACTGCCTGCCGACTGCCGACACAGAGGTAGCCACAGCCGTGAACTACCGCACTGTACACTGGTTGATAAAGAGATAGTAGTATACTCGTAACAACTAGTATGACACTATGACGGTATAAAGAATGAAAAAAAAACCACGGTTAGGTGGTATATATTATAATACAATTATGGATGGACGGACTGCCTGCCGACTGCCGACACAGAGGTAGCCACAGCCGTGAACTACCGCACTGTACACTGGTTGATAAAGAGATAGTAGTATACTCGTAACAACTAGTATGACACTATGACGGTATAAAGAATGAAAAAAAAACCACGGTTAGGTGGTATATATTATAATAATACAATTATGGATGGACGGACTGCCTGCCGACTGCCGACACAGAGGTAGCCACAGCCGTGAACTACCGCACTGTACACTGGTTGATAAAGAGATAGTAGTATACTCGTAACAACTAGTATGACTATGACGACGGTATAAAGAAAGAAAAAAAAATACCACGGTTAGGTGGTATATAATTATACAATTATGGATGGACGGACTGCCTGCCGAGTGCCGACTGCCGACACAGAGGTAGCCACAGCCGTGAACTACCGCACTGTACTGTGTCTGCTGCTAATATAGACTGGTTGATAAAGAGATAGTATACAACAATATACTACTATACTGGTGGTCAGGCACTGGTCACCACTAGTCACACTGGCAGTGGCACTCCTGCAGCAAAAGTGTGCACTGTTTAATTTTAAATTAATATAATATTATGTACTCCTGGCTCCTGCTATAACAACCTGCAGTGCTCCCCAGTCTCCCCCACAATTATTATAAGCTTTTATACATTGATGTGCAGCACACTGGGCTGAGCTGAGTGCACACAGACTGAGTCACACTGTGTGACTGCTGTGTATCGTTTTTTTCAGGCAGAGAACGGATATAGCAGAGAACGGATATATTAAATAAAAGTTAACTTAACAACAACTGCACTGGTCACTGTGGTAAACTCTGTCTGCACAATCTCTCTCTCTCTCTCTCTCTTCTAATCTATTCTAATGGAGAGGACGCCAGCCACGTCCTCTCCCTATCAATCTCAATGCACGTGTGAAAATGGCGGCGACGCGCGGCTCCTTATATAGAATCCGAGTCTCGCGAGAATCCGACAGCGTCATGATGACGTTCGGGCGCGCTCGGGTTAACCGAGCAAGGCGGGAAGATCCGAGTCGCTCGGACCCGTGAAAAAAAAAGTGAAGTTCGTGCGGGTTCGGATTCAAAGAAACCGAACCCGCTCATCTCTACTTTGAACCCCTGCAGACTTGTGTCTGCCGGAAAGAGAGATCCAAGGTAGGTTTTAAATCTAGGATCGAGCACGGTGGCCAAAATGTAGTGCTCTGATTTCAACAGATTGACCACCCGTGAATCCTTGTTAAGCGAATTAAGGGCTGCATCCACAAGTCCCACATGCCTAGCGGAATCGCTCCCTTTTAGCTCCTTCTTCAATGCCTCCAGCTTCTTCTGCAAAAGCCTGATGAGGGGAATGACCTGACTCAGGCTGGCAGTGTCTGAACTGACTTCACGTGTGGCAAGTTCAAAAGGTTGCAGAACCTTGCACAACGTTGAAATCATTCTCCACTGCGCTTGAGACAGGTACATTCCACCTCCTATATCGTGCTCAATTGTATAGGCTTGAATGGCCTTTTGCTGCTCCTCCAACCTCTGAAGCATATAGAGGGTTGAATTCCACCTCGTTACCACTTCTTGCTTCAGATGATGGCAGGGCAGGTTCAGGCGTTTTTGGTGGTGCTCCAGTTTTCTGTACGTGGTGCCTGTACGCCGAAAGTGTCCCGCAATTCTTCTGGCCACCGACAGCATCTCTTGCACGCCCCTGTCGTTTTTTAAAAAATTCTGCACCACCAAATTCAAGGTATGTGCAAAACATGGGACGTGCTGGAATTTGCCCATATTTAATGCACACACAATATTGCTGGCGTTGTCCGATGCCACAAATCCACAGGAGAGTCCAATTGGGGTAAGCCATTCCGCGATGATCTTCCTCAGTTGCCGTAAGAGGTTTTCAGCTGTGTGCGTATTCTGGAAACCGGTGATACAAAGCGTAGCCTGCCTAGGAAAGAGTTGGCGTTTGCGAGATGCTGCTACTGGTGCCGCCGCTGCTGTTCTTGCGGCGGGAGTCCATACATCTACCCAGTGGGCTGTCACAGTCATATAGTCCTGACCCTGCCCTGCTCCACTTGTCCACATGTCCGTGGTTAAGTGGACATTGGGTACAGCTGCATTTTTTAGGACACTGATGACTCTTTTTCTGAGGTCTGTGTACATTTTCGGTATCTCCTGCCTAGAGAAATGGAACCTAGATGGTATTTGGTACCGGGGACACAGTACCTCCAACAAGTCTCTAGTTGGCTCTGCAGTAATGATGGATACCGGAACCACGTTTCTCACCACCCAAGATGCCAAGGCCTCAGTTATCCGCTTTGCAGCAGGATGACTGCTGTGATATTTCATCTTCCTCGCAAAGGACTGTTGGACAGTCAATTGCTTGGTGGAAGTAGTAAAAGTGGGCTTACGAGTACGACTTCCCCTCTGGGATGACCATCGACTCCCAGCAGCAACAACAGCAGCGCCAGCAGCAGTAGGCGTTACACGCAAGGATGCATCGGAGGAATCCCAGGCAGGAGAGGACTCGTCAGAATTGCCAGTGACATGGCCTGCAGGACTATTGGCATTCCTGGGGAAGGAGGAAATTGACACTGAGGGAGTTGGTGGGGTGGTTTGCGTGAGCTTGGTTACAAGAGGAAGGGATTTACTGGTCAGTGGACTGCTTCCGCTGTCGCCCAAAGTTTTTGAACTTGTCACTGACTTATTATGAATGCGCTGCAGGTGACGTATAAGGGAGGATGTTCCGAGGTGGTTAACGTCCTTACCCTTACTTATTACAGCTTGACAAAGGCAACACACGGCTTGACAAATGTTGTCCGCATTTCTGGTGAAATACTTCCACACCGAAGAGCTGATTTTTTTGGTATTTTCACCAGGCATGTCAACGGCCATATTCCTCCCACGGACAACAGGTGTCTCCCCGGGTGCCTGACTTAAACAAACCACCTCACCATCAGAATCCTCCTTGTCAATTTCCTCCCCAGCGCCAGCAACACCCATATCCTCCTCATCCTGGTGTACTTCAACACTGACATCGTCAATCTGACTATCAGGAACTGGACTGCGGGTGCTCCTTCCAGCACTTGCAGGGGGCGTGCAAATGGTGGAAGGCGCATGCTCTTCACGTCCAGTGTTGGGAAGGTCAGGCATCGCAACCGACACAATTGGACTCTCCTTGTGGATTTGGGATTTGGAAGAACGCACAGTTCTTTGCGGTGCTTTTGCCAGCTTGAGTCTTTTCAGTTTTCTAGCGAGAGGCTGAGTGCTTCCATCCTCATGTGAAGCTGAACCACTAGCCATGAACATAGGCCAGGGCCTCAGCCGTTCCTTGCCACTCCGTGTGGTAAATGGCATATTGGCAAGTTTACGCTTCTCCTCCGACAATTTTATTTTAGGTTTTGGAGTCCTTTTTTTACTGATATTTGGTGTTTTGGATTTTACATGCTCTGTACTATGACATTGGGCATCGGCCTTGGCAGACGACGTTGCTGGCATTTCATCGTCTCGGCCATGACTAGTGGCAGCAGCTTCAGCACGAGGTGGAAGTGGATCTTGATCTTTCCCTAATTTTGGAACCTCAACATTTTTGTTCTCCATATTTTAATAGGCACAACTAAAAGGCACCTCAGGTAAACAATGGAGATGGATGGATACTAGTATACTTATGGATGGACCAGCGACTGCCGACACAGAGGTAGCTACAGCCGTGGACTAACGTACTGTGTCTGCTGCTAATATAGACTGGATGATAATGAGATGAAATCAATATAATATCACTAGTACTGCAGCCGGACAGGTATGTATATTTATTATGTAATGACTGATGACGGACCTGCTGGACACTGTCAGCTCAGCAGCACCGCAGACTGCTACAGTAAGCTACTATACTATAGTAGTATGTACAAAGAAGAAAGAAAAAAAAAAACCACGGGTAGGTGGTATACAATTATGGATGGACTGCCGAGTGCTGACACAGAGGTAGCTACAGCCGTGGACTAACGTACTGTGTCTGCTGCTAATATAGACTGGATGATAATGAGATGAAATCAATATAATATCACTAGTACTGCAGCCGGACAGGTATGTATATTTATTATGTAATGACTGATGACGGACCAGCTGGACACTGTCAGCTCAGCAGCACCGCAGACTGCTACAGTAAGCTACTATACTATAGTAGTATGTACAAAGAAGAAAGAAAAAAAAAACCACGGGGAGGTGGTATACAATTATGGATGGACTGCCGAGTGCCGACACAGAGGTAGCTACAGCCGTGGACTAACGTACTGTGTCTGCTGCTAATATAGACTGGATGATAATGAGATGAAATCAATATAATATCACTAGTACTACAGCCGGACAGGTATGTATATTTATTATGTAATGACTGATGACGGACCTGCTGGACACTGTCAGCTCAGCAGCACCGCAGACTGCTACAGTAAGCTACTATACTATAGTAGTATGTACAAAGAAGAAAGAAAAAAAAAAAACCACGGGGAGGTGGTATACAATTATGGATGGACTGCCGAGTGCCGACACAGAGGTAGCTACAGCCGTGGACTAACGTACTGTGTCTGCTGCTAATATAGACTGGATGATAATGAGATGAAATCAATATAATATCACTAGTACTGCAGCCGGACAGGTATGTATATTTATTATGTAATGACTGATGACGGACCTTCTGGACACTGTCAGCTCAGCAGCACCGCAGACTGCTACAGTAAGCTACTATAGTAGTATGTATAAAGAAGAATGAAAAAAAAAAAAAAACACGGGTAGGTGGTATACAATATTATATATATATATATATATATATATATATATATATATATATTATATACAATTATATATATATATATATATATATATATATATATATTAAACTGGTGGTGATTGATTATTAAACTGGTGGTCAGGTCACTGGTCACACTATCAGCAACTTGCAAGTAGTACTCCTAAGCAGACAATCACAAAATATATTATACTGGTCTGGTGGTCAGTGTGGTCACAATGGCAGTGTGGCATTGACTCTGGCAGCAAAAGTGTGCACTGTACGTTATATGTACTCCTGAGTCCTGCTCTCAGACTCTAACTGCTCCCCACTGTCAGTGTCTCCCCCACAAGTCAGATAATTAATACAGTCACACTATCTAATCTATATCACTTCAGCAAGTAGTAGTAGTATAGTAGTACTCCTCCTAATAATGCTCCCCAAAATTACTACTACTGTGTCTCTCTCTACTGTCTCACTCTCTTCTCTAAACGGAGAGGACGCCAGCCACGTCCTCTCCCTATGAATCTCAATGCACGTGTGAAAATGGCGGCGACGCACACACAAGTCAGATAATTAATACAGTCAGTCACACTATCTAATCTATATCACTTCAGCAAGTAGTAGTAGTATAGTAGTACTCCTCCTAATAATGCTCCCCAAAATTACTACTACTGTGTCTCTCTCTACTGTCTCACTCTCTTCTCTAAACGGAGAGGACGCCAGCCACGTCCTCTCCCTATGAATCTCAATGCACGTGTGAAAATGGCGGCGACGCGCGGCTCCTTATATAGAATCCGAGTCTCGCGATAGAATCCGAGCCTCGCGAGAATCCGACAGCGGGATGATGACGTTCGGGCGCGCTCGGGTTAACCGAGCAAGGCGGGAAGATCCGAGTCGCTCGGCCCCGTGTAAAAAAACCTGAAGTTCGGGCGGGTTCGGTTTCCGAGGAACCGAACCCGCTCATCTCTAGTCATATGATCACTCAATATTTTTATTAGCAACACTGATGTATCTAAATGTGTTTACCAGACCTCACTTTATATGAAATGGCAACATACAATACTGTAGATCAAGTAACAATTACTGTAACTGGCTCAGCCACTACGCCATCTAAAAATACCCCTCTCCTTTTGGAAAGCAGTTTATAAGGGCTGATTTAGCCATAGCACATACAGTTACGCTAACATGAACTCCACAGAAGATCCTGATTATCCACAGCAACTCCTCAATTATAGAGATGGATTCTTAGTCTCAAAGGTACAAATGAATTTGTATATTTGTCTATATTGACCAGTTGTCCATCTTTTTCAGGGAAAGTATTTTTTCTTTCAACAGATTTTTTTTCTCAGCAATGTAATCCTTTCATTTGTTTTCATGTTCAAATATTCACTAATTGCAGAGTTTAATCCACCGTACAGTATTCTGCATATTAAATCAAGATTTGCTAGTGCACACTTGATGATTACACAGAAAACAGTTCAAATCTCTATATATTGCTATTTCTTTAAATCTCTACATACTGTTGGGACATTAGTGAACATAAGCAAATCAAAATTCCTGTACAGAGTAGCAAATGTATATTATTATATTAGAACATTTAACTTTATTAGTGATTCTTAAAAACATTCTTTAATGTCACATTATTGACTAGAAGGGGGAACTCATCTTATATTGGAGCCTAAGATAAATAAAACTAAATACTAGGAGCAGTTATTGTACGCTCATAATAAAAGAGATTACACAAATGTGAATCCTAGAGATGATGTACATCTTGCTATACTATACAGTAATAAATATAGTATTGCTCTTTTTTCTAACTTTGTTTTAGTATCCAAGGTTCACACAGGTGCACTACTTGTGCCCCAAACCAAGGGGTAAATTTACTAAAGCTTCTAAACCAGAAAGTTGGTTATGTTGCCCATAATAACCAATATGATGCTGTCTAACATTTTCTAAAAGGCAATAGTTGCTATGGGCAACATCACCAATTATCTGTTTTAGAAGTTTTAATAAATTTACCTCCAAGTGTCCCCTTGCTATATTGTCACCAGCCCTGGCTAATAATAACTAATGCTGGATATGTTAATTTGCTTTTGATGATTTTTTATTTTGGCTTTTTCAGTTACTGTAAATGAGTTTTAGAGAGCTGAATTTCAGGTCAAGAGCAAGTACAGTAATAATAGCTAATGCCCCCTACACATTAGGCATCCTGCCGCCGAGGTGCCCAACGACTGATAAGGCCGGCGGGTGACCCGGCGGCGGGGGGTGAGTGAAGTTTCTTCACTCCCCCGTCACCCGGCTCCATAGTACTGCATGCTAATATGGACGAGATTGTCCATATTGGCTGCATGCAAAAGCGATGGGGCACCAATGATGAACGAGCATGGGGCCGCGCATCGTTCATCATTGGTGCCTACACACTGAACAATATGAACGAGTTCTCGTTCATTAATGAAAGAGAACGTTCATATTGTTCTGTTATCTGCCAGTGTGTAGGGACCTTTACAGTGTTATGACGTGCAGTAGTCAGTGAGTGAGCATTGCATTTCCTAAAGATTTCTGAAATATACAATATTGCATGTGGAAAGGATTTGCCCCTTTGCAGATGTGCCCTTTAGTGTGCTGGGGGGTGTATGATTCTGTCTGTCATGTGAAAGAGGGTCAATTGTTTCATCATAGATATTTTCTTCTTGCTTTCAGTTTATATCTGTCTTCAGACTTTGCAAGGCTAGGATGCATGTGTCAGTGGTGGAATATGGGTCCAGGGCAGAACTGTTGGCAACAATGTAAGCAGTTGCAACAGGGTGCCAGCCCTGAAGAAGGCACATCTCCTCCATTGTTTCAGCTTCCACTGCCCCCTAAGCCCCAGCAAGCTTTATATGTGATTAAGATACAGCCACAGAGGGGGCCATACGATAGCCTGGAGGGCAGGCATGTGGTGAAGATGCGCTGTAGTGCTGTTCGGTGCCTGTGAGGGCATGCTATGGGCACTGGCAGTGATTGCTCTGCCAAGCCATCATCTGTGGGCTGTAAGGACAGCGGGAGTCGGAACAGCTCAGTACCGACATTGAACACAGAGGTTTCCCCATTCAGAAGGCAGAGGTTAAAGAACTCTGATGTCTTTTCCATAGGTAGCGCAGCTGTTCCTGTGCATATGATGCACCCTCCTGTGCTGGGCCCCTCTTCTACCATCTGCTCTGCCCTGCTTCCTCCAGTGAATATTTCTACATGTCACCCCACTCCCAAAACTCTATTGTGTACAAAAGTGGTGGGCCCAGAAGAAAATGACAGGATGTAGTTATGTGACCGGCAGTCAGGAGACCGCCAGTCACAATACCTCCCACTACATCCCGCCCCCTCACAATCCTGATGGTCGGCATGCCAACCAACAGGGACTATTCCCACTCATGGGTGTCCATGACATCCATAGAGTGGGAATAGAACCCGTGGCAACTGCAGGTCACCACCGAGCCCGCAAGGGGCTTGTTGTGCTCTCCCCCTCCACCCTGGCATGCCGCTGCCGGGATACCGGCGGAGGTATGCTGACCGGTGGTCTCCTGACCGTCGGTCATGCATACCACACCTGAAAATGACAGGGGGGGCACCATAACAAGGGGAGGGTGGTAGTTAGTGGTAATAGATAAATTTTAGCGTACACCTAAGGCACGAGTGTTCCTGGAAATGTGGTGTGGCCTCACTACAAAAGGCATGGCCTCACTATATATGCCATCCCTATGAGCCACACCTCTAGTAGTGGTGCCCAATATACATTACACCACACAGTAGTAGTGCACCTTACACATTATTCCCACACAGTTGTAGTGCCCTTTACACATTATGCCAATTAGTAGTAGAAATGCTCCTTGCACAATAAACCACACAGTAGTAATAATGCCCCTTACACATAATGCCACAGAGTAGTAATGCCATTGTGCATTAAGCAACATAGTAGTAGTAGTGCCCCTTACATATAATGCCCACATAACACCCCTTGCGCATTAAGCCACATAGTAGTAATAGTGCCCCTTACACATGCTACAGAGTAGCAGTAGTGCCCTGCCACAGGCCTCCTCTCCCTCCATATAACCCTATATGCAGCAGTGTAGCACTCACTAGTTTAGTGCATCTGGTAGAGTGTGGAGCAGAGATAATGTCTCTTCCTACAGACAGGAACTGGGGATGGCCACTGCGGACAGTGGCGGGCTCAGCTGGGGGGCAGGGTGCCATTTTCTCACCAGGATGGTACAGTTTTTTGATCCAGGGCCACCCGCAGCTGCACTATGCATTTACATGGATGGCTGGGGGAGGCAGGCAGGCAGAGAGGATGCTCCCCAGCAGCTCTGTGCTAATACACATTAGGGATGGCCATCAACCATCGATAATTTAAAATCATTGATCATCTATGACCAATGTTAAATACTTTCACCATCGATGGAGTAGAACTAAATGATTTCCCGCCATCCATGGTTCAGAGCTACCAAATTTTATAAACATTTTTTTTCCAAGTGTCAGGATATGGAGCTTAGCTCTGCCCCAACACCTATGAAGACCTGCCCCCGGGCTTTAGTTGGCCCTCAGCTCTTTTAACAGTAATGCAGAGGTGATCATCGGTGGTTAAAACCATTGATGGTTCCCATACAGATGGTTTTATACCATCAGGGGTTATTCATCAATGGTACCATTGATGGATAACCCACTGATTAGCCATCCCTAATACACATTACACAAAAAGAGCATCTAGGCAGCTCCGCCTCCCTGGGAGCTGCTCTCTCCCAATCTTGGTCTCACTCAGAAGCTATGGCATGTGCAATGGTACATGTGCATCACGACAGCATTTTTTGTCACATCAGGCTGACTCTGCACGACTCTGCAGGGTACAGGAGAGTAAGAGTGCTGTGTGGTAGACATCGGAAATTAAAGCCACCAAAGCACTATTAAAGCCCACCAAACAAAGGTTTTACTAATTGTGACATTGTAGGGGGGAATGCTGTGGGAGGTGGACATTGAAGAAGGGGAGTGCTGTGAGAGGTGGATATTTAAGGTGGGAGTGCTGCGAGAGTGTTATGCTTACACTAGGTTCTGTAGGTTTATAGGCGGTGCCTTGTGGCACTCACAAAATTACCTACTGCCCAGGAGTCTGTTAGCCTCCTGCAGTGATAGGCTTCTCCTATCGCAGCCACCTTTCCAGGATGAATTAAGTCCGCCCCATACTCAGATGCCCCCAGGTTTTATTTATGGACAAGGTGACTATCAGAGGCTGGGCAGGGGTAAATGCAGTACGGTGAGACGTTCGCCAGACACAACCTTACTACTATGCTAAGGCACAGGCTGAGGAGTATATGAAAAGTGCACATGAGTGCAACAGTGCACAGGTTGGAATATAATCTTAACACAATCAATATGTACATGCAACAATGCACAGGGCTATTGGCAAAGAGACTGTATATACAAATGATTTGTAAATACAACAATGCACAGGATGTAATAAGCAACTTAATCAAATATGAATGCAACAATGCACAAGGTGGATTCAATAAAGAAATGTAGGCAAAAACAGCACCTGTGTGGAGGATCCACACCAAAACCTGAACACAAGGCTAGCTGGATCCGATCAGGATGAGGATCAGAACTTTTTATGCAGTATTTAATAGAGCAGGCAGACACTAGGACCCACCATGGCTCTAACAACCATGCGGACAGCACTTTCTCTGTCTGGTGTATAGATTCACCCATAACTAGTTGGGTGTGGCTGATGCCAGGCACCCTCTGTGATGTATATTAGTAGAAATGGTGCACCTTGCTCCTTCACTGAGGTCATGCACTGATCTCCACAGCTAGGAGATGGCAACTTTTAGCCTGGGGGATAAATGCTCCCTGACGAAGCTGCAATAGCGCAGTGAAACACGCGTGTTGGGCACAGTGTGTCCACGTGTGTACACATATATGAATGTTTAATATACATGATTGTTAAAAACTGTTTCCACTTGTGAGAGAGACCAGGCTTTACTATTAGTGAATGCATGAGTAGACATACTATGATTAGTGCATGCCAATAGTGCCAGTGGATAGCGGAGAGACTATTAGTATATATCCACTGACACAGGAGGAAGAGATACTTACATGAGCCTATTCACACCAGATCGATCTAACAAAGCCTGACTGGAGATTTTTCTGTAATCATTTTGTAATCTTTACTCAGCAGAGTCTGATTGGATTTAAGGCTACATATTTAAAAATTAAATTAAAAAATAAATTAAAAAGTAAACGAATGTGTATGCCATGACAGCTTTTGGATGGAACATATATAATATATAATATGTAAATGGCAGGATAGATAGCTGTTAAGTGCTATATATGATATAACACACTGGAATAGCACCAGCTATTTAAGTATCCGTGCAAGTCACAATATCTGCACCATTTAATCAGTGTGATGTGAGCAGTTTCTTATTCTAACTTTGTAACAAACATGACTGACAATATATAAGAGAATTGCAACATACTCCACAGCCACACTCAACTCAGCACATTGTAGCAATCTCACTGGCAACATCAATAAGCCAGCTAGCAGCTGAAAAATTACACAAACTGTCAGTGAGACAGCACAGCCTAATCTATGTGCCACAATTAAGTCTGAAGTTGAAGACTTTGTGTTCTGTTTCCATCCATATTAATAAATCCTTCTTGATAGGTTAGATCTATCTTTCCACATATTATTATATTCTATGTGTATAGATTTGAATTACCTGGCATTATAAATTAAATAAAATCCTCCTCAATTACACAAGTGGGAGGGCATATGTTGCCATTTAATGAATGACTCTATCCATACTATTAACCACTGAACCAAGATCACACTATATATATACATATATATATAAGAAGTAGGATCACTACATCCCTACGGAGTAGCCCAATTACACTGTAAAAAATAAGGGTTACTCCCTTTAACAGTGCGGGCTATGGAAGTGATGTTCTGTGCTGACAGATAGTTGGCTTTCTAATACAATTGGGGTTGGCATACCTCTAAGGAAAGCAATATATAGTGCTGATACTCCTAGCATAATGGAACATTAGTCAAGCACAGATATAATTGTGAGCTGTGAGACTTGAAAACGGGAACTGCCATATTCCCATCAGCTCAAAGTGAATAGATATCACTTCAATCTCAGGATCCTAATTATCATTTATTATTATATATATATATGTATGTAAAAATAGAACTAATACACTCTTAAATGGCAGTCGAGTGATTTACGGTCTAGGAATACGGACTCAGTGGGGATAGACCATTTGGGACAATAAAGATCATAGATTTTGGCAATATATATGCCCATACGGTTACCAAATAAAGTCTTATACCAAAACACACGTGGACACATTTTTTAAAAATCTTTATTCACATTTTTTCATCTCTTTAATTCACATATATGTTAGTCATTGTCAATTTTTTAATTCTATGTTTCACTGTAGTCTGGATCAATGATTCATAATACAATTTAATGTATAGCTAATAAAGGTTATATTTTAATAATACTTCTAGTTAGTGCGTCAATATTACAGATTCCTCTGTTTCTTTTCCTCTCCAAACCTTAATGGATAAATGCAATCAAGTGGCCCCTGCATATGTCCCTAATTGCCCCTCCATAGCTGTCTCTCATTACCTCCTCTATAGCTCTTTCTCACTGCCAGGTCCTTTGATGTAACACTGAGCCCTTGCAGCACACACTGACCTCATAACACTCGCTGACCTCATCAATGCCCACTAACCATAACAGCACTCACTGTCCACATCAGAGCACTCACTGACCCCTCACAGCACTCACTGACCCCCCTCACTCACTGCCCCCCAATGCACACACTGACCTACTCACTGAACCCAATTCAGCACTCACTCTCACCAGCCCCTTTACTGTCCACCTCACAACACCCCCTGCCCTCTTAACTGTCTAACACACCGCACCCCCATCAGCCACTACGCTGTCCATCTCAAAGCACTTCCAACCTTCAAAACTAACTCACAGCACCTCACCATCCCTACATCTCCAATGCACACTTCTCAGCACTCTCTCAGACCCTTCAATGTCCAGTTCTCATCGCATTTCCTCAACCCATTCAATGTCCAAATCTCACAGCACTACCCCATCTTCAGTATTGACTTGTCACATCTGTAGGTGTTCATAGTTAATTTTTTGTTATGGGGTGCACCACATGAGTAGCGTGTCTAGCACCACCTTCTAGGGCATGTCTAGCACACCCAGGGACATGTCTAGTAATATTTTACATTCTCTCAGTAAAATGACACTGCCCAATGTCATTTCTCCTTAGTTCCTAATAATAACGTAGATATAATACATCTCAGAGAAATAAAATGAAACATAATAGTGTGACCACCCGCCAGTACTTACTGTCTGCTACAGCATAACATATATATTGGTAGATGCTCAATTAGCTTAGTGATATCATACAGGTGCTCGAAAGGGAGGGGTATTTCTAAGCAAGAAAAAAAGGCATTTGTTTCCCCCAGCACCCTGAATGATAACTGTAACCAGATCTAAATTCCACATGATAATAGAATTCAGAGATCTTCGTTACACATATTTGCGCAAATGTGTGAATAAGCCCCAAAGCCGCATCAAGGCGTCTCTGTATAAGCCTTGATGCGGCTTTGGGGCTTATTCACACATTTGCGCAAATATGTGTAACGAAGATCTCTGAATTCTATTATCATGTGGAATTTATATCTGGTTACGGTTATCATTCAGGGTGCTGGGGGAAACAAATGCCTTTTTTTCCTGCTACAGCATAACCCTGAGTCCTAGCTGCTGCTGCACCCTATCGCTGTTTATACTTCCCCAACCTATCCCTGATTCAGTGACATAACTATAGAGCGGTGGGCCTACAGTAGGTGCATATGCACTCCCCTCCCCCCACACACACTCTACCCCTTGCACCTCCCTGCACCTACACCCTGATTTTCAGTGGCCCACTCTGAAAAGTATGGGAGATTAGGGAGCCGAACATCTGAGTTTTAATTTAACACAAGTAAGAGTTTAAAATAGAGATGTGCGGCGGACACTTTTTGGGTTTTGTGTTTTGGTTCTGGATCTGGATCTCCACTCGTGTTTTGGATCTGGATTGGTTTTGCCAAAACCACCCTTTCGGGTTTTGGATCTGGATGTTTTTTGAAAACAACATAAAAAGAGCTAAAATCACAGAATTTTGGGGTAATTTTGATCCTACGGTATTATTAACCTCCATAACATTCATTTCCACTCATTTCTAGTCTATTCTGAACACCTCACACATCACAATATTGTTTTTAGGCCAAAAGGTTGCACCGAGGTAGCTGGATGACTAAGCTAAGCGACATTAGTGGGCGGCACATACACCTGGCCCATATAGGAGTGGCACTGCAGTGGCAGACAGGATGTCAGTTTTAAAAACTAGGCCCCAAAGAGCACATAATGCAAAGAAAAAAAAGAGGTGCAAGATGGAATTGTCTTGGGCCCTCCCACCCATCCTTATGTTGTATAAACAGGACATGCACACTTTAACAAACCAATCATTTCAGTGACTGGGTCTGCCATGGCTGAAATGATTAATTTGTTTGGGCCCCCACCAAAAAAGAAGCAATTAATCTCTCCTTGCACAAACTGGCACTACAGAGGCAAGATGTCATCCTCATCCTCAGTTTCTCCCCCTCCCTCCTTCAGGTCAGGGTTTACATCCTCTTCATGAGAGAGATATACTATTCAAACAAATAATTTAGTTGTCAGTGGACTGCTTACGCTATTACCCAAAGTTTCTGAACCTGACAATGACTTATGATGAATGTGCTGCAGGTGACTTATAAGGGAGGATGTTCCCAGGTGGTTAACGTCCTTACCCCTACTTATTATGGATTGACAAAGGCAACAGATGGCTTGACACCTGTTGTCCGAATTTGTGGAGAAATAATTTCACAACGAAGAGGTGGATTTTTTGGTATTTTTTCCCAGGCATGACAATGGGCTTTTTCCCCTATAGCCAACAACTGTCTCCACTGGTGCCTTATTCAAACAAACCACATCACCATCAGAATACTCATCATCAACTTCCTATGCAGCGCCAGCTACATCCATATCCTCCTCATCCTGGTGTACTTCTACAGTGACATCCTCAATCTTAATATCAGCAACTGGACTGGCGGTGCTTCTCCCAGCACTTGCAGGGGGTGTGCAAATGGTGGTAGGAGCCTCCTCTTCCCATACAGTGTTGTGAAGGTCAGGCCTAGACATCGCAACTACAGACAGTGCCAGCACCCCTGTATTTTCACAACACCCCTGTAATTTTACAGCATACAAGACAGGGCTATTGTACACTGATTTTCACTGCACCCTAGAATTATTACAGCATACAAGCCAGGGCCAGTGTACATTGATTTTCACTGCACCCCTGAATTTTTATAGCATACAGGGCCAGTGTTATGTTATTTAAGCAGTAACACCCCTATATTTTACAGCATACAGCAGTGTGCTTTTCATTTTTAACAACTGCACCCATGAATTTTTATTGCAGACAGGGCCAGTGTAATGTTATTAAGACATCAGCACCCCTATATTTTACAGTGCCCATGGCCCCTGTACAACACAGTGACAGCCAGGACAGCAACACCCATGTACAGCTGCTGTACATGAAACACCAGTGACAGCCAGGACAGCACCCCTAACACAGCACAGGTACACCACAGTGACTTCAGCAGCACCCCTACAGAGCACACACTAACCCCACCCGACACCACCACCCACAGAGAGACAGAGGTCTGTCTCTCTCAGTCCAGAGTGAAAATGGCGATGATGATGTTTTGCCTCGTTCTGGTCTCCGAGTCTGGCAGGAAGTCCCGAGCCAGACTCGGATCCAGACTCGGAGTGTGAGGTTCGAGGAACCCGCTCATGTCTAACGATAACTAGATTCTGATTGGTTGCTATTGTCAACACCTTATTAAAATCACTTGCTTTTCAATTTTTCAAGACAATTCACACAGATGATTAATAATATAACCTAAATAATTTAACAAGTTTAGGGTTTTCAATTTTAGAGAAAAGAGATCTCAACTTATAATGTAATCAGGGCTGGCCCAATCATTACTCAGGGTACACAGCAGTGTAGAGTGCTCCACTGTGGAGTGTGCCATGGCTGCACTCTCCACATGCCCTCCACTCCTAGGACACCGCGGGCAACCCTGCTTCCAGGACACCGCTGGGCGCCAGCAACTCAGCTCCCAGGAAAAATCCGGCAGAGTGGTCACTGGGCACCCCCCCCCAACCAGGGCTGAAGAGCACTGTAGGAAGACCCAGCTCAGTGCAGCATCCATTAGCTGGGTGGGGTCCACTGCATTGGTGCAAGTAGAAATATTTTCTTATGGGTACTGAGTGATGAAAAATGGCCGTTGTCATGTGTTGTGATGGGGCGTGGCCACATACTGCTAGTGGGAGTAGCCCCATCACAACACTTGACACTAGCGGTGTGGCCACATGACACAGCCCCTTTTGGGGGGAATTCTGGAGGCAAGGCTAAAAATATATACTAATGCCTCCATTATAATAGAAATATATAGTAATGCCCCCAATTTATAACAATATATAGTAATGCCTCCAGTATTAGAGAAATATATAGTGATACCTCCAATATAATAGAAATATATTTTTAATGCCCCTAATTTATAACAATATATAGTAATGCCTCCATTATAACAGGAAAATACAGCCACTGTCGCACTCCCAGTAACCCTGACAAAGTGGGAGGAGCCGTCATGCTGCCAAGCACCATGGTCTTGTTGCTTTGTGGCACATTATGATTGTGGCAATGGCAAAGTGTGTGGCAGGTGGTACTGCATTCCCGCTGCCAAATTCTTAAGGGTACTCCGTACCCAAGCGTACCCGCATACTTGCACCACTGACTGAGGGGAGGTGTGGTTACATCACATACATCGAGGGCCACACTGCATGGTTTGTCTGTCTGGAGTGGCTGATAAGGTTAGGGGAAAGGGCTTGAAAAAATATTTGGCCTGGACATCTGCAGAGTATGGACATAATGCTTTCTAAGTGGCACTGGATCTTTCCTGATCAGGGCTGGCCAACTCGTTATACTGGCTATGCAGTCATGTAGAGTTACACATATGGAGGGCACAGAAGCTGCCTTCTTCTTCCCAACTGCTGACCGCTGCTGCATCTCGAGATGTGCTCACACCCCTGCCACACTGCCTGCAGAGAGAGCTTGAACCACTTGTTAAGGTAAGCAGGGAGCTGGGGAGGGAAACCTCTGGGGCAGGGTTGCACGCTGCAGATGCCATCTTTCTGCAAGTACACTCACTACCTGTCACCTCTTCCTCAGTCACCCACTATCTACCTGTCACCCCTGCATCAGTAACCCACTGTCTCCCTTTCAGCCCTGCCCAGGGTTGGAATGACCCCCAGAGGGCACAGGGGAAACCCCCAGTGGGCCCCACTGCACAGGGGCCCCTCCTCCTCATATTTATCAGGTTACAGAATCTGTATTTGAATTATACACAATACATATGTTACCTTATACTGCACAGGACTAAGGTGTATTCTCTACTGTGCATTGCTGTTATTAATCTTGTACATTATAATGCATGCACTAGCAGTAATTTACTATGTATATTTATCAAGGCGTCTAGCCCATGCACTCTCTAATGGTTAGGCAAACCAATGTGGTGGCTGGCCACACCCCATCTGGAGACTGGCCACACCCCTAAACATTGGCCCGCTACCACTACATTCCCCTGGTGGGCTCTTCATGCCCCAGTCTGACACTGCCCTTGCCTCTTCACTCATCCACTATTGGCATTTCCCTATAGACTTTAATAAGTAAAGATGGCCTCCCACACCGCTGTGACATTGCCGCCCGCACTGCCGACAACTCCACACTGCCATCACCCCCATCACTGAGGAAACCGCTGGCACTCCCACACTGCCAACACCCCTCACTGAGGACACTGCCGGCACTCCTGCACTGCCTATAAAACCGGCACCCCCACACTGCTGACTCAGCCGGCACCCCCACACTGCTGACACACCCCTGCACCGAGGACTCCGCCAGCACTCCTACATTGCTGACACTGTTGGCACCCCTGCACAGAGGACACTGCAGGCAATCCTGTACTCCCGACACATCCGGCACCCCCGCACTGCTAACTCAGCCGGCACCCCCACACTGCTAACTCAGCTGGCACCCCCACACTGCTGACACACCCCAGCACTGAGGAGCACTCCCATGTTGTCGACACCACCAGCACTCCGGCAGTACCAATACCGCCGACAACCCCACACTGAGGACACTGTCAGCACTACCGACACCCCTGCAGTAAGGATACCCCTGGCACCCCCGCACTGCTGACACAGCCAGCAGTACTGACACCACCAGCAGTACCGACACCACCAGCAACTCTAGCTATTAGCGACAGAAGGGACCAGGGTAAGAGACAGCGGCGGTCAGGAGAAGCTGGGATTCAAAAAGGGGGGAAGCTGCAAGTAAAAGTAAATAAAACCGATAATTGACAAGTGGCACCAACAGCGCCCCCTACCCTGCAGTGCTATGTGCGATGCCCACTCTGCACACACCTAGTTATGGCCCTGCCTTACCACACCCAATCAGACTCTCTGTAGCCTTCATCTGGTTATTAGATCTTACATACTCCTACCTATTTCTTTGACGTCCTAGTGGATGCTGGGAACTCCGTAAGGACCATGGGGAATAGACGGGCTCCGCAGGAGACTGGGCACTCTAAAAGAAAGATTAGGTACTATCTGGTGTGCACTGGCTCCTCCCACTATGACCCTCCTCCAGACCTCAGTTAGATTTCTGTGCCCGGCCGAGCTGGATGCACACTAGGGGCTCTCCTGAGCTCCTAGAAAGAAAGTTAATTTTAGGTTTTTTATTTTACAGTGAGACCTGCTGGCAACAGGCTCACTGCATCGAGGGACTAAGGGGAGAAGAAGCGAACCTACCTGCTTGCATCTAGCTTGGGCTTCTTAGGCTACTGGACACCATTAGCTCCAGAGGGATCGACCGCAGGACCCGTCCTTGGTGTTCGTTCCCGGAGCCGCGCCGCCGTCCCCCTTACAGAGCCAGAAGCACGAAGATGGTCCGGAAAATCGGCGGCAGAAGACTTCAGTCTTCACCATGGTAGCGCACAGCACTGCAGCTGTGCGCCATTGCTCCTCATGTACACCTCACACTCCGGTCACTGATGGGTGCAGGGCGCTGGGGGGGGGGGGGGGGGGGCGCCCTGAGCAGCAATAAAAACACCTTGGCTGGAAAAATAATCACAATATATAGCCCCAGAGGCTATATATGTGATAAATACCCCTGCCAGAATCCATAAAAAAGCGGGAGAAAAGTCCGCGAAAAAAGGGCGGAGCTATCTCCCTCAGCACACTGGCGCCATTTTCTCTTCACAGTGCAGCTGGAAGACAGCTCCCCAGGCTCTCCCCTGTAGTTTTCAGGCTCAAAGGGTTAAAAAGAGAGGGGGGGCACTAAATTTAGGCGCAATATTGTATATACAAGCAGCTATTGGGAAAAATTCACTCAATATAGTGTTAATCCCTACATTATATAGCGCTCTGGTGTGTGCTGGCATACTCTCTCTCTGTTTTCCCAAAGGGCTTTGTGGGGCCCTGCCCTCAGTCAGAGCATTCCCTGTGTGTGTGCGGTGTGTCGGTACGGCTGTGTCGACACGTTTGATGAGGAGGCTTATGTGGTGGCAGAGCAGATGCCGATAAATGTGATGTCGCCCTCTGTGGGGCCGACACCAGAGTGGATGGATAGGTGGAAGGTATAAACCGACAGTGTCAACTCCTTACATAAAAGGCTGGATGACGTAACAGCTGTGGGACAGCCGGCTTCTCAGCCCGCGCCTGCCCAGGCGTCTCAAAGGCCATCAGGGGCTCAAAAACGCCGCTCTCAGATGTCGACACGGAGTCTGACTCCAGTGTCGACGAGGTTGAGACATATACAAAATCCACTAGGAACATCCGTTACATGATCCCGGCAATAAAAAATGTGTTACACATTTCTGACATTAACCCAAGTACCACTAAAAAAGGGTTTTATGTTTGGGGAGAAAAAGCAGGCAGTGTTTTGTTCCCCCATCAAATGAGTGAATGAAGTGTGTGAAAAAGCGTGGGTTCCCCCGATAAGAAACTGGTAATTTCTAAAAAGTTACTGATGGCGTACCCTTTCCCGCCAGAGGATAAGTTACGCTGGGAGATATCCCCTAGGGTGGATAAGGCGCTCACACGTTTGTCAAAAAAGGTGGCACTGCCGTCTTAGGATATGGCCACTTTGAAGGTACCTGCTGATAAAAAGCAGGAGGCTATCCTGAAGTCTGTATTTACACACTCAGGTACTAGACTGAGACCTGCAGATAGTGCTGCTGCAGCGTGGTCTGTGACCCTGTCAAACAGGGATACTATTTTGCGAACATAAGAGCATATTAAAGACGTTGTCTTATATATGAGGGA
Organism: Pseudophryne corroboree; assembly: GCF_028390025.1. Lineage (NCBI taxonomy): Eukaryota > Metazoa > Chordata > Amphibia > Anura > Myobatrachidae > Pseudophryne > Pseudophryne corroboree. The sequence goes on along the minus strand of NC_086445.1, from coordinate 817,530,833 downwards.
TGCACAGAGGGATATTTTGCCGGCTGGCATCCAGAATTAATGCAATGTCCATTCTGTCAGGAGGGTATTAGATAGTGATGAGCGGATTCGGTTTTACTCGGTTTTACTCGGTTCTCAAAACCCGACACTGGACAGGTGATGCTGACTTTAAAAGGCACATAGAGATTCTGCCTTATAAGGGTGAGGAATTGTTTGGGGATGGTCTCTGGGACCTCGTATCCACAGCAACAGCTGGGAAGAAAAAATACCTCAGGTTTCCTCACAGCCTAAGAAAGCACTGTATTATCAGGTACAGTCCTTTCGGCTTCAGAAAAGCAAGCGGGTCAAAGGCGCTTCCTTACTGCACAGAGACGAGGGAAGAGGGAAAAAGCTGCACCAGTCAGCCAGTTCCCAGAATCAAAATTCTTTCCCCGCTTCCTCTGAGTCCACCGCATGACGCGGGGGCTCCACAGGCGTAGCCAGGTACGGTGGGGGGCCGCCTCAAAAATTTCAGCGATCAGTGGGCTCGCTCACAGGTGGATCCCTGGATCCTTCAAGTAGTATCTCAGGGGTACAAGCTGGAATTCGAGGCGTCTCCCCCCCGCCGTTTCCTCAAATCTGCCTTGCCGACAACTCCCTCAGGCAGGGAGGCTGTGCTAGAGGCAATTCACAAGCTGTATTCCCAGCAGGTGATAGTCAAGATGCCCCTACTTCAACAAGGACGGGGTTACTATTCCACACTGTTTGTGGTACCGAAACCGGACGGTTCGGTGAGACCCATTTTAAATTTTAAATCCTTGAACACATACATAACAAAATTCAAGTTCAAGATGGAATCGCTCAGGGCGGTTATTGCAAGCCTGGAGGAGGGGGATTACATGGTATCCCTGGACATCAAGGATGCTTACCTACATGTCCCCATTTACCATCCTCACCAGGAGTACCTCAGATTTGTGGTACAGGATTGCCATTACCAATTCCAAACACTGCCGTTTGGACTGTCCACGGCACCGAGGGTCTTTACCAAGGTAATGGCAGAAATGATGATACTCCTTCGAAAAAAGGGAGTTTTAATTATCCCGTACTTGGACGATCTCCTTATAAAGGCGAGGTCCAAGGAGCAGTTGTTGGTCGGAGTAGCACTATCTCGGGAAGTGCTACAACAGCACAGATGGATTCTAAATATTCCAAAGTCACAGCTGGTTCCTACCACACGCCTACTGTTCCTGGGGATGGTTCTGGACACAGAACAGAAAAAAGTGTTTCTCCCGCAGGAGAAAGCCAAGGAGCTGTCATCTCTAGTCAGAGACCTCCTGAAACCAAAACAGGTATCGGTGCATCACTGCACACGAGTCCTGGGAAAAATGTTAGCTTCTTACGAAGCAATTCCATTCGGCAGGTTCCATGCAAGAACCTTTCAGTGGGACCTCTTGGACAAGTGGTCGGGATCGCATCTTCAGATGCATCGGCTGATAACCCTGTCTCCAAGGACCAGGGTATCTCTACTGTGGTGGCTGCAGAGTGCTCATCTTCAAGAGGGCCGCAGATTCGGCATACAGGACTGGGTCCTGGTAACCGCGGTTGCCAGCCTTCGAGGCTGGGGGGCAGTCACACAGGGAAGAAATTTCCAAGGACTTTGGTCAAGTCAGGAGTCGTCCCTACACATAAATATTCTGGAACTGAGGGCCATTTACAATGCCCTAAGTCTGGCAAGGCCTCTGCTTCAAAACCAGCCGGTACTGATCCAATCAGACAACATCACGGCAGTCGCCCATGTAAACCGACAGGGCGGCACAAGAAGCAGGATGGCGATGGCAGAAGCCACAAGGATTCTCCGATGGGCGGAAAATCACGTCTTAGCACTGTCAGCAGTGTTCATTCCGGGAGTGGACAACTGGGAAGCAGACTTCCTCAGCAGACACGACCTACACCCGGGAGAGTGGGGACTTCATCCAGAAGTCTTCCAACTGTTGGTAAACCGTTGGGAAAGGCCACAGGTGGACATGATGGCGTCCCGCCTAAACAAAAAACTAGATATTGCGCCAGGTCAAGGGACCCTCAGGCAATAGCTGTGGACGCTCTAGTGACACCGTGGGTGTACCAGTCGGTTTATGTATTCCCTCCTCTGCCTCTCATACCAAAGGTACTGAGAATAATAAGAAAACGAGGAGTAAGAACGATACTCGTGGTTCCGGATTGGCCAAGAAGAGCTTGGTACCCAGAACTTCAAGAAATGATATCAGAGGACCCATGGCCTCTACCGCTCAGACAGGATCTGCTACAGCAGGGGCCCTGTCTGTTCCAAGACTTACCGCGGCTGCGTTTGACGGCATGGCGGTTGAATTTCCGGATCCTAAAGGAAAAGGGCATTCCGGAGGAAGTCATTCCTACGCTGATAAAAGCCAGGAAAGAAGTAACCGCAAACCATTATCACCGTATTTGGCAAAAATATGTTGCGTGGTGTGAGGCCAGGAAGGCCCCAACAGAGGAATTTCAGCTAGGTCGTTTTCTGCACTTCCTACAGTCGGGAGTGACTATGGGTCTAAAATTGGGTTCCATTAAGGTCCAGATTTCGGCTCTGTCGATTTGCTTCCAGAAAGAACTGAATTCACTGCCTGAAGTTCAGACATTTGTAAAGGGAGTGCTACATATTCAGCCCCCTTTTGTGCCTCCTGTGGCACCTTGGGATCTCAACGTGGTGTTGAGTTTCCTAAAATCACATTGGTTTGAGCCACTTAAAACTGTGGATTTGAAATATCTCACGTGGAAAGTGGTCATGTTATTGGCCTTGGCTTCGGCCAGGCGTGTGTCAGAATTAGAGATGTGCACCGGACATTTTTCGGGTTTTGTGTTTTGGTTTTGGATTCGGTTCCGCGGCCGTGTTTTGGGTTCGAACGCGTTTTGGCAAAACCTCACCAAATTTTTATTTGTCGGATTCGGGTGTGTTTTGGATTTGGGTGTTTTTTTCAAAAAAAACTAAAAAACAGCTTAAATCATTGAATTTGGGGGTCATTTTGATCCCATAGTATTATCAACCTCAATAACCATAATTTACACTTATTTACAGTCTATTCTGAATACCTCACACCTCACAATATTATTTTTAGTCCTAAAATTTGCACCGAGGTCGCTGGATGACTAAGCTCAGCGACCCAAGTGGCCGACACAAACACCTACCCATCTATGAGTGGCACTGCAGTGTTACGCAGGATGGCCCTTCCAAAAAACACTCCCCAAACAGCACATGACGCAAAGAAAAAAAGAGGCGCAATGAGGTAGCTGTGTGACTAAGCTCAGCGACCCAAGTGGCCGACACAAACACCTGGCCCATCTAGGAGTGGCACTGCAGTGTCACGCAGGCTGGCCCTTCAAAAAACTACTCCCCAAACAGCACATGACGCAAAGAAAAAAAGAGGCGCAATGAGGTAGCTGTGTGAGTAAGCTAAGCGACCCTAGTGGCCGACACAAACACCTGGCCCATCTAGGAGTGGCACTGCAGTGTCACGCAGGATGGCCCTTCAAAAAACCACTCCCCAAACAGCACATGACGCAAAAAAAAAAAGAGGCGCAATGAGGTAGCTGTGTGAGTAAGCTAAGCGACCCTAGTGGCCGACACAAACACCTGGCCCATCTAGGAGTGGCACTGCAGTGTCACGCAGGCTGGCCCTTCAAAAAACTACTCCCCAAACAGCACATGACGCAAAGAAAAATTAAAGAAAAAAGAGGTGCAAGATGGAATTGTCTTTGGGCCCTCCCACCCACCCTTATGTTGTATAAACAGGACATGCACACTTTAACCAACCCATCATTTCAGTGACAGGGTCTGCCACACGACTGTGACTGAAATGACGGGTTGGTTTGGACCCCCACCAAAAAAGAAGCAATTAATCTCTCCTTGCACAAACTGGCTCTACAGAGGCAAGATGTCCACCTCATCATCATCCTCCGATTCATCACCGTGTACATCCCCCTCCTCACAGATTATCAATTCGTCCCCACTGGAATCCACCATCTCAGCTCCCTGTGTACTTTGTGGAGGCAATTGCTGCTGGTCAATGTCTCCACGGAGGAATTGATTATAATTCATTTTAATGAACATCATCTTCTCCACATTTTCTGGAAGTAACCTCGTACGCCGATTGCTGACAAGGTGAGCGGCGGCACTAAACACTCTTTCGGAATACACACTTGTGGAAAGGCAACTTAGGTAGAATAAAGCCAGTTTGTGCAAGGGCCTCCAAATTGCCTCTTTTTCCTGCCAGTATACGTACGGACTGTCTGACGTGCCTACTTGGATGCGGTCACTCATATAATCCTCCACCATTCTTTCAATGGTGAGAGAATCATATGCAGTGACAGTAGACGACATGTCCGTAATCGTTGTCAGGTCCTTCAGTCCGGACCAGATGTCAGCATCAGCAGTCGCTCCAGACTGCCCTGCATCACCGCCAGCGGGTGGGCTCGGAATTCTGAGCCTTTTCCTCGCACCCCCAATTGCGGAAGAATGTGAAGGAGGAGCTGTTGACCGATCAAGTTCCACTTGACTTGATAATTTTCTCACCAGCAGGTCTTTGAACCCCTGCAGACTTGTGTCTGCCGGAAAGAGAGATACAACGTAGGTTTTAAATCTAGGATCGAGCACGGTGGCCAAAATGTAGTGCTCTGATTTCAACAGATTGACCACCCGTGAATCCTGGTTAAGCGAATGAAGGGCTCCATCCACAAGTCCCACATGCCTAGCGGAATCGCTCTTTCTTAGCTCCTCCTTCAATGTGTCCAGCTTCTTCTGCAAAAGCCTGATGAGGGGAATGACCTGACTCAGGCTGGCAGTGTCTGAACTGACTTCACGTGTGGCAAGTTCAAAAGGTTGCAGAACCTTGCACAACGTTGAAATCATTCTCCACTGCGCTTGAGACAGGTGCATTCCACCTCCTTTGCCTATATCGTGGCCAGATGTATAGGCTTGAATGGCCTTTTGCTGCTCCTCCAACCTCTGAAGCATATAGAGGGTTGAATTCCACCTCGTTACCACTTCTTGCTTCAGATGATGGCAGGGCAGGTTCAGGCGTTTTTGGTGTTGCTCCAGTCTTCTGTACGTGGTGCCTGTACGCCGAAAGTGTCCCGCAATTCTTCTGGCCACCGACAGCATCTCTTGCACGCCCCTCTCGTTTTTTAAATAATTCTGCACCACCAAATTCAAGGTATGTGCAAAACATGGGACGTGCTGGAATTTGCCCAGATATAATGCACGCACAATATTGCTGGCGTTGTCCGATGCCACAAATCCACAGGAGAGTCCAATTGGGGTAAGCCATTCTGCGATGATCTTCCTCAGTTGCCGTAAGAGGTTTTCAGCTGTGTGCGTATTCTGGAAAGCGGTGATACAAAGCGTAGCCTGCCTTGGAAAGAGTTGGCGTTTGCAAGATGCTGCTACTGGTGCCGCCGCTGCTGTTCTTGCGGCGGGAGTCAATACATCTACCCAGTGGGCTGTCACAGTCATATAGTCCTGAGTCTGCCCTGCTCCACTTGTCCACATGTCCGTGGTTAAGTGGACATTGGGTACAACTGCATTTTTTAGGACACTGGTGAGTCTTTTTCTGAGGTCTGTGTACATTTTCGGTATCGCCTGCCTAGAGAAATGGAACCTAGATGGTATTTGGTACCGGGGACACAGTACCTTAAACAAGTCTATAGTTGGCTCTGCAGTAATGATGGATACCGGAACCACATTTCTCACTGCCCAGGATGCCAAGGCCTCAGTTATCCGCTTTGCAGCAGGATGACTGCTGTGATATTTCATCTTCCTCGCAAAGGACTGTTGGACAGTCAATTGCTTGGTGGAAGTAGTAAAAGTGGTCTTACGGCTTCCCCTCTGGGATGACCATCGACTCCCAGCAGCAACAACAGCAGCGCCAGCAGCAGTAGGCGTTACACTCAAGGATGCATCGGAGGAATCCCAGGCAGGAGAGGACTCGTCAGAATTGCCAGTGACATGGCCTGCAGGACTATTGGCATTCCTTGGGAAGGAGGAAATTGACACTGAGGGAGTTGGTGAGGTGGTTTGCGTGAACTTGGTTACAAGAGGAAGGGATTTACTGGTCAGTGGACTGCTTCCGCTGTCGCCCAAAGTTTTTGAACTTGTCACTGACTTATGATGAATGCGCTGCAGGTGACTTATAAGGGAGGATGTTCCGAGGTGGTTAACGTCCTTACCCCTACTTATTACAGCTTGACAAAGGCAACACACGGCTTGACACCTGTTGTCCGCATTTCTGTTGAAATACTTCCACACCGAAGAGCTGATTTTTTTGGTATTTTCACCAGGCATGTCAATGGCCATATTGCTCCCACGGACAACAGGTGTCTCCCCGGGTGCCTGACTTAAACAAACCACCTCACCATCAGAATCCTCCTTGTCAATTTCCTCCCCAGAGCCAGCAACACCCATATCCTCCTCATCCTGGTGTACTTCAACACTGACATCTTCAATCTGACTATCAGGAACTGGACTGCGGGTGCTCCTTCCAGCACTTGCAGGGGGCGTGCAAATGGTGGAAGGCGCATGCTCTTCACGTCCAGTGTTGGGAAGGTCAGGCATCGCAACCGACACAATTGGACTCTCCTTGTGGATTTGTGATTTCGAAGAATGCACAGTTCTTTGCTGTGCTTTTGCCAGCTTAAGTCTTTTCATTTTTCTAGCGAGAGGCTGAGTGCTTCCATCCTCATGTGAAGCTGAACCACTAGCCATGAACATAGGCCAGGGCCTCAGCCGTTCCTTGCCACTCCGTGTGGTAAATGGCATATTGGCAAGTTTACGCTTCTCCTCCGACGATTTTATTTTAGATTTTTGAGTCCTTTCTTTACTGATATTTTGTGTTTTGGATTTTACATGCTCTGTACTATGACATTGGGCATCGGCCTTGGCAGACGACGTTGATGGAATTTCATCGTCTCGGCTATGACTAGTGGCAGCAGCTTCAGCACGAGGTGGAAGTGGATCTTGATCTTTCCCTATTTTTGGAAACTCAACATTTTTGTTCTCCATATTTTAATAGGCACAACTAAAAGGCACCTCAGGTAAACAATGGAGATGGATGGATACTAGTATACTTATGGATGACGAGTGACTGACGACACAGAGGTAGCTACAGCCGTGGACTACCGTACTGCGTCTGCTAGTATAGAGATGATAATGATATAAAAAATATATATATATCACTACTGCAGGTATATATATATATAATATATAATGACGGACCTACTGGACGCTGTCAGCAGACTTCTGAACTACTAGTATGAAGAAGATAGAAAAAAAAAAACCCACCACAGGTAGGTATACAATTATGGACGAGCACTGACGACACAGAGGTAGCCACAGCCGTGGACTACCGTACTGCGTCTGCTAATATAGAGATGATAATGATATAAAAATATATATATATCACTACTGCAGGTATATATAATATATAATGACGGACCTGCTGGACGCTGTCAGCAGACTGCTGAACTACTAGTATGAAGAAGATAGAAAAAAAAAAACCCCACCACAGGTAGGTATACAATTATGGACGAGCACTGACGACACAGAGGTAGCCACAGCCGTGGACTACCGTACTGCGTCTGCTAGTATAGAGATGATAATGATATAAAAAATATATATATATCACTACTGCAGGTATATATAATATATAATGACGGACCTGCTGGACGCTGTCAGCAGACTGCTGAACTACTAGTATGAAGAAGATAGAAACCCCCCCCCCCACCACAGGTAGGTATACAATTATGGACGAGCACTGACGACACAGAGGTAGCCACAGCCGTGGACTACCGTACTGCGTCTGCTAATATAGAGATGATAATGATATAAAAAATATATATATATCACTACTGCAGGTATATATAATATATAATGACGGACCTGCTGGACGCTGTCAGCAGACTGCTGAACTACTAGTATGAAGAAGATAGAAAAAAAAAACACCCACCACAGGTAGGTATACAATTATGGACGAGCACTGACGACACAGAGGTAGCTACAGCCGTGGACTACCGTACTGCGTCTGCTAATATAGAGATGAAAAAGATGATAGAGATGAACCAAAAAAATATAACACTACTGCAGGTAAATATTTTATATAATATAATGAATGACGGACCTGCAGGACACTGTCAGCAGAATGCGTTTATAGAATAAAAAAAAAAAACACCACAGGAGTGTTTGTTTAACTTTTTTAGGCAGACAATATACTGGTGGTCAGTGGTCACACTGGCAGCAAAAGTGTGCACTGTACTCCTGCTACAACTGCTCCCCAGTCTCCCCCACAATTAAGCTGTGTGAGCAGCACTGGCAGTGAGCACTCAGCACAGTCAGATATAATACATACATAGATGATATATTATCATTATCATATTATCATGCAGCACACTGAGGCTGAGCACAGATATGGTATGTGACTGTGTATCGTTTTTTTTCAGGCAGAGAACCGATTAAAATTAAACTGGTGGTCACACTATCAGCAAAACTCTGCTGCACTGTACTGAGTACTCCTCCTAATGCTCCCCAAATTAGTAAATCAACTCAAGTGTCTCTGACTCTCTAATCTAATCTAAACGGAGAGGACGCCAGCCACGTCCTCTCCCTATCAATCTCAATGCACGTGTGAAAATGGCGGCGACGCGCGGCTCCTTATATAGAATCCGAGTCTCGCGAGAATCCGACAGCGGGATGATGACGTTCGGGCGCGCTCGGGTTAACCGAGCAAGGCGGGAGGATCCGAGTCTGCTCGGACCCGTGCAAAAAAGGCTGAAGTTCGGGGGGGTTCGGATTCCGAGGAACCGAACCCGCTCATCTCTAGCTCAGAATTGGCGGCTTTGTCATGTAAAAGCCCTTATCTGATTTTCCATATGGATAGGGCAGAATTGAGGACTCGTCCCCAGTTTCTCCCTAAGGTGGTATCAGCTTTTCCCTTGAACCAACCTATTGTAGTGCCTGCGGCTACTAGGGACTTTGAAGATTCCAAGTTACTGGACGTAGTCAGGGCCTTAAAAATTTATATTTCCAGGACGGCTGGAGTCAGGAAAACTGACTCGCTTTTTATCCTGTATGCACCCAACAAAATAGGTGCTCCTGCTTCTAAGCAGACTATTGCTTGCTGAATTTGTAGCACAATTCAGCTGGCGCATTCTGCGTCTGGATTGCCGCATCCTAAATCAGTAAAAGCCCATTCCACGAGGACAGTGGGCTCATCTTGGGCGGCTGCCCGAGGGGTCTCGGCTTTACAACTTTGCCGAGCTGCAACTTGGTCAGGGGCAAACACGTTTGCTAAATTCTACAAATTTGATACCCTGGCTGAGGAGGACCTTGAGTTCTCTCATTCGGTGCTGCAGAGTCATCCGCACTCTCCCGCCCGTTTGGGAGCTTTTGTATAATCCCCATGGTCCTTACGGAGTTCCCAGCATCCACTAGGACGTCAGAGAAAATAAGATTTTACTCACCGGTAAATCTATTTCTCGTAGTCCGTAGTGGATGCTGGGCGCCCATCCCAAGTGCGGATTGTCTGCAATACTTGTATATAGTTATTGCCTAACTAAGGGTTATTGTTGAGCCATCTGTTGAAAGGCTCAGTTATATTTCATGCTGTTAACTGGGTATAGTATCACGAGTTATACGGTGTGATTGGTGTGGCTGGTATGAGTCTTACCCGGGATTCAAAATCCTTCCTTATTGTGTCAGCTCTTCCGGGCACAGTATCCTAACTGAGGTCTGGAGGAGGGTCATAGTGGGAGGAGCCAGTGCACACCAGATAGTACCTAATCTTTCTTTTAGAGTGCCCAGTCTCCTGCGGAGCCCGTCTATTCCCCATGGTCCTTACGGAGTTCCCAGCATCCACTACGGACTACGAGAAATAGATTTACCGGTGAGTAAAATCTTATTATTACTCTCACTAATATCACTCCTCCCGATATTAATCTCACTCACCCTTACAACTTTCCCAATCTCCATTCTGAGCCACACATGCTCCACTTGTTTTAGCTGTGCCCTTCTACTAATAGAATGTAACGTTTCGGAAGAGCAGAACCCTTTGCTTCCCTTTGCTCTCTTGTCTGCATTTATTTTGCCTCTACTGTTTATCCCTGATTTATATATGTTCTTTTCTCCTCACTGTCTGATACTGCAGATATATCGGGCACCTTACAAATGTATGATTCAAATAATTTTATTATTATGACAGCTTACGGTTCTGGGAAGGGGTGAGTTGCCCTGAGCTACCTGAGCTCCTTGCCATAAGACCATCAAACTTCAATTAGATTGGAGTAGAGAGATGGTGTTAGTTAACCTTTAAAATGATAAAAGGGTTCTGGCCACAGGATTTTAAGATTTTAAATGGCAATAATATTAATTGGAAAACACCTCTCATTTTTTTCATTTAATGTTATTGCCCTTTTAAATAGCATGTAGAGTCACCAAAAGGCAGCAGCTTTGAAATGCCACCTCTTAATAGACCCCTTCATGATCTTTCATTACTTTCACTTAATAATAAAAGTCTTTCTTTGTTCCTTAGCCTCATCAAATCTTATTATTAATATGTACATTCATAAATGGTGGGAAATGATGGAAAGTGATAAACTGTGCAACATTTTTATATTGTACTTTTTTTTCTACATTTTACCATGGTCAAAAATATAAAAAGCTCATGTTTCATTATTTTGATTATCAATATAGTTTTATAATTGACATCTTTTAGGTCATGTTTACAGCATGCGAGCTGGGAGTGTTTGATTTGCTACATGAAATGGGGGAGCCTCTGACAACAGCAACCATTGCTTCTCGCTTGTGTGCCAGCGTAGATGGAACAGATCGGCTGCTCACTACCTGTGTTGGACTGAAACTCCTGAATGTTGAATTGAAAAATGATGAAGGTACCATTATTTTTTTTTTAGATGTTCTCAGTTGATTTCCATAACCAAGGGTGCAACTATTAAAGGGATTCATTGGTCACAACGGAAATAAGAGGCTCAATGAGCATACACTAATACAGGTTGAGTATCCCATATCCAAATATTCCGAAATACAGATTTTTTTTGAGTAAGACTGAGATAGTGAAACCTTTATTTTCTGATGGCTCAATATACACAAACTTTGTTAAATACACAAAGTTATTAAACATATTGTATTAAATGACCATCAGGCTGTGTGTATAAGGTATATATGAAACATAAATGAATTGTGCGTATGTACACAAACTTTGTTTAATGTACAAAGTAATTAAAAAAATTTGGGAAAATGACCTTCAGGCTGTGTCTATGGGGTGTATATGAAACATAAATGCATTCTGTGCTTAGACTTGGGTCCCATCACCCCAATATCTCATTATGGTATGCAATTATTCCAAAATACGGAAAAATCCAATATCCAAAATACTTCTGGTCCCAAGCATTTTGGATATGGGATACTCAACCTGTAGTTCATAACAGTCAAATTGATAACAGACAAAATTCACATCATTAGGCATGACATAAATTACGTAATTAAACCCCTGCCTGCCCACTTGAAGCTCCCTAAAATTCTGGGTTCTGATGGAATTCTTCTGGATATTCGACTGCTACAGTACGCTTTCATATTGGATTTCAGGCAAATAGAGTATGCTTTTATGCTGAGAAATCAGAATTATGGCTTTGACATATATGTCTTAGACATGACATGAATCTTGTCATTAAACCCCCATCTGCCCACTTTACCAGGTTAGCTCCCTAAAATTCTGTATTCTTCTGGATATTAGACAGTTACAGTATGCTTTTATTCTGAATATCAAACTACAGTATGCTTTTATGCAGAAGAATCAAAATTCTGTTTTACTGTATCCTAAGGTCTTAGTCCATAGACGTGATAGTGAAATTATAGGGAGCATAAATGTATGATTTATGGGAGGCTTCCTGACCTGCACTTATATCTGTGTTTTGCTTCTTTTTTGTGTGCTTTCTTAGCTTATTACTCCAACACTGATCTTTCCACCACATATTTGGTCAAGTCAAGTCCAAAGACAATGTATCCCATGATGATGTACTACTCTAACACCATCTATAGGTGCTGGCAATTCTTACCTCAAGCTGTAAGGTACAGTCTGTAAAAATACAATCTACTATTAAAAGTATTTAATACTTTTGTCAATATACTCGCTGGACTGATTTACATAGATTTGATGGGAATAGGCATAAGCAGATCCAAAGTAAGACTTGTCGGAAGAAAGGGGGCAGGATTGATTAATTGATTTCCGTCAAGACAGCAGTTTCCGACTTCAATTGAATACCCCCTTAGTATTCAAGCCTTTCTCATTCATTTTTCCCACCTTCTGTATTTTCTATCTAAGATCATAACCATACTCTTCATGTGCCTGATACAGATGTGGACTGAGTAAGCATAGCTGCTGCATCCTTGGAAGCAGCAACTACAGTATGCTTTCATATGTTAATGCAGCAGGATGCGTCTGGCAGAGCCGGATTAAGGGGGGGGTCCCGGGGATACGTACCCCGGGCCCCCCTTTCCAAAAGGGCCCCCCGTCACACCACAGATCGGATCTCTCTTCCGATCCGATCTGTGGTGCTGCGCTCTCGTCCGCACTGCAGCCGTACAGACAGGACAGCTGAGCAACGGCTCAGCTGTCCAATAATGTATGACTGAAGTAGTCTGCCCCAGTGGCTGAGCAGCAGGCTGCTTCACTCATACCTGATTGGAGAGCTGAGCCGTCGCTCAGCTGTCTGTGCGGTTGGCGGGAACAGGAGCACAGTGTGATCGGGCTGTGGCTGGTATGTGACCCCCCCCCCCACACACACACACACACACACACCCCTTCCCTTCTCTTGAATAGGGGCCCCTCTGTCTTAAGTGCCCCGGGTCCCCCATGCTCTTAATCCGGCTCTGGCGTCTGGTATAGGTAGATGCCTCTTGCATGCGGGATCAGAACGAGATGCCGCCGGACGAAATCCCGGCGGTCGGAATACCGACACCGGGATCCCGACCGGCACAATCCCTACAGGGGGGCGAGCGCAACACAGCCCCTTGCAGGCACACTAATTTATTCTTCCTCTATGGGTGCCGTGGACACCCACAGAGGGAGAATATGTCAGGATTCCAACCGCCGGGATCCTGCCCGGCGGGATCTTGACTGCATCCCCTTGCATGCATGTGTGATCCAGTGCTACAGTCTAGGATGCATTATCTCTCACTTACTGCACCATTGGCCGGCTGAGTGAACCCTAAGGTCACACAGATCAGCCGTCGCAGTTCTGTTCCAAAGGCCAGGAAATGTTCCTGCACAAGTCCTAGTGATCCATACAGTATTTGTAATTCACCACTGATTGATAGAAGATTCTCATTGGATTTGCAGTTGGATAGTAACTACAAAACTGAAGGTGACTTCTAATTGACGGTGAAAAGTGTTGCATAATGGACACCATTACTTTAGAGTAGACACTAAACCACCATCGATGCTGTCAGTTTGGAACTGAAGCAAAAAACAATGTTTAGTATATTTACTCCATGGTTTTTGTAAATTATGACAAATGCTAGATAATTTGGGATAATAAAATTAGTAACTGTATAATAAATGGAATGTTTTGCCGACTGAATATAATAACATAATGTTTCTTACTGTGGTTTAGTGAAGGAAAAAACCAGTATGAAAGAGCGTTTGGAGTATCTTCAGAAAACCCATTTAATGCTGTTTACAGGTAACTATAGTACAGTACTTTGTCACATAAATTGTAGTTTAAAGTTATTGTATCTGTTTTTAAATATTCCCTGTTGCATAAACTCTGCCAGATGCTGAAAACATGTTTCTGTTATGTGCAAACCGTAGAATAGCATTTTACAAATGTAAATGTCACAGTATGCTTGTTTTGAATCTTTAAAATTGACAAAATAAAATCTGCATAGTAGGAAATAAATGAAATTATCCACCTGTATTCAGAGTTGGCCACATCTAGGCTGCCGCCTGTTCCCATCCATCCACTTGTGAAAGTAGCCATCATCACTCAGTGCAGACTTGTACCATCCCCATCATTGGTGCAAGAGATCATCTGAAATCCACTGGTGGATTAGCTGCCGGCTCCATGGAGGCCAATAATATTGTGCCTTGGAGTGGCCTGACCCCTAAATTCACCTCAGCTATCAGGTGGATCTATGCATATGCTCACATCTGAATAACCCACATTTCTGCCTACACACCCAAGGTGCACTTATCCTACATTGCCACCCAGTTTCTCCCTCTGTACCACTAGTGATTTTGCATCTGAGATGCATATGGTCCCATAGTTTCCCAAAGTTGTATGCACAGTTCATAAACATCATGAGATCGATCTGCTGAGCGGACTTGTGTACTACTCTGAATCAGACATACAAATAGCAAGACAGCGCTGGCGAGCAGATGATATTTAACTAACCATTAAATTAGATGTATATAATATTAATCACAATACATATAAAAACATAGGGCCTAATTCAGACTTGATGGCACCTCTGCGAATTTGCAGAGGTTTGCGATTGGATAGTTGCCGTGAAATCCATCCCGTGCAAGTCTGCGTATAAAAAGCTTTGCAAATGCCGGTCAGCTGCAAATCCGTTCGCAACTCACTCACCATCAAATGATTTTTCCAGGACTTACTTATACAGTGCGAAAACAAACAGGCTGATCGGGCTGGAGCCGACGTCACATACCCGCTCTAAAAATGCTTGGAAATGCCTGCGTTTTTCCTGGCACTCCCAGAAAATGGCCAGTTACCACCCCCAAACGTCCGCTTCCTGTCAATTTGCATATGCCTAGCGATCAAAAAAGACGCAGGATTTTTTCACAGTTTGGCCTCGCGCCTGCGCATTACGATCCGTACATATATCATGATGCGATTTTGCACAACAGCGATCAGGTCTGAATTACGCCCATTATCACATGAACACATACGCAGGTGCGGCTATTAATAAATAGACAAGCAGGGAAGTGTATTTAAATCTTATTCCAAGGTGTATACTATTTACAAGATAATATAAAGCATAGTAGCAGAAGTCTTTATATATATATATATATATATATAATAATTATAATTTTTTTAAGTGAAGCAATGTATGTATCAATAGACAATGTACAACAGAGTAGGTGAATATATACAGTCCAGAAGGCCCATCATGAAGGAATAAAAAAGACTGATTAAGCATGGGTACAGCATTGATAGAAAGTCATATGGTCATCAATAGTAAAAAAACAGACATTGATAGGGCCACGAAGATGACATGACAAGCGAGTATAAAAGTTACAGTTAAATCAAACTTGAACTTAATAAAGTTTTCATGCATAACAGATTCCAGTTTATTAGTGCCCAAACAGTCTGAAGCAGTCTTGTTAGTAAAAGAAACTTAGATACAGTATAGCAGCAGTCACTTGTGCATGCTTAACAACATCGCTGTTAGAAGATACAGTAAATAAATATCTGCCTGCTCATAATCCAATTCCTGGTCAGGAAATTAGTTTAAAAATGCTAATATATTTGTATACAGGCAAATGTCCCGATATTACTCACAAACGGAAGCAGTAAATCTCCCTCTTGGCTGCTGGTACACTGGCTGCAGCCTTGTCTGGAGTATTGGAGCTGTAATTCCATACCGCGCTCACGTACATGGAGTGGCAAACACTGGCTGAAACACTGAAACCTTACGCATTTTTTCTCTTATATCTATAATCTGTGTCTTCCTCCACTTAAAGCTGGATATATTATTATTATTATCCTTTATTTATATGGCGCCACAAGAGTTCCGCAGCACCCAATTACAGAGTACATATGCACATAATCAAAACAGGAAAACAGTGACTTACCGATGCAGACAATGTAGGACAAGTACAGGGTAACTAAACATAACTGCATCAGTAGACGATACTGAGATAAGTATCAAGGTGGACGAAAACTGCAGGATTTGGGCAGTTGAGTATTAAAGTAAGAAAAGGATAAGCACATGAGGTAGAGGGCCCTACTCGTGAGAGCTTATATTCAAAAGTGGAGGGGCAGACAGACAAGGGTGACACAGATGGGGTAGACCGAGCATGGGACAGAGGGTTAGGATGAGATTTGGCTGGGTTTGGTAAAGAAGTGGGTCTTAAGAGCCCATTTGAAGTTCTGTAGAGAGCTGGAGAGTCTGAGGGGAGGAGGTAGAGAATTCCAGAGTAAGGGAGCAGCACGTATACATTATATGATTATCTGTCCAATCTTTCTGTTGGAACTAAAATCTGGTAGTATATGGGAGCAAATGACAATTGACCATTTCCTCCCAAACACTGGAAAACAGACAAAATTGATATTCAGATAAATTGTTTAAATCAATTTGATTTAACGAATTCATAATTTTTTGCCCATTTTCTGGCTTTTGGGAGCAAATGGTTGATTGTCATTTGCTCCCATACATTCCCAGATTTTCGCTCCAACCAGAAAGATTAGACAGATAATCTTATAGTGTGTATCCAGTGTAAATCTCTCTGTATTTCAGTCCCGGAGATTCTCAGTTCGCGCATGCATCCTCTGCCCTCTCGCTAAGCTTCGCTATGGAGTGGATCATCGGCGCGTGCGCAGGGAGGCATTCTGCATTCCACTCCATATACAGTATCAATACGTTCCAAAGCCCCAGAACTTTTATGAAATCCACAGCAGCACATAACAAACTTATTGTCAATACATAGGATTACTTAGCCATATAGCGATCTTGAGAGACAGAACGGTATTTATAAAAAAGTCTTAGCTATAACATTATCATTCTTTGTATATATGCACTCTGAATCAGGCCAATAGTTCAGCACACTGAACAGCTTCAACTTGTAGCTCTGTGAATGTATTATGTTCTTTAGGTCAGAAGAGGAGTTGTTGACATTTATGGGTTTTATGGACTCCCTATCGACTCTCTGTGGGAAGTACGTGCTTCAAGCTTTTGATCTCTCCATGTTCCATACAGTCTGTGACCTTGGAGGTAAATAAAACAAATTACAAAGCAGTAGTACTTTACTTCATATTTGCTGGATATGATTCAGATTGCTTAGGAACATCATCATCATCATCATTGTTTATCTGAAAGACGCCGCAAAACTGCATTGCTGGATAATCAGAGGTACAAATCATACAAAATAAAACATACTCATAATTCAGTAGTACATATGAGGTTGGCATAGGAGATGCAGACATGAGACAGAAGGCAGATTTGGCCTTGCTTGGGAGAGCTTACCATATATAGGGATGGAATAATGCTAAAATTGTAATAGGCAATGGAACTTAGAGAGGGCATGGATCTTTAGCTAATAAGTAGAGATGAGCGGGTTCGGTTCTCAGAGAACCGAACCCCCTAAACCTAGGAGATCTCTGCCTGCCCCGGATCCCCAATCGAGGCAAAACCTCAGGATCCCGCTGTCGGATCCTGAGGTTTTGCCTAGGGCATCAGTCCCTTTGTATTCAATGGGGTGACCGCTGATTGGCTGAGAGAGCCGTCTATCACGGCTCTCAGTCAATCAGCGTGTCCCCATTGATTATAATGGACTCAATGGGGCAAGATGGATACCCCCACCGCGTGTGCAGCAGCCCACATTGCCAACACCGCTGTCCGCACTGCTGACACCGCCACCCACACTGCCGACACTGCTGGCACCTCTACACTAAGGACACCTCCAGGACTCCCGTATTGCCGGCACCCCTGCACTGCTGACACTGCTAGCACCACCACACTGAGGACACAGCTGGCACCCCTACACTGCCTGGCACCACTGCACTGAGGACACTGTGACACCCCTGCACTGCCAACAATGCTGGCACCACCGCATTGAGGACACCGCTGACACCCCTGCACTGCCGACACTACTACACTGAGGACACCACTGACACCCCTGCACTGCCGACACGGCCGGCACAACCACACTGAGGACACCACTGCATTGAGGATACCTCTGGCACTCCCATATTGCCAACACTGCCGACACCCATGCACTGCCAACACTGCTGGCACCACCACACTGAGGACACCGCTTGCAACCCTGCACTGCCGACACCACCGCATTAAGGAAGCCTCCGTAAGTACCATGTTGCTGACACTGCCGGCACCCCTGCACTGCTGGCACCACCACACTGAGGACACTGCTGGCAACACTGCATGGCTGACACTGCTGGCACCAGTGCACTGATGACACAGCTGACACCCCTGCACTGCCAACACTACCACACTGAGGACACCGCTGGCACCCCTGCACTGCCGACACTACTGCACTGAGGACACCGCTGACACCGCTGCACTCCCAACACGGCCGGCACCACAACAGTGAGGACACCGCTGGCACCCCTGCACTGCCGGCACCACTGCATTGAGGATACCTCTGGCACTCAAGTATTGCCGACACCCGTGCACTGCCAACACTGCTGGCACCACCACACTGAGGACACCTCTGGCACTCCCACGTTGCTGACACTGCCGGCACCCCTGCACGGCTGGCACCACCACACTGAGGACACCGCTGGCAACCCTGCACGGCTGGCACCACTGCACTGAGGACACAGATGACACCCCTGCACTGCCAACACTAAAACACTGAGGACACCGCTGGCACATCTGTACTGCAGACACCACGGCATTGAGAGTGCTGACACCCCTGCACTGCCAACACTGCTGGCACCACTGCACTGAGGACACTGCTGACACCCCTGCACTGCCAGCACTACCACACTGAGGACACCTCTGGCACCCCTGCGCTGAGGACACCTCCGGCACTCCCACATTGCCAACACTGCCGGAACCCCTGCCCTGCCGACACTGCTGGCACCAAACTGAGGACACCCCTGCACTGCCGACACTGCTGCCACCCTTGCACTGGTGATCGGCCAGCATGGCATGATCCCCCATCTCCAGCGGCTGCAGACAACAGCAGCCGCTGGTAAGTGTAAATCATTGCCCCTAAGACCCCCCTGTGTACCTGGCAGCTGTCCGGGCTCTAAAAATTAAAGTTGTGATGTTACCGATGTTCTGATGGTCGCGGTGTTCCCGTTCAATGTTCCGATGTGTGAAAAACAAATTTAAAAAATATTATTATTTTTTTAACTAAATCATTTTGGATAGGATTAAATTCATGTTCTTCAACTAATTTACTCATTAAAAAAAACACGTTTTTTTGGGGGGGGAAATAATCAGTTAAGTGGTTAACAAACATCTTGAATAGAGTTCTGTGGCATAAGCAGCATGTGGCAAGTGGCCCAAGTAATAGTAAGCGTCACAAGGTCAGTCTTAAATACGAGATACAAGCATTACTACAGGTGAAGCTCATTTTATCTAAAGATCACTTTAGATCAGTGGTGGGGAACCTCCGGCCTGCAGGCCATATACGGCCCGCAAAGCCGTTTGTTTGCCACCCACCCGCTTGTTTTTCAGCGAGACACGCCGCCGCTCAGTCCGGCAGCGGCAGGTAGGATCTCAAACTAGCCATCGGTTCATGAGCCAATCAGAGCTCACGGACCAGCAGCCACTCAGGAGCCGTTGCTGCCGGTCCGCGAGCTCTGATTGGCTGGCAAACCGGCGGCTGGTTTGAAGTCCTACACGCCGCCGCAGCCTTACATAGCCGAGCTCTCCTCCCTGCCCTGACTCGTCAACTGTAACACGCCGCCACCGCTGATGGACGGAGCTGCAGCAGCGGTGAGCGGTATGGCACTGTGGGGGCATTTGTGTATCTGGCACTGTGGGGGCATTTGTATATCTGGCACTGTGGGGGCATTTGTGTATCTGGCACTGCACTGGCATATGTGTATCTGGCACTGCACTATTGGGGGCACATGTGTATCACGTCCCATTTTAATTGGCCACACCCATTTTTTGGCACTCAGTACTTCTAAGGGGCATAAATACTGGGGTGGAGGGTAATTTTTAATTTGATAATTTTTGTATGGCCCCCAAAAGATTTTATAAATATCCAAATGGCCCTTGGTAGAAAAAAGGTTCCCCACCCCTGCTGTAGATGCATTCCATTCCAATGAAGTTAATGATGGTAGATTTTACAATGTGAAACATTTTGCATTACAGTAAATGTGGGGAATATGCACTTAGATCTGTTTTGCATGCTTAATTTAACAGATTTAAAAAAATGTCAGCCTCTCCTTTTTCAGGCTAAAATGCGTAAAAGTTAACAAAAGTTTTTCAGAAGAATATTTTTTCTATTTATTTTTTTTTGGCTGACAATAGAAAAATGTACACATTACCTTGTTTTGTACTATTACTACATTTTACAGAAAAATAATTCTGTGTTATAGGATGTTCAGGATCTATTGCAAAACAGTTTGTGTCTACATATCCTGGATCTACTGTCACTATTATGGACCTGCCAAAAGTGATACAAACAGCTAATAGAGATTTCATAACAGATAAGGATCAACATATATCTCTCCTTGAAGGTACTGTACATAGTATTTTTAACATAGAAGCACACTTACTCTCCTAATAGTTGTGGGAGATTCACGATTTTTATCAGGTAGTCCCCAGAATAGTGGCCGAATCTCCTGCATCTCATACACTTCCATGGGGAAGCGGGCAGAATATGAAGAAAACACGTGATATCGCGGCTCAGTTTTTAGAGGTGGAGCGAAATGACACAAAATCACATCATTTAGTCAGTCATCGACCCCCAACTGCAGCATTTTGTTAATATCGGGGAGTGGCCTAATGATGTGTTAGCCCATCCCTGTGCTCCAAAGTTAACTGCACCATCTCCTTTCCAGGCTTCTCTCATAGAGGAGTCTAACAAAATCAATAAGTATGTATAAAAGGTATAAAATTAAACCACAAACTAATTATTGCTTCTACTTACTATACACATCTGCAGTTTTCACATTCTTTATGAATAACATAATGATATGTGTTTGAATCATTAATATCCCTTCCAGACTGACAAAAATGTCCCGGTTTATTGCACATGAACGCGCATCAACCTGGGAAATTGCTCACTGTGAAAGGGTACAGGAACAATATCCCGGGACGAGCGTCCCGGGATTTCATCCCAGGTCTCGACCAGGGTTGAATCCGGGATCGTCCCGGGATGCTGTGCAGTGTGAATGGGCCCTGCCCGGTATTCAGTATCCAGGACTGTTAAAAGGCCTCTCATTGGAGCTTCCCCGGGCTCAGAAAAAATGATGTCATCATCCAGAGCCCGGGGAAGCGTCCAGGAAGCGGAGGAGACAGTCATGGCGACCTGGACAGATCAGGAGGTGAAAGCTGTTTAGCATAAGGGGGGAGGAGGAGATTAAAACACAGATCACAGACACAGTGAAGGATGCAGTCATTTATAAAAATATTGCAAAGCTGCTTGAAGCAAGAGGCATTATACGTACACAACAGCAAGTTGTAAATAAAATGAAGACTCTAAAGAAGCAGTTCTTGAAGGTGCATGACAACAACCGTAAAAAGAATGGGGCTGGCCAGAAAAATGTCCATTTCTAATGACATACATATGCATATGCAGGGATTTCCCAGGATCAGTGTGAATGGGGCTGTCCTGGGTCAATCCCAGGTCTAAGTGCAGTATGAAATGGGTCAATCCCGGGATGCGTCCCGGAACACATTCCCAGGTGTGACCCGGCTCTGTCAGTCTGAAATGGGTATTATTTTAAGTCTTTCGACTGAATGTAACGATGTTTTACTTCAGAGGCCGTGTGGGATGACGGCTGAACTTGGATGCTTTTTTAAAGGGGCAAATCACTTACAAGGCAAAACCATGCCTTGTAAGGGATTGCCCCTTAAAAAAAGGCTGAATTCGGCCAGCATTATGTCCGGCCCTTTATTTTTATTTTATAACAAATGCATTTAAAGTAACATGTTTGATAATTATAACAAACCGAAATAGTTTAACTGGGCTTTCCTTTAGGACTTTCTGCACTCACATAGCGCTACTCCTGATTGACAGGCTAGTAGCGCACAGCCAATCAGGAGAGCGCCATGATGTGGCGCTCCCTGATGGGCTGCTGGGATCACCAGTGACAGGGGTCATGGGGGGTCCTGGCATTCGGGGAAAGGGGAACCCCTTTAGTAGCATGGATCGGGCTTTCGGTTTGTTTTTTTGCCAAGGCTGTAGATTACTTCTGGCTCGAAGAGGACCGATCATCACTGGATAATAGGTTAGTATATTGGAATTTTGGATTAACATTTAAACAATTGGATTCAACATGGAGAAGGGGACGTGATTGGTCGGCGTGGGATGTAGGTAAGTATGTATGAGTGTGTGTTTTAATAAACTTGTACTATCACGGTGTGTGTCTCTTGTTTTAATTTGGGTATTTCTTTTGTTGTAGAACTACAGGTACCAGTGGGCCCATTAAATCCCCGCATACTGGTACTTGTGGTTCTCCAAGTACCAGCAAGCAGAGGAGGCTTGCTGGGACTTGTAGTTCTACAACAGATGACAATATTCTTTTTTTGCACACAAAAAGGCTATCAGCCCCCCATCCACTGCCAGGGATGGGGGGGACAGCCTCGGGCTTCACCCCTGGCCCTTGAGTGCCTAGAGGGGGGCGCCATGATTTAAGGGGTCCCCATTCCTCCAGGTTACCCTGGCCAGGGGTAACTAGTTGGGGGGGTAAAGACACGGCTGCAGGGACCAGTATAAAAGTGTCCCCCAGCTGTGGCATTATCTTCTCGGCTAGTGGAGCCCGGTGCTGGTTTTACAAATATGGGGGACCCTTACGTCTTTTGTCCCCTGTATTTTTGGAACCAGGGCTGGCCCAAGAGCCCGGTGCTGGTTGTCTAAATACGGGGGACCCCAGTCAATTTCCCCCCGGTATTTAAACAACCAGGGCTGGCTCAGAGAGTCAGAGGCTGGTTATGCTTAGGAGGGGGGACCCCACACAATTTTTTTAACAGTTTTAACTGTTTAAACTCTTTTCATACTGTACACAATGAAGCTCTGCACGGATCTCACTGATCTGGCCGGGCTTCATTGTGTTATGTCTGGCAGTGTTTTACTAATCACTCCCGTAAAACACTAGCCGACAATATGAATAACATCGACATCGGAAAATACGAAAAACGAAAACTTGTCAGCTTAGTTAATTACCAAAAATGATTTCAAAAAGTTGCAGAAAAATATGACCGATAAAATTTGAGTTAAAACTCCCACCAATTCTGCAGAAACATGAATCTTTGTAAATAAACCTCTTGGTAGGAAAATCTGTTGCCACTGGGCATAGGCAGTAGCTCTATTCTGCCCTTTATACTGCATGTAGTGGCACCTGGCAAGGCTGTGGAATTTGCCTATGTAGTTTAGCTTTATTCTCCTGTCTAAGATCAGGGTGATACTGAATGATAAGTATCATTAACCCTCCTAGTTTCATTCACTCCAGAATAACTCAATTATATTTTATTTATTCTTGAATTACTCTTTCCTCCCTGTCAGCTTGAATTACTGTAGCCTGACCATTATCCTTTAAACAAGGTATTCCCAACCTCAGTCCTCACGGCACACTTACAGTCTAGGTTTTAGTGATATCAATACCTGAGCACAGGTGACTTAATTAGGTGTGCCCACTACAGCTTTGCCGCTTATAGTAGCGGGACTGTGATGCAGATGCAGTGTGACATGCCATGCTCTTTCGCATCGCTGGTGGGTCCCATTGAAGTGAATGAGAGGCAGGTGCATGCGCGTGCTACCTCCCATTCAAGGCTATGGTATAGCGATTGCATACATATCGTAGCAAGGATATAAGAGGACACATCTGTACCTCAGTTATTTTGCTTTAACCACCTGTGCTGAAGCCTAGATATCCCTAAAACCTGTAGTGTTAGTGTGCCTTGAGGACAGAGGTTGGAAATGCCTTCTCTTATTAAAAGTAATTTACTTTCACAAAACTGCTACTCTTGGGATGTGTTTTGTTTGGCACTCATTACTCTGTAAACTTTAGAGACCATTGCGTGAGTAAAATACCAGATCTGCAGATTCTTATATACGGTACTATATTCCAATCACCCTTTCTGGTGCCAACAATCATTCCACAGCCAAAATCACTTAGGGTAGGACCACACATAGCGGCCAAGCGGGTCCTGTTCAGCGGGACCTGCTTGGCCGGAAGGAGCCTGCACATGGGAGCCCATGCAGATGCCCCCACATATGCTGCAGTCCCGCCGCCGCCATATCCAACCACAGCATACTGTGGTTGGGCCGGAATGACAGGACGGCAGGATTTCAATGTGAACACCTACATTTCAATGTGTTCACAAAGTGCGACTGTGCCGCACTCTGTTCTATTAAAATCCCATGTGTCACTGGCCGGATCCTGTTCTGCGGAATCGGACAGAACAGGATCCATGAGTACACAAAAAAAAACCTCCCGGCCAAGCGGGTCTCGTTCAGCGGGACCCGCTTTGCCGCTGTGTGTGACCCTAGCCTAAGATCAGCGGTTACCAAATACAGTCCACAATTCACTCTAAGGGGTATATATATTAAAGTGTGGGTTTACAGAAGTGGAGATGTTGCCCATAGCAAACCAATGAGATTCTAGCTATTATCTTCTAGAAGGTGATCGACAAATGATAAGTAGAATCTGATTGGTTGCTATGGGCAACATCTCCACTTCTGTAAACTTAAGTAAATATACCCCTAACAGTCCAGATATTAAGGCTATCCATAGATAAGCGCATATTATTTAATAAGAATCAATGAGTTGCTAATTAATGCACCTGTGCTTAAGCACGAACATTGGATAATATTGGACGAATAATCAAACTGTTTCCCCATTCTAGTGCTTGGGAGGAGTAACTGAACCTCTTGAGCATGCCTGCATCCATCATCTCTACTTCCACTGCAGCACTTTGCTGGTTAGAAAAGCAAGAGGCCAATCAGAATCAGATAATGACATATCTACCATATCTTTTATAGTGCTGAATTTGCTTCAAAACATCTTCCCACTGCTCAAGCGTCTTCTCAGCTTTGGGTTCCTGTATTGCTTAAGAATTATGTGGATACCAAAGCCTTTAGGGATTTCCTTACTGCGTGGTACAGTTCAAGCTGATTCCAGGAAAGTTTTATTCCAAGATGGCAATATTGGCTTACATAATTTCTTGTCTTTCCAGTTAAATACATGGGCTTAACTTCTCCAGGTTCAAAACAGTCCAGTTTTGTTCAATTGTACTCTTTTTTTTAATGCAATATCTCTTTATTGATTTTAAATAAATATATAAAAAATATATTAGGGACGTGCGACGCCAACCCATCATGGGTTTTGTATCTCTATTTACTTTGTGTTTTGGATCTGTATTTGGTTTTGCCAAAACCACCCTTGAGGGTATTGGATTTGGAGCTGTAGTTTTGTTTTCAAAAATCATGCAAAAGCTAAAATCACAGAATTTAGGTCTTTTTTTGTTCCTACACTATTATTAACATCAATAGAAAATACTTGGGGGAAAACATCCACAGAGGGCACTTTGGGAGAAATGTAGGGCAGCTATAAGGTTAAGAATTGATAAGATCTGTATGTGCACAGTTTATCACAACAGAACAGAGGCTGATACAGCATGTTGGCATTTGGGGGCTTTGGGCTATGACCCAAAAGTTGCCATTCATCCTCATGGGACAAGAGTTCAGGTGGGACAGAGCCAAGCAGGGAGTCTCTCCAATTTGTGTGATCTACTTGAGAGATGCCCAGCTTTGAACAAAAGAATGGAAGATCAGCAGGTTCTTGTTAATAGACAGTTTGCCATTTTGAGAGACTTGTAGGCTAAAATGAAAATCCCAATGATACCTGATATTTAACTTGCAGAGTTCCAAAGTCAGAGGCTGCAATGCTCTCTGGTTCTGAAGAGTCACCTAGGAGAGGTCTTGATAAATTTTAATATGCTGCCCATAAAATCAATGTCATCCAGATGATGTCCCTTGCAAAGAATATCCTCCCTTTGGGTATGACAATGCAGATGATATATGACATCCCGTGGGCGGTTAGTCACAGCACCCCTGGGTAAAAGGGCATAGTAAGCTTTGTCAAACATAATAATTGAACTGGGATCCTGTCACAAGATTGTGTTGAAGACTCTTGTAAGGGTGGAAAGTCCTTGGATATGCATCTAATGCACATGTTATTCCTCCTACACCTGTTATCCAAGTCATCAAGCTTAGTTCTGAAGTTGTCTGAATTTTGTCACTTGTCAAATCAAGAGCATTATGGCCCTCATTCCGAGTTGATCGCTCGCCAGCTAGTTTTTGCAGCCGTGCAAATGTATAGTCACCGCCCACAGGGGAGTGTATTTTTGCTTTGCAAGTGTGCGATCGCATGTGCAGCCGAGCGGGACGAAAAAGTTTTGTGCAGTTTCTGAGTAGGTCTGAACTTACTCAGCCCTTGCAATCACTTCATCCTGTCTGGTCCCGGAATTAATGTCAGACAACCGCCCTGTATTTTTAACGCGTGCCTTCAGTGCGCACTGTCGCTGTTTTGCATTTTGGGGGGCACCAATTACCTTTCAGGCACAGGACACCAAAATGTCTAATTACAGCACTGCCTAATGGTGCCCTGAATGTGTGCTAATGGCTCCAGCCCTATCCCAAACTCTCTCCCGCCACTCTTCACTGTGAAATGGCACTCGATCATACGTGAGGGACTGAAATGGAATCCAAAACATTTTGCCTCAATCTGGTATACGAGTGGGACTCTGAAACACTCAGCTCTCCTAAGTTTGGGATTGTTAGGTTTTTGGAAAAACCAAACTGCACATACAGTATCTAGTATAACAATAACAAAAGAAACATAAAAATGTCAGTGATTTCCTACCCTTTTTATGTCAATGCACTCCTTAAAGTTTTAAGGGCTTTAACATCTGCAAAGGACTTAGTACCGCAAAACATATTAGAAATTAATCGTCTGATTTGTTGCATGTTTATGAAACATATACCTCTCCTAGGAAATATATTTGTCACCCATTTGGGTAAACATATTGTCAGTGTATTTTAGATACTTTTTAACTTGCATATTGGAAGTAGAGATGTGCGGATTTACTAAGTTCTTAGTGCCAAATTAGTACAAATTTTGATTTTTTCCGGATTTTTCTTATTGGTTCCAAAACACAAGACAGCTGGCTAGCCAATAATATGCTGTTTTGAGATCTGAGCAAATCCAGGTAAATCCAGTTAATTTTGAACTCGCCCATTTCTAATTACGGCCCTCGTTCCGAGTTGATCGCTAGCTGCCATTGTTCGCTGCGTAGCGATCAGTTAAAAAAATTACAAAACTTTGCATGCGTATGCACTGCAATGCACACGCGTGGCGTATGGGTACAATGAGCATCGTGGTTTTGCACAGGTTCTAACGACGCTTTCAGTCGCACTGGTGAACGCAAGGAGATTGACAGGAAGTGGGAGTTTCTGGGTGTCAACTGACCATTTTCTGGGAGTGTTTGGAAAAATGCAGGCGTGGCCGGGCGTTTGCAGGGTGGGTATCTGACGTCATTACTGTGTCACTCGTCACAGCAATCATTGCACAGAATAAGTAACTACAGGGCTGGTCTTGTTCTGCACAAAATGTGTTTGCAGCCGCTCGGCTGCACAGCCGTTTGCACTCCTGCAAAGCAAAAATACACTCCCCTGTGGGCGGCGACTATGCGTTTGTACGGCTGCTAAAAGTAGCTAGTGAGCGATCAACTCGAAATGAGCGTCTAGACGTGGATGAATTGCATTTCTTAGACAGGAGGATGTTAAGGTCTGTTGTGATTACAAAAGGGAAACAGCTAAATCCTTTTTAAATTTGGAGTCATAGAAAATGATGGCACTTTGGCATAAGGGGTAAATATGCCGCTTGCCAGTATAACAAAACTTTTAGACAAAGGTCTTTAAACTTATGTGAGCTTGGGACTCACCATTGTCTATTTTAGTCTGGGTCACTAAAATTTCCTTCATGTATTCCAAATGAGAGCATAATCAGATAAAGTACCAAGATGGGATCAATACCAGTTTCTACAACTTGTGTGAATAAAGCCCTTGATAGCAACAAATAATCTACTGTAGTCTATAAAAAAGTTGGTGAAGATGGGTGAGGTGTAGGTTCCTTCATTTTTTCAAAAGCAATTCATAACACATACTTTTTTTTAACAATCATGTATTTATGGGGAGGGAGTGAAGCTAGTGACTGCATGTCTAGAATATTGAAGGCCACTATATTAACATTTTCACCAAAGAAGATAGGAGTCAGTATAAGTGTATACATTTGGTTATAAGATTTAAAAATATATGATTTAGAATAAACATTTGAAGCATACATTTTGCTAATAATATACCGGTGACCTAAAATGGCTGCATCCAAGATTATGAACTATTCAGTTGGATCCACTGTAGTGTGGCTAATATCTACCTGTAAGTTCTTAAAACTAATAAAGCCACACCCTTTGCCTTAGAATAGTTTGACAAGATAATAAACTTTTTAGCCAATGTGTAAGGAGATTTATGGTAGACTTTCCATGGTTAAATCTTTTTCTGTGAGGTACATTGGTTCCACAGGTAAACACCGGGGTGTAGAGATGGATCTTGATCCAGGCACCAACAGGCTAAAGCTTTAGACTGTCCCAGGATGCATTGGGGCCTCCTCTATAACTCCACCTCCAGGCACTGTGATCTCAGTTTCGTTAACAAGTCCAATGCAGGAGCAGGTAAAAGAGAAGGTAACTGTTGGTCACATAGAACCACGTTTTCATGACAGGAGAAGGGACTAGCGGCTAATGCCATACAAACCCATAGAAGCTAGGTGCGTCAGGGCGGGCACCCTGTGGAACCAATGTACCACGCAGAAAGAGATTTAACCATGGTAAGTCCACCATAAATCTCCTTTTCTGCAGTGGGGTACATTGGTTTCCACAGGGAAACATCAGGGATGTCCTAAAGCAGTTCCTCATGGGAGGGGACGCGCCGTAGCGGGTATAAGAATCTGGCATCCAAAGAAGCATCCTGTGAGGTGGAAGTATTGAAGGCATAGAAATGAATGAACATGAGGACCACGTAGCCGCCTTGCACAATTGTTCAACGGACGCGCCTCGGCGGGCTGCCTAAGAAGGTCCAACAGACCGAGTAGAATGGGCTTTGATAGCAGCAGGAGCTGGGAGTCCAGACTGCGCATATGCTTGTGCAATCACCATTCTAATCCATCTGGACAAGGTTTGCTTAGTCGCAGGCCAGCCACGTTTGTGAAAACCAAAAAGTACAAAAAGGGAATCTGACGTCCTGATAGAGGCAGTCCTCTCCACATAAATACGTAGTGCGCTTACGACATCCAAAGACCGCTCTTTAGAGGACAAATCAGAAGAGATAAAGGCTGGAACCACAATCTATTGGTTAAGGTGAAAAGATGATACCACCTTAGGCAAATAACCAGGGCGAGTTCTAAGAACAGTCCGGTCATGATGAAATATCAGAAAGGGTGGACGACAGGACAGAGCGCCTAGGTTTGACACCCTCCTAGCAGAGGAAATAGCCAGTAAGAACAAGACCTTGACTGTGAGCCATTTAAGGTCCACTGACTCAAGAGGTTCCAATGGAGACTCTTGCAGGGCATTAAGGACAACAGACAGATCCCATGGAGCCACAGGAGGAACATAGGGAGGCTGAATCCGTAAAACACCCTGAGTGAAAGTGTGAACGTCAGGAATAGACGCAATTTTTCTCTGAAACCACACCAACAAGGCAGAGATATGAACCTTGAGGGAGGCCAAACGAAGGCCTAAGTCCAGGCCTTGTTGCAGAAAAGCCAGAAGTCTGGAAGTACTGAATTTGTATGCATTGTAATTCTAAGCAGCTCACCAGGTGAAGAAAGAATTCCACACCCTGTAATAAATCCACGCAGATGCCGATTTGCGGGCCTTCAGCATAATTTGGATAACCACCTCAGAGAAACCTTTGGCACTTAGAAGTGAAGCTTCAAGAGCCACGCCGTCAAAGCCAGTCTGGCCAGGACCGGGTAGACACAAGGACCCTGAACGAGGAGGTCTGGGTGTTAAGGAGGTAGAAGAGGACACTATATTAATAGACCCTGCAGGTCTGAGAACCAATGCCATCTGGGCCACGCTGGACCGAATAGAAGTAGTATTCCTCCTTCTTGTTTGAACTTCCGCAGTACCCTGGGTAGGAGAGACACTGGAGGGAACACGTAGGGCAGCCTAAAGTTCCATGGAATTAGCTGTGCATCCACGAACGCTGCTTGAGGATCCCTGGTTCTTGATCCAAAGACCAGAATTTTGTGATTGTGTCGAGACGCCATCAGGTCTACATCTGGTAGACCCCACTTGTCCACTAGGAGTTGAAAGACTTCTGGATGAAGACTCCACTCTCTGGCGTGAACATCCTGACGACTGAGGAAATTCGCTTCCCAGTTGATGACTCCCGGAATGAACACTGTCGATATTGCTGGCAGATGGCATTCCGCCATCCAAAGGATTTTTGACACTTCCATCATTGCCATGTGGCTTCGAGTGCTGCCTTGATGGTTTATGTATGCCACCGTGGTGGCATTGTCCGACTGTACTTGAACAGGCCTTTTATGTATCCGAGGCAAGGTGAGAGATAAAGCATTGAACACTGCCCGCAATTCCAGAATGTTTATCGGGAGGAGTGATTCTTCCATGGTCCATGATTGCAGCAGCAAATTTGTTAGCAGTTGGGCAAAACCATGTGACCTGCAAGTGTGGCAGATATAAAATGTGCAGAGAGCGTTAGATTTGGGTGGGTTAGATTGTTTTTGTGCAGGGTAAATACTGTCTGCTTTATTTTTACACTGCAATTTAGATTTCAGTTTGAACACACCCCACCCAAATCTAACTCTCTCTGCGCATGTTATATCTGCCCCCCTGCAGTGCACATGGTTTTGCCCAACTGCTAACAAATTTGCTGCTGTGATCAACTCTGAATTAGGCCTCAAGTCCTTTAGGGTACAGAATACAGTGATAGACAAAGCTGGGATACACTGAAAGTGAAATCTACACAGCAGATACAGGCACACAGTGTCAGACTGGGGCATGAAGGGCCCACCAGGGAAATGCAGTGGTAGGGGTCTATTCGTAGAGGCTTGTCTAACCATTAGTGCATTATCTGGGCCCCTTGATAAATAATATATTTGGTAAATACTGCCACTGCATGCATGATAATGTACCAGATTAATAACAATAATGTGCTGTAGAAAATACACCATATTCCTGTGTAGTATAATGTAACATATGCATAATGTATAATTGAAATGGTGGGCCCCCAGGCAGTGGGGCCCACTGGTGGTTTCCCCTGTACCCCTATGGGCCAGTCCAAGCCTGCAGGCACTCACAGTCACAATGCAGATAATTATTTTAGTAAGACAATAAAACTGCACTGGACTAGTATATGTATATATATATATATATAAGCGCGGTCTCAGACTGGATGTATATATCAGAATACTCGTACAATATATTCTGGCACAGGTACACTTGTTCTTAAATAACGCTGTCTTATATTGACATGCAGAATACTTAAGTGTCTGTAAAATCACAGCGTTGATGTACATCCGGATTTACAGGCGAGACCTTGCCCTGCATTCTCGGGGACCAGTCGCAGCTATGCTTAGAAGATGGCGCCCGGCATCTCAGTCAGGGAGTGCAGGAGAGTGTGAGAGAACTCCAGGGTGGGAACATTAGCAGTAGATGGCGCCCTGAGCTGGGGGAAGGGCTACAGGTCAAGCGCCGACTCCCCTATGCTGGTCCTCACCACCTGGTACTATGGAGTCTTTTTAAAGTGGGCATTAGTACACCAGCCCTGTACTCCTATGCGCTGGTGGATATAGTGGGGTCCCTGTTTGGTGACAGTGTCCACGTTAGCGTCGCAGTCCATCTCCCTAGACTGAGATTGGAACGCGATTTAATGGCAGGTCCCACCTGGGGGACCCTCTTACCTCCTCCCTTCGTGGCAGCCACGAGAACCAGGAGAGCGCTGCAACCGTGTTCCCAATGCCGGAGGGTCCCCGCCGCAAGTACCCGGGAACTAAGCCAGCAGGAGTATGCAACGCTGCTGGGGAGGTGACAGAGCCGCAGCACAGAATGTCACCATGACATATTAGTGCTGCGGCCCTTGAAGTTTTCAAGTAAAAGCTTTTTCAGGGCTGCCCAGTGCAGCACCCCTGTTAAGTGACCTGCTCTGCAGGGCAACAACTCAAAACTGAGCTCACAGTGCCTGGAGACGGGGTTATAGAGGAGGCCCCAATGCATCCTGGGACAGTCTAAAACTTTAGCCTGTTGGTGCCTGGATCAAGATCCATCTCTACACCCCGTTGTTTCCCTTTGGAAACCAATGTACCCCGTTGCAGAAATTTAGCTTAGCATGCTCACCTTAAGTAAGGTGGGTTTCTTGCAAAAGAGAGTTATATATACAATACTTATTGTGATACAGTATGCCAAAAAAAAATTATTTTACTGGGGAAGTTGACACCTGTAACATTCCATGATTATATCCTAAGGATAGTCATAAACCCGGAGTGAAAGTTTAAATTTCAAATCTTGCACATGTAGCACCTTGAGTAGAACATCAGAACAAAAGTAAGAACTGAAAAAGGGACAAAAAGAGGGTGATATAAATGAAAAATAGCAGCAATACAACACATCAAGTAATTTAGTAACCTAACAAAAGGAGTAGACCTGCTAGTGGTCAGAAAATGTTAGTGACAAGCATTCTGTGATAGCAAAACATAAGGAAAGATATGGGAGGTTTTTCACTATGATGCTTTATGTATTCTATGGTGGTTACTGTGATTTTCTCAGCATTGTATGGAGGTCATATAGGTAGAGGGTTCCTATAATCTACCACTAAGTACTTGAAAGCTTTGCCTGGGTTACAGAAATCCTAGTATGACCCCTGATGTGAAGTCCTTGAAATATTTACCATGTTTTGGAAAAAAGCAAATAAAATGTATGGATGTACCTGGCCAGCTTGTTGTAGATGTTGGCCACGTCACATTGAGCCCTAGTCACTTCTGTGGAATATTTATGGAACATGAGGGGCTAAGATGATCCAGACTTTATGTTCAGGAACCATAATATAATTTTGAGGTGGAAATTTAAGCATCTGAAAATTTCAGCCCTGGGTTTTAAATCCCGGCCATTTCTCAACATGTTAAGTCTGTGTGCTTGTTCTGTTTTGACATTTATAAGCTCTTCCACTGCACATTGCACCACTATGTAGTAAGTATCTGCAGATACATTAGTATGGCAGGTAAATTGAACAATTTATGGAAGACAAAGTAAATGAAAATTGTTTTGAGACCTGTTTACTAGGTCATCCACTTTGTTTCTCATCTTGGTGTGGAATTTGTGCATTTAATAACCAGCTCTTTGAGCTCAGAAATTTATTGATTAATATTGCTTATTAAAGTATAAACTGTTCAGTTATATTATTTGTGTAGGTTAGTTATTGTTTAACGTGGACATCATTATTAAATGATTTCTGCTTTTCTGTTTGTTTTGAAAACATACAGTAATTTCGTGGCTCTCTTTAATTTTAAAGGAGATTTCTTCACTGACCCAATTCCTGAAGCAGACCTATTTATTTTATCCAGTATTCTTCATGACTGGGACAATGATAAGTGTAGTCAACTGCTGAAGAAAGCTTATCAATCCTGTAGGCCTGGTGAGTTCATGTTCTCTAGAAAAAATATATTTTCTATATGTATATATGAGTAGTTGCAATGAAAAATGATTCCGGTTTAAGATAACATTTTATTATTTCAGTATAGATTTTAGAGTCTAGGATTTGTATTATGTTTTAGAGAGACAGGGATTAATATGAATCCTTAATACTTGCCTAATCAAATATAGGGGTTGATTTTGTTATATTTTTAAATTGGTCAATAATAAAGTAATCGATTCCCAAAGGTAAAAGTACTTCTTGATTTTATTATAAAAATTAGGGATTGGATTAATGAAATGTGTGTAGGTTTAAACAAATGTGCTGACTTCCTGAGAATGTGAGAACCACAGCTGCTGAACTGGTCACTACTGAGCAAATACCAATCATACCAAAAAAAACAAGATTTTACTTACCGGTAAATCTATTTCTCGTAGTCCGTAGTGGATGCTGGGGACTCTGTAAGGACCATGGGGAATAGACGGGCTCCGCAGGAGACATGGGCACTTTAAGAAAGAATTTGGATACTGGTGTGCTCTGGCTCCTCCCTCTATGTCCCTCCTCCAGACCTCAGTTAGAGAAACTGTGCTCGGAAGAGCTGACAGTAGAAGGAAAGGATTTTGGAATCCAGGGCAAGACTCATACCAGTCACACCAATCACACCGTATAACTCGTGATAAACTTACCCAGTTAACAGTATGAACAACAACGGAGCATCAGATCAACCCTGATGCAACCAACATAACCCTTATTTAAGCAATAACTATATACAAGTATTGCAGAAGACGTCCGCACTTGGGACGGGCGCCCAGCATCCACTACGGACTACGAGAAATAGATTTACCGGTAAGTAAAATCTTATTTTCTCTAACGTCCTAGTGGATGCTGGGGACTCCGTAAGGACCATGGTGATTATACCAAAGCTCCCAAATGGGCGGGAGAGTGCGGATGACTCTGCAGCACCGAATGAGCAAACACAAAGTCCTCCTCAGCCAGGGTATCAAACTTGTAGAACTTTGCAAAGGTGTTTGAACCTGACCAAGTAGCCGCTCGGCAAAGCTGTAATGCCGAGACCCCTCGGGCAGCCGCCCAAGAAGAGCCCACCTTCCTTGTGGAATGGGCCTTAACTGATTTAGGCAGCGGCAACCCAGCCACAGAATGAGCCTGCTGAATCGTGTTACAGATCCAGCGAGCAATAGTTTGCTTTGAAGCAGGCGCCCCAAGCTTGTTGGAAGCATACAGGATAAACAAAGAGTCTATTTTTCTGACCCTAGCCGTTCTGGCTACAGAAACCTTCAAAGCCCTGACCACATCTAGTAACTCGGAATCCTCCAAGTCACGAGTAGCCACAGGCACCACAATAGGTTGGTTCATATGAAAGGATGACACCACTTTTGGCAGAAATTGTGGACGGGTCCGCAATTCTGCCCTGTCCATATGGAAAACCAGATAGGGGCTTTTATGTGACAAAGCCGCTAATTCTGACACACGCCTAGCTGAAGCCAAGGCTAATAGCATGACCGCCTTCCACGTGAGAAATTTTAACTCCACAGTTTTGAGTGGCTCAAACCAGTGTGACTTCAGGAACTCAACACCACGTTAAGATCCCAAGGTGCCACTGGAGGCACAAAAGGGGGCTAAATATGCAGCACTCCCTTTACAAACGTCTGGACTTCAGGAAGAGAAGCCAGTTCTTTTTGAAAGAAAATGGATAGAGCCGAAATCTGGACCTTAATGGAACCCAATTTCAGGCCCAAAGTCACTCCCGACTGTAGGAAGTGAAGGAAACGGCCCAGCTGGAATTCCTCCGTAGGGGCATTCCTGGCCTCACACCAAGCAACATTTTTTCGCCATATACGGTGATAATGTTTAGCCGTCACGTCCTTCCTAGCCTTTATCAGCGTAGGAATAACCTCATCCGGAATGCCTTTTTCTGCTAGGATCCGGCGTTCAACCGCCATGCCGTCAAACGCAGCCGCGGTAAGTCTTGGAACAGACAGGGCCCCTGTTGCAACAAGTCCTGTCTTAGAGGCAGAGGCCATGGGCCTCTGTCAGCATTGTTTGCAGATCCGGATACCAAGTCCTTCTTGGCCAATCCGGAACAATGAGTATTGTTCTCACTCTTCTTTTTCTTATGATTCTCAGCACCTTTGGTATGAGAGGAAGAGGAGGAAATACATAAACCAACTGGAACACCCACGGTGTCACTAGTGCGTCTACAGCTATCGCCTGAGGGTCTCTTGACCTGGCGCAATATCCCTGTAGCTTTTTGTTGAGGCGGGATGCCATCATGTCCACCTGTGGCAGTTCCCACCACCTTGCAATCTGCGTAAAGACTTCCTGATAAAGTCCCCACTCTCCCGGGTGGAGGTCGTGCCTGCTGAGAAAGTCTGCTTCCCAGTTGTCCACTCCCGGAATGAACACTGCTGACAGTGCTCTTATGTGATTCTCCGCCCAGCGAAGAATTCTGGTGGCTTCTACCATCACCACCCTGCTCCTTGTGCCGCCTTGGCGGTTTACATGAGCCACTGCGGTGATATTGTCTGACTGAATCAGAACCGGTTGGTCGCGAAGCAGGGACTCCGCTTGACGTAGGGCGGTGTATATGGCCCTTAGTTCCAGGATGTTGATATGAAGGCAAGTCTCCTGACTTGACCACAGCCCTTGGAAATTTTTTCCCTATGTGACTGCCCCCCACCCTCGGAGGCTTGCATCCGTGGTCATCAGGACCCTGTCCTGAATGCCGAATCTGTGACCTTCGAGAAGGTGAGCACTCTGAAGCCACCACAGGAGAGACACCCTGGCCCTGGGGGATAGGGTGATTAACCGATGCATCTGAAGATGTGATCCGGACCACTTGTCCAGTAAGTCCCATTGGAAGGTCCTCGCATGGAACCTGCCGAAGGGAATGGCCTCGTATGATGCCACCATTCTTCCCAGGACTCGAGTGCAGTGATGCACTGACACCTGTTTTGGTTTTAATAGATTCCTGACCAGTGTCACGAGCTCCTGAGCTCTCTCTACCGGGAGATAAACCCTTTTCTGGTCTGTGTCTAGGATCATGCCTAGGAGAGGCAGATGAGCTTTAAGAACCAACTGCGACTTTGGAATATATAGAATCCAGCCGTGTTGCCGTTACACTTCCAGAGAAAGTGATACGCTGTTCAGCCACTGCTCTCTTGATCTCGCTTTTATGAGGAGATCATCCAAGTACGTGATAATAGTGACACCTTGCTTCCGCATGAGCACCATCATTTCCGCCATTACCTTGGTGAACATTCTCGGGGCCGTGGAGAGACCAAACGGCAACGTCTGAAATTGGTAATGACAATCCCGTACCGCAATTCTGAGGTACGCCTGATGAGGTGGATAAATGGGGACATGAAGGTATGCATCCTTTATGTCCCGAGTCACCATAAAATCTCCCCCTTTCAGGCTTGCAATGACCGCTCTTAGCGATTCCATCTTGAAATTGAACCTTTTCAGGTATATGTTCAGGGATTTTAAATTCAATATGGGTCTGACCGAACCTTCCGGTTTTGGGACTACCACATGGTCGAATAATAACCCCCTCCTTATTGAAGGAGGAGAACCTTGACCACCACCTGTTGAAGATACAATTTGTGAATTGCAGTTAACACTGTTTCCCTCTCGTGGGGGGAAGCCGGCAGGGCCGTCGGTGAGGGGGCATCTTCTCAAAGTCCAGCTTGTATCCCTGAGACACAATATCTATTGCCCAGGGATCTAACAGGGAGTGAACCCACTTGTGGCTGAACTTACGAAGGCGTGCCCCCACCGGGCCTAGCTCCGCCTGTGGAGCCCCAGCGAAATGCAGTGGATTTTTGTAGAGGCCGGGGAGGACTTCTGTTCCTGGGAACTAGCTGTGTTGTGCAGCTTCTTTCCTCTGCCCCCGCCTCTGGCAAGAAAGGACGCACCTCGGACTTTCTTGTTTCTTTGTTCGAAAGGCTGCATTTGATAATGTCGTGCTTTCCTAGGCTGTGCAGGAATATGAGACAAAATATCAGAATTACCAGCTATAGCTGTGGAGACCAGGTCAGAGAACCCTTCTCCACACAATCCTCAGCCTTCCATATGCCTCTTAAGTCAGCATCATCTGTCCATTGCATATTCTACAGGACACGTCAAGCAGAAATCGACATAGCTTTGACTCTAGGACCCAGTAGACTCATGTCTCTTTGGGCATGTTTTAATAAGATTTTACTCACCGGTATATCTATTTCTCGTAGTCCGTAATGGATGCTGGGGACTCCGTAAGGACCATGGTGAATAGACGGGCTCCGCAGGAGACTGGGCACTCTAAAGAAAGATTTAGTACTACCTGGTGTGCACTGGCTCCTCCCTCTATGCCCCTCCTCCAGACCTCAGTTAAGGAAACTGTGCCCGGAAGAGCTGACATTACAAGGAAAGGATTTTGGAATCCAGGGTAAGACTCATACCAGCCACACCAATCACACCATATAACTCGTGATAAACTTACCCAGTTAACAGTATGAACAACAACAGAGCATCAAACAACAGATGCCATCATAACATAACCCTTTATCAAGCAATACCTATATACACGTATTGCAGAAAGTCCGCACTTGGGACAGGTGCCCAGCATCCACTACGGACTACGAGAAATAGATTTACCGATGAGTAAAATCTTATTTTCTCTAACGTCCTAGTGGATGCTGGGGACTCCGTAAGGGCCATGGGGATTATACCAAAGCTCCCAAACGGGCGGGAGAGTGCGGATGACTCTGCAGCACCAAATGGGCAAACACAAGGTCCTCCTCAGCCAGGGTATCAAACTTGTAGAACTTAGCAAATGTGTTTGAACCCGACCAAGTAGCTGCTCGGCAAAGCTGTAATGCCGAGACCCCTCGGGCAGCCGCCCAAGAAGAGCCCACTTTCCTTGTGGAATGGGCTTTCACTGATTTTAGATGTGGCAATCCAGCCGCAGAATGAGCCTGCTGAATCGTACTACAGATCCAGCGAGCAATAGTTTGCTTTGAAGCAGGAGCACCCAGCTTGTTGGATGCATACAGGATGAACAGCGAGTCAGTCTTCCTGACTCCAGCCGTCCTGGCTACATAGATCTTCAAAGCCCTGACTACATCAAGCAACTTGGAATCCTCCAAGTCACGAGTAGCCACAGGCACCACAATAGGTTGGTTCAAATGAAAAGATAACACCACTTTCAGCAGAAATTGCGGACGAGTCCGTAATTCTGCCCTGTCCATATGGAAAACCAGATAGGGGCTTTTACAAGACAAAGCCGCCAATTCTGACACACGCCTAGCCGAAGCTAAGGCCAATAACATGACCACCTTCCACGTGAGATACTTTAGTTCCACGGTCGTAAGTGGCTCAAACCAGTGGGATTTCAGGAAACCCAACACCACGTTGAGATCCCAAGGTTCCACTGGTGGCACAAAAGGGGGCTGAATATGCAGCACTCCCTTAACAAACGTCTGAACTTCAGGAAGAGAAGCCAGTTCCTTTTGAAAGAAAATGGATAGGGCCGAAATCTGGACCTTTATGGACCCCAACTTCAGGCCCATAGTCACTCCAGACTGTAGGAAGTGCAGGAACCGTCCCAGCTGGAATTCCTCTGTAGGGGCCTTCCTGGCCTCACACCAGGCAACATATTTTCGCCATATACGGTGATAGTGTTTTGCTGTCACGTCCTTCCTAGCCTTTATCAGCGTAGGAATAACCTCATCCGGAATGCCTTTTTCCGCTAGGATCCTGCGTTCAACCGCCATGCCGTCAAACGCAGCCGCGGTAAGTCTTGGAACAGACAGGGCCCCTGTTGCAACAGGTCCTGTCTGAGAGGCAGAGGCCATGGGTCCTCTGTGAGCATTGTTTGCAGTTCCGGGTACCAAGCCCTTCTTGGCTAATCTGTAACAATGAGTATTGTTCTCACTCCTCTTTTTCTTACGATTTTCAGCACCTTGGGTATGAGAGGAAGAGGAGGAAACACATAGACCGACTGGAACACCCACGGTGTTACCAGGGCGCCCACAGCTATCGCCTGAGGGTCTCTTGACCTGGCGCAATACCTTTGTAGCTTTTTGTTGAGACGGGACGCCATCATGTCCACCTGTGGCAGTTCCCATCGATTTGTAATCTGAGTGAAGACTTCGTGATGAAGTCCCCACTCTCCCGGGTGGAGGTCGTGCCTGCTGAGGAAGTCTGCTTCCCAGTTGTCCACTCCCGGAATGAACACTGCTGACAGTGCTTGCACGTGATTCTCCACCCAACGAAGAATCCTGGTGGCTTCTGCCATTGCCACTCTGCTTCTTGTGCCGCCCTGGCGGTTTACATGAGCCACTGCGGTGATGTTGTCTGACTGAATCAGCACCGGTTGGTTGCGAAGCAGAGGCTCCGCTTGACTCAGGGCATTGTATATGGCCCTTAGTTCCAGGATATTTATGTGCAGACAAGCCTCCTGACTTGTCCACAACCCTTGGAAGTTTCTTCCCTGAGTGACTGCCCCCCATCCTCGGAGGCTCGCATCCGTGGTCACCAGGACCCAGTCCTGTATGCCGAACCTGCGGCCCTCGAGAAGGTGAGCACTCTGCAGCCACCACAGAAGAGACACCCTGGCCATCGGGGACAGGGTGATCAGCCGATGCATCTGAAGATGCGATCCGGACCACTTGTCCAACAGATCCCACTGAAAGATCCTCGCATGGAACCTGCCGAAGGGAATGGCTTCGTATGATGCCACCATCTTTCCCAGGACTCGCGTGCAGCGATGCACCGACACCTGTTTAGGTTTTAAGAGGTCTCTGACTAGAGTCACGAGCTCTTGAGCCTTCTCCGCCGGGAGAAACACCTTCTTCTGGTCCGTGTCCAGAATCATGCCCAGAAAAGGCAGACGCGTAGTAGGAATCAGCTGCGACTTTGGAATATTCAGAATCCAGCCGTGCTGTTGCAACACCTCCTGAGAGTGTGCTACGCTGATTAGCAATTGCTCTCTGGACCTCGCCTTTATGAGGAGATCGTCCAAGTATGGGATAATTGTGACTCCTTGCTTTCGAAGGAGCACCATCATTTCTGCCATTACCTTGGTAAATATTCTCAGTGCCGTGGAGAGCCCAAACGGCAACGTCTGGAATTGGTAATGACAGTCCTGTACCACAAATCTGAGGTACTCCTGATGAGGTGGATAAATTGGGACATGCAAGTAAGCATCCTTGATGTCCAGAGATACCATAAAATCCCCCTCTTCCAGGCTTGCAATGACCGCTCTGAGCGATTCCATTTTGAACTTGAATCTTTTCAGATAAATGTTCAGGGATTTTAAATTCAATATGGGTCTGACCGAACCGTCCGGTTTCGGTACCACAAACATTGTGGAATAGTATCCTCTTCCTTGTTGAAGGAGGGGAACCTTCACCACCACCTGCTGGAGATATAACTTGTGAATTGCCTCTAACACTACTTCCCTTTCTATGGGGGAAGCTGGCAGGGCCGATTTTAGGTAACGGCGAGGGGGCATCACTTCGAATTCCAGCTTGTATCCCTGAGACACAATCTGTATAGCCCAGGGATCCACCTGTGGCTGAAATTTCGGAGACGCGCCCCCACCGCTCCTGGCTCCACCTGTGGAGCCCCAGCGTCATGCGGTGGATTTAGTGGAAGCCGGGGAGGACTTCTGTTCCTGGGAACTAGCTGTATGGTGCAGCTTCTTTCCTCTACCCTTGCCTCTGGCAAGAAAGGACGCACCTCTGACCTTCTTGCTTCTCTGTGATCGAAAGTACTGCATTTGGTAATACGGTGCTTTCTTAGGCTGTGAGGGAATATATGGCAAAAAGTTTGACTTCCCAGCCGTAGCTGTGGAAACTAGGTCCGAGAGACCGTCCCCAAACAATTCCTCACCCTTGTAAGGTAACACCTCCATGTGCTTTTTGGAGTCAGCATCACCTGTCCATTGCCGAGTCCACAGGACCCTTCTGGCAGAAATTGACATTGCATTTATTCTAGAGCCCAGTAGGCATCCCTCATATATAGGACAGCGTCTTTAATATGCCCCAGGGTCAGTAAAATGGTATCCTTGTCTAAGGTATCCATTTCCTCAGACAGATTATCTGTCCATGCTGCTACAGCACTACACATCCAGGCCGACGCAATTGCCGGCCTCAGTATAGTACCTGAGTGTGCATAAACAGACTTCAGGACTTTCCTGCTTCCTATCTGCAGGATCCTTTAGGGCGGCCGTATCCTGACGGCAGGGCCACCTTTTTAGATAAGCGTGTCAGAGCCTTATCTACCCTAGGGGAGGATTCCCAGCGCATCCTGTCCGTTGGCGGGAAAGGGTACGCCATAAGTAACCTTTTGGAAATCAGCACTTTCTTATCGGGGGAATCCCACGCTTTTTCACATAATTCATTTAATTCATGTGAAGGGGGAAAAGTCACCTCTTGCTTTTTCTCCCCATACATATACACCCTCTTGTCAGGGACAGGGTTTACCTCTGATATGTGCAATACATCCTTCATTGCTATAATCATGTAGCGGATGGCTTTTGCCATTTTAGGCTGCAATTTTGCATCATCGTCATCGACACTGGAGTCAGAATCCATGTCGATATCTGTGTCAACCATTTTGGATAGTGGGCGCTTCTGAGACCCTGACGGCCTCTGCACTGTAGGATCAGGCATGGGCTGAGACCCCGACTGTCCCAAGGCATCAGCTTTATCCAACCTTTTATGTAAGGAGTTTACATTATCATTTAACACCTTCCACATATCCATCCAATCAGGTGTCGGCGCCATCGGCGAAGACACCTCATTCATCTGTACTTGCTCTGCCTCCACATAGCCCTCT
This sequence comes from Pseudophryne corroboree, assembly GCF_028390025.1. Classification (NCBI taxonomy): domain Eukaryota; kingdom Metazoa; phylum Chordata; class Amphibia; order Anura; family Myobatrachidae; genus Pseudophryne; species Pseudophryne corroboree. The sequence goes on along the minus strand of NC_086445.1, from coordinate 817,488,366 downwards.
TCGTCAAACATGTCGAAACACGCGTACCGACACACCACACACACAGGGAATGCTCTATATGAGGACAGGACCCCCAGAAGGCCTTTTGGAGAGACAGAGAGAGAGTATGCCAGCACACACCCCAGCGCTATATGCCCCAGGAATCACACAGTAACTTAGTGTTTACCCAGTAGCTGCTGTATATATATAAAATGCGCTAAATTTATGTGCCCCCCCCCTCTCTTTTTACCCTTTCTACCGTGAGTCTGCAGGGGAGAGCCTCCTCTCAGCGGAGCTGTGGAGAGAAAATGGCGCTGGTGAGTGCTGAGGAAGAAGGCCCCGCCCCCTCAGCAGCGGGCTTCTGTCCCGCGATTTTGTGTAAAATTAATGGCGGGGGCTCATGCATATAACAGTGTCCAACTGTATATATGCTGCTTTCGCCAGGAGGTATCTAATTGCTGCCCAGGGCGCCCCCCCCCCCCCCTGCGCCCTGCACCCTACAGTGACCGGAGTGTGTGGGTTAGTGTGGGCGCAATGGTGCACAGCTGCAGTGCTGTGCGCTACCTCATATGAAGACAGGAGTCTTTTGCCGCTGATTTCGACGTCTTCTTTCTTCAACCCGCCGGCTTCTGACTTCTGGCTCTGCGAGGGGGACGGCGGCGCGGCTCCGGGAACGGACAACAAGGTCAGGTCCTGTGTTCGATCCCTCTGGAGCTAATGGTGTCCAGTAGCCTAAGAAGCGCAACCTAGCCGCAGTTAGTAGGTTTGCTTCTCCCTCCCTCAGTCCCACGTAGCAGAGAGTCTGTTGCCAGCAGAAGCTCTCTGAAAATAAAAAAACCTAACTAAAATACTTTCTTATTAGAAAGCTCAGGAGAGCTCACTAAAAGCACCCAGCTCTGGCCGGGCACAGATTCTAACTGGGGTCTGGAGGAGGGGCATAGAGGGAGGAGCCAGTGCACACCAGGTAGTACTAAATCTTTCTTTAGAGTGCCCAGTCTCCTGCGGAGCCCGTCTATTCCCCATGGTCCTTACGGAGTCCCCAGCATCCACTAGGACGTTAGAGAAATATATATATATATCTCTTAAGACAGCATCTTTAATATATATATATATCTCTATATATACATATATATATATCTACATACTAGGGTCTCAATCTCTGCTGATAAGGTACCTGTCCACGCTGCCACAGCACTATAAACCCATGCCGACACAATCGCCGGCCTGAGTAGTGTACCAGAATGTGCACGCTATCTGCAGGATCCCTGAGAATAGCTGTTTTGTCAGGGCTACCTTTTGGGCAAACGTGACACCCTAGGGGAAGATTCCCATCCTATCCTGGCCATAGTGGGGAAAGGATACTGCCTGAGAATTCTTTGTGGGAAACTGCAGTCTCTTGTCTGGAGATTCCCGCTCTTTTTTATCATGAGAGGAGGGAAATTTACCTCAGCTTTCTTCCCCTTAAACATGTGTACCCTTGTGTCAGGGACCGATGTCAGTGATATGCAAATCATCTTTTATTACAATAATCATATATTGAATACTTTTCTGCCCTTTTGGCTGTAACTTTGCATTATCGTAGTCGACACTGGAGTCAACCTTCGTGTCGATATCAGTGTCTATTATTTTGGATAGTGAGCATTGAGAGACTCTGAAGGTCTCTGCGACATAGGGACAGACATGGGTAGATTTCCTGTCTGTTCTCTAATCTTTTGTGCAATAAATTCACCTTAGCACTTAATTACACATATCCAAACAGGTGTCGGCGTTGTCGACAGAGACACCCTCACACACACATATTTGCTCTATCTCCTCCTTAGGGGAGCCTTTTACCTCAGACATGTCGACACACACGTACCGACACACCACACACTCAGGGAATGCTCATCTGAAGACAATTCCCCCATAAGGCCCTTTGGAGAGACAGAGAGAGAGTATTCCAGCACACACCCCAGCGCTATTAACCCAGGAATAACACAGTAACTTAATGTTAACCCAGTAGCTGCTGTTTATATTGATTTTTGCGCCTAATTATGTGCCCCCCCTCTCTTTTTACCCTCTTCTACCGTGTAACTGCAGGAGAGAGACTGGGGAGCTTCCTCTCAGCGGTGCTGTGGAGAAAAAACATGGCGCTGGTGAGTGCTGAGGAAGAAGCCCCGCCCCCTCGACGGCAGGCTTCTGTCCCGCTTTCATGTACAATTTTGGCGGAGGCTCATACATATATACAGTGCCCAACTGTATATTATGCAAACTTTTGCCAAAGAGGTCTCTAATTGCTGCCCAGGGCGCCCCCCCCTGCGCCCTGCACCCTACAGTGACCGGAGTATGTGGGTTTAATGTGGGAGCAATGGCGCACAGCTGCAGTGCTGTGTGCTACCTCAGTGAAGACTGGAGTCTTCTGCCGCCGATTTCGAAGTCTTCTTGCTTCTTTCACCGGCTTCTGTCTTCCGGCTCTGCGAGGGGTACGGCGGCGCGGCTCCGGGATCGGACGACAAAGGGTGAGATCCTGTGTACGATCCCTCTGGAGCTAATGGTGTCCAGTAGCCTAAGAAGCAGGACCTATCTTCAGAGAGTAGGGCTGCTTCCCTTCCCTCAGTCCCACGCTGCAGAGAGTCTGTTGCCAGCAGATCTCTCTGAAAATAAAAAAACCTATATATATGTGTGTCTGTATTAATGTGTGCATGTGTGTGACTACATATGTGTATGTGTGCTTGTGTGTTGCTGTGTGTATATATACTGTATGTGTGACTCTATATATGTATGTATACAGGTGTGTGGCTATATCTATATATGTGAGTAAATGTATGTATGTATGTATGTATGTATGTATGTATGTATGTATGTATGCATGCATGCGGGTGTGTATGTGTTTAGGTGTGTGATTTTATGCATGTATCAATAGATAGGTTTTTCCTCCAGAAGACGCTCTGCAGCAGCTACAGTACCAGGCATTTGCCCATATGGAAAATAAATAAATAAATATAAATATATAGTAACTGTCACAACTGAGGGCCTGAGCTGACGGGAGGCAGCCTCAGTTGTAGGGGCTGAGATGTACCGGAACCTGGGAGGTTGTATCAGACCCCTGGACATGTAAGTAACATGAATAATAACTGCCCGAAGGCGTGACCACGACAACTTGGATAAAAGTCAATGATGTTTATTATGACAACTCCGCAACACAGCAGCAGTAAAAGAAAACGTAAAAGTCAGCAAAGAATAAATACAGTTCCTGGGTACTACAGGATGGCAGGAGCCACAGGGCACTGGTAGTGTGAGATAGTTCTTATGATCTTCTAGATGGAAAGTCCTTACCAGGCCCGACTGTAGCAATGGAGATAACCCAGGATTGTGCCAGCTGGTGTTCCAGGAAAAGCTGGGTTGCTGAAGATAAAACAGCTGCTGTGGATACTGGCTGGAACCAGACTGTTGTTAGCACGGAGTGGATACTGGCTGGAACCAGTTAAATAATAAATGAACTTGGGAGCGATGAAATATGAACTGAAATGTAGAACTTGAGAGCGGAGAAATAATAATACCGGTGGAGAGTGGTAAAGTGTAGAAAGGACACCGGCCCTTTAAGGGAAGCTGTACTCTGCTGGAAGCTGAGCTGGAAGCAGGTAATGTTGTAGCTGGAAACAGATGAATCCACAATGGATTGGAGAGTCAGGCTACACCGCAGGTGGAATGCTGGTGCGGGTCTCTATGGTGGAAGTCTTGAGACAGGAGCTGGAACCTGGAAGACAATCACAGGAGAGAGACAAACAGGAACTAGGTTTGACAACCAAAGCACTGACGCCTTCCTTGCTCAGGCACAGTGTATTTATACCTGCAGCAAGGAAGGGATTGGCTAGGCAATTATGCAGATTATCAATACTGAGAACAGATTGGTGGAAATGATCAGCTGACAGAATCCAAGATGGCTGCGCCCATGCAGACACTTGGAGGGAAGTTTGGTTTGTAATCCATGTGGTAATGAAAACAGTAATGGCGGCGCCGGCCACCGGAGACAGGAGGCGCCAGGCTGACAGATGCACATCCAACCACGCGGACACAGCGGAGGCCGCGGCTGACGTAATCGCCACTCAGACACTCTGCATGCAGAAGTTCAGGGACGGCGGCGGAGGCCGCGGGAGACGCCATGCCAGGTGTAATATGGCGTTTACTGTGACAGCGTCCCAGAGTGACAGGAGAGGATACAGGAATGTACACATCAGGATAACAGATGGGATCCGGTCCTGGAGCGCTGAGCCAGCCTTAGGAGGCATCTGATGGGTAAGAAATGGCGTCCAGATACCCGGATCGTGACAGTAACATAGTATGTAAGGTTGAAAAAAGACAATTTGTCCATCGAGTTCAACCTACTTGTGGTCTCCTATGCAGTATTATTTTTGGACTAAATTTTGTCTGATGCTGATGTCAGCCGTTATGTTTTATTCCTCTTTTTTTAATAACTATAGTGCATGACTACGCACCATAACCCTGTATATCCTTATCCATCAGGAATTTATCTAACCCATTCTTAAAGGTGTTGACTGAGTCCACCATTACTACTCTCTCAGGCAGGGAATTCCAAACACGTATTGTCCTTACTGTGAAAAAACCTTTTCGCCGCTTAGTGCGGAATCTCCTCTCCTCTAACCTAAGCGAGTGTCCATGTGTCCTCTGTGCTGTTTTTACTCAAAACAGGTCCTGTGCAAGCTCTGTGTATTGTCCCCTTATATATTTGTAGATGTTGATCATGTCCCCTTTTTGTCTCCTCTTTTCCAGTGTAAACATGCCTAGCCTTTCAAGCCTTTTTTCGTATTCCATTGTCTCCATGCCCTTAATTAGTTTGGTCGCCCGCCTCTGAACCTTTTCTAGCTCTAGGGTATCCTTTTTGTAGTATTGTGCCCAAAATTGTACACAGTATTCAAGATGTAGCCTCACTAGTGATTTATATAATGGGAGTATAACACTCTCGTTCCTTGCATCAATTCCCCATTTTATGCATGCTAATATCTTATTAGCCTTCTTTGCTGCAATCCTACTTTGGGTACTGCTGCTTAGTTTGCTATCTATGTGAACACCCACGTCTTTTTCCAGTACAGAATCCACTAATATTACTCCATTTAGAATGTAGGTGTTATTTTTGTCTGTATTGAAGCTCGTTCTCCATTTAGCTGCCCATGCTTCCAGTTTAACTAAGTCATTCTGAAGAGAATCAGCATCCTCCTCTGTATTTATAACCTTACACAATTTGGTATCATCTGCAAAAATTGACACCATGCTCTCTAGACCTACTGTTAGGTCATTAATGAAAATGTTGAATAGTGGTCCAAGTACAGACCCTTGTGGCATACCACTTAGCACTTCAGTCCAATTTGAAAATGATCCATTAACCACAATGCGCTGCTCCTTATTATCGAACCAATTTCTGACCCAAGTGCATATTGTGCTCCCTAGCCCTATTTCTTGTAGCTTATAGAGGAGTCGCATGTGTGGTACTGTGTCGAAAGCTTTGGCAAAGTCTAAAAATATTACATCCACCTCCTTAGCCTGATCAAGGTTCACACTTACTGTTTCATAAAAGCCAAGTAAGTTGGTTTGACATGATCTGTCCTTCACAAATCCATGTTGATTCTAACCACTTAACTGATGATTTTTCCCTTCAAAACTGTTAATAACATTGTTTTTTAAAATGTATTTTATTTAATAAAGTTTAAAAAGTATTTTTTTAAATATTTAAACATTATATTATGCACATCTGCAGAATGGATCTCCTCATCAAAAATGGGGGGACAGGGTGGGACGGCGCAGTCGCATGAGATCTGACCATGCCAGTTAAGTGGTTCTTATTGGCCTCAAGGAACTTCTGAATACTATACCCTAGAATACCTTCCAATACTTTCCCCACTATAGATGTAAGACTAACTGGTCTATAATTACCTGGTTCAGCTCTACTTCCCTTTTTGAATATTGGCACTACTATATACTACTATACACCAGTCTTTGGGAACCATACCTGATATAACTGAATCTTTGAAGAACAAAAATAGCGGTCTTGCTAGTTCAGAGTGAAGCTCCATAAGAACCCTAGGGTGAATTCCATCGGGACCAGATGACTTATTAATGTTTACATTTTTTAATCGGTCACAGACTACCTCCTCACTTAAATAAGCACGTAGCAGTGGGACGTTATCTTTGTTGCGATTGTGTGTTAGTATATATATATATATATATATATATATATATATATATATATAGAATCCCAAAAGCAGAGATATAAAATATGTGTATATTTGGCACTCACTCATGTAGAGCTGTGTAGATGCTTCGATGCCTTCCTCCAAAGCATATAGAGATCCAATATCTCAGTAGAAACAAGGCGGCACTCAAAGTCTTATTCAAACTAAGCTTATTGCTCTCTACGTTTCAGGGGACGAACCCCTTTCATCAGGAGATGAAAGGGGTACGTCCCCTGAAACGTACAGAATAAGCTTCATTTGAATAAGACTTAGAGTGCTGCCTTGTCTCTGCTGAGATATTGGATTTTTCTCTTTCTCTCTGTGTATTATATATATATTTATTTTATTTATATATATATATATATATATATATATATACGCAAACATAGTTCCATGCGCGGAGGGGTGGGGGAGTGTCAAGTTAATGCCCTGCCCTGGGTGACATTAATCCTAGTTTCGGCCCTGACCCCACTCATAATGTCCACCTGCACAAACTTACAAAACAGTCTGTATAAACAACACCTCTCCCCTCCGATGTCACACCTAAGCACTGCTCCTGGCACAGACTCCATTACTCACCTCTCCGGACACTGCTGACTCAGTTGTTGCTGATATCTCTGGGGGTTCCCTATCCTCTGCTCATGACTGCTTCCTCCTGCAAAATCTCATGCTGGTGTTAGCACAGTGAAGCTTCAGTGTCTCCCAGCATGCAGCTCCCGCCAGCTCTGGACTCCAGTCATGTGGACCAGTCTCCAGTACACCTTACTCTAGTAGCCAATGGCAGTACAATGTCACTCTTTGAGCAGTGGCTCAAACCTGTGCTTCACAGTGTTCTATTACTGCTTCTGCATCAGCATTGACCAGCTCCAGTCTGGTTGTCAGTGTTACAAGTTCCAGTCTGATCCTCTGTTTCACTGGTTACAGTCTGGTTCTCAGTTTTACTGTTACCAGTCCAGTACTCAATGCTCCTGGCTCTAATCCAGTTCTCAGTGGTGCTAGTTCCAGTCAAGTGCTCAGTATCATTGGTTCCCAGTACTGTCCTGAGTGCCGCTGGTTCCAGTCCAGTCTCCTCGTCCACCTGTTTCAGTATGGTTTCTTCATCCACTGGTTCCAGTCCAGTCTACGAGCCTTCAGTGTCACAGACTCTTCAAGACCTAAACTATGGTTCCATGCTAGTCTTACAAATTACTGGTTCCAGAGCTAAGCAAGTCCTAGCCCAGTTCCTAAATTACACTTTGCCAGTCATAACCTGGCTCCTTTAATCCTTGTGCTAAACCAGATCTCCAGAGTGCCCTGTAGCTTGGATTACTGAGTTGTTCATCAGCATACCACACATTTCTTCCCATGCACAGGAAATTCATCAGACCAGGTAGCTTTCTGCACACGGCTTCTACTACAACTCCTACACCAGACCCCAACCTGGGTACACAAACTCACACAGAACTGATAGTTTGCACTGGCCACATGAACTCGGCAAGTGGTCAGAGTCTTGGAGTAGACTCAATGCAAAATTTTGTGAGTCATCTGGATAGTCAAGAGGCATCATAAAGATATGTCATGCAATTCCTATAAGAGATGTCTGGACATCTGGATAATAAACAGGCAACACTCTTGAGTACCAGCCTGTTTTCTAGTACCAATCCTGTTTCTGTGACACCTGTTACTCCATCTATGCCTATCACAGTATCATGCTTTCAGTTGTCCATTCCAAGCAACTTTGAAAGGAACTTTAAAGTTATGTTGTCTTTCTCCGGCAGGGTCCACAGGATAACAATGGGATATGATGAAGCGAAAGCAGATTTGCACTAATCGGTCAAAGCTTCCCGGCCTCCCAGCATGCAACGGGCCAGTCCATATATCCCCGCCTCCTGGCTCAAGCAAATCAGTTTTTTGTTTGGTGCGGCAGGACCAGGACCATGGTCAGAGGACTGCTGGTTTTAGCAGCCCTAAGCTTTCTTATTTTATAGTTTTACTATTTTTTCTGAGCAATCTTTCTAAACAACTCTCCGCCGGGTCGCGACAATGCTTACCCACGAGTACAGTGCTGTTTCGGCGGGTGTCTGTGTCGGATATACTAGCAGGTCCAGCAGACATTACCAGGCTGTGGCCGGAGCACGGGGAGAAGATAAGGCATCGGTTCCGCTTAGAAGTGGAATACGGACACAGCCGCACTGTTTTTGGAGGAGACTACCAAAAAGTCGCTGATGCTGCTGCCACCCCGGGTGCACCAGCGCTAGGCCTTAGGGATCACAGGCTCCAGGAAAAGTATGAGGCCGCGATCCCTAGAGTTGATGTCAGCAGTGGGGAGTCAAACGCTCTCCTGGCCACCCTCCCCCCGGTTCATGACCAATTTCCTCCGAGTCTCCCGCCATGAACTGTTTCCCACGTCTGTACGTGAAGGGGACCCAGTCGCAGCATAGGCGGCTGCGTGACTGGTGCGTCTGCGTTCACTGAGCATCTGTATTCACTATATGTTCATGGAGCGACAGTGTACACTAGTAGCGACTGGATCCACTCAGTGTTTGCTAATGTATTGATCGGTCCTGGAAGCGAGGTGAGTCTCCCTGCGTCAGGACTTTCTCCTGAGACAAGAACAACCGCTGGTTGTGAGTGTCCAACAACGCCCCCAAGTGCACCATGCTCTGAGCAGGGACCAGGGAAGATTTCTTCCAGTTAATGAGCCACCAGTGGGCTGAGCCACCAGTGGGCTTGCAGAAACTGGATAGTCAGATCCAGATGGCGTAGGAGATTTTCTGGGGAATTCGCCAGGATCAACAAGTCGTCCAGATACGGTAGGATCCTGACCGCTTGACCGCGGAATTCAGCCGTTATTACCGCCATGACCTTGGTGAAGACTTGTGGAGCCGTGGTCAAACCAAAAGGTAACGCCCGAAATTGATAATGGAGGTTGCCAACAGCAAACCTCAGGTACTGCTGATGCTACATTGCAATGGGAATATGCAGGTAAGCATCCTGTACGTCCAGGGAGACCATATAATCCCCAGGTTCCAAGGCCAGAACAATAGAGCGAAGAACTCTTATCCTTCGGTACCGGATGAGCAGTACTAGGTAGACATGCTGTTTTAGCAGAAGCTAAGTCAGCCACTATCTTCTTGAGGTCTTCTCCGAAAAGAATGTCTCCATTAAAAGGGAGCACCTCCACAGTTTTCTTAGAGTTCAGATCCACAGACCAGGACCGAAACCAGAGAATCCGGCGAGCCAGTATGGACGTAGTAGAAGCCTTGGCCGCCAGAATACCAGCATCAGAAGCCACCTCCTTAATGTAATGAGAAGCTGTGACAATATACGATAGACATTGTCTAGCATGATCAGAAACGTTGGAAGGCAGCTCAGCTTCCAACTCCTGAGCGCACACTTCAATAGCCTCTGCAGCCCAAGTCGCTGCAATTCTGGGCCGAGGCGCAGCACCCGCCAGGGGGTAAATCGCCTTAAAACAACCCTCCACATGCTTATCTGTCGGTTCTTACAGAGACGTGACGGTAGTTACAGGCAGAGCTGAGGACACCACCAGCAGCGCCACCTGCGAATCCACTGGCGGGGGTGTCTCCCAATTTTTACTTAGCTCCGCCGCGAGGGGATAGCGAGCCAGCATCTTCTTGTGAGGCGTAAATTTATTTCCTGGATTTTCCCAGGATTCCTGACGAATGTCAACTAAATGGTCAGAATGAGGTAAAACTTGTTAAACCACTTTCTGACGTTTAAATCTGTCCGGTTTCTTAGCGGCAGCATCAGGCTCTGGGTCATCAGTAATTTGAAGAATTAGCCTGATAGCCTCCAACAAGTCAGGAACATACACCTGTGAAATAGATTCCCCATCAGAATTATCAGGATCAGAATCTGTGGGGTCAGTATATACGCCATCCTCATCAGACGAGGTGTCTGGGACGTTGGTGGATTGTGAGGAAGTAATGGCCCGCTTAGAGGACCCCTTGTTCTTAGGCAGGCGTGGGTTAGATTTCTGTTTGGTCAGTGTTTGGTTCAATTGCTCTAACTGAGTGGACAGTTGATCTGCCCATGGCGGGTTAACCGCAGGGACCATACACAGTTGTACCGGCACAGGTGGTCCCATAGGGGGCGTAAGTCTAGTTACCAGCGTATTCAATAACGTGGAGAAAGTAGCCCAAGGTGAGTCATTTTGAAATCCCATTGCTACGGTCCCACTGGGGGGTAAGGAACCCCCGGAACCTGAACCCTCTGCTGCTATATTTCCCTTAAACGTGTCTGCAGCGTCACCACCACACACTGTGGGATCAGCCCCAGCTCCGTCACCCCTTGTAGCTGACATATCTGAAAGCTCAATTCAAGGCAACCCAGTACAATATCAGCAGCATAATACCCGACAAGAACCCCCTGTGTAGTGTATTAGCACAAACAGAGAATTCCAGAGGTATATGTTGACTAAAATTCACAGAGAAAAATACACAATAAGTATATCTTGTAAAACACCTATATTAAATAATAACCCTGATGCACTTAGCCCCCTCAGGTTATAGAATATAGGGATAGCAATCTAAGTGAGATACACAAAATGGTGGTCACACAGCAGCTATATGCACACACACATAGTCACATTGTACAATGCAGAAATTATGACATGCAATAAAACTGCATTGGACTAGCAATACAGAGTAATACTAAGTATAGCTATACACTCAATAGATATATCAATGCACAGTAAAGACTTGATGTATATAACAGGGTACTTGTACTACATAACCCTGACTAAATGCACTTTTTCTTAACTAACACTGTCAGCAGACATATAGAATACGTAAGTGTCCTGTAAAATGCACAGCGCTGACATGCAGGTGGCTTTACAGAGGAGGATTTGCCCAAACAGTCCCAGGATCAGCTCAGCTTGTCCTAATGGTGCCCAAACGCTAACAGGGAGTGAGGGAGAGGATATGCAGCTCCAGGGTGGGAACATTTACTCTAAATGGTGCCCTGGGGCTGGGGGAGGGGCTACAGGTCAAAGCCTTATCCCCTTGCTGGACTTCACCACCGGGTACTGCGGGCTGTATAGTAAACGTTTTTTAGTAAAACCGACCTGTGCCCTTGCCCTGGTGGTCTAGTGGGGTCTATGTACTACCACAGTGTCCATGCCAGCGCACGTGGCACACCTCCCACCGACCGCGCCGGATCGCAATTTTCAGCGGGTCCCATCTGGGGGACCTTCTTACCTCCTCCCTGAATGCAGCCACGCGATCCTGGAGAGCTTCGGTGGGGTGTGTGACTGACAGATGAAAACCGGAGCCTCCACTGTAAGTACCTGGCAACCAGGGCACGGGAGCATACAGCGTCGCTGGGGGAGGTGATGGAGCTGCAGCAGGAGATGTCTGAATGACATCTAACACTCACAGTGCCTCTGCTGCAGCCCTTGAAGTCTTCATTTTTCACTTAAAAAAGCTCTCCTGAGGGCTGCTGGAGCAGCCCACCTGTTGTATGCCTGCACTGCATGGCACCAACTGCAAAATTGAGCTCCTGTGCACGGAAGCGGGGTTATAGAGGAGGCGGCGCTATGCATTCTGGGAACAGTCAAAGCTTTTAGCCGGTTGGTGCCTTGGATCAAGATCCTACTCTACACCCCAATGTCATTCCCTGTGGAGCCCAGTGTACCCCGCAGCAGAAATGGAAAATTACTATTGAGACCAGAGATTGGAATTGCTACAATGCTGCCAGTCTAGGTGGGCAGGGGCTGGCTGGCTGGCAACTTTTAGCCCTGGAGGGCAAATACAATCAAGTGACCCTGGCATGTCTACCAGTGCATGACAACTGCAAAATGGAACTGGCAAAAAAAACTGCAAGCAAGCTATCCCTGCATATCTCCCTGTTTGCCACCTTAATGGCTCTCATCTAGTCCTCCCTGCAGATATCCCAGATTGCCCCCTCCATATCTGTCTGTCATTACAACCATAGCTCTCTCACTGCCAGTTCCTTCCATGTAACACTGAACCCCTTGCAGCACACACTTACCCCCTCACAGCTCACTCACTGACCCCTTAACAGCACCAACTGTCCACCTCAGATCACTCACTGACAGCACTCACTGTCCATTTAATTGTCAACCTCACAGCACTCAACTACCCTGTCCACCAAACAACACATCTCAGCAGGGCCGTAACTAGGTGTGTGCGAGAGGGGCCTCTCACACAGCGCAGAGCCCTGGGGGGCGCAGTCACGGCCCTGTTTAACACTGTACGGAGCATCAGAGCTCCGTACAGCTCCATTGCCCAGCAGCAGCCTGCCCCAGCACAGCAAGCCGCCCCAGCTCTACTGAACGGACTCCGACAGCTTGCGGCTGGGGCATGTTGGCGGGTCCTCCCCACTCCCATGCTCGTACTACAGAGCATGGGAGCGGGGAGTACCCGCCAACATGCCCCAGCCGCAAGCCACAGCTTTACTCAGTGGCAGAACTTTCGGAGTCACTGGGGCACCTCCTCCATTTCTCCGGTGTCAGGGATTACCTGTAGCATGAGACCAGCAGTACCCGTACTGTACTGCTATGCTGTCCGGACAGGAGGAGGAAGCGGGGGGGGGGGGGGGGGGGGTTCCCGGGCGGGTTACTTGTGGAGACTGAAGCTCATTGAGGTGTCAGGTTGGTGTTTACAAGCAGGGACCATGCTGGAGTAGGCGGAGCGGCACTCTCTGCACCCACCCCGCCCACTTTCTTCAGGCTTATCGACTGATCTTCCCCTCGCGGCAGAAGTGCGGCATAGTAAGGATCTGTGTGTTTGAGGGAGGAGAGGAAAGTGGGTGAGCTGTGTAGGGATCTGTCCGTGTGTGTTTGATGGGAGGGGAACTGAGTGACAGAGGAGAGCTGTGTTTGTGGGGGGAAAGGGGTCTGTGAGAGTAATGGACAGCCATGTGGGGGAGGGAGTCACTGTAAGGGTGGAGGGCTGTGTGTGGGCAGAGGTCTGTGTGAAGGACAGCCATATGGGAGTGGGGGCTCGGGTCTGTTTGAGAGGGGAGAGCTGTGTGTGGGGGGTTCTGTGTAAGTAAGGGACCACTACGTGGTGGTGGGGGGTCTCTGAGTCAGGGTGTGGTGCTAAATGTGTTTGAGGGGAACCGAGTGAATGTGGAGCGCTGTGTGTGTAAGGGTTTGTGTGAGAAAGGGATAGCTATGTGAGGGGGGGATTTCTCTCTGTGTGGGGAGGTCTGTATGAGGAGATGAGAGCATTTGGGGGAGTCTGTATGAGGGTGGGAATATGAGTTAGGGGTGAGAGCTTTATGTATTTGTATTTCAATATTGATTTGGGCCCTGTTGGTCCAGTTTCCACAAAAACCTGTAACAGCGGCCCCAAGGGGCTCGAAAAAGACCGTCCATTATATAGTGTATCTCATAAATAGGCCCAATAGAAGCATATTCTATTTTAGAGGGGTTTTTTTACCGGGGAGGGGGGTCACCAAGCTCCAGATTGCCACCAGGAGACTGGGATGAACTTACGCCACTGGCTCCACTGTACGGAGCTTCAGAGCGGGGAGGACCCGCCAACATGCCCCAGCCGCTTCAGCTCCACTGTACGGAGCATCGAAGCGGGGAAGACCCGCCAGGCGCCAGCATTTCCCCGCTACAGGCCGTCTCAGCTCCATTGCTCAGCCGCAGCCCACCCCAGCAGCACCAGCCAGTGTCACAGAAGACTGCGGGGAGAGATGGTAAGTGTCTGTCTGTCTCTCTCTCTATCGACGCTGTCTGCTGTAATGTGTAAAAAGGTTTCCTGGCTGCCGTAATGTGTAAAAAGGATGACTGGCTGCCGTAATGTGTAAAATGGGGACGCTGGCTGCCGTAATGTGTAAAATGGGGACGCTGTCTGCCGTAATGTGTAAGAAGGGGATGCTGTCTGCCGTAATGTGTAAAATGGGGACGCTGGCTGCCGTAATGTGTAAAAGGGGCTCTACCTGGTGTAGTGGCGCTACTGTGCGGTGCAATTTGAATAATGGAGAATACTGTGCACCGTAGTATGAATTGGTATTTTGTGGCCACACCCTTTCCCCATGAAGCCACGCCCCTAATTTTTGCACGCGCCTACGGCGCGCACTGCCCAGATTTTACATAGGGGGGGGGCACCAATGCCGTTTCTTGCACACAGCGCTAAAATGCCTAGTTACGGCACTGCATCTCAGTGTCTTTAACAGCCACCTCACAGGGGTGTGGTATAGACGGTCGATAGCAACAAGGTCGACAGTAACTAGGTCGACCACTATTAGTCGACAGTAACTAGGTCAACAGCGTCTCCAGGTCGACATGGTCTAGGTCGACAGGTCAAAAGGTTGAAATTAGTTTTTAATTTTTGTTTGGTATTGTTTTCTATGTACAGTGACCGGGCACCCCAATTAGTGCACCGTGTCCCCTAGGATGGCTTGCGGCTTCGGGCAGGGTGCCCGCTGTGCTCGGCACAGGTTACTATTCCCAATCGTAGTCCGCTTGGATCGTTATGTATGAAAAAGTAAAAAAAGAGATTTTTTTTTTGAAAAATTCATGTCAACCTTTTGACCTGGAGAACCTGTCAACCTAGTTACTGTCACCCAATAGTGGTCGACCTAGTTACTGTCAACCTATAGACCAGATCCCCCGCACAGCACCCCCTTGACCCATCCAATGTCCACCACATAGCACTTCCTTTTCACTAGCATCTTGTGTGAGAAATTTTGGAGCACTAATTTCCAGCTACATCCATAATTAATAATTTTACTATTTTTAATTTTAAAAATACACACATTGGCTCCCTTGGGAAAAAACACATTGCCCATCAAAGGAAAAAATAAAACCCAATGGTCCTCACATACAATAAAACACATTGGCCTCCACAAGGGAATGAAACATACATTGGTCTCCCACTGGAAAAAATAAACCACATTGGCTCCTACAGGACAAAAAACACATTGACCCCAGAAGAAAAAAAAAGAAAACATATTTGCAGAATGCATTCCCAATATTGGTCCCTACAGCTAACGCTTTATGTGCTTGAGTATTTGAGGCCAAAAAGGAAAAATGTGGAAGCAAGTAAATCAGCTGCAATGGCCAAGGAGTCGATAAGGCATCAATCAGCCTCGGCCTCCCAGTCCCAAGAACTGGGGTTATGAGGAGATCATCTATATAAGGAATGATAGGCACCCCCTGTGCATGGAGTTGAATCATCGCCGCCATCACCATGGTGAAAACTCTTGGTGAGTGAGGCTTCCAGATTGGAATGTAGAGATAAGCATCCTTGATATGCAATGATACTAGGAACTCCTCTGCCTCCAGCCTTGCAATTACTGAGTCGAGGGATTCCATCTTGAACTTGAAAACCCCTAGGAATGGATTTAGGAGCTTCAAATACAGAATGGATCTGATAAAGCCATCAGGCTTCACGATCAGGCCCGAGGAACAAACATTTTGTCTTTTTTGGTGAGAGGGACCAGGATCAATCATTTACTGTAATACACCACTCTTTTCCTCTAAAACTGATGGAGTGAAGAAACGATAAGGGGGTTAGAAAAGTAAGTCTATCTTGTACTCATGGGTAATTAGTTTTAGCACCCAAAAGTCCAGAAAGGCTGACCTCCTATGGCTTTGTATTTCCACGGATAGGCTCCCACCATGGGGTTCTGTGGGTGAGAGGGCAGCACTTCAAGCAGCTAGTTTTTGGGCAGGCTTAAGATCATTGTGTCCCAAAACAGCTGCAGTTATACATTTACCTCTGATGTAGTACCAAGGAAGCTGGTGGTTGTGCCTGGATGCAACTAGGCATATCTGAAGTTTTTCCCAACAATTGACTAGCTGTAACAAAAACAGATTGATGTTTCCTTTGCGCCTTAAACAGCAAACTGCAGCTGAGGTCCAAACTCTCAAGAGTACCAACACTTGACAAATTCTAGAGACACAAACACAAAAGGAGTGGTCCAACAGCGCTGTTTGTATAGAGAATTCAAGTATTCAATCAATAAATGATATGATGCAATTCCTGCTTGTCGGATGTACCTTACTCACCGACGTACAGTGAGATTTCCTCTTATAAAGGTATCTTTTTCCTAGGGAACAGACATCATAGGGTCATATGAAAATTCACTCACCAATATTGACTAGCTGTGTTTAAACTGGTAGATGGAGTGCCCATTCTCCTGGATGAAGATCCTGACAATATAGGTAGTCAGCGTCTCAATTGTGAACTCCGGGGATGAAAACTGATGAAATCACTGTGGCATACATTTCACCAGAGGAGGTTGCAACTTACTTCACGCATTGGCCCTATGCTTCAAGTTACCAATTTGTTCATATATGCCACAGCCATGGCGTTGTCTGACTGGACTCAAATTGCCTGATCTCCAAGTAAAGTACAGACGAAAGGCAGTGTAAACCCCCCTGAGTTCCAGTATGTTGATTGGGAGAGATGACTTCTGACAAGACCAACACCCTGTAAGTGAATCTCCACCTTCACACCTCCATCTTCACACTCTATTCTTGAAGAAGCCAGTTCTATACTCCAAATCAACAACCCTCTAGAAGGCAAGAGTGTTAGACAAACTAGTTGATGCATCAGCAAAGGTGACCCAATCCTTTGGGAGAGATTCAATTGGAAGGTGAAACTGACCGTACTGGGTGGTTTTGAAGTAGTCCGACACCCTGCCCAGAAGACATATGCAGAGGTGACCCAAAACCACTGAGAGGTACTAACCGTACCAACTCCTGTAGCACCATTTCGAAGATCATCTCTAGGAACCGGAGTCTCTGAGCTAGCTTCAGGTGTGACTTTGGGAAGTTGGTGAGCAATCCATGCTTTACCAGAATCTGAAGAGTTAAGGTAAATACTGCAATAACTTTTCCCTCCATTGAAATTGTGAATGGGGTAAACTCTGACATGACTTCTGGAGTTTACATGAAAAGAACCAGAATGAGGACCCGGAGTATGATGTATGTGGAGCTGATGAGGCGGACGACAGATACATGGATTTACTTAGCCGGAGAAATACTTGTCTAGCTCCAGGTCAATAAAATGTTACCTGAAAAAAGGACGAGCCTCCACATTCTCTTTTAGATATAACATCTGCCTGCCTCTGGCGAAGCTATAGGGCTCAGTTTGCTGAGACTGTCTACATGAAAATAGGAGAGTTAAGCATGCCTACATCACTGGTGGCATTGCTTAAATCGACAGTAGAGTAACAGGTTTGTTCTGCTAGTGTGACAAGTGTTACTTCTGAGGTACCAGCTTGCAACCCTATTGACGGCTCCTTGGCCCAGGTTTCTATGGCCCTGTTAACTGAGGAACTGACAAGAGCAGTGTGAAGGATTACCCCTACCACTGATAAACTTAAGCATAGTCTCCAACTTACGGTCTGATGGTTCCTTTAGTGAAGTTGCACCAGGAATAGAATAGATTTCCCCTACTGACGTGATGCAGAAGGTTCCACTATTGGAGGAGTCTCCTACTGAACTCTACTATCTGTGGGAAAAAGATAAGGGGCAACATACTAGCCAATTACTCACTTTCATATTTTCCTTCAGCTTCTACAGACTTTCCTCATGTTTCTCACCCCTTATATCAAGGCTTGTTTGATAAAGTAGGTCTTGATGGCTTACTATTGCTCCACTGTCTGAACCATATACTGTAAATTGTGAAATTCCACCCAATTACTACCTCAGTGGGTAGCATGGCAGAAGGTATTTTTACAGTTACTGCAATGCTCTATGGGCCTAATTCAGAGTTGATCGCAGCAGCAAATTTGTTAGAAGTTGGTCAAAACCATGTGCACTGCAGGGGGGGGGGGGGCAGATATAACATGTGCAGAGAGAGTTAGATTTGGGTGGGGTGTGTTCAGACTGAAATCTAAATTGCAGTTTAAAAATAAAGCAGCCAGTATTTACTAGAGATGAGCGGGTTCGGTTTCTCTGAATCCGAACCCGCCAGAACTTCATGTTTTTTTTCACGGGTCCGAGCGACTCGGATCTTCCCGCCTTGCTCGGTTAACCCGAGCGCGCCCGAACGTCATCATGACGCTGTCGGATTCTCGCGAGGCTCGGATTCTATCGCGAGACTCGGATTCTATATAAGGAGCCGCGCGTCGCCGCCATTTTCACACGTGCATTGAGATTGATAGGGAGAGGACGTGGCTGGCGTCCTCTCCGTTTAGAATAGATTAGAGAGACACTTGATTTACTAATTTTGGGGAGCATTAGGAGTACTCAGTAGTGTACAGTGCAGAGTTTTGCTGATAGTGACCAGTGACCACCAGTTTTATTTATAATCCGTTCTCTGCCTGAAAAAAGCGATACACAGCACACAGTGACTCAGTCACATACCATATCTGTGTGCACTGCTCAGGCTCAGGCCAGTGTGCTGCATCATCTATTATCTATATATAATATTATATATATCTGTCTGACTGCTCAGCTCACACAGCTTATAATTGTGGGGGAGACTGGGGAGCACTACTGCAGTGCCAGTTATAGGTTATAGCAGGAGCCAGGAGTACATAATATATTATATAGTGAGTGACCACCAGACACACAGTGCAGTTTATTTAATATATCCGTTCTCTGCCTGAAAAAAGCGATACACACAGTGACTCAGTCAGTCACATACCATATCTGTGTGCACTGCTCAGGCTCAGGCCAGTGTGCTGCATCATCTATATATATTATATATCTGTCTGACTGCTCAGCTCACACAGCTTATAATTGTGGGGGAGACTGGGGAGCACTACTGCAGTGCCAGTTATAGGTTATAGCAGGAGCCAGGAGTACATAATATTATATTAAAATTAAACAGTGCACACTTTTGCTGCAGGAGTGCCACTGCCAGTGTGACTAGTGACCAGTGACCTGACCACCAGTATATATAATATTAGTAGTATACTATCTCTTTATCAACCAGTCTATATTAGCAGCAGACACAGTACAGTGCGGTAGTTCACGGCTGTGGCTACCTCTGTGTCGGCACTCGGCAGCCCGTCCATAATTGTATATACCACCTAACCGTGGTTTTTTTTTCTTTCTTTATACATACATACTAGTTACGAGTATACTATCTCTTTATCAACCAGTCTATATTAGCAGCAGACACAGTACAGTGCGGTAGTTCACGGCTGTGGCTACCTCTGTGTCGGCACTCGGCAGCCCGTCCATAATTGTATATACCACCTAACCGTGGTTTTTTTTTCTTTCTTTATACATACATACTAGTTACGAGTATACTATCTCTTTATCAACCAGTCTATATATTAGCAGCAGACACAGTACAGTGCGGTAGTTCACGGCTGTGGCTACCTCTGTGTCGGCACTCGGCAGCCCGTCCATAATTGTATATACCACCTAACCGTGGTTTTTTTTTCTTTCTTTATACATACATACTAGTTACGAGTATACTATCTCTTTATCAACCAGTCTATATATTAGCAGCAGACACAGTACAGTGCGGTAGTTCACGGCTGTGGCTACCTCTGTGTCGGCACTCGGCAGCCCGTCCATAATTGTATATACCACCTAACCGTGGTTTTTTTTTCTTTCTTTATACATACATACTAGTTACGAGTATACTATCTCTTTATCAACCAGTCTATATATTAGCAGCAGACACAGTACAGTGCGGTAGTTCACGGCTGTGGCTACCTCTGTGTCGGCACTCGGCAGCCCGTCCATAATTGTATACTAGTATCCAATCCATCCATCTCCATTGTTTACCTGAGGTGCCTTTTAGTTGTGCCTATTAAAATATGGAGAACAAAAATGTTGAGGTTCCAAAATTAGGGAAAGATCAAGATCCACTTCCACCTCGTGCTGAAGCTGCTGCCACTAGTCATGGCCGAGACGATGAAATGCCAGCAACGTCGTCTGCCAAGGCCGATGCCCAATGGCATAGTACAGAGCATGTCAAAACCAAAACACCAAATATCAGTAAAAAAAGGACTCCAAAACCTAAAATAAAATTGTCGGAGGAGAAGCGTAAACTTGCCAATATGCCATTTACCACACGGAGTGGCAAGGAACGGCTGAGGCCCTGGCCTATGTTCATGGCTAGTGGTTCAGCTTCACATGAGGATGGAAGCACTCAGCCTCTCGCTAGAAAACTGAAAAGACTCAAGCTGGCAAAAGCACCGCAAAGAACTGTGCGTTCTTTGAAATCCCAAATCCACAAGGAGAGTCCAATTGTGTCGGTTGCGATGCCTGACCTTCCCAACACTGGACGTGAAGAGCATGCGCCTTCCACCATTTGCACGCCCCCTGCAAGTGCTGGAAGGAGCACCCGCAGTCCAGTTCCTGATAGTCAGATTGAAGATGTCAGTGTTGAAGTACACCAGGATGAGGAGGATATGGGTGTTGCTGGCGCTGGGGAGGAAATTGACCAGGAGGATTCTGATGGTGAGGTGGTTTGTTTAAGTCAGGCACCCGGGGAGACACCTGTTGTCCGTGGGAGGAATATGGCCGTTGACATGCCAGGTGAAAATACCAAAAAAATCAGCTCTTCGGTGTGGAGGTATTTCACCAGAAATGCGGACAACAGGTGTCAAGCCGTGTGTTCCCTTTGTCAAGCTGTAATAAGTAGGGGTAAGGACGTTAACCACCTCGGAACATCCTCCCTTATACGTCACCTGCAGCGCATTCATAATAAGTCAGTGACAAGTTCAAAAACTTTGGGTGACAGCGGAAGCAGTCCACTGACCAGTAAATCCCTTCCTCTTGTAACCAAGCTCACGCAAACCACCCCACCAACTCCCTCAGTGTCAATTTCCTCCTTCCTCAGGAATTCCAATAGTCCTGCAGGCCATGTCACTGGCAATTCTGACGAGTCCTCTCCTGCCTGGGATTCCTCCGATGCATCCTTGCGTGTAACGCCTACTGCTGCTGGCGCTGCTGTTGTTGCCGCTGGGAGTCGATGGTCATCCCAGAGGGGAAGTCGTAAGCCCACTTGTACTACTTCCAGTAAGCAATTGACTGTTCAACAGTCCTTTGCGAGGAAGATGAAATATCACAGCAGTCATCCTACTGCAAAGCGGATAACTGAGGCCTTGACAACTATGTTGGTGTTAGACGTGCGTCCGGTATCCGCCGTTAGTTCACAGGGAACTAGACAATTTATTGAGGCAGTGTGCCCCCGTTACCAAATACCATCTAGGTTCCACTTCTCTAGGCAGGCGATACCGAGAATGTACACGGACGTCAGAAAAAGACTCACCAGTGTCCTAAAAAATGCAGTTGTACCCAATGTCCACTTAACCACGGACATGTGGACAAGTGGAGCAGGGCAGGGTCAGGACTATATGACTGTGACAGCCCACTGGGTAGATGTATGGACTCCCGCCGCAAGAACAGCAGCGGCGGCACCAGTAGCAGCATCTCGCAAACGCCAACTCTTTCCTAGGCAGGCTACGCTTTGTATCACCGCTTTCCAGAATACGCACACAGCTGAAAACCTCTTACGGCAACTGAGGAAGATCATCGCGGAATGGCTTACCCCAATTGGACTCTCCTGTGGATTTGTGGCATCGGACAACGCCAGCAATATTGTGTGTGCATTAAATATGGGCAAATTCCAGCACGTCCCATGTTTTGCACATACCTTGAATTTGGTGGTGCAGAATTTTTTAAAAAACGACAGGGGCGTGCAAGAGATGCTGTCGGTGGCCAGAAAAATTGCGGGACACTTTCGGCGTACAGGCACCACGTACAGAAGACTGGAGCACCACCAAAAACTACTGAACCTGCCCTGCCATCATCTGAAGCAAGAAGTGGTAACGAGGTGGAATTCAACCCTCTATATGCTTCAGAGGTTGGAGGAGCAGCAAAAGGCCATTCAAGCCTATACAATTGAGCACGATATAGTAGGTGGAATGCACCTGTCTCAAGTGCAGTGGAGAATGATTTCAACGTTGTGCAAGGTTCTGATGCCCTTTGAACTTGCCACACGTGAAGTCAGTTCAGACACTGCCAGCCTGAGTCAGGTCATTCCCCTCATCAGGCTTTTGCAGAAGAAGCTGGAGGCATTGAAGAAGGAGCTAAAAGGGAGCGATTCCGCTAGGCATGTGGGACTTGTGGATGCAGCCCTTAATTCGCTTAACAAGGATTCACGGGTGGTCAATCTGTTGAAATCAGAGCACTACATTTTGGCCACCGTGCTCGATCCTAGATTTAAAGCCTACCTTGGATCTCTCTTTCCGGCAGACACAGGTCTGCTGGGGTTGAAAGACCTGCTGGTGACAAAATTGTCAAGTCAAGCGGAACGCGACCTGTCAACATCTCCTCCTTCACATTCTCCCGCAACTGGGGGTGCGAGGAAAAGGCTCAGAATTCCGAGCCCACCCGCTGGCGGTGATGCAGGGCAGTCTGGAGCGACTGCTGATGCTGACATCTGGTCCGGACTGAAGGACCTGACAACGATTACGGACATGTCGTCTACTGTCACTGCATATGATTCTCTCAACATTGATAGAATGGTGGAGGATTATATGAGTGACCGCATCCAAGTAGGCACGTCACACAGTCCGTACTTATACTGGCAGGAAAAAGAGGCAATTTGGAGGCCCTTGCACAAACTGGCTTTATTCTACCTAAGTTGCCCTCCCACAAGTGTGTACTCCGAAAGAGTGTTTAGTGCCGCCGCTCACCTTGTCAGCAATCGGCGTACGAGGTTACATCCAGAAAATGTGGAGAAGATGATGTTCATTAAAATGAATTATAATCAATTCCTCCGCGGAGACATTGACCAGCAGCAATTGCCTCCACAAAGTACACAGGGAGCTGAGATGGTGGATTCCAGTGGGGACGAATTGATAATCTGTGAGGAGGGGGATGTACACGGTGATATATCGGAGGGTGAAGATGAGGTGGACATCTTGCCTCTGTAGAGCCAGTTTGTGCAAGGAGAGATTAATTGCTTCTTTTTTGGGGGGGGTCCAAACCAACCCGTCATATCAGTCACAGTCGTGTGGCAGACCCTGTCACTGAAATGATGGGTTGGTTAAAGTGTGCATGTCCTGTTTTGTTTACACAACATAAGGGTGGGTGGGAGGGCCCAAGGACAATTCCATCTTGCACCTCTTTTTTCTTTTCTTTTTCTTTGCATCATGTGCTGATTGGGGAGGGTTTTTTGGAAGGGACATCCTGTGTGACACTGCAGTGCCACTCCTAGATCGGCCCGGTGTTTGTGTCGGCCACTAGGGTCGCTAATCTTACTCACACAGTCAGCTACCTCATTGCGCCTCTTTTTTTCTTTGCGTCATGTGCTGTTTGGGGAGGGTTTTTTGGAAGGGACATCCTGCGTGACACTGCAGTGCCACTCCTAGATGGGCCCGGTGTTTGTGTCGGCCACTAGGGTCGCTAATCTTACTCACACAGTCAGCTACCTCATTGCGCCTCTTTTTTTCTTTGCGTCATGTGCTGTTTGGGGAGGGTTTTTTGGAAGGGACATCCTGCGTGACACTGCAGTGCCACTCCTAGATGGGCCCGGTGTTTGTGTCGGCCACTAGGGTCGCTAATCTTACTCACACAGCTACCTCATTGCGCCTCTTTTTTTCTTTGCGTCATGTGCTGTTTGGGGAGGGTTTTTTGGAAGGGACATCCTGCGTGACACTGCAGTGCCACTCCTAGATGGGCCCGGTGTTTGTGTCGGCCACTAGGGTCGCTAATCTTACTCACACAGCTACCTCATTGCGCCTCTTTTTTTCTTTGCGTCATGTGCTGTTTGGGGAGGGTTTTTTGGAAGGGACATCCTGCGTGACACTGCAGTGCCACTCCTAGATGGGCCCGGTGTTTGTGTCGGCCACTAGGGTCGCTTATCTTACTCACACAGCGACTTCGGTGCAAATTTTAGGACTAAAAATAATATTGTGAGGTGTGAGGTATTCAGAATAGACTGAAAATGAGTGTAAATTATGGTTTTTGAGGTTAATAATACTTTGGGATCAAAATGACCCCCAAATTCTATGATTTAAGCTGTTTTTTAGTGTTTTTTGAAAAAAACACCCGAATCCAAAACACACCCGAATCCGACAAAAAAAATTCGGTGAGGTTTTGCCAAAACGCGGTCGAACCCAAAACACGGCCGCGGAACCGAACCCAAAACCAAAACACAAAACCCGAAAAATTTCAGGCGCTCATCTCTAGTATTTACCCTGCAGAGAAACAAAATAACCCACCCAAATCTAACTCTCTCTGCAAATGTTATATCTGCCCCCCCACCGCAGTACACATCTGCTTACCAATTTGCTGCTGCGATCAACTCTGAATTACCCCCTATGTGCAGTTGATAACTGCTGTAAATATCTAGGAATATACAGAACACAGATTCTCCTGCAGATATCTCTTTCTTTTATAAAGTTTTGATCCTCCAAGTTTATTGTGTGTGCAAAGAATGGTGCATTTTAAAATGTATTCCTTCAATATTTTCTTTAGTGAGGAATACTCAGGAGGGTCATAATGGGGCCTCCTATTTTGCTATGATATTTCTAAGATTTTGCAACCTATTGACACCAGTTTGTTTCTTAGTGAAGTCAGTGATACACAGAGTAGCTTGCTTGTGAATGACCTGGAATTGTATACTAGTAATATTACGCTGACTGGATGAGGAGGATGATGATTATGCTGCAAGCACTGCTGAGGACAGGGGTGATACACCTACCCAGTAGGCTGTCACTCTCTTGTATTTTATAGTTTGACCAGTAAAACTTGTCCACATTTTGTTACAGTAGCTACAGTAAGTGGCATAAAAATGGAACTTACAAAGTACTAAAGTACATAAAGGCTCATGGCCTGATTAAATGTACACTAATGCATTCACAGCCAATGTTTGAAATGATCCTAATGTTGCAGCTGCCTAGAAAGGTATTGAGATGGCAGCAGGAGCGGTTCTTGGTGCGGGCAAGCAGTGCCTGCACCCGGGGGCTGCGGCCTGGGGGCGCGGCCGCAATCACCCCCGCCTACCCGCACCCGGCTGCAGCAGACGCCGTGGGCTGTGTGGGCGTCTGCTGCAGCCGGCTCCAGTGACAGACACTAGAGGTCATTATTGACCTCTAGTGTCTGTGTAACGCTGCTATGGGAGAGACGTCATGACGTCTCTCCCATAGAGAGGAGCCGCGGGAGGTCAAATGGAGCAGCAGCGGTCGAGAAGCAGGAGCGGGGCAGTGGTATTTTTTTTGTGTGTGTGTGTGTTTGACAATGACAGGGAGCACATCTACTGGGGGCACAGCAGCAGAGGGCACAACTACTGGGGGCACAGCGACAGGGGACACAACTACTGGGGGCAACGCAACAGGGGGCACAACTACTGGGGGCAAAGCAACAGGGGGCAAAGCAACAGAGGGCACAACTACTGGGGCAAAGCAACAGGGGCACAGCGACGGGGCACAACTACTGGGGGCATAGCTACAGAGGGCATAGCTACAGGGGGCACAGCTACAGGGGACAAATCTACTGGGGCAAATCAACTGGGGGGCACAACTACTTGGGACAAATGTGGGGGCATAACTGTGGCCATGCCCTTATTTTTTGACTGGCGCCTCTGCCGCACACTAATTGTTTTGCCACGGGAGGGTGGAAACTTTTGCAGTGGGCACAAGGTATAGAACCGGCCCTGGATGGCAGCCTCAAAAATAGCAGCATTTGTGTAAAGATAGTCATCATCCATTGCACAACAGTTGATTATTGGAGTTCCAAGTAAAGCTGGGTACACACAAGATGTCTTTTTGAATAATATTGGAGATTCTGACATTTGTAAACAACATTACTAAAGTGTGTATGCACTATGGCCCTCATTCAAACTTGATCGCACATAGCAACTTTTTGCTGATCGTGCGATCAACTTGACGCCGCCTATGGGGGAGTGTATTTTAGCATAGCAGGGCTGCGATCGCTTGTGCAGCCCTGCTATGCTAAAAAAGTTTATTGCAAAACAAGACCAGGGTAATAGTTACTTACCCTGTGCGACGGATCCAGCGGCGAAGGTCCCGAGATTGACGTTAGACATCCGCCCTCCAAACGCCTGCGTTCGCCTCACCACGCCTTGAAAACGGTCAGTTGACGCCCCGGTACGCCTCCCGCCTGTCAGTCTTCATGCGATCTGCGCTGGCGGCATCGCATTGCGGGCGCTGCCGCGACCCGTTCGCACCGCAACTGCGTGTGAACGGGTCAGAATGACCTCCTATATCGTCAACGATAGTTTGATAGGTCCCATGGGTCGATAACGTGGTCCTCTATCGTTTGTACATGCAGGTCAATCTCATCGATGCCGTTAACGACAAGGTGCATATTGTGCAATGTGTATGCTACGAACAACAAATGACATTTTAAATTAGAATGAAACACAACAATTTGGTAATATCTGACGACTCCTGTATATCACTGGTCATTTGTAAAAATCGCTTAGTGTGTACGCACTATATAATTTGTCCGGAACTCCGGGAAGTTCATGGGAAATCGTCAGCTGATATTGGTCATGTTTCATGCCGTCTCGTGTGTACCCAGCTTTATCTTATGGTTGCGCAGAATGGCTAGATTTAGCACATCTATGATCATTTACTCTGACATGCAGGGGGACGCCCAGTACAGGCCTAATCCGCCCAGCATGTCAGGCCCTACCCCCCACACAGATACAAAAGCATTGCACGGTGGTGATGCTTTTGTACCTGCCAAGTAGCTCCCTGCCAGCTCATCTCCTGCGCGCTGGCAGGCCACTAATCGCCGCGGGTGACCCCCCCAATGGTCCGGACACGCCTCCGCTGTCCGGACCGTGCCCCGCCAACAGCATTCTAATGCCATTGGCACACCCACTCAAGCCCCCTCCCACCCCATGACCGCCTCTGCCTCTCAATCAGCATCTCACTGGGCTCCCGGGGTGCGCCAACTGCGCGTGCACCCTCCACAAAAGGATTCAGACTGTGATCGCTGCTGCTGCAGCTATCCAGTCTGAATTAGGCCCAATGTCTGTTAACGAAACAATCTACTGTAGTTGTGTCCAGGAACAGGCAGTTTTATTACTGCTTACTGCAGTTGCTATTGGGGCTGATTAGTTCCTTCTATATCCTATAAGAGGCACCTTACACAAAGGGCATTTAATGTACATTGTTTTGTGAAACTCTACTTTTTAATTATAGTTTATTTGAATTTGTTTCAACTCTTATAAGATAATCTATTATCTGCAGCATGTTTTTTACATATGATATAGACAGGGCTGCAACTAGGGGGGATGGGGGCTAAGTGGGCACTTGCCCTGGGTGCAGGATTAGAGGGGCTTCCTATCATCATTGTAGAGAATCAACTCATCTGTCTGAGCAGATCAGCAGGAGAACTCAAGGGGTTGCCAGTGCCAGTTTTTTGTAGTCTAACAGGCACAGCCATTATGTTGTGGTCTAAATGAGAGTACAAAAAATGGTGGGTGGAAAAAATATATTTGGCTGCTTTATCCATGTAACTTGAGTATGTGTTGACTTCAAGTACAGTATCAGGGAATGCAAGCAAGTTTCATTTCCGGTCTATGGACTTTCCCCACTTGCTAGTTTATGCTGTGAAGTTTATCGTTTTATTTTAACTTTTATTGTGCATTCCATTTTTATGAAAACGGTAATGCACTAGATACTGTATATAGTTTTTTTGTTACATGCTTGACCTTTTGTGAGCGGCTGGTACCATTACAAGTCTTCCTTAGGAGATATAAGCATGGGTTTAGAGCTTGCACACAATCCTTCAAAATGAGCCACAGTTAACAAAGGCCAATCTATTCCTAACTATTGGGGATTTGGGAGTTCTATTATTTTCTTGGAGAAAAGAACACAATTCTCTAAAGACTCAGGTGTCAATTGGAGTTTTTTTAGAATACATCTAATTATATTTATTTTTATCTTCCCTTTTCATTTATATTATTTCTTATATGAGGACAGATGACTCTTTTTGACAAAAGGAGGAAGCGCCGAGGACTCATAATCCACAAATTCTTATTTGATATGTGTTGTATCTGTTATGTTGATATAGATGGAGTCTCCGTTATTTAGCCTCTTTCTGTGACTAGGCGTCTCCGTCCGTGCGCCCGGACAGGGACTCTCTGAATGGGAGCGTCTCTCTGTGCACTCCCGGCGTGACTAGGCGGACGGATCGCACGGGAGTGCACGCCTGCGCCACGGTCAGGTGAAATGACCGAGGCTGCATATGTATATTGTTTATCTGTCCAAGTGTATTCTTCACAGCGCATTTGGTATTAACACACTTCTTATCACTATCAGTCCAGTTTTGTACTTGGGTGCAAGGGAACATCAGAAATCATCTGTATATTTGTACATGCTTAACTCTGAATAGTCCACAATTTCACCCTTATGCCTATTACATCCCCTCAGAATACTACTGTACATGTATTTGCTCAGTTGCTACCCAATTACATCCATATTATAGCCGCAAGTAGAGATGAAGCTGAGATTCATACACTTCTGAATCAACTGTAATTGCTAAAAGTTGCATGTGCTCAGCTACAGTACACAGCAGACTAGTGGTGCAGCTGGTTGGAATGAAGGGTAACAGAGTAAGACTGAGACAGAAACAGCCAAATGCTATCAGCAATAACAGTCATTCAGCATATATTTTAACTGGCAACTTGAGTTACTGTGTGTCTGGTGGTCTTCTTTAATATTGTGCATGATTCTGGAAAATGAGCCAGGACAGTTTTTTCCTATGTTTGGTGGCAGCTTCCTCTACTAAGGAGGAACAGAGATCAGTAGTCCAGCAGCTAAACTGAGATGGTAATTAAGTGCAATCTAGACATTATAAGGAGTCTTTTATTTTTACAACTGCCTTGATCATTTTTTTATTATGTCCATGTCAATATGACAGGGCTACCCAAAGTCTTGGCAGCCCAGTTAATATCTGAATACATGCAATATAAATAAATTTTACATATCATGTTTCCAATAATTCTCACGTGTAAACTGGACTTTGCCTGTTTTCTCTCTGTTATGTAAAGGAGGTGGTGTTCTGCTGCTTGAAGTTCTATTAAATGAAGATAAGAGTGGCCCATTGGTTTCCCAGCTGTACTCACTGAAAATGTTGCTCCAGACGGAAGGCAGAGAAAGGACCTCATCTGAATACACCAAGCTCCTCACAGACTCTGGCTTCAGGGACATACAAGTGAAAGTAACTGGAAAGCTATATGATGCAATCCTGGCCAGAAAAGTTGTATAATGTTTTTTTCTGTTTACAGATATGATTCTAGAACGTTTCTGTAACAGCCTGGTTGTTTTCTTTCCAGTATTAATATATTCTTAAAGCAAATATACTATTTTTTTCATTTAATAACTTATAATTAATAACAAATTAATTATATATATTTTAATAACTTCCTTACAAGCTTATACCCAGGAATTATATATTTAAAACATTAGAATAATTCTATTCAAGAAAAATTGCATGCAATGTTTTCATCAACAATTGATCAACAATAAGCTGTTAGAAATTCCACTCCCATGATACTACAGTCTCCATAAACAAACATATGTGATGGCTGACCAAGTTTAACTACAGTTACAGCCATCACTCCACTATTCCATCTCCACCAAATATATCAAATATATCTACAGTTAGAATAGACATCAGTACATAAATCTTAATCAACACTGTTGTACAGCCAACCAAAACTACAACAAACAGAATATTCTGTATGCTGCCCAGGGGTTAAAGTGAGGGGGAATGAGGTGGAACGGAGTTCCACCACCTGTATTGGTAAGGGGAACTAGTTCCACCACCTCCATTGCCCTGCACAGTAATTCCAACAGAAAAACCTGCCCTATCACCTACATCAATAGATGATGCAGGCTTTGCTAGTGTTTTTCTGATGAGCTGCAGCCACCTCCCCCTTCCTCATGTCCTGGTGGCTCCACGGTCCTCCACCATTTACAGCCCATCCCTCCTGGTACTTTACACATGCTGTGTCTGTTGGACAGCATTCATCCCCTCCTCAGGTCCCAGTGGTTTCCTTTTCCGGCACAGTGTATGTGATGTCATGCTGTCACCGCTGCTGATACAGGGCATGGAGCTGCTGGACGGACACAGGCAGTGAGCTGCGGGAGTGGCAGAGATGTGTATAAGGGGCACTACTGTGGCCATTATGTGTATTAGCAACACTACTGTGTTCATTATGTGTAAGGGGCACTACTATTTAGGGCATTATGTATAAGGGGCACTACTACTGTGGTAATTGTGTATAAGAGGCACTACTGTGGGTATTGTATATAAGAGGCACTACTGTGTGGCATAACATGCCTAAAGGGTACCATTGTGTAGTGCAATGTGAATAAAGGGCACTACTGAGTGAGGTAACCTGAATAAGGGCCATTACTATGTGGTGTAATATGAATCAGGGTCACTACATGCAGTGTAATGTAAATAAGACTGTACTACTAATTTGAACTGGGGGTACTAACATGCGCTCACGCTGCTTCTTTGTGATATCAATGTCCCTTTATAAAGTATGGAAAGTAGGGCACTAATTTATAGTTTGCAGGGAGATGCTGAAAACACAAGCACTGGCCTTGGCTCCACTTACTGTGAGGGAAGGGGGGGGGGGGTGCGTTAGGTGGTGGGAAAAATGAGTTCCATCACCTCTCCAGGACCACTTTAAGCCCTGCTGCTGCCTATGTAACGATCACAGTACTACTTCACAATAAACCATTAACCTTAAAGCCACCTGTTTCACATATTAACCAATGTACTATGGGGGTCATTCCGAGTTGTTCGCTCGCTAGCTGCTTTTAGCAGCATTGTACACGCTAAGCCGCCACCCTCTGGGAGTGTATCTTAGCTTAGCAGAATTGCGAACGAAAGATTAGCAGAATTGCGAATAGAAATTTCTTAGCAGTTTCTGAGTAGCTCCAGACTTACTCAGCCATTGCGACCAGCTCAGTCCTTTTCGTTCCTGGTTTGACGTCACAAACACACCCATCATTTGCCCAACCACTCCCCCGTTTCTCCAGCCACTCCTGCGTTTTGCAACTCGAACGCCTGCGTTTTTCCGCACACTCCCATAAAACGGCCAGTTTCTGCCCAGAAACACCCAATTCCTGTCAATCACACTATGATCAGCACAGCGATGAAAAAGCTTCATTATGCCGTGAGTAAAATACCTAACTTTTGTGTAAAATAACTAAGCGCATGCGCTCTGCGAACCTTGCGCATGCGCAGTAAGCGACTAATCGCAGTATAGCGAAAATCGGCAATGAGCGAACAACTCGGAATGACCCCCAATGTGTGTAACCAGATATGAGGGAGAGGATAAGATCCAGGTGTGTTCAGAACCACTGTGTGAGAAAAAGTGACTGAGCTCCTGGTGAGTCACATAGCATCTATTGTACTCCAAACAACAAGTGGTCAGAATATTTTGTTTGTATCCGTGTAACAAAAGCCAAGGTCCTCATGTCCAGGCCTGTTGATATGGTAATAAACTAGTCCAACCACTTTGTACAACTATGGAACACACATATATAAAATAATGAATGATAAAATACAGTGTAAGTTTCTAATTTGTCATTTATTGTATTAATGCTGCATGTTATGTGCTATTCTTGGATTAAGACTTACTGTATTTGAAATGTATTAATGTTATAGAAACATTGGTATATTGCAAACTGTCTATGCTTTGTGTAAAAAACATTGGGCCTTATACAGAGTTTGACGCCTGTAATTTTTGGTGGATAAGTACACAGCGGCCCGTAATACCATCACCTTTCTTTTGGTGTCATATTTCATTCTTATTACTACTGTAGTTCCAGAAACACAAAGAAATCAGTGGGAAAAAAATTAAAAAATTAATAAAATAAGTATCTGCTCACTAATCTAGAATATGGAAGTGACTACAAATAGTGTGTCAATTTGTAACATTAGGTGAGCACCAACACCTTTCATTTAAGTACTTGTAGCCTTTTCCATAAAAAAAAGCACTGGTTGGGTGTAAGGGCCTGACTCTAAATTGCACTATGGTTAACGTCTGCTAAGTAGTCATCCCTGTGACTTTATGCCAATGCTAGTATAAGCCCTTCCTCTGGTGTACAACCGTGTATCTGAATGCGCAAGGATTGAGACGGCCAGGGGTGCCAAAATGTTGTATGGTTGGAGGGGGCATGAAAAAAAATGGCGCTCACCCAACGATTACCCAGCACCCCACAAGCGGGGAGCGCTTACCGCTGAATCAGATGCATTACTGGGAGGAGGCGGTGATGTCCCAGCAGGCTCAGCATGGGCACGCCTCCTCCCAATAATGTGAAGGGGGGGCATGCTGCCCCCTTGCCCACCCCCATTCCGAAGTCTCCTGGAGACGGCCACATTGAGTGGCTGCAGTCACAACCATCAGATGCATTATCAAAACGTGCACCAGCTCTATGCTACAGTATGTGCATCTCCATTATAGCCTCCAGTGCAAGCAATTAATCATCTGAGTTCTTAACTACCTCTGTGACAGGCTTGCGTTGCTACCATAACACACCCAAAAAACGCTACCATACATCTCCCTTTGACAAGTTTTTGGAGATTTTCATGCACGCAATTTAGCAAAAATAAAGCCAGTTTACATGAACATCTGCATTCCATAGGAATCATTCATTTTTGGCTGCAACTTGCCCATTCTGTACACTTCTTTTCACTCCTTTGGCTCTATGAGACTAAGGGACCATGACAAATGTTAGACATGGAAAGTGACCAAAGTACACTAAAGGTGTTGTGTGAGCATATAGTTCTGACTAAAATGACTACACTGGCCACCAAACAAAAGATCTCACATTTCCCTTGGAGGGCCTGACTTTAAAATAATAAAGCCCTGTTAAAGTATGCACACTGATGGTAATGCAACACTGCTAGAATACTGCCAGACTTTTTCTGGTTTACAAAGTACATCATTGATCAAATTTTGAGTAAAAAAAATTCAA
Organism: Pseudophryne corroboree; assembly: GCF_028390025.1. Classification (NCBI taxonomy): domain Eukaryota; kingdom Metazoa; phylum Chordata; class Amphibia; order Anura; family Myobatrachidae; genus Pseudophryne; species Pseudophryne corroboree. Next base: position 817,455,277 of record NC_086445.1, on the reverse strand, counting down.
GATATTTAGACACTGGTTTTCAAAACTACAGTAACAGGAAACTTGGGATACTAAATATGTGGTTGTCACAAGCACTGGCAGATCTACAGTGAAACTACAATGAAGTTTAAGCTTCAGGGCCTCTAAAGATTCAGTTCTCCTAATCCCGGAGGGGTCCTGAAGCAATTTTTGTTTTTTAATGAATTAATTTTTCAACAAAATCGATAACACCATGACAACCAGGCTTCTAGTACACCATAGCTGCTATTACGGATTGGATGTGCGTAGCTAAGTATCGTGGGAGCTGCTGGGAGTTGTAGTCTAGCTCTGTGATTTGAATCAGAATTCTCTTTATTGCCAAGTACCTTGCACATACAAGGAAATTAGCTTAGTGAGGTTGGTATACAAACAAGAAATAGCTATAACATTTAAAAAAAAATAAGATTTTAAACCTACTGGTAAATCTTTTTCTCCTAGTCCATAGAGGATGCTGGGGACTCCGTAAGGACCATGGGGTATAGACGGGCTCCACAGGAGACATGGGCACTCTAAGACTTTAGATGGGTGTGAACTGGCTCCTCCCTCTATGCCCCTCCTCTAGACCTCAGTTAAAGAACTGTGCCCAGAGGAGACGGACAGTACGAGGAAAGGATTTTTGTTAATCTAAGGGTGAGATACATACCAGCCCACACCATACACACCGTACAATCTGGAATATACCAAACCAGTTAACAGTATGAACATAACAGCATCAGCCAGAGACTGATCACAACTGTAACATAACCCTTATGTAAGCAACAACTATATACAAGCCATGCAGAAATTGTCCGCAATGGGACGGGCGCCCAGCATCCTCTACGGACTAGGAGAAAAAGATTTACCGGTTGGTTTAAAATCTTATTTTCTCTTACGTCCTAGAGCAGGAACCGGCAACTGGCGGACCGCGGTCCATCTCCGGACCGCAAAGGACAGAACAGCGGACTGGTTTACTCTAATTATAAATACTTTACTACTGGCAGGATACTGGCAGGGGAAGGAAGCTCACACTGTAATGATGCAGAGAGGCAAGAGCGTCCATCTTCCTTCCCCTGCAGAGCGTGCTGATGCGGCGTCCAACGTGAGCGGGCTAACGCGGTGTCCCACGTGAGCTGGCTGACGCGACGTCTCTTGTGAGCGGGCTGACGTGGCGTCACGGGACTGATGGAGGCTGAGGCGCTGAGTGGATCCCGCGCACCGCACCACAGTGTGGAGGAGCCCCGACTGGACCCAGTCCCCGCACCCAGGGGACTCACCCTCTCAAGAGGAAACCAAGCTACCAGGCGGCGGAGCCGGGAGGCACTTTTTAGTGCGTCTGCGGGTTGCGGCCTGCCCGTCCCCACGTACGCGGGCTTTGTACATAAGGGTGAGCAGTCATATTTTGAAACATATTTCGTGTCTGTATTGCACAAGAATAGATAGAAAGATACTGCGCTCCACTGTAGGGGTTTGGGCCGCAATTAATTCTTACACCCTGGGAGTAAAGAAGTCATCGTATACATAAGATTACAATTAGGTATTACAAATGTATACAAATGAAAAAGTGAAGTATCACTGGTGCAAGATGTGTAATTGCCCATTAGTGGGGAAATATCACAGCCCAGGGTTTTAATCCAAACACAATGGGACATTCACAAGAACAAATACACAAACTTCTCAGTGCAGTGTGTATTTGTTCTTGTGAATTTACCACTTGTATGTGTGTTTTATTATAATAAATTGATTTTTATTGCTGATTTTCATCCCATTGTGTTGTGTGTGAATTAAAACCCTGGGCTGTGATATTTCCCCACTAATGGGCGATTACATATCTTTAAGGACTGTCCTAGCGCCAGTGATACTTCACTTATTCATTTGTATACTATTCTAAGGAAATTGGTGTTTTTTCCCCCCTGTGGAGTGGTGTATCAAGGCAGCTGAGTCCTTTCTATTTGCTTATTGTAGATCAGGTGAATCCTGCATCCAGACCGAGTCTGGAACGGCACAAAGGGCACCCAGTGACGCTGCAGTATACGTAGAGCATCCGTGAGTACGAATTACTGAGTTACTCAAACATCGTGCTGTGGATAAACGTGTTTTATAAAAAGCCTAAAGTTGACACTGAAAATAGAAAGTTTCTGTCGGAGTGGACCGAACTATACTGTTTTACGCTGCCTGTAAGAACTGGAGCTGTTCCACTTTGCCTCATATGCAACAAGACGGTCGCTATTATTAAAAGTGGAGATTTAAAGCAACACTAAGAATCAAATCATCAGGATTTTCATAAAAAGTTTCCTCCTGGTAGTGCAGCGCGTAAAGACAAACTGCAGTCTTGTCTGTCTTCTTACAAAAATAGTACGGCTATACTAGTTCGGTGCATGAGCGAACAACAAAAATCTGCAGAAGCAGCGTTACGCATATCTTGGACGCTTAGTAAGCACCAGAAGCCATTTTCGGACTCTGAGATCGTAAAAGAATGTATGTTGGAAACAGTCACAGCACTTTTTGAAGAGAAGAAGGACATTCTTGCAGCTATTCAAGGCATTCCTTTGTCATCAAGAAGCAATACAAGAAGAACAGAAATTTTAGCTGCTGACAACAAAAGCAGCTTGCTCGAACTTCTACATAAGGCACCTTGTTACGCCATTGCACTTGACGAATCTTGCGACATTGTTGACAATAAACAAAATGTCCATTTTTGTGCGATTTTATGACGTTGAAAGTAAACTATTTAGAGATGAGTTGCTAGCAATATTGCCATTTAAAGGCAAGACTCGCGGAGAAGATTTGTTCAAGACTTTTGATGAATTCATTACAAAATCAAACATTAGCTATGATAAAATTGTGTCCATTTCCACTGACGGCGCCCCGGCCATGATAGGCAAAGAAAAGGGTTTGGTAAAGAGAATCAGGGATAAGAATGCTGGGATATTATCTTATCAGTGCATAATTCATCAGACATCCCTTTGTGGAAAATTCAGTGCTACATTGAAAGACGTAATGGACACCATGATTAAGTTGATCAATTTTATGAGGTCTCGCTCTGCTCTTCAGCACAGACAGTTCAAAGAGTTCTTGTCTGAATGTGATTCGGCCTATTCCGATTTATTACAACACAACAATGTTCGCTGGCTGAGTAAAGGCCAAGTTATTGAACGATTTTGGCACATAAAAGACGAAGTGACAGCATTCCTGGAAAATTTGAATACCGAAGAAGCAAGGAAGTACATGGAGTTCCTAGCCAACAAGTGCAATATGCTAGCTTTATCTTTTCTGAAAGACATTCTCAAATATTTAAATGAGCTTAATACCGAGTTGCAAGGGAACGGAAAGTTAATATGTGATCTGATACAAAGTGTCTCTGCTTTCCGTCGCAAGCTTGATATATTTGAAAAAGACATTGAAAAGCAAGAATTTATTCATTTTCCAACTACTCTTCAATTAAGAAAAAATAATTCTGAAATGGACACTGCAGTTTTTTTTAAGTTTTGTCTCAGATCTTAGGAGGGAATTTGCAGCAAGATTTCAAGACTTTGCAGAGATAGGGAAACTGTCAAATTTTATAAAAACTCCTTATGAAGTTTCTCCAGCGGGAGAATGGACTGATGTAGCTGAGAAGTTGTTCGGAATTTCAAAACCTACCCTTCAAATGGAGATAATCGACATGCAAGAAGATGCTTCCTTGAAAATGTACAAAACTGCATCCACTGAAGATTTTTGGGCTAAGCATGTTTTGGACAAATACGCAAATTGTAAAAAACTAGCTATCAACATAGCCACCATGTTTGGCTCCACATACATATGTGAGACCTCTTTTGCCAAGATGAGTTTTCTGAAAAACAGACATCGATCAAGGTTAACAGATGCCCACCTTGAAGACACTCTGCGTATTACTTGTTCTCCAAGAGTTCCAAACTTTAAAAAACTGTCTCAGGATCGGAAGTGCAATTTTTCGCATTAAGGGAGTGATTCAGGTTGGTTTGCAAAATCAAACTCCTTCTTTAATGTACAAAAACATGTGCACTGCAGGTGGGACTGATGTAAAATGTGCAGAGAGAGTTACATTTGGGTGGGGTGTGTTCAAACTGAATCCTAAATTGCAGTGTAAAAATAAAGCAGCCAGTATTTACTCTGCACAGAAACAAAATAACTCACCAAAACGTAACTCTCTCTGCACGTTCCTTCAGCCCCACCTGCAGTGCACATGAGGCCTAATTCAGAATTGATCGCAAAAGCAAATGTGTTAGCAGTTGTGAAAAACCATGTGCAGTGCAGGGGGGCAGATATAACATGTGCAGAGACGGTGTGTTCAAACCGACTGACATCTAAATTGTAGTGTAAAAATAAAGCAGCCAGTATTTACCCTGCACAGAAACAAAATAACCCATCTAAATCTAACTCTCTCTGCAAATGTTATATCTGCCACACCTGCAGTGCACATAGGGGGTAATTCCAAGTTGATCGCAGCAGGAAATTTTTTAGCAGTTGGGCAAAACCATGTGCACTGCAGGAGGGGCAGATATAACATGTGCAGAGAGAGATAGATTTGGGTGTGGTGAGTTCAATCTGCAATCTAAATTGCAATGTAAAAATAAAGCAGCCAGTATTTACCCTGCACAGAAACAAAGTAACCCACCCAAATCTAACTCTCTCTGCAAATGTTATATCTGCCCTCCCCCCTGCAGTGCACATGGTTTTGCCCAACTGCTAAAAAAATTCCTGCTGCGATCAACTTGGAATTACCCCCATGGTTTTGCACAACTGCTAACAATTTTGCTGCTACGATCAACTCTGAATTACCCCCATGGTTTTGTCCATTAAAGAAGGAGTTTGCTTTTGCAAACCAACCTGAATCACTGCCTAAGAGTAACATAATGACTCGTAATGTCTAGTAAAGTTTTATTTAAGGCTTAAAATTCCTTTTAAGGAATGTAGTATATTACTTGTTTCAGCAACAAAGTAAAAGCTTGTTATTATTTACATTCCAGATATTTGATTTTGTGGTTTTTTTGGACCTCGATCAAAATAATCAGATAACATCCGGACTCTATTAAAAATTACTTACCTACCCCTGTCCTAGAGGATGCTGGGGACTCCGTAAGGACCATGGGGATAATACCAAAGCTCCAGACCGGGCGGGAGAGCGCGGATGACTCTGCAGCACCGATTGAGCAAACATGAGGTCCTCATCAGCCAGGGTATCAAACTTGTAGAATTTTGTAAAAGTGTTTGAACCCGACCAAGTAGCTGCTCGGCACAGCTGTAATGCCGAGACGCCTCGGGCAGCCGCCCAAGAAGAGCCCACCTTCCTAGTGGAATGGGCCTTTACCGAATTTGGTAACGGCAATCCAACCGTAGAATGAGCCTGCTGAATCGTGTTACAGATCCAGCGAGCAAAAGTCTGCTTAGAAGCAGGAGCGCCAACCTTGTTGGCCGCATACAGGACAAACAGTGCCTCTGTTTTCCTAACTCGAGCCGTCCTGGCTACATAAATTTTTAAGGCCCTGACCACATCGAGGGACTTGGAATCCTCCAAGTCACCCGTAGCCACAGGCACCACAATAAGTTGGTTCATATGGAACGACGAAACCACCTTATGTAGAAATTGAGGACGAGTTCTCAACTCCGCTCGATTCACATGGAAAATCAGATAGGGACTCTTGTGAGACAAAGCCGCCAATTCGGCCAACCGCCTCGCAGATGCCAAGGCCAACAACATGACCACTTTCCAAGTGAGAAATTTTAACTTCACCGTTTGAAGAGGTTCAAACCAGTGTGATTTAAGGAACCGTAACACCACATTAAGGTCCCACGGTGCCACTGGGGGCAAAAAAAGAGGTTGGATGTGCTGCACTCCCTTTACAAAAGTCTGGACTTCTGGGAGAGAAGCCAATTCCTTCTGAAAGAATATAGATAAGGCCAAAATCTGCACCTTAATGGAGCCTAACTTAAGGCCCAAATCCACTCCTGTCTGTAGAAAGGGGAGAAAACGACCCAGCTGAAAATCTTCCATAGGAGCATTCTTGTCTTCACACCAAGAAACATATTTCCTCCAGATACGGTGATAATGCTTCGCCGTTACCTCATTCCTAGCTTTGATTAGAGTAGGGATGACTTCCCCCAGAATACCTTTCCTAGCTAGGATTTGGTGTTCAACCGCCATGCCGTCAAACGTAACCACAGTAAGTCTTGGAACACACAGGGCCCCTGTTGCAACAGGTCCACCCTGGGAGGAAGAGGCCACGGATCTTCTGCGATCATTTCCTGTAGATCTGAATACCAGGCCCTTCGAGGCCAATCTGGAACAATGAGTATTGTCTGCACTCTTGTTCGTCTTATGATTCTCAATATTTTTGAGATGAGTGGAAGTGGAGGGAACACATAGACCGACTGAAACACCCACGGTGTCACTAGTGCGTCCACTGCTACTGCCTGAGGGTCCCTCGACCTGGAACAATACGTCCGAAGCTTTTTGTTGAGGCGTGACGCCATCATGTCTATTTTAGGAAGTCCACAACGACTTGTTATCTCTACAAAGACCTCTTGATGAAGTCCCCACTCTCCTGGATGGAGATCGTGTCTGCTGAGGAAGTCTGCTTCCCAGTTGTCCACTCCCGGAATGAAGACTGCTGACAGAGCGCTTACATGATTTTCCGCCCAGCGAAGAATCCTGGTGGCTTCTGCCATTGCTGCTCTGCTCCTTGTCCCGCCCTGGCGGTTTACATGCGCCACGGCTGTGACTTTGTCTGACTGAATCAAAATGGGTAGGTTGCGAAGAAGACTCTCCGCTTGTTGTAGGCCGTTGTATATGGCCCTTAATTCCAGCACATTGATGTGTAGACAAGCCTCCTGGCTTGACCATATTCCTTGAAAATTTCTTCCTTGTGTGACTGCTCCCCATCCTCGGAGGCTCGCGTCCGTGGTCACAAGAACCGAGTCTTGAATGCCAAACCTGCGACCCTCTAGAAGGTGAGCACTCTGAAGCCGCCACAGGAGAGACACCCTGGCCCTGGGGGACAGGCTTATTCTCTGATGAATTTGTAGATGGGACCCCGACCACTTGTCCAGAAGGTCCCACTGAAAAGTTCTCGCATGGAACCTGCCAAACGGAATGGCCTCGTAGGCCGCCACCATCTCTCCAATACTCGAGTGCATTGATGAACTGACACTGTTTTTGGTTTTAGCAGGTCCCTGACCATGGTCTGAAGTTCCTGGGCTTTTTCCCGTCAGGAGAAAAACCCTCTTTTTTTCCCGTGTCCAGAACCATGCCCAAAAATGACAGCCGAGTCGTCGGAACCAACTGCGACTTTGGTAGATTTACAATCCAACCGTGTTATTGTAGTACTCTCAGGGAGAGAGACATGCTTTTTAGTAACTGATCTCTCGATCTTGCCTTTCTCAGGAGATCGTCCAAGTATGGGATAATTGTGACTCCTTGCTTGCGCAGGAGCACCATCATTTCCGCCATTACCTTGGTGAAAATTCCTGGGGCCGCGGAAAGCCCAAATGGCAACGTCTGAAACTGGTAATGACAATCCTGTACAGCGAATCTCAGGTACGCCTGATGAGGAGGATATATGGGGACATGAAGGTATGCATCCTTTATGTCTAGTGACACCATAAAATCCCCCCCTTCCAGGCTGGAGATCACTGCCCGGAGAGATTCCATCTTGAATTTGAACCTTTTCAAATATAGGTTCAGGGATTTTAGATTCAGAATTGGTCTGACCGAGCCATCCGGCTTCGGGACCACAAACAGGGTTGAATAAAACCCCTTCCCCTGTTGCATTAGGGGAACCTTGATAATCACCTGCTGTTGACACAGCTTTTGTATGGCAGCTGAAACTATTTCCCTCTCTGGGGGAGAAGCTGGCAAGGCCGATTTGAAAAATCGGTGTGGAGGCACCTCTTCGAACTCCAGCTTGTAGCCTTGGGATACAATTTCTACCGCCCAAGGATCCAAATCCGACTGAACCCAGACCTGACTGAAGAGCCGAAGACGTGCCCCCACCGGTGCGGACTCCCTCAGCTGAGCCCCAGCGTCATGCGGTGGATTTTGTAGAGGCCAGGGAGGACTTTTGTTCCTGGGAACTAGCCGTAGCTGGTGTTCTTTTCCCTCTACCTCTACCTGTGGCGAGGAAGGAAGAGCCCTGACCCTTTCTGAACTTATGCAACCGAAAGGACTGCATCTGTTACTGAGGTGTTTTCTTTTGCTGTGGGGGAACAAAAGGCAAAAAAGAAGACTTACCCGTGGTAGCTGTGAAAACCAGGTCCGCGAGGCCAAATAATACTTCACTTTTGTAAGGCAAAGCCTCCATATGTCTCTTTGAATCAGCATCACCTGTCCATTGACGGGTCCACAGGGACCCTCTAGCAGAAACTGCCATGGCATTGGCTCTTGAACCCAAGAGCCCAATATCTCTCGCAGCCTCTCTCATATATAACGCTGCGTCCTTAATGTGACCCAAGGTCAACAAAATACTATCTTTATCTAGGGTGTCGATGTCAGATGACAAGTTATCTGCCCACGCTGCAATCGCGCTACCCACCCATGCCGACGCTACTGCCGGTCTGAGCAGGGCACCCGTAGTCGTATAAATTGATTTTAAGGTAGTCTCCTGTCTGCGTTCCGCAGGATCCTTGAGGGCTGCCGTGACCGGGGACGGTAATGCAACCCTTTTTGGACAAGTGCGTCAAGGCATTGTCCACCGTGGGCGAGGATTCCCACCGTAACCTGTCCTGTGAGGGGAAAGGATACGCCATAATAATCCTCTTGGGAACCTGCAGTCTCTTCTCAAAAGTTTTCCAAGCCTTTTCAAATAAAGCGTTCAGCTCATGAGATGGGGGAAGCGTTACCTCAGGTTTCTTTTCCTTAAACATGCAGACCTTCGTGTCAGGGACAGAGGGGTCCTCTGTGATATGCAAAACATCTTTTATTGCAAAAATCATATATTGAATACTCTTGGCTACCCTTGGGTGCAACCTTGCCTCATCATAGACGACACTGGAGTCGGAATCCTTGTCGGAATCAGTGTCTGCTATCTGGGAAAAGGGACGTTTATAGGACCCTGAAGGGCCTTGTGACACAGTCAAAGCCATGGATTGACTCCCTGCTTTTTCCTTGGATTCTGCTTTGTCCAATCTCTTATGTAATAAGGTCACATTAGCATTTAAAACATTCCACATATGCAACCAATCCGGTGTCGGCTGTGCCGACGGAGACACCACCACCATCTGCTCTGCATCCTACCTAGACGAGCCTTCCGCTTCAGACATGTCGACACACATGTACTGACACCCCCCCACACACTGGGATATATGAATATGGGGACAGCCCCCCAATAAGGCCCTTTGGGGAGACAGAGAGAGAGAGTATGCCAGCACACACCCAGCGCCACTAGACACTGAAAACACTCTCCCAGCCTGTACAGCGCTTTTTTATATATATGATTTGCGCCGAATAAATGTGCCCCCCCCCCCCTCGTTTTTTGTCCCCTGTTACTCGTACAGCAGGGGAGAGTCCGGGAGCAGCTTCTCTGTGGAGAAAATGGCGCTAGTTAGTGCTGGAGGATCAAGCCCCGCCTCCTCGACGGCGGGCTTCGGTCCCGCTCATTTTTTTATACTGGCGGGGTTTTTATAATATACTGCCTCCGCAGTATCTAACAATGGTGCCAGTGTTATGTGAGGTAATTATTGCTGCCCAGGGCGCCCCCCCTGCGCCCTGCACTCTTGCTGTGCCTTGTGTGTGTGTGGGAGCAATGGCGCGCAGCGCGACTGCTGCACGGTACCTCTCTGAAGATCTGAAGTCTTCTGCCGACTTTGTCGTCTTCTTACTTCATATACTTACCCGGCTTCTATCTTCCGGCTCTGTGAGGAGGACGGCGGCGCGGCTCCAGGACGAACAGCGAGGACGACACCTGTGTTCCGACCCTCTGGAGCTAATGGTGTCCAGTAGCCTAAGAAGCAGAGCCTATCAGTAAAGTAGGTCTGCTTCTCTCCCTTCAGTCCCACGAAGCAGGGAGCCTGTTGCCAGCAGTGCTTCCTGAAAATAAAAAACCTAACAAAAGTCTTTTCAGAGAAACTCAGTAGAGCTCCCCTGCAGTGCATCCAGTCTCCTCTGGGCACAGGATCTAACTGAGGTCTGGAGGAGTGGCATAGAGGGATGAGCCAGTTCACACCAATCTAAAGTCTTAGAGTGCCCATGTCTCCTGCGGAGCCCGCCTATACCCCATGGTCCTTACGGAGTCCCCAGCATCCTCTAGGACGTAAGAGAATTTTTTTTTACAATAACTATAAATACAATATAATAATTGCACTTGTATAAGCACGGGTGTGGGTGAAGTATGGGCGTAAACCTAAAGTCAGTGAGATGCAGGGGCCTTCTTGATGAGCCTCACTGCAATGGGGCAGAAAATGTTCATGTGGCATGAGGTTTTGATCTTGATAGACTGAAACCTTTTTCCAGATGGCAATCTTTAAAAGAATTGGTGACTGGGGTGAGAAGGGTTGGCGCTAGAGATGAGCGCCGGAAATTTTTCGGGTTTTGTGTTTTGGTTTTGGGTTCGGTTCCGCGGCCGTGTTTTGGGTTCGACCGCGTTTTGGCAAAACCTCACCGAATTTTTTTTGTCGGATTCGGGTGTGTTTTGGATTCGGGTGTTTTTTTCAAAAAACCCTAAAAAACAGCTTAAATCATAGAATTTGGGGGTAATTTTGATCCCAAAGTATTATTAACCTCAAAAAACATAATTTACACTCATTTTCAGCCTATTCTGAACACATCACACCTCACAATATTATTTTTAGTCCTAAAATTTGCACCGAGGTCGCTGTGTGAGTAAGATAAGCGACCCTAGTGGCCGACACAAACACCGGGCCCATCTAGGAGTGGCACTGCAGTGTCACGCAGGATGTCCCTTCCAAAAAACCCTCCCCAAACAGCACATGACGCAAAGAAAAAAAGAGGCGCAATGAGGTAGCTGTGTGAGTAAGATTAGCGACCCTAGTGGCCGACACAAACACCGGGCCCATCTAGGAGTGGCACTGCAGTGTCACGCAGGATGTCCCTTCCAAAAAACCCTCCCCAAACAGCACATGACGCAAAGAAAAAAAGAGGCGCAATGAGGTAGCTGACTGTGTGAGAAAGATAAGCGACCCTAGTGGCCGACACAAACACCGGGCCCATCTAGGAGTGGCACTGCAGTGTCACGCAGGATGTCCCTTCCAAAAAACCCTCCCCAAACAGCACATGACGCAAAGAAAAAAAGAGGCGCAATGAGGTAGCTGACTGTGTGAGAAAGATAAGCGACCCTAGTGGCCGACACAAACACCGGGCCCATCTAGGAGTGGCACTGCAGTGTCACGCAGGATGTCCCTTCCAAAAAACCCTCCCCAAACAGCACATGACGCAAAGAAAAAAAGAGGCGCAATGAGGTAGCTGACTGTGTGAGAAAGATAAGCGACCCTAGTGGCCGACACAAACACCGGGCCCATCTAGGAGTGGCACTGCAGTGTCACGCAGGATGTCCCTTCCAAAAAACCCTCCCCAAACAGCACATGACGCAAAGAAAAAAAGAGGCGCAATGAGGTAGCTGTGTGAGAAAGATAAGCGACCCTAGTGGCCGACACAAACACCGGGCCCATCTAGGAGTGGCACTGCAGTGTCACGCAGGATGTCCCTTCCAAAAAACCCTCCCCAAACAGCACATGACGCAAAGAAAAAAAGAGGCGCAATGAGGTAGCTGTGTGAGTAAGATTAGCGACCCTAGTGGCCGACACAAACACCGGGCCCATCTAGGAGTGGCACTGCAGTGTCACGCAGGATGGCCCTTCCAAAAAACCCTCCCCAAACAGCACATGACGCAAAGAAAAAAAGAGGCGCAATGAGGTAGCTGACTGTGTGAGTAAGATTAGCGACCCTAGTGGCCGACACAAACACCGGGCACATCTAGGAGTGGCACTGCAGTGTCACGCAGGATGTCCCTTCCAAAAAACCCTCCCCAAACAGCACATGACGCAAAGAAAAAAAGAGGCGCAATGAGGTAGCTGTGTGAGTAAGATTAGCGACCCTAGTGGCCGACACAAACACCGGGCCCATCTAGGAGTGGCACTGCAGTGTCACGCAGGATGTCCCTTCCAAAAAACCCTCCCCAATCAGCACATGATGCAAAGAAAAAGAAAAGAAAAAAGAGGTGCAAGATGGAATTATCCTTGGGCCCTCCCACCCACCCTTATGTTGTATAAACAAAACAGGACATGCACACTTTAACCAACCCATCATTTCAGTGACAGGGTCTGCCACACGACTGTGACTGATATGACGGGTTGGTTTGGACCCCCCCCAAAAAAGAAGCAATTAATCTCTCCTTGCACAAACTGGCTCTACAGAGGCAAGATGTCCACCTCATCTTCACCCTCCGATATATCACCGTGTACATCCCCCTCCTCACAGATTATCAATTCGTCCCCACTGGAATCCACCATCTCAGCTCCCTGTGTACTTTGTGGAGGCAATTGCTGCTGGTCAATGTCTCCGCGGAGGAATTGATTATAATTCATTTTAATGAACATCATCTTCTCCACATTTTCTGGATGTAACCTCGTACGCCGATTGCTGACAAGGTGAGCGGCGGCACTAAACACTCTTTCGGAGTACACACTTGTGGGAGGGCAACTTAGGTAGAATAAAGCCAGTTTGTGCAAGGGCCTCCAAATTGCCTCTTTTTCCTGCCAGTATAAGTACGGACTGTGTGACGTGCCTACTTGGATGCGGTCACTCATATAATCCTCCACCATTCTATCAATGTTGAGAGAATCATATGCAGTGACAGTAGACGACATGTCCGTAATCGTTGTCAGGTCCTTCAGTCCGGACCAGATGTCAGCATCAGCAGTCGCTCCAGACTGCCCTGCATCACCGCCAGCGGGTGGGCTCGGAATTCTGAGCCTTTTCCTCGCACCCCCAGTTGCGGGAGAATGTGAAGGAGGAGATGTTGACAGGTCGCGTTCCGCTTGACTTGACAATTTTGTCACCAGCAGGTCTTTCAACCCCAGCAGACCTGTGTCTGCCGGAAAGAGAGATCCAAGGTAGGCTTTAAATCTAGGATCGAGCACGGTGGCCAAAATGTAGTGCTCTGATTTCAACAGATTGACCACCCGTGAATCCTTGTTAAGCGAATTAAGGGCTGCATCCACAAGTCCCACATGCCTAGCGGAATCGCTCCGTGTTAGCTCCTTCTTCAATGCCTCCAGCTTCTTCTGCAAAAGCCTGATGAGGGGAATGACCTGACTCAGGCTGGCAGTGTCTGAACTGACTTCACGTGTGGCAAGTTCAAAGGGCATCAGAACCTTGCACAACGTTGAAATCATTCTCCACTGCACTTGAGACAGGTGCATTCCATCTCCTATATCGTGCTCAATTGTATAGGCTTGAATGGCCTTTTGCTGCTCCTCCAACCTCTGAAGCATATAGAGGGTTGAATTCCACCTCGTTACCACTTCTTGCTTCAGATGATGGCAGGGCAGGTTCAGTAGTTTTTGGTGGTGCTCCAGTCTTCTGTACGTGGTGCCTGTACGCCGAAAGTGTCCCGCAATTTTTCTGGCCACCGACAGCATCTCTTGCACGCCCCTGTCGTTTTTTAAAAAATTCTGCACCACCAAATTCAAGGTATGTGCAAAACATGGGACGTGCTGGAATTTGCCCATATTTAATGCACACACAATATTGCTGGCGTTGTCCGATGCCACAAATCCACAGGAGAGTCCAATTGGGGTAAGCCATTCCGCGATGATCTTCCTCAGTTGCCGTAAGAGGTTTTCAGCTGTGTGCGTATTCTGGAAAGCGGTGATACAAAGCGTAGCCTGCCTAGGAAAGAGTTGGCGTTTGCGAGATGCTGCTACTGGTGCCGCCGCTGCTGTTCTTGCGGCGGGAGTCCATACATCTACCCAGTGGGCTGTCACAGTCATATAGTCCTGACCCTGCCCTGCTCCACTTGTCCACATGTCCGTGGTTAAGTGGACATTGGGTACAACTGCATTTTTTAGGACACTGGTGAGTCTTTTTCTGACGTCCGTGTACATTCTCGGTATCGCCTGCCTAGAGAAGTGGAACCTAGATGGTATTTGGTAACGGGGGCACACTGCCTCAATAAATTGTCTAGTTCCCTGTGAACTAACGGCGGATACCGGACGCACGTCTAACACCAACATAGTTGTCAAGGACTCAGTTATCCGCTTTGCAGTAGGATGACTGCTGTGATATTTCATCTTCCTCGCAAAGGACTGTTGAACAGTCAATTGCTTACTGGAAGTAGTACAAGTGGGCTTACGACTTCCCCTCTGGGATGACCATCGACTCCCAGCGGCAACAACAGCAGCGCCAGCAGCAGTAGGCGTTACACGCAAGGATGCATCGGAGGAATCCCAGGCAGGAGAGGACTCGTCAGACTTGCCAGTGACATGGCCTGCAGGACTATTGGCATTCCTGGGGAAGGAGGAAATTGACACTGAGGGAGTTGGTGGGGTGGTTTGCGTGAGCTTGGTTACAAGAGGAAGGGATTTACTGGTCAGTGGACTGCTTCCGCTGTCACCCAAAGTTTTTGAACTTGTCACTGACTTATTATGAATGCGCTGCAGGTGACGTATAAGGGAGGATGTTCCGAGGTGGTTAACGTCCTTACCCCTACTTATTACAGCTTGACAAAGGGAACACACGGCTTGACACCTGTTGTCCGCATTTCTGGTGAAATACCTCCACACGAAGAGCTGATTTTTTTGGTATTTTCACCTGGCATGTCAACGGCCATATTCCTCCCACGGACAACAGGTGTCTCCCCGGGTGCCTGACTTAAACAAACCACCTCACCATCAGAATCCTCCTGGTCAATTTCCTCCCCAGCGCCAGCAACACCCATATCCTCCTCATCCTGGTGTACTTCAACACTGACATCTTCAATCTGACTATCAGGAACTGGACTGCGGGTGCTCCTTCCAGCACTTGCAGGGGGCATGCAAATAGTGGAAGGCGCATGCTCTTCACGTCCAGTGTTGGGAAGGTCAGGCATCGCAAACGACACAATTGGACTCTCCTTGTGGATTTGGGATTTCAAAGAACGCACAGTTCTTTGCGGTGCTTTTGCCAGCTTGAGTCTTTTCAGTTTTCTAGCGAGAGGCTGAGTGCTTCCATCCTCATGTGAAGCTGAACCACTAGCCATGAACATAGGCCAGGGCCTCAGCCGTTCCTTGCCACTCCGTGTGGTAAATGGCATATTGGCAAGTTTACGCTTCTCCTCCGACAATTTTATTTTAGGTTTTGGAGTCCTTTTTTTTCTGATATTTGGTGTTTTGGATTTGACATGCTCTGTACTATGACATTGGGCATCGGCCTTGGCAGACGACGTTGCTGGCATTTCATCGTCTCGGCCATGACTAGTGGCAGCAGCTTCAGCACGAGGTGGAAGTGGATCTTGATCTTTCCCTAATTTTGGAACCTCAACTTTTTTGTTCTCCATATTTTATAGGCAGAACTAAAAGGCACCTCAGGTAAACAATGGAGATGGATGGATTGGATACTAGTATACAATTATGGACGGACTGCCACGGTTAGGTGGTATAAAAAAACCACGGTTAGGTGGTATATATTATAATAATAATACAATTATGGATGGACGGACTGCCTGCCGACTGCCGACACAGAGGTAGCCACAGCCGTGAACTACCGCACTGTACACTGGTTGATAAAGAGATAGTAGTATACTCGTAACAACTAGTATGACACTATGACGACGGTATAAAGAATGAAAAAAAAACCACGGTTAGGTGGTATATATTATAATAATAATACAATTATGGATGGACGGACTGCCTGCCGACTGCCGACACAGAGGTAGCCACAGCCGTGAACTTCCACACTGTACACTGGTTGATAAAGAGATAGTAGTATACTCGTAACAACTAGTATGACACTATGACGACGGTATAAAGAAAGAAAAAAAAATACCACAGTTAGGTGGTATATATTATAATAATAATACAATTATGGATGGACGGACTGCCTGCCGACTGCCGACACAGAGGTAGCCACAGCCGTGAACTACCGCACTGTACACTGGTTGATAAAGAGATAGTAGTATACTCGTAACAACTAGTATGACACTATGACGACGGTATAAAGAATGAAAAAAAAACCACGGTTAGGTGGTATATATTATAATAATAATACAATTATGGATGGACGGACTGCCTGCCGACTGCCGACACAGAGGTAGCCACAGCCGTGAACTACCGCACTGTACACTGGTTGATAAAGAGATAGTAGTATACTCGTAACAACTAGTATGACACTATGACGACGGTATAAAGAATGAAAAAAAAACCACGGTTAGGTGGTATATATTATAATAATAATACAATTATGGATGGACGGACTGCCTGCCGACTGCCGACACAGAGGTAGCCACAGCCGTGAACTACCGCACTGTACACTGGTTGATAAAGAGATAGTAGTATACTCGTAACAACTAGTATGACACTATGACGACGGTATAAAGAATGAAAAAAAAACCACGGTTAGGTGGTATATATTATAATAATAATACAATTATGGATGGACGGACTGCCTGCCGACTGCCGACACAGAGGTAGCCACAGCCGTGAACTACCGCACTGTACACTGGTTGATAAAGAGATAGTAGTATACTCGTAACAACTAGTATGACACTATGACGGTATAAAGAATGAAAAAAAAACCACGGTTAGGTGGTATATATTATAATAATAATACAATTATGGATGGACGGACTGCCTGCCGACTGCCGACACAGAGGTAGCCACAGCCGTGAACTACCGCACTGTACACTGGTTGATAAAGAGATAGTAGTATACTCGTAACAACTAGTATGACACTATGACGACGGTATAAAGAAAGAAAAAAAAATACCACGGTTAGGTGGTATATATTGTAATACAATTATGGATGGACGGACTGCTTGCCGAGTTCCGACTGCCGACACAGAGGTAGCCACAGCCGTGAACTACCGCACTGTACTGTGTCTGCTGCTAATATAGACTGGTTGATAAAGAGATAGTATACAATACATACAACAATATACTACTATACTGGTGGTCAGGCACTGGTCACCACTAGTCACACTGGCAGTGGCACTCCTGCAGCAAAAGTGTGCACTGTTTAATTTTAAATTAATATAATATTATGTACTCCTGGGGGCTCCTGCTATAACAACCTGCAGTGCTCCCCAGTCTCCCCCACAATTATTATAAGCTTTGCCTTTTATACATTGATGTGCAGCACACTGGGCTGAGCTGAGTGCACACAGACTGAGTCACACTGTGTGACTGGCTGCTGCTGTGTATCGTTTTTTTTCAGGCAGAGAACGGATATAGCAGAGAACGGATATATTATATTAAAATAAATAAAAGTTAACTAACAACAACTGCACTGGTCACTGTGGTAAACTCTGTCTGACTCTGCACAATCTCTCTCTCTCTTCTAATCTAATTTCTAATGGAGAGGACGCCAGCCACGTCCTCTCCCTATCAATCTCAATGCACGTGTGAAAATGGCGGCGACGCGCGGCTCCTTATATAGAATCCGAGTCTCGCGAGAATCCGACAGCGTCATGATGACGTTCGGGGCGCGCTCGGGTTAACCGAGCAAGGCGGGAGGATCCGAGTCTGCTCGGACCCGTGAAAAAAACATGAAGTTCGTGCGGGTTCGGTTTCAGAGAAACCGAACCCGCTCATCTCTAGTTGGCGCTGATCTTCCCTGCCCTTTTTCTGGATCATGAAGTGGTATAGGTCTAGGAGAGATGGCAGGTAACAGCCAATAACCTTCTCCGCTGAGTGGATGATCCACAGCAGTCTGCCTTTGTCCTTGGCGTTTGAAGCAGCATACCAGATGGTGATCGATTAGCTGAGGATGGACTCAAGGATGGCTGTGTAGAACTGCACCATCATTTTCTGTGGCAGGTTGAATTTCTTCAGCTGCCTCAGGAAAAGAACAGCTTCTACTGTGAATTCTTAATCATGAAGGTAATGTTCTCCTACAACCTAAGGTCCTTGGAGATTATTTTCCCCAGGAATCTGAATGACTCCACAAATTTAACTGGGAAGTCACGCATGATGAGGGAGCAGTCAGCGCTGAAATCTACTACCATCTGCACAGTTTTTTGCACATTCAACTCCAGGTGATTCTGGCTGCAAGTAATCATATTCCCTTCTGTAGGCAGACTTATCCCCATTGGAGATAAATCCAATTATCGCTGTGACATCTGCTAACTTCAAGAGTTTGAGTGATGGTTGTTAGTGTAGAAAGTGTGGAGTATTAGTGTAGAAAAAGAAGATCAGGGGAGAGAGCACACATCCTTGTGGAGCTCCAGTGCTGATGGTCTGGGGCTCCAAGACTGTTTTACCCAGCATCACTTGCTGCTTCATGTCTGTCAGGAAATCAGTGATCCACCTACACATGGGCTCAGGCACACTCAGCGGGTACAGTCTGTCTTGGAGAAGTACTGGGGCAATGGTGTTGAATGCAGAGCTGAAGTCCACAAACAAGTTCCTAGCATATGTGCTGAGAGAGTCTAGATGCTGGAGGGTGTAATTAAGTCCAATGTTAACTGCATTGACTACTGACCCGTTGGCTCTGTAAGCGAACTGCAGTGGGTCAAGAAGGGAGTTGGTGGTTCCCTTGAGGTGGATCAGCTCGAATTGCTCAAAAGTCTTCATTACCACAGAGATCATAATGACTGGTCTGTAGTCATTAAAGCCTGTGATCCTCTGCTTTTTAGGGACTGGAATAATAGTAGATGTTTTAAAGCAGGTAGGTACCCTGCAATCAAACAGTGAAGTGTTGTAGATGTCTGTGAACACTTGGGACAACTGTGATTTGGGGTCTGTCTTTTAAAACATTTGTTACCATCTCTCTTTTGAATTGATAGCGGTGTAATGGGGGAGAGGAGGTGGCCTTCTGAGTCCATTATGCGGAAAGGAGTATTGTCTCAGTCCAGACTGGAAAGAAAGGGTGTGATAGCAGTTGGGATAGGTTGAGTATGTAGATCAATGTCAGGACTGCTCTATTATCTGTCGAATCTACAATAAAATCATTCAGTTTATTTACCAGATTGACATCACTCATAGGGTGTGGGGATATGATTTTGTGTTTTGTAATCTTCCTAAGTCCCTTCCAGACTGACGAGGAGTCATTGGCTGAGAATTGTTGTTCTAGCTTCTCAGAGTACTGTCATTTGGCCTCCTTGATCGCCTTGCCAAATGTAAACTTAAAAACCAATAAAAACTAGAGATGAGCGGGTTCGGTTCCTCGGAATCCGAACCCGCCCGAACTTCAGTTTTTTTTACACGGGGCCGAGCGACTCGGATCTTCCCGCCTTGCTCGGTTAACCCGAGCGCGCCCGAACGTCATCATCCCGCTGTCGGATTCTCGCGAGGCTCGGATTCTATCGCGAGACTCGGATTCTATATAAGGAGCCGCGCGTCGCCGCCATTTTCACACGTGCATTGAGATTCATAGGGAGAGGACGTGGCTGGCGTCCTCTCCGTTTATAGAGAAGAGAGTGAGACTAGAGTAGAGAGAGACACAGTAGTAATTTTGGGGAGCATTAGGAGGAGTACTTTAGGAGGAGTACTACTACTTGCTGAAGTGATAGATAGATAGTGTGACTGTATAATGTATATCTGACTTGTGGGGGAGACACTGACAGAGGGGAGCAGTTAGAGTCTGAGAGCAGGACTTGCTGCCAGAGTGCCACACTGCCATTGTGACCACACTGACCACCAGTATAATATATATTGTGATTGTCTGCTTAGGAGTACTACTTGCAAGTTGCTGATAGTGTGACCAGTGACCTGACCACCAGTTTAATAATCACCACCAGTTTAATATATATAATATATATATATAATTGTATATAATATATATATAATATTGTATACCACCTACCCGGTTTTTTTTTTTTCTTTCTTCTTCTTTATACATACTACTATAGTAGCTTACTGTAGCAGTCTGCGGTGCTGCTGAGCTGACAGTGTCCAGCAGGTCCGTCATCAGTCATTACATAATAAATATATATTATATACCTGTCCGGCTGCAGTACTAGTGATATTATATATATATATATATATATTGATTTCATCTCATTATCATCCAGTCTATATTAGCAGCAGACACAGTACGGTAGTCCACGGCTGTAGCTACCTCTGTGTCGGCAGTCGCTGGTCCATCCATAATTGTATACCACCTACCCGTGGTTTTTTTTTTCTTTCTTCTTTATACATACTACTATAGTAGCTTACTGTAGCAGTCTGCGGTGCTGCTGAGCTGACAGTGTCCAGCAGGTCCGTCATCAGTCATTACATAATAAATATATCTACCTGTCCGGCTGCAGTACTAGTGTGATATTATATATATATATATATTGATTTCATCTCATTATCATCCAGTCTATATTAGCAGCAGACACAGTACGGTAGTCCACGGCTGTAGCTACCTCTGTGTCGGCAGTCGCTGGTCCATCCATAATTGTATACCACCTACCCGTGGTTTTTTTTTTTTTCTTTCTTCTTTATACATACTACTATAGTAGCTTACTGTAGCAGTCTGCGGTGCTGCTGAGCTGACAGTGTCCAGCAGGTCCGTCATCAGTCATTACATAATAAATATATATTATATACCTGTCCGGCTGCAGTACTAGTGATATTATATATATATATATATATATATATATATATTGATTTCATCTCATTATCATCCAGTCTATATTAGCAGCAGACACAGTACGGTAGTCCACGGCTGTAGCTACCTCTGTGTCGGCAGTCGCTGGTCCATCCATAATTGTATACCACCTACCCGTGGTTTTTTTTCTTTCTTTCTTCTTTATACATACTACTATAGTAGCTTACTGTAGCAGTCTGCGGTGCTGCTGAGCTGACAGTGTCCAGCAGGTCCGTCATCAGTCATTACATAATAAATATATCTACCTGTCCGGCTGCAGTACTAGTGTGATATTATATATATATATATATATATATTGATTTCATCTCATTATCATCCAGTCTATATTAGCAGCAGACACAGTACGGTAGTCCACGGCTGTAGCTACCTCTGTGTCGGCAGTCGCTGGTCCATCCATAATTGTATACCACCTACCTGTGTTTTTTTTTTTTTTCTTCTTTATACATACTACTATAGTAGCTTACTGTAGCAGTCTGCGGTGCTGCTGAGCTGACAGTGTCCAGCAGGTCCGTCATCAGTCATTACATAATAAATATATATTATATACCTGTCCGGCTGCAGTACTAGTGATATTATATATATATTGATTTCATCTCATTATCATCCAGTCTATATTAGCAGCAGACACAGTACGGTAGTCCACGGCTGTAGCTACCTCTGTGTCGGCAGTCGCTCGTCCATCCATAAGTATACTAGTATGCATCCATCTCCATTGTTTACCTGAGGTGCCTTTTAGTTGTGCCTATTAAAATATGGAGAACAAAAATGTTGAGGTTCCAAAATTAGGGAAAGATCAAAATCCACTTCCACCTCGTGCTGAAGCTGCTGCCACTAGTCATGGCCGAGACGATGAAATGCCAGCAATGTCGTCTGCCAAGGCCGATGCCCAATGTCATAGTACAGAGCATGTAAAATCCAAAACACCAAATATCAGTAAAAAAAGGACTCCAAAATCTAAAATAAAATTGTCGGAGGAGAAGCGTAAACTTGCCAATATGCCATTTACCACACGGAGTGGCAAGGAACGGTTGAGGCCCTGGCCTATGTTCATGGCTAGTGGTTCAGCTTCACATGAGGATGGAAGCACTCAGCCTCTTGCAGGAAAAATGAAAAGACTCAAGCTGGCAAAAGCACCGCAAAGAACTGTGCGTTCTTCAAAATCCCAAATCCACAAGGAGAGTCCAATTGTGTCGGTTGCGATGCCTGACCTTCCCAACACTGGACGTGAAGAGCATGCGCCTTCCACCATTTGCACGCCCCCTGCAAGTGCTGGAAGGAGCACCCGCAGTCCAGTTCCTGATAGTCAGATTGAAGATGTCAGTGTTGAAGTACACCAGGATGAGGAGGATATGGGTGTTGCTGGCGCTGGGGAGGAAATTGACAAGGAGGATTCTGATGGTGAGGTGGTTTGTTTAAGTCAGGCACCCGGGGAGACACCTGTTGTCCGTGGGAGGAATATGGCCGTTAACATGCCTGGTGAAAATACCAAAAAAATCAGCTCTTCGGTGTGGAAGTATTTCAACAGAAATGCGGACAACATTTGTCAAGCCGTGTGTTGCCTTTGTCAAGCTGTAATAAGTAGGGGTAAGGACGTTAACCACCTCGGAACATCCTCCCTTATACGTCACCTGCAGCGCATTCATAATAAGTCAGTGACAAGTTCAAAAACTTTGGGCGACAGCGGAAGCAGTCCACTGACCAGTAAATCCCTTCCTCTTGTAACCAAGCTCACGCAAACCACCCCACCAACTCCCTCAGTGTCAATTTCCTCCTTCCCCAGGAATGCCAATAGTCCTACAGGCCATGTCACTGGCAATTCTGACGAGTCCTCTCCTGCCTGGGATTCCTCCGATGCATCCTTGCGTGTAACGCCTACTGCTGCTGGCGCTGCTGTTGTTGCTGCTGGGAGTCGATGGTCATCCCAGAGGGGAAATCGTAAAACGACTTTTACTACTTCCACCAAGCAATTGACTGTCCAACAGTCCTTTGCGAGGAAGATGAAATATCACAGCAGTCATCCTGCTGCAAAGCGGATAACTGAGGCCTTGGCATCCTGGGTGGTGAGAAACGTGGTTCCGGTATCCATCATTACTGCAGAGCCAACTAGAGACTTGTTGGAGGTACTGTGTCCCCGGTACCAAATACCATCTAGGTTCCATTTCTCTAGGCAGGCGATACCGAAAATGTACACAGACCTCAGAAAAAGAGTCACCAGTGTCCTAAAAAATGCAGCTGTACCCAATGTCCACTTAACCACGGACATGTGGACAAGTGGAGCAGGGCAGGGTCAGGACTATATGACTGTGACAGCCCACTGGGTAGATGTATGGACTCCCGCCGCAAGAACAGCAGCGGCGGCACCAGTAGCAGCATCTCGCAAACGCCAACTCTTTCCTAGGCAGGCTACGCTTTGTATCACCGGTTTCCAGAATACGCACACAGCTGAAAACCTCTTACGGCAACTGAGGAAGATCATCGCGGAATGGCTTACCCCAATTGGACTCTCCTGTGGATTTGTGGCATCGGACAACGCCAGCAATATTGTGTGCGCATTAAATATGGGCAAATTCCAGCACGTCCCATGTTTTGCACATACCTTGAATTTGGTGGTGCAGAATTTTTTAAAAAACGACAGGGGCGTGCAAGAGATGCTGTCGGTGGCCAGAAGAATTGCGGGACACTTTCGGCGTACAGGCACCACGTACAGAAGACTGGAGCAACACCAAAAACGCCTGAACCTGCCCTGCCATCATCTAAAGCAAGAAGTGGTAACGAGGTGGAATTCAACCCTATATATGCTTCAGAGGTTGGAGGAGCAGCAAAAGGCCATTCAAGCCTATACAATTCAGCACGATATAGGAGGTGGAATGCACCTGTCTCAAGCGCAGTGGAGAATGATTTCAACGTTGTGCAAGGTTCTGCTGCCCTTTGAACTTGCCACACGTGAAGTCAGTTCAGACACTGCCAGCCTGAGTCAGGTCATTCCCCTCATCAGGCTTTTGCAGAAGAAGCTGGAGACATTGAAGGAGGAGCTAACACGGAGCGATTCCGCTAGGCATGTGGGACTTGTGGATGGAGCCCTTAATTCGCTTAACAAGGATTCACGGGTGGTCAATCTGTTGAAATCAGAGCACTACATTTTGGCCACCGTGCTCGATCCTAGATTTAAAACCTACCTTGGATCTCTCTTTCCGGCAGACACAAGTCTGCTGGGGTTCAAAGACCTGCTGGTGAGAAAATTGTCAAGTCAAGCGGAACGCGACCTGTCAACATCTCCTCCTTCACATTCTCCCGCAACTGGGGGTGCGAGGAAAAGGCTCAGAATTCCGAGCCCACCCACTGGCGGTGATGCAGGGCAGTCTGGAGCGACTGCTGATGCTGACATCTGGTCCGGACGGAAGGACCTGTCAACGATTACGGACATGTCGTCTACTGTCACTGCATATGATTCTCTCCCCATTGAAAGAATGGTGGAGGATTATATGAGTGACCGCATCCAAGTAGGCACGTCACACAGTCCGTACTTATACTGGCAGGAAAAAGAGGCAATTTGGAGGCCCTTGCACAAACTGGCTTTATTCTACCAAAGTTGCCCTCCCACAAGTGTGTACTCCGAAAGAGTGTTTAGTGCCGCCGCTCACCTTGTCAGCAATCGGCGTACGAGGTTACTTCCAGAAAATGTGGAGAAGATGATGTTCATTAAAATGAATTATAATCAATTCCTCCGTGGAGACATTGACCAGCAGCAATTGCCTCCACAAAGTACACAGGGAGCTGAGATGGTGGATTCCAGTGGGGACGAATTGATAATCTGTGAGGAGGGGGATGTACACGGTGATATATCGGAGGATGATGATGAGGTGGACATCTTGCCTCTGTAGAGCCAGTTTGTGCAAGGAGAGATTAATTGCTTCTTTTTTGGTGGGGGTCCAAACCAACCCGTCATTTCAGTCACAGTCGTGTGGCAGACCCTGTCACTGAAATGATGGGTTGGTTAAAGTGTGCATGTCCTGTTTATACAACATAAGGGTGGGTGGGAGGGCCCAAGGACAATTCCATCTTGCACCTCTTTTTTCTTTAATTTTTCTTTGCGTCATGTGCTGTTTGGGGAGTGTTTTTTGGAAGGGCCATCCTGCGTGACACTGCAGTGCCACTCCTAGATGGGCCAGGTGTTTGTGTCGGCCACTAGGGTCGCTAATCTTACTCACACAGCTACCTCATTGCGCCTCTTTTTTTCTTCGCGTCATGTGCTGTTTGGGGAGTGTTTTTTGGAAGGGACATCCTGCGTGACACTGCAGTGCCACTCCTAGATGGGCCCGGTGTTTGTGTCGGCCACTAGGGTCGCTTATCTTACTCACACAGCTACCTCATTGCGCCTCTTTTTTTCTTCGCGTCATGTGCTGTTTGGGGAGTGTTTTTTGGAAGGGCCATCCTGCGTGACACTGCAGTGCCACTCCTAGATGGGCCCGGTGTTTGTGTCGGCCACTAGGGTCGCTTAGCTTAGTCATCCAGCGACCTCGGTGCAAATTTTAGGACTAAAAATAATATTGTGAGGTGTGAGGTGTTCAGAATAGACTGAAAATGAGTGGAAATTATGGTTATTGAGGTTAATAATACTTTGGGATCAAAATGACCCCCAAATTCTATGATTTAAGCTGTTTTTTAGGGTTTTTTGAAAAAAACACCCGAATCCAAAACACACCCGAATCCGACAAAAAAAATTCGGTGAGGTTTTGCCAAAACGCGGTCGAACCCAAAACACGGCCGCGGAACCGAACCCAAAACCAAAACCCGAAAAATTTCAAGTGCACATCTCTAATAAAAACCTGTCCTTGTCACCACTTTTGAATGCTATCTCCTTCTCCAAACAAAGCTGCCTGAGACTTGCTGTGAACCAGGGTTTGTCATTGTTGTAACTCACCCTGGTGCATGTTGGAATACAAGCACCCTCATAAAAACTGATGTATGAGGTCACAGCCTCTGTATTTTCATCCAGGTTATTGAAAACAGTCCTAAACTTTTCTCAGTCTGTGTTTTCAGGACAATCACACAGTTCCTCAACTATTTCTCTGTTGCTGCAATTCTTGGATCTCCTCACTACATGATTAGAAAATGTTAGTTTATACCTATATGCTGGGATCAGATAAATAAGAGAGTGGTCAGATAGAACCAGAGCCACTCGCGGTACCACGTGATAAGCTCTACTGATGCTGTAACAGTGATCCAAAATCTTCTCCCTGGACAGACATTTAATTAGCTGTTTATATTTGTGGGGACTGTAAGTTAAAATTTCCTTTGTTATATTCCCCAAAGACAATAACTGGGGAGTCTGGGTTCCCTCTTACCTCACCTAATATTTTGTTGGCAAGTTTGCATTGCGCCTTGCGCATATTGGCTTGTGGGTGAATGTAGACTCCGGCCAATATGAAGGAAACAAATTCACAGGGGGAATAATACGGTTTACAAATAGTGTTAAACGTGTATCCATTTTAAACTACAATTACCGAGTACCTGCAGAACTTCTCTTTATTACATTACCAGAAAGGCAGAGCATGAGAGGGCTGTCCTAGGTAGTAGGCTGGGAGCAATGAAAAGTGAGAAGTAGCCCAGGACAAGGAGATGTCTAAGAAAGTAATTTTGACGATGCTGAGCACTGTGTGCAGTGAGGTGTTTATTGAAGGGGGGGTGCTGTGAGGTGATTAATGAAGTGGGCGATCTGTGAGGTGATTATTGAAAGGGGGGGTGCCCGTGAGATAAATCCACCCCACCACCCCATTCTCTGCCAGTTGAGCCTCAAGGTCCATGCAAGGGCTGCAAGGTCCTTTGGAGCTTGTTGGATGTTGCCCTACTGTTTCTGATTGCGAAGTGTCCTACATAACAGTTCAAGCTTCAGACAAAAGGCAGACGCCATATTGACTTTGCCCAGCAACACCCCAGGGGCTGCGGCCTTAACAATATAAAATGAAGCATCAAAGAACTGATAACACACCCTGAACAACACTTCACTTCATGCCTGGTGGGAGCTGACCCACCAGGCGTATGGGAAAGGTGCTAGATAAGCCAAAACTTACACAACACCTAAGGGGAGTGACGAAAAAGGTCCCACCATGCAGCCTAATTGAACCTCCTTAATGCACTTTTCCTTCACCACTGTTGGCATGTCAATAACTGAATGCAAGTTAACATGGGAATTGACAGCAACAGTGCCACGGTGAGCCTAAAACCACCAACAAAGCTGTCTAACAAAAACTCAGCATCCTCATGCAGGGTTTATCTAGACAAACAAGAGGGCATGGCATCCAAAAGGACAGGAGGCAGTGCTTTACTTTGGTGCAGTCTAATCACTGGGTTTAGCAGTTGCAGAGGATCCCGCAGGCCTGAGACATTCTTTAGCAAGTTGGGGAGCACCGCAGTGCAGGCACAGGTGTTGAAAGCAACATTTGTTAAAGACATAGCAACAAACTCTGCTCTCTGATGCACCCGCAGCATGAAAATTTCACTGTGCAGCCTGCTGAAAATGCGGGCGTGACAGCTGGATTTGGGTTAAATTTAGTGACCTCCAACCGCACTTCAACAGCCCTTTGTCAAAGCACCTTGCTGCAAAGACCATGCTGCTTGCGACAAAATTCCTTACCACACCGTTGCCAGACAACCCCACTGGAGTACCACAAGAGCCCATGAATGATGGACAAGGAATACACAATAATCATGGCCTTATCCGGTCACTTTGTCAGAATTACAACAATACTGTGTGTCTCATCCCCCCAGTTTGCATACAGATTTTGACTTTGAGACAACGATATAAAGGAGGATGAGTACAGCATTATTTTACAAAATATGAGTATCACCACTTTGCATATTGGTCACTGTGTTTACTCATTTTCCTCGAAGGATCCAATTTACCAGGATGGAGTCCAATTGTCACACTTGATGTTAATCTTTTATAAATTTATATTTTTTTTGTGTTTAATGTGAATTAATGTGTTTTTGTATGGAACTATACAAATGTATTTGATTTCTTCTAATAGGTAATGCACTCCCGTTAGTAAGGCATCTCACTATTTTTCCTATCCCTCTCTATGTGAGTTGGTTAATCTAGTATTAACAAGGTGGAGCTGCTAAATTGGTTATTTTCAAACTCTTTTAAATACATTGTGCACATTTATCATATATATTTTAAATATATATTTTCTGTTTGTATACAGTGTATAAAATAGCCATTGTTCTGGTGTGTGAGTGTTAACAGCGGCGGGTCGCGCCGGCTCCCGGACATTGCTAGGCAGCGGGGCCAGCGTGTCACTTCCGCCGCTGACTCCCTATCCCCCGGCCGGTTGCCCAGCAACTGGAGATGCCGGGCGGCCGCGCTGCACTGCAGTCCTGGCTGTTACTAAGCAACCAGGATGCCGCGCCATGCGTGCTAACTTACAGTTGGGTTAATCAGAATCCGGGGGCTGGGCTGCCTTGCTGATTGGTCTGCAGGGGCTTTTTATAGGATCCAGAATAGGACAGCCTCGCCGATGATAGCTTCCTGTGGAGCCTGTACCTGCCTCTTGAGTGTTCCTGCTTGCATACTGTGCCATGTTTTCCGGAGTCTGGTCCTGGGGATCTATTCCTGCCTTCCAGTCAAGTGATCCTGAATCTTGAGCCTTGGGGTCCTGGTTGCTTTCTACGTGCACCTTTCCCGGAGTCGTGAGCAGCGGCTCTGCTACGGTTGAAGCCATATCCTCCTTATTTTTTTGTCATTGTGTTTTCTGCAGAGGTTCTGCTATTGTTGTCCTTGTTGCACTACGACGGGTTCGTATTGGCACTTAGGCAGCGTTACTTTGGTTACCATTTTTCTTGGCGGCCGCGCCGCACAT
This sequence comes from Pseudophryne corroboree, assembly GCF_028390025.1. NCBI lineage: Eukaryota > Metazoa > Chordata > Amphibia > Anura > Myobatrachidae > Pseudophryne > Pseudophryne corroboree. The sequence continues at coordinate 817,426,663 of NC_086445.1, read as the reverse complement.
AAAGTAGTTATTTATTTTCTGTAGTCTTCTCCCTTATTGTTGTGTCTGTCTTAGTTAGTTTTCCCTTTGTTCTCTCTCTGTCTCAGTTAATGCCTTGTCACCTATTAAGACCAGGGGTTATCGGAGTTCGGGCGGACCTAATCCGCCCGTTCAAACACGGCTGTCGTGGGCACAAGACCATAGTCTTGCAGGCGTTAATAGAAGACTGGGGAAGGACAACAGAGTCAGGGATTTTTGTTAGGGATAGCTGCGTATCTCAGTTTTACCGCAGCTTCATGTTTCTGTACTCGGAACTCTTCTATTGCCACCCAATCTCTAGGGTTTCGAGTACGCTGAACACAACAGTGAGAACATATCGATGGCAACACTTTTAGCGACTCTATTGCTAAAATATTATATACTGTATCTTCCTACCACAAACAAATGCCATAAGGTTTTGGATTATTCAACTGTATTATCAATATATGGGACAAAGGGCACATTCTCTTGGTTCTTGTTAACACATTACTTTGTGATATCCAGTCTGATACATTCATAAAAAATAAATAGCAGCTTAGCTCCTCAGTAACCATTTTGTTCCCCGATAACAATTTGCAAGTCAGTCTTTTATCATTCATGCGGTTTTGCATATATACTGGATTCTACACATGCACTCTAATAAATGGCTACAATTCCTTCGATGGCAGGCTAAAAACCTTTCATTTCATAAACTATTTCTTTGGCTATATTGGTAGTGTGTGATCTTACTCACTTTGCTCTTACATTGCTTCCACACGTCAAATGTGTCACAATAGTACAAGCCATAAGATTTAACAACTTTAGCGGCATTCAGACAAGTAATGACGCCCCTAACTAACCAGTTTTTAAGATTATCATAATTTTTTTTTCTCCAGAAGGGGATCTCCAGTTTATACTCTCAAATGTTTTCTAATAATATGTTTGATTTGTTGGTATTGTCCATTAAACTTCATAACAGAAGCTAAACTTTAATGAGTGGATTTTAAACCAGATTTTACTTCTTTAACAGTAGTTAGTGTCTTTTTAGTCCTACTTGAATCTTAGGCTTTTTCTACACCTTTTCAATAATCTCTCTTGAGTACCATTGTGATAGAGACCGTTCGTTTAGTTTTTCTGGTTGATCTCAGACTACTTCTTGCTTGGTACAATTCCTCCTCACATGCTGTCAACCAGCATGTACACTTTTTAACCAGTTGGCAATGTTTTCAAGACACTTTTCACAAGTGATAAGTGCTCTCAAAAAACTGCAAAATACTGCATGATATATGTCTGTTTCCCCAGCCAGGAATCTATGTGAGATCACCTCAATGCAGGTCAAAAACTAGTTTTATGGTAAGAACTTACCTTTGTTAAAACTCTTTCTGCGAGGTACACTGGGCTCCACAAGGATAGACATAGGAGTGTAGAGTAGGATCTTGATCCAAAGCACCAACAGGCTCAAAAGCTTTGACCTTCTTCCCAAGATGCATAGCGCCGCCTCCTATATCACCCCGCCTCCGTGCACAGGAGCTCAGTTTTGTTAACAAGCCCAATGCAGTAGCAAGTAAAAGAGACGACAACTGCCAGTTGCCACAAACACCACACTCTCCCGACAGGAGAAGTGTCAGCGGCTAATGCCATACCAACCCAAAGAAGCTAAGTGCGTCAGGGTGGGCGCCTTGTGGAGCCCAGTGTACCTCGCAGAAAGAGTTTTAACAAAGGTAAGTTCTTACCATAAAACTCTTTTTCTGCTGCGGGGTACACTGGGCTCCACAAGGATAGACATAGGGGATGTCCTAAAGCAGTTCCTTATGAGAGGGGATGCACTGTAGCGGGCACAGTACCCTGCGTCCAAAGGAAGCATCATGGGAAGCGGCAGTATCGAAGGCATAGAACCTTATGAACGTGTTCACAGAGGACCACGTAGCCGCCTTGCACAATTGTTCAAGGGTCGCAACACGGTGGGCCGCCCAAGAAGGTCCAACAGACCGAGTAGAATGGGCCTTAATGTGATCAGGAGCAGAGAGACCAGCCTTCAAATAAGCATGTGCAATCACCATTCTAATCCATCTGGCCAGAGTTTGCTTGTGAGCAGGCCAGCCCCGTTTGTGAAACCAAAACACAACAAAAAGAGAATCAGATTTCCTAATAGGAGCAGTTCTCTTCACATAGATACGGAGAGCCCGTACCACATCCAAAGACCGCTCTTTGGGAGACAGATCAGGAGAAACAAGTGCCGGAACTACAATCTCCTGATTAAGGTGGAACGAAGAAACCACCTTAGGTAGATAGCCGGGACGAGTCCTAAGAACTGCCCAGTCACGGTGAAATATCAGATATGGGGAACTACAGGACAAGGCACCCAAATCCGACACTCTTCTAACTGAAGCAATAGCCAGCAGAAACACCACCTTAAGGGAAAGCCACTTAAGGTCAGCTGAACCAAGAGGTTCAAACGGAGACTCTTGTAACGCCTCCAAAACCACCGACAAGTCCCAAGGAGCCACAGGCGGGACATAGGGAGGTTGGATACGAAACACGCCCTGAGTAAAGGTATGCGCATCAGGTAAGCTCGCAATTTTTCTCTGAAACCACACCAACAAGGCAGATATTTGAACCTTGAGGGAGGCCAGACGCAGGCCTAAGTCCAGGCCCTGCTGAAGAAAAGGACAAAGAAAGAGGGTGTGCACTAACAAAGAATGCGCAATTAAAACAGACTGAGCAGCCTTGTTACTGCACAGGGAGTGACAAACACATAAATCCCTGAATATTCAAAAAATGCAGAAATATGCAGCATACATTGGCGCTCAGGCCGTAAGATGTATCCCTTACACAGGTTGGAGGGATATACTGAATACAACCAAGGTTGGTTAGAATAAAGTGCATTTATTTAAACGAAAAAAATACTGACATGCATGTGTAATGTATTATTAAAAAGACAAATATATAGACATAAAAACATATATTCGGTATGGACTGGGAGGCAGTGGCTGGGTTAAAGTGCTCGTGCAGTAAAAGAGTGAGCAAATCTCTCACCATCTGATGGCCCTGCGGTGGGCTAGCTTGTAGGAAAGCAATGCTGGTCCGGCGCTGATGTAGCCCGGCACCACCGCATAGAGCATGAATCAGCTTGAGAATCCCTTTAATGGTGTCACCGCTCCTTAGTCCAGTCCTCTATCCAGATACAACGCGTTTCGGTCATTTGCTTTTGACCTTTTTCAAGTTTTGGATTGAGGATGTGTGTCTGGGTAGCTCTTTTATACCCCCACAGGAGATCTCCATTCTTAACACCTGTGTTCACATTGCACGCCGCGTCTCGCCGGCTCGTCCCGCCGGAAGTTACGCGCTCTGCGTTCCACCGCCGTCCGGAAGGGTCTCTGTATGCGTTCCAGTGCTTTACCGGAAGTACTGTCCCGGCCGCCGCGGTCACGATTGTATTACAACTTTTTGGTGATCCTTCCCTCCAACCATATGTTGTCCATAGGGTATATAGTGTGATGTCACATATAAAGGGCCAAAAGGTTGAATTGGATTCAGACTTTTCTTCATAGAGGATTAGCAGGTCCTCGTCGGCCATCTTTGTTACTGGAAAGGATCCCTTTTTCCATATTATTGGTATCACGGAGATATAATATAAAAATTAAGAATCCCATCGTGTTCTTCATGAACAGTTTATGGAGAAAACCCACTCTGACCAAACTTTGTGGTACTTTATGTTCCCACTAGTCCTTCCCTATTACCCGAGTGGGGGCACTCCGCTTTTGTATTATTCCGATGGAATTTTTTGCAACAGATATATCTCCACATGTGAGTGAAAATTAAAAGAGAAAGAGAAAAAGGGGTTAAAATCACATGTATTATTATTAAAACAATATATTAAAAGACAAAGAATCAATCTAAAAACCACTTTAATTCAAAATCAACATTGTGACCATTGGGTTTTAAAGAATTTAAGTCAAAAATCCAGCGCATCTCGTTTTGAGCTAGACTTTTTTCAAGATCTCTATTTTTCCAATTGGACCTGACTAGTTGGATACCTAAATATCTGATTATATGTCCCTCACACTTATTATGTATTTTAGAGAAATGCTCTGAAAAGGGATGACTATCCAGGCCCTTGCGGATGTTATACACATGTTCCGCCATTCTGCTGAAGAAAAGCCAACAACTTGGCTATACTAAACTTGGAAGCATCATAATCGTTAGATACGCACAAAACAAAGTAAGAATGCCAGACCCTATAGTAAATCCGAGCAGAAGCCGGTTTCCGGGCCTGCAACATAGTTTGAATGGCTGCCTCAGAAAACCTTTTAGCCCTTAAGATGGAAGCTTCAAGAGCCACGCCGTCAAAGACAGCAGGGCTAGGTCCTGGTAGACACAGGGGCCCTGAACAAGGAGGTCTGGGCGTTGTGGAAGTAAAATTGGACGCTCTGACGATAGGCCTTGCAGGTCTGAGAACCAGTGCCGTCTGGGCCACGCTGGAGCTATGAGAAGCAGAATTCCTTTTTCTTGCTTGAACTTCCGAATTACCCTGGGCAGGAATGACACCGGAGGGAACACGTACGGCAGCCGAAACCTCCACGGTACCGCCAGCGCATCCACGAATGCTGCTTGAGGATCCCTTGTCCTTGCTCCGAAGACCAGAACCTTGTGATTGTGTCGAGATGCCATCAGATCTACGTCTGGAAGGCCCCACCTTTCCACTAGGAGTTGAAACACTTCTGGATGGAGGCCGCACTCGCCGGCATGCACGTCCTGACGACTGAGAAAGTCCGCTTCCCAATTCAGGACTCCCGGAATGAATATTGCCGATATGGCCGGTAGATGGCGTTCTGCCCACTGTAGAATCCGTGAGACTTCCTTCATTGCTAGGCGGCTTCGAGTGCCGCCTTGATGATTTATGTAAGCCACTGTGGTGGCATTGTCCGACTGTACTTGAACAGGACGGTTCTGAATTAAATGCTTGGCTAGGTTCAAGGCATTGAAGACCGCCCGCAACTCCAGAATATTGATTGAGAGGAGGTACTCCTCCTTGGTCCACCGCCCCTGAAGGGAGTGTTGCTCCAGCACCGTGCCCCAACCTCTTAGACTGGCATCTGTCATCAACAGGACCCAGTCGAATATCCAGAACGGATGGCCCCTGCACAGTTGTTGGTCCCGGACCCACCAGAGCAGCGACAGACGTACCTCCGGAGTCAATGAGATCATTTGAGACCTTATCCGGTGAGGCAGGCCATCCCATTTGGATAGAATCAGCCTCTGGAGAGGGCGAGAGTAAAATTGAGCGTACTCCACCATGTCGAATGCTGACACCATGAGGCCCAGCACCTGCATCGCCGAATGTATCAACACTTGCGGACGAGATAGGAAGCAACGAATCTTGTCCTGAAGTTTCAGGACTTTCTCCTGAGACAGGAACAACCGCTGGTTGTGAGTGTCCAATAGTGCTCCCAGATGCACCATGCTCTGAGCAGGGATCAGGGATGACTTCTTCCAGTTGATGAGCCACCTGTGGGCTTGCAGAAACCGTACCGTCACATCTAGATGACGCAGGAGAAGATCTGGGGAATTCGCCAGGATTAATAAGTCGTCCAAATACGGCAGTATCCTGACCCCTTGACGGCGGAGTACCACCGTCATCACTGCCATGACTTTTGTAAAGACTCGCGGAGCCGTTGTTAAACCAAAAGGTAACGCCCGAAACTGGTAATGGCAGTTGCCAATCGCAAATCTCAGGTATTGCTGATGAGACACTGCTTTAGGAATATGCAGGTAAGCATCCTGTATATCCAGGGAGACCATGAAGTCCCCAGGTTCCAAGGCCAGAACTATAGACGAAGGGTTTCCATCCGTAACTTGGAAACCTTCACAAACCTGTTCAATGCCTTGAGGTTGAGAATGGGCCTGGAGGACCCATTCGGTTTCGGGACTAGAAACAGCGGAGAATAGTACCCCCGGCCCCTCTGCACAAGAGGCACCTGTACTACCACTCCTGTATCCAGGAGGGTCTGTACCACTGAATGTAGAGTGTTTGCCTTTGTCTTGTCCAACGGGACATCTGTCTGGCAAAATCGATGAGGGGGTCCGTTTTTGAAGGCTATGGCGTAACCTTGAGTGACGACTTCCCGTACCCAGGCACCTGAAGTGGCCTTCAACCATTCCTGGATATACCCTAGAAGCTGGCCCCCCACCCTGGGATCCCCCAGAGGGAGGCTCGCCCCGTCATGCAGTAGGCTTATCTGTTTTGGAAGCTGGCTGACGGGCCGCCCAGGCTCTTTTGGGCTTAGGCTTACCAGGTTTGGAAGTGCGGGCCTGCTTGTTGTACCCCTGACCTTTTGCTTTACCTGAAGGAAGAAAGGAAGTACCTTTAGCCTTCGACACAGAAGGAGCAGTACTTGGCAGACAGGCAGTTTTGGCAGTAGCCAAGTCAGCCACAATTTATTTAAATCCTCCCCAAACAGAATATCTCCCTTAAAAGGGAGTACCTCCAGGGTTTTTCTAGAGTCCAGATCCACAGACCAGGATCTCAGCCACAATATCCGGTGAGCCAGGACTGACGTAGTAGAGGCCTTGGCTGCCTGGATACCGGCATCAGAAGCCGCCTCTTTAATATAACGAGAAGCTGTGACAATATAAGACAAGCATTGTCTAGCATATACGGAGGAGATTTCAGCAACTAACTCCAAGGCCCATGCTTCAATGGCCTGTGCAGCCCAAGTAGCTACAATAGTGGCCCTTTGTGCAGCACCCGTGAGGATGTAAATCGCTTTCAGACAACCCTCCACACGTTTATCCGTAGGCTCTTTTAGAGACGTGATGGTGGTGACCGGTAGAGCTGAGGAAACCACCATCCTAGCCACATTTGAGTCCACTGGAGGAGGCGTTTCCCAATTTTTAGACAGCTCCTGCGCGAGGGGATAGAGAGCTAGCATCTTCTTTTGAGACACAAACTTCGTACCCAGGTTTTCCCAGGGTTCCTGACGTATATCAATTAGGTGGTCAGAGTGAGGTAAAACTTGTTTAATAACCTTCTGACGCTTGAACCTATCTGGTTTCTTAGGAGGAACGGATGGCTCGGGATCATCAGTAATCCGTAAATTAACTTAATAGCCTCCAAAAGATCAGGAACATCCACATGTGAACCACCCTCCCCATCAGCCGTATCTGAGTTCAGAACCTGTGGGGTCAGTGTAAGTGCCGTCTTCATCCGACGAGGTGTCAGTGACAGCAGTGGATTGTGAGGAGACAAGCGCTCGCTTAGAGGACCACTTGGATGTAGGCGAGCGACAGTCAGACTTTTTAGTAGTCAGGGACTTCTTTATTTGAGCAGATAAATCGTCCGCACACGGCGGGTTAGCTGCAGGGACCACAAACGGTTGCACCGGCATTGGGGGTCCCATAGGGGGTGTTAGTTTATGAACTAGCGTATGCAGAAGCGTGGAAAAAGCGGCCCATGGCGGGTCATTATTTGCCCCCGTTGCCACCGTCCCACTGGGGGGCAAGGTGCCCCCAGAACCAGAGCCCAAAGCTGCTATATTCTCCTCATAGGTATCTGCGGCTTCAGCAACACCGGCAGTGTGTTCAGCCCCAGAACCGTTACCCTCAGAAGCAGACATGTTATAACTTGCAGTATCAGGTAACACAGTACAATTTGTCAGCAGCACAAAACCTCTAGCTCAAACCCCTGCGCAGTGTAGTCCGCACCAGCAGAGATAAAGGAGAGATATGGTGACTAAATCACAGAGAAAAATACGTAATACAGTATATCTGTGTGAAAATCCTATGTTAGATAAAACCTGACGCACCAAGCCCCCTCAGGTTATAGAATATAGGGATAGCAGGTTGAGTGAAAGACACGAAATGCACACACAAATAGTCACAGTCTGTACAATGCAGAGGTTATTACTAACAATAATACTGCACTGGACTAGCTTACACAGCTATATAACAATAGATATAACAGTACACAGTAAGAACTGGATGTATATCACAGGGTAATTGTACTAGGAAACCCTGACTAAGTGCACTCTTTCTTAACTAACACTGACTAAAAAAGGCAGGTAGAATACTTAAGTTACAAACAGGCAACAATGTCTGATCCTACTCAAATAGGCGCCACCTCATTAATGTGCTCCCAACACACAAGAGAAAATAATGTAAAATGTATATACATTCCTTATGATCGTTCCATGAATCTCTTCATCCACATCAAGATATTGCATATAATTAACTCCACATGTGGGAAGAAACACATAAACTTTTCATGTGTAGTACAGTAAATTTAATGTGACATCATACAGAAAATAACATAGAAATAAATGTTCCACGGTGGTGTCCCTAGGGGACTGAACAATTACCAGATTGGGTGGAGAACTGATGGAAAGCAGTTCTCAATAAAGCTCTTATTAGTTGGTCCAAAGGAAAAGCCACCCGGGTAGGCAGAAACTCAGGAACAATACTGTCAATCTGGCTAGCATCCAGTACCTTCAGGGCAGCTCCGGAAACCAGGGTCCTCTGACACAGTTCACCAGAATACTTAAGTGTCTTGTAAAGTCACAGCGCTGACAACCAGGTGGCTTTACATAGGAGGATTTGCCCAAGCATTCCCAGGAACAGTGAGCTGAGGGATAATGGCGCCACAGACACTGCCAGGGAGTGAGGGAGAGACAGATATGCAGCTCCAGGGTGGGAACATTTGCGGGAAATGGCGCCCTGGGGCTGGGGCTCCAGGTCTAAGCCTTATCCCCTCTGCTGGCAAAACCACCGGGTACTGCGGGCTACTTGTAAAAAAGGTTTAGAGAGAAAACCTGACCTGCACCCATGCCCTGGTGATCTAGTGGGATCGCCTGTACTGCCACAGTGTCCACCGGCCGTGCCGGATCGCGATAAAGTGCGGGTCCCACTTACCTCCTCCCGAAGTGTGGCCACGCGATCCCGGAGAGCCCCAGCCGTGTGTGACTAACTTGGAAGAAAACCAGAGCCTCCTGCTGTAGGTATCTGGCAACCAGCGCACGGAAGTGTACAGCGCCGCTGGGGGAGAGATGGAGCTGCAGCAGGCAATGTCTACTGACATCCAGCACAATCTGTGCCTCTGCTGCAGCCCTTGTAGTCTTCTTTTTTCTACAGAAAAAGCTTTTTCTAGAGCTGCTGTGAGCAGCTCTTCCTGTTACATGCTTGCACTGCAAGCACCAACTACAAACTGAGCTCCTGTGCACGGAGGCGGGGTGATATAGGAGGCGGCGCTATGCATCTTGGGAAGAAGGTCAAAGCTTTTGAGCCTGTTGGTGCTTCGGATCAAGATCCTACTCTACACCCCTATGTCTATCCTTGTGGAGCCCAGTGTACCCCGCAGCAGAAAGTTTGTTAGTAATAGTTCAAAAATTGAAACGCATTGTCAAATATCAGTCAATATAATATTTTTTTTACAATCAATAAAATTACATTAAAATAAATTTAAAATAAAAAGTAAATACAGACATCTGCTTATTTGTATAAATCTGTAGGAAAAACAAATTCAGCTGACTATATTAATTGCTATTTGATAGCCCTCATCTATGAAACCCAAGCAATCTGAAGATGCACTAATTATATATTAGTGTTACTCTGGTAATTAATAAAATAACACAGAAAAATCACAGAATTATCTATCTATATATAATGTGACATGAAATCACATATAGAAGATGAAAAGTCCAACACTCTTTATCACCAGCACAGCCAGGTCATACACAAGGATTGCAGTTGAGGTACAGTATAGTTCAGTGACCCTGACAATACCACTCCCCCTTCTGGATGCTAGTCACCATCGGAAACAAAGACCTTGTGCCCTGAACACACACTTAAAGGCTGATCACAGGTACAGGTTAATTAATTAGCCTAGCTCCTGGCTGACAACTGATTGAGGCAACACTTGGACTGGACCCTTCAGTACTGCTGCTTTTGCTGCTAAACCTGGGATATCTGGACATTCCACATTAACTTCATGTGGAATTATGCTGTCCCTGCCAATATACATATTATATATATATATATATATATATATATATATATATTTATTTTAGAGATGTGCGGCAGGCACTTTTCGTGTTTTGGTGTGTTTTGGTTTTGGATCTGGATCCCCGCTCATGTTTTGGATCTGGATTGGTTTTGCCAAAACCACCCTCTAGGGTTTTGGATCTGGATGATTTTAGAAAAAAACATAAACACAGCTAAAATCACAGAATTCGGGGGTAATTTTGATCCTATGGTATTATTAACCTCAATAACATTAATTTCCACTCATTTCCAGTCTATTCTGAACACCTCACTATATTGTTTTTATGCCAAAAGGTTGCACCGAGGTAGCTGGATGACTTTGCTAAGCGACACAAGTATGCGGCCCATCTAGGAGTTGCACTGCATTGTCAGACAGGATGGCAGTTTTAAAAACTAGGCCCCAAACAGCACATCATGCAAAGAAGAAAAAGAGGTGCAATGAGGTAGCTGGATGACTTTGCTAAGTGACACAAGTGTGCGGGACAAACACCTGGCCCATCTAGGAGTGGCATTGCAGTGTCTGACAGGATGGCAGATTTAAAAAATAGGCCCCAAACAGCACATCACGCAAAGAAGAAAAAGAGGTAGCTGCATGACTTTGCTAAGTGACACAAGTGTGCGGCACAAATACCTGGCCCATCTAGGAGTGGCACTGCAGTGTCAGACAGGATGGCAGATTTTAAAAAATAGGCCCCAAACAGCACACAATGCAAAGAAGAAAAAAAAGAGGTGCACCGACGTTGCGGGATGGCTCAGCTAAGCGACACAAGTGTGTGGAACAAACACCTGGCCCATCTAGTAGTTGCACTGCAGTGTCAGACAGGATGGCATATTTTAAAAAATAGGCCCCAAACAGCACATGATGCAAAGAAAAAAGAGGTGCACCAAGGTTGCTGGATGGGTAAGCTAAGTATGAGAAGCTGAGCCACCAGTCATGATTATAGGTCAAGGCCTCAGCCTTTCCTTGCCACTTCATGTAGCGAATGGATTTTACATGCCCTCTATGACATTGGGAATTGGCCTTAGCAACGACGTTGGCGGAACTGCATCGTCAACGTCATGACTGGTGGCAGCAGCTTCAGCAGTAGTACTAGGAACTGGAAGTGGGGGTGTAGTATGTGTTGCTGGCAGTCGGGCTCCCCGGCGACCAGCATACCGGCGCTGGAATCCCGACCGCCGGCAACAAACAATTGTTTGTGTATTGTTAGGGGGTGCTACCACAGATCATGTAATGATACAAGATAAGGGAAAAAGAAGAGGAGAGAAAAGGGATCTCTCTTCGGTGCACTAAAATCTAAAATTTTACTTTTATTCATTATTTATTTATTAAAATAAATGACACATTATGCTTAGACGTGTCTTGCCAATGAACTAGTATGCAAAATATTAAACTCAAAAATAACAAATATGTGTAAGTGTGACAACACTGTGATATATAGACAAAAAAGAAAAAAAGAGAAAATAAGATTTTAAACCTACCGGTAAATCTAGTCCGTAGAGGATGCTGGGGACTCCGTAAGGACCATGGGGTATAGACGGGCTCCGCAGGAGACATGGGCACTATAAAGAACTTTAGAATGGGTGTGCACTGGCTCCTCCCCCTATACCCCTCTTCCAGACCTCAGTTAGAGAAACTGTGCCCAGAGGAGACAGACAGTACGAGGAAAGGATTTTGTTAATCCAAGGGCAAGATTCATACCAGCCCACACCATCCACACCGTATAACCTGGAATATACGAACCAGTCAACAGTATGAAACAAACAGCATCAGTCAGAGACTGGTCTCAACTGTAACATAACCCTTATGTAAGCAATAACTATATACAAGTCTTGCAGAATTTAGTCCGCACTGGGATGGGCGCCCAGCATCCTCTACGGACTAGGAGAAAAAGATTTACCGGTAGGTTTAAAATCTTATTTTCTCTTACGTCCTAGAGGATGCTGGGGACTCCATAAGGACCATGGGGATTATACCAAAGCTCCAGACCTGGCGGGAGAGTGCGGATGACTCTGCAGCACCGATTGAGCAAACAGTAGGTCCTCATTAGCCAAGTTATCAAACTTGTAGAATTTAGCAAAAGTGTTTGAACCTGACCAAGTCACCGCTCGGCAAAGCTGTAATGCTGAGACGCCTCGGGCAGCCGCCCAAGAAGAGCCCACCTTCCTAGTGGAATGGGCCTTTACTGAATTTGGTAACGGCAATCCAGCTGTAGAATGAGCCTGCTGAATCGTGTTACAGATCCAGCGAGCAATAGTTTGCTTAGAAGCAGGAGCGCCAACCTTGTTGGCTGCATACAGGACAAACAGAGCCTCTGTTTTCCTAACCCGAGCTGTCCTGGCTACATAAATTTTCAAGGCCCTGACTACATCCAGGGACTTGGAATCCTCCAAGTCACCTGTAGCCACAGGCACCACAATAAGTTGGTTCATATGAAACAATGAAACCACCTTAGGGAAAAATTGAGGACGAGTCCGCAATTCTGCTCTATCCACATGAAAAATCAGATAGGGGCTTTTGTGAGACAAAGCCGCCAACTCAGACACCCGCCTTGCAGATGCCAAGGCCAACAACATGACCACCTTCCAAGTGAGAAATTTTAATTCCACCGTTTGAAGTGGCTCAAACCAGTGAGATTTCAGGAACTGTAACACCACGTTAAGGTCCCATGGTGCCACTGGAGGCACAAAAGGAGGCTGTATGTGCAGCACTCCCTTTACAAAAGTCTGGACTTGTGGGAGAGAAGCCAATTTCTTCTGAAAGAAAATTGATAGGGCCTAAATCTGTACCTTAATGGAGAAAGTGGAGAAAACGGCCCAGATGGAAAACTTCCGCAGGAGCATTCTTGAGTAGGGATGACTTCTTCCGGAATGCCCTTCCCAGCTAGGATTCGGCGTTCAACCGCCATGCCGTCAAACGCAGCCGCGGTAAGTCTTGGAACAGACAGGGACCCTGTTGCAACAGGTCCCCTCTGAGAGGAAGAGGCCACGGATCTTCTGTGAGCATTTCCTGAAGATCCGAATACCAGGACCTTCGAGGCCAATCTGGAACAATGAGTATTGTCTGCACTCTTTTTCTTCATATGATTCTCAATATCTTTGAGATGAGTGGAAGAGGAGGGAACACATAGACCGACTGAAACACCCACGGTGTCACCAGGGCGTCCACTGCTACTGCCTGAGGGTCCCTTGACCTGGCACAATACCTCCGTAGCTTCTTGTTGAGACGTGACGCCATCATGTCTATTTGCAGAAGCCCCCACAGACCTGTTATCTCTGCAAAGACTCCTTGATGAAGTCCCCACTCCCCTGGATGGAGATTGTGTCTGCTGAGGAAATCTGCTTCCCAGTTGTCCACTCACGGAATGAAGACTGCTGTCAAAGTGCTTACATGATTTTCCGCCCAGCGAAGAATCCTGGTGGCTTCCGTCATTGCCACTCTGCTTCTTGTTCCACCTTGGCGGTTTACATGAGCCACGGCTGTGACGTTGTCTGACTGAATCAGAACCGGTAGATCGCGAAGAAGATTCTCTGCCTGACGCAGGCAGTTGTATATGGCCCTCAATTCCAGTACGTTGATGTGTAGACAAGCCTCCTGGCTTGGCCATAGTCCCTGGAAGTTTCTTCCTTGTGTGACTGCTCCCCATCCTCGGAGGCTCGCGTCCGTGGTCACCAGAACCCAGTCTTGAATGCCGAACCTGCGACCCTCTAAAAGGTGAGCACTCTGCAGCCACCACAGGAGAGACACCCTGGCCCTGGGGGACAGGCTGATCTTTTGATGAATGTGTAGATGGGACCCGGTCTACTTGTCCAGAAGGTCCCACTGAAAAGTCCTCGCATGCAACCTGCCGAAGGGAATGGCCTCGTAAGACGCCACCATTTTCCACAGAACTCACGTGCAGTGATAGACCAACACACTTTTCGGTTTCAACAGGTCCCTGACCAAGTTCTGGAGTTCCTGGGCTTTTTCCACCGGGAGAAAAACCCTCTTTTGTTCCGTGTCTAGAATCATGCCCAAGAAAGTCAACCGGGTCGTTGGAAACAACTGTGACTTTGGTAGATTGAGAATCCAGCCGTGTTGCTGCAGCACGCTTAGGGAGAGCAACACGCTTTTCAGCAATTGTTCTCTCGATCTCGCTTTTATCAGGAGATCGTCCAAGTACGGGATAATTGTGACACCCTGCCTGCGCAGGAGCACCATCATTTCCGCCATTACCTTGGTGAAAATCCTCAGGGCCGTGGAAAGCCCAAACGGCAACGTCTGAAACTGGTAATGAGAGTCCTGTACAGCGAATCTCAGGTACGCCTGATGAGGCGGATATATGGGGACATGAAGGTATGCATCATTTATGTCTAGTGATACCATAAAATCCCCCCCTTCCAGGCTGGCGATAACCGCCCTGAGCGATTCCATCTTGAATTTTAACCTTTTCAAGTACAGGTTTAGGGATTTTAAAGATAGAATGGGTCTGACCGAGCCATCCGGTTTCGGGACCACAAACAGGGTTGAATAGTACCCCTTCCTCTGTTGAAGTTGGAGAACCTTGACAACCACTTGTTGATGACACAGTTTTTGAATTGCAGCTAAAACTACCTCCCTTTCTGGGGAAGAAGCTGGTAAGGCCAATTTGAAAAACCGGTGAGGAGGCACGTCTTCGAATTCCAGATTGTAACCCTGGGATACAATTTCCATTGCCCAGGGATCCACCTCTGATTGTACCCAGACGTGGCTGAAGAGTCGAAGACGTGCCCCCACCGGGGCGGACTCCCTCAGTGGAGCCCCAGCGTCATGCGGTGTATTTAGTAGAAGCCGGGGAGGACTTCTGCTCCTGGGAACTAGCCGTAGCCGGCAGTTTTTTACCTCTACCTTTACCTCTGGCGAGAAAGGAAGATCCCCGACCTCTTCTGGACTTATGCGACCGAAAGGACTGCATCTGATATTGTGGCGTTTTCTTTTGCTGTGAGGAAACATAAGGTAAAAAAGTAGATTTACCTGCAGTAGCCGTGGAAACCAGGTCCGTGAGACCTTCCCCAAATAAGTCCTCACCCTTGTAAGGCAAAACCTCCATATGCCTCTTTGAGTCGGCATCACCCGTCCATTGGCGGGTCCACAGGGCTCGCCTGGCAGAAATCGCCATGGCGATGGCTCTCGAACCCAGCAGGCCAACGTCTCTCTGAGCATCTCTCATGTGTAGGACTGCGTCTTTAATGTGACCCAAGGTCAATAAAATGGTATCCCTATCCAGGGTATCAATGTCAGCTGACAAGGTATCTGTCCAAGCTGCTACAGCGCTACAAACCCAAGCCGACGCTATTGCCGGTCTGAGCAAGGCACCTGTATGTGTATAAATTGACTTCAAAGTAGTTTCCTGCCTGCGATTAGCAGTATCCCTGAGGGCTGCTATATCTGGAGACGGCAGCGCCACCTTTTTGGACAAATGCGTTAACGCCTTGTCTACTCTGGGCGAGGATGTTGTGTCATGGAGAATGCCCACCTGGAAAAAGAGAGAAGCGTGATAATATGTTCCTGGCAGACATTGATACTTAGAAAAGACAAAGGTGCAACGTCGGGCATGATAATGACTTTACCTAACTCTAATATCTATTTACAAGCTATCTTATCTATCTATATATATATATATATATATATATATATATATAGCAGAAGAAATCAGGTGGCACTCACAGACTTGTAGCTTGTGGAATCAAACTTCACGCAGTGAAGATGTTTAATGACAACACTGTTTTGTCATTAAACATCTTCACTGCGTGAAGTTTGATTCCACAAGCTACAAGTCTGTGAGTGCCACCTGATTTCTTCTGCTATATACAGGTGGGCCAGCAAGGTCCACAAGGAAGGGCACCACAGCAAGCTGTTTTGGATGAGTGCCGGGGCAGTTGTTTGGGTATATATATAAATATATATATATATATATATATATATATATATATATCATATCTTACCTTTAAGCTTATCTAATTACAATCTTTCTTATCTATATATATCTATCTTATCTTAACTATAATATTATCTATTTACAATTATCTTACCTATCTATCATCATTATCATGCTCGGTTTTGCAGGGGTGAGCAGGTGACTGGTGCTGTGGTGGGATGGGGTGACTGGTGCTGTGGTGGATTGGGGTGCTACTACTAATACCTTACGCACAGCACTACATACCCCTAACCCACTCCTTGTCCCCAGAATGGCATATCTGCTATCTGTCTTTGCCCCTATCCTATTGCCCTATTTTTGAAGCATCGATGTATACCAGTGAAATATTATCAGTAATTAATAATCATTAATTACCTGTCCTGGGTCTTTTTCTGCTGTAGTTCACCTTTGATCATTGCCGTGAAAAGTTTGGAGTCAAGGTGGCCTCGCAATAGGCAAGGATGTAGCTTGCTTGATGTTCCCCACACATGTTGCGTCATGGAGAATTCCCACCTGGAAAAGAGAGAAGCGTGATAATATGTTCCTGGCAGACATTGATACGTAGAAAAGACAGAGGTGCAACGTTGGGCATGATAATGATTTTATCTTAACTCTAATATTATATATTTACAAGCAATCTTATCTATATATATATATATATATATATATATATATTTACCTTTGAGCTTATCTAATTACAATCTATCTTATCTATATCTATCTATCTTATCTTAACTATAATATTATCTATTTACAATTATCTTATCTATCTATCATCATTTTCATGCTCGGTGTTGCAGGGGTGAACAGGTGACTGGTGCTGTGGCGGATTGGGATGACTGGTGCTGTTGCGAATTGGGGGGGCACTACTAATACCTTACGCACAGCACTACATACCTCTAACCCCCTCCTTGCACCCAGAATGGCCTATCTGCTATCTGTCTTTGCCCCTTACCTATTGCCCCATTTTTGAAGCATCGATGTATACCAGAGAAATATTATCAGTAAATAATAATCATTAATTACCTGTCCTGGACCTTCTTCTGCTGTAGTTCACCTTTGATTGTTGCCGTGAGAAGTTTGCTGTCAAGGTGGCCTCGCAATAGGCAGGGATGTAGCTTGCTTGATGTTCCCCACACATGTTGCGTCATGGAGAATGCCCACCTGGAAAAAGAGAGAAGCGTGATAATATGTTCCTGGCAGACATTGATACTTAGAAAAGACAAAGGTGCAAAGTCGGGCATGATAATGATTTTATCTTAACTCTAATATCTATTTACAAGCTATCTTACCTATATATATATATATATATATATATATATATATATATATATATATATATAAATGTGATGATGGTGTCCGGCACTCAAAGCAATATAATGATGTACGTGCTGCGGTGCCCTCCGTGAGGGAATGGTGTCCCACTAGATACTTCCAAGGGTTGAGCAGGCGGCACTCAGCAGTCTGATTTCAATGTAAACTTTTATTCAACGACCGACATGTTTCGGAGTTTCCTCCGTCCTCAGGGCAGTAATAACAATTGTGCAAAAACACACTGACTTAAATCCCCACCAAAATCAAAATCATAATAAGCTCTGATGGCACTCACCTGCTCCACTGCACGCCGACGATGCCGCTCTCCCGGTGCGCTGCCGCGTCTCGCGGGTGACGTCATCATGGCGCGCCGTGTCGCAGGGAGCATCCATAGAAACCAGGACGCCAATACACTGCGTCCATAGAGCCGCCCGTTGTTACTGGCTGTAACTGATAAAATCAAAATTAAACAGAGTGAAACATAAACATAATATAAAAACAGGCACTGACATGAATAACTCGTGAGTCCCTTCATGTTGATAGCTGTAATGTTACACCAAAGTACGTACTAATGGTGCCATACTGGCTTATAGTAAACACTAAAGACAAATATAATGTACTAAACTAGTGTTGATAAATAGAAACCACAAAGCCTTTGGTATAATTACATAAAACATTGCAAACCCAGATTCTCGTTAAGGCCCTTAGGGGAAATAGTCCCCAATGAAAATATCCATCTGGATTCCTTTTGCATAAGGGTCCTATTCCTATCACCCCCCCTATGTGACTTGGGTACATGGTCTATTAGAATAGCCCTAATGGATGCAACATTATGTTTGGCCACTAAGCAGTGTCGGGCAAAGGGCTGCTCACTCTGCCCCTTCTCATACGCTTTCTTGATGGCACTGCGGTGTAGGGCCATACGTTCCCTGAATTGGCGAATTGTTTTGCCAATATAGGCCAACCCACACGGGCAAATTAAAAGATAAACTACATGTGTTGTAGTGCACGTAAGTCTATGTTGTATTTTTATTTTACGGCCAGTATGTGGATGGTTGAACGTGGGGCCTGACATAAGGGTGTTACATGTTGCACATCCCAAACAACGATAACAGCCTAATTTTTGTCTCAAAAAATGAGACTCCTTGAGCTTGGTAAGATTAGTAACATCAAGCTTCATAACCAGGTCACCCAGATTTTTACCACGGGTATAGCAAGGCATGATACGTGTCTCCGCTAAAGATGACATATTGTGATCTGTCTGAATGATAGGCCACATTTGTTTGGCCTTTCGTATCACTCTCTTACTGGCAGTAGTGTGGGTGTTAACCCAGGCTAGTCTATTATGATCATTAGAGGCTTTTAAAGGTTGTAAGGTGTGCATACGTGGTATCTTTAAGACCTTTGCTTTAGCCGCCTGTAACTCTCGCAGTGGGTAACCTCAGTGCGCAAATTTAGTCAGCATGTTATCTAATGCCACCACTGTTTCTTGAGGATCTGAGGTAATCCGTCTCACTCGTAGGAACTGAGAGTACGGTAACCCTTGCTTAAGTGCTAATGGGTGGAAGCTTTGATGGCTAAGGAGCATATTGCGATCCGTGGGCTTAATGTAGATGGCCGTAGATATCTTATGGTTAGAGCAAGAGATGAGGACATCAAGGTAATTAATACTGGCCTCATCTATGACATATGTGTATTTGACCACTTGTGATGTCGAATTATGGCTCTCCCACAGGTCCACAAGCTCCTCCCTGGTGCCTCCCCAGAAGACGATTAAATCGTCTATATACCGTTTATAGTATATCAAATGCTGCGTAACTGCAGTGTTCAAATAGAACATCTGTTGTTCCACCTGATACATAAAGGCATTGGCGTACGATGGGGCCACAGCCGACCCCATCGCACAACCAGCCTGCTGTAAAAAGAATATTCCATTGAAGATAAAGTAATTGCGACTCAATACCATATACAGTAATTTCAAGAACACTCCTAAATCAGGACCTTTATACAATTCATTGTCCTGCAGTAGCAGACGCACTGCCTCAACACCCGCATCATGTGGAATGCAGGTGTAAAGACTAGTGACGTCTGCACTGCAGAGCAAGGTGTGTGGTGGCAAGCTATCCAGGTTCTGCATCTGTACCAACAATGCAGTGGTGTCCTTAAGGTAGGACGGGATAGCTTGGACACATGGATTCAAATAGGCATCCAGAAATACTGATACCGGATGGTACAATGAGCCACGTGCCGACACAATGGGTCGGCCTGGGGGATCCTCTAGTGACTTATGTACCTTCGGGACCGTGTAAAACAGGGGTACCCTAGGGAAATCAACCAAAAGCGCCTGCTTAACTTCAACTGAAATGAGAGACTGGTCACAGACCCCCTGCAAATAATGATCTAATTCGCTTTTATATTCAGCAGTGGGGTCCCTGGTAAGTTTAGTGTAAGTAGCTGTGTCACTAAGCTGACGGTCACATTCTTTGATGTATGCCGTCAAATCCTGAACCACTATGGCACCCCCTTTGTCAGCTTTGCGGACTACTATGTCCGTACGATCAGCTAGACCTTTTAAAATCTTGTGCTCTCCCCTAGATAAATTACTAAATGGAGTAATGCTAGGCAGAGTACCCTCCCTTTCTACCATCCTAAGGAAGGTTTTAATGGAAGGATTCAAACTGGGGGGGTCAAAACTGGAACCAGGCATAATTTTACGTAATTGTGAAGGTATCAATTGACACAAGTCATTAGAAGGTCTAGAGTTGAAGAACTCTTTGCGTCTCAAAGTTCGACCAAGGCGATGGACTTCCACTTTCCAAGTGAGTGGGTCCGGGTCTCTGGCTGGCACAAAAGACAATCCCTTAGCTAGTAAGCGATATTCTTGATCGGACAAGGGTGTAGAAGACAGGTTGAAGATAAGTTCCTTCAGGCTCGCGGAGGATTTTGTCCTGAGGATCCTTTGATTTTGCTGTGAGCGCCTCGTCCTTGTCCTCTTCCTCGTCCTTTGGGAGGGGTTTTGTTGGCCCGTGTCGATCTCACCCCTGCCGGTTGTTCTAAAGGGATATGTGTCTCACGAGATTGATTGGATGAAGAAGCCGCCTCTGAATCACTAGCCGACGTGCTTGTACCTGGTGCTGTGTCCCTGTATTTTCTAAAGGGAACTCTCCGTTTAGAGAAATGTTGACCTTGGTTAGGGGTAGCGTTACCTAGCCATGGGTAAACTTGTCGTTGTGTGTAGTCTCTCTGGACCTTGACAAGCTTTTCCTTTTTAAAGCGGATCAAATTTTGTCGGTACTGTTCAATTTGAGTGGTCAATTTGTTGACCCAATCGTTGTTAGAATCAGACACCAGTGTCAGTTGAAGTTAAGCAGGCGCTTTTGGTTGATTTCCCTAGGGTACCCCTGTTTTACACGGTCCCGAAGGTACATAAGTCACTAGAGGATCCCCCAGGCCGACCCATTGTGTCGGCACGTGGCTCATTGTACCATCCGGTATCAGTATTTCTGGATGCCTATTTGAATCCATGTGTCCAAGCTATCCCGTCCTACCTTAAGGACACCACTGCATTGTTGGTACAGATGCAGAACCTGGATAGCTTGCCACCACACACCTTGCTCTGCAGTGCAGACGTCACTAGTCTTTACACCTGCATTCCACATGATGCGGGTGTTGAGGCAGTGCGTCTGCTACTGCAGGACAATGAATTGTATAAAGGTCCTGATTTAGGAGTGTTCTTGAAATTACTGTATATGGTATTGAGTCGCAATTACTTTATCTTCAATGGAATATTCTTTTTACAGCAGGCTGGTTGTGCGATGGGGTCGGCTGTGGCCCCATCGTACGCCAATGCCTTTATGTATCAGGTGGAACAACAGATGTTCTATTTGAACACTGCAGTTACGCAGCATTTGATATACTATAAACGGTATATAGACGATTTAATCGTCTTCTGGGGAGGCACCAGGGAGGAGCTTGTGGACCTGTGGGAGAGCCATAATTCGACATCACAAGTGGTCAAATACACATATGTCATAGATGAGGCCAGTATTAATTACCTTGATGTCCTCATCTCTTGCTCTAACCATAAGATATCTACGGCCATCTACATTAAGCCCACGGATCGCAATATGCTCCTTAGCCATCAAAGCTTCCACCCATTAGCACTTAAGCAAGGGTTACCGTACTCTCAGTTCCTACGAGTGAGACGGATTACCTCAGATCCTCAAGAAACAGTGGTGGCATTAGATAACATGCTGACTAAATTTGCGCACTGAGGTTACCCACTGCGAGAGTTACAGGCGGCTAAAGCAAAGGTCTTAAAGATACCACGTATGCACACCTTACAACCTTTAAAAGCCTCTAATGATCATAATAGACTAGCCTGGGTTAACACCCACACTACTGCCAGTAAGAGAGTGATACGAAAGGCCAAACAAATGTGGCCTATCATTCAGACAGATCACAATATGTCATCTTTAGCGGAGACACGTATCATGCCTTGCTATACCCGTGGTAAAAATCTGGGTGACCTGGTTATGAAGCTTGATGTTACTAATCTTACCAAGCTCAAGGAGTCTCATTTTTTGAGACAAAAATTAGGCTGTTATCGTTGTTTGGGATGTGCAACATGTAACACCCTTATGTCAGGCCCCACGTTCAACCATCCACATACTGGCCGTAAAATAAAAATACAACATAGACTTACGTGCACTACAACACATGTAGTTTATCTTTTAATTTGCCCGTGTGGGTTGGCCTATATTGGCAAAACAATTCGCCAATTCAGGGAACGTATGGCCCTACACCGCAGTGCCATCAAGAAAGCGTATGAGAAGGGGCAGAGTGAGCAGCCCTTTGCCCGACACTGCTTAGTGGCCAAACATAATGTTGCATCCATTAGGGCTATTCTAATAGACCATGTACCCAAGTCACATAGGGGGGGTGATAGGAATAGGACCCTTATGCAAAAGGAATCCAGATGGATATTTTCATTGGGGACTATTTCCCCTAAGGGCCTTAACGAGAATCTGGGTTTGCAATGTTTTATGTAATTATACCAAAGGCTTTGTGGTTTCTATTTATCAACACTAGTTTAGTACATTATATTTGTCTTTAGTGTTTACTATAAGCCAGTATGGCACCATTAGTACGTACTTTGGTGTAACATTACAGCTATCAACATGAAGGGACTCACGAGTTATTCATGTCAGTGCCTGTTTTTATATTATGTTTATGTTTCACTCTGTTTAATTTTGATTTTATCAGTTACAGCCAGTAACAACGGGCGGCTCTATGGACGCAGTGTATTGGCGTCCTGGTTTCTATGGATGCTCCCTGCGACACGGCGCGCCATGATGACGTCACCCGCGAGACGCGGCAGCGCACCGGGAGAGCGGCATCGTCGGCGTGCAGTGGAGCAGGTGAGTGCCATCAGAGCTTATTATGATTTTGATTTTGGTGGGGATTTAAGTCAGTGTGTTTTTGCACAATTGTTATTACTGCCCTGAGGACGGAGGAAACTCCGAAACATGTCGGTCGTTGAATAAAAGTTTACATTGAAATCAGACTGCTGAGTGCCGCCTGCTCAACCCTTGGAAGTATATATATATATATATATCTTATCTTACATTTAAGCTTATCTAATTACAATCTATCTTATCTATATATATATATATATATATATATATCTTAACTATAATATTATCTATTTACAATGATGTTATCTATCTATCTTTCTGTCATCATTATCATGCTTGGTGTTGCAGGGGTGAGCAGGTGACTGGTGCTGTGGTGCGATGCGGTAACTGGTGCTGTGGCAGATTGGGGTGCCACTACTAATACCTTACGCACAGCAATACATACCCCTAACCCACTCCTTGCCCCCAGAATGGCCTATCTGCTATCTGTCTTTGCCCCTTCCCTATTGCTCTATTTTTGAAGCATCGATGTATACCAGTGAAATATTATCAGTAATTAATAATCATTAATTACCTATCCTGGGTCTTCTTCTGCTGTAGTTCACCTTTGATTGTTGCCGTGAGAAATTTGGAGTCAAGGTGGCCTCGCAATAGGCAGGGATGTAGCTTGCTTGATGTTCCAGACACATGTTGCGTCATGGAGAATGCCCATCTGGAAAAAGAGAGAAGCGTGATAATATGTACCTGGCAGACATTGATACTTAGAAAAGACAGAGGTGAAATGTCGGGCTGATAATGACTGCCAGTTGTCCCTCAATTTCTTTAATGTAGTCGGAGAGGTTGAGGATGACCAATCCACCTCCCTTATCCGCAGGACGGAAGACCACATCTCGGTATGCTCCCAGCTGTTTGAGGGCTAATTGTTCAGCCTTGGAAAGGTTCCGATGTACTACAGGTGTCGCTGCTGTGTACTTGATGACCGAGTCATCCAAGAGTCTGGTAAATGATTGTATGGAAGGGTTGGTTGACGGGGGATCAAAGGTGGATTTGTGTCGCGTCTGATAAAATCTGTCACAGATTGAATTGCTAGTTGAGTCCTGTGAATTGGAGTTTTGGAAAAATTCCTGCAGTCTCAGCTTACGCGAGAAACGATGCAGGTCAACTTGCCACTGAAAGCTGTTGAATGGATTGGTTGGCACAAATGTGAGACCCTTCTCCAGAACTCTCAGTTCTATATCCGAGAAGGATCTGCTGGACAGGTTGAAGATTAGGGATTCTTTTTGGCTGTGCGCCCTTTTAATTCGCGCGCACTGCTTGCCCCTGCGGGTGGGCGTCCTCTTCTGCCTCGTTCTACTGGGGTGGCCGCAGGTGTCCCTAAAGGGACCGGCTGTACCCTGGATGACCCCTCCGAGTCCACGAAGGCACTCTCACTGTCGCTGTTTGATGTGCCGGCAGTAAACGACTTCTGTTCCCGTCGTCTTCTCCAGCTCTGTCGGCCTCTAGCATTGTAGGTGGTGTCTCGGCCACCTTCTCCCCCCATCAACCATCTGTATACTTTATTCAAGTCGTAATCCTCTTTGACTATTTGGTGTTTGTTGCGTTTAAATTTGATCAAATCCTTCCTGTAGTCGTCGCATTGTTTTTGTAATTTGGTAAGCCAGTCGTGGTTACAATCAGCCTGTAGGACGGTCTTATGCTCGGACTCAATTTTAGAGATCTTGTCTCTGGTCTGTCTCAATTCCCGGCCTGATTCTTCCACGACCAGCAGAATCAGGTCAAGACTGCACTTATTGAGTATGCCTACCCATTTCTTACAAAACTCGGGGTTGAATCGTCCGATGGTGGGGACGTTCCTTACCCTGAAGCCCCTGGGTATCAACTTTTCACGGTGGTACTCCGACAATGAGATTCCATGAAGCAGGTAATCACATTCGCGGCGTTTTAGTTTAAGTAATTGATGGTAGACGTCCTCAATGCCCCCTGTGCGTTCTGATGCACCTAATTGTTCCGTGAAACGGAGGCGCTCCGCGTCGTCATCCGTGAAACTGAAGGATTCACCCAGGACCGATTGCATCCCTCTGCATCCCGGTGTGTCATCATCGTGCCTTGAAGAAGATGCGCTCTCCATGTGTGGTGTAAAAAGGTTACTCTTATGGGTGTCTGGTGCTGGAGTGAACACCGCTGGGTGTGTGACTGGAAAACTCCACCTGGGCAAAAGGGTGCAATATGATGATGAACAAAAAATGGAAGTCACAAGGGGGGAGGTGCCTCGACCCCGGCTGGCAGACAGGTATGACCTGTATGCGCCAAAATGAATATATCCCAGATGGGACTGGCACTCTCCTGTCAGGCGTCAGGGACCTCGGTGCCTTCTGTGGTAAACATGCAGGATTCCAGAAAGAAACAGCGGCACTCGAGGATTTGGTAAAAGGTACAAAGTGTATTCGAAAAAAAGTTTACAGGGAGCCGACGTTTCGGGGCTCACATGCCCCTTTGTCAAGGTGTGTAACAGTGACTAGGTGTGAGTGCTTACCTTATATCCCCGTGGAGTCCGTCAGTGCACAGGTGTGTGGCCGGAGACGCGACGGAGCCACCGTACTTCCGGTCGCGGCTGGGTGACGTCAAAGTGAGTGCGCCCGTTACTATGGCAACTGGGACGCCAAGTGCCGTTCGCTGCAGCGGTGACGTAACTAGCATCAGTGCCCAACTAGAGAGAAAAAAAGTGCAAGTGTAAGATACTAGGAACCATAACACCTTGGGAACCAATCATCTCTATGGGACTCGAAGTGACCCGGGTGCAAGGGAGCCGGGGTGATACGTGGTGTATAGTAGAAGAACACGGTGGATGCTGGACCCCCCATGGCAAATGGATATGTGAGATCCAAGAGCCTGATGGGGGAAGCTGTTAAATAAGTCAGACTGCATGCCTGGGTTAAGGCTGCTAAACGTGCCAAACTGGCACTGAAACTAGTGATGCCCACCAGTGTTTAGAAACTAAGGCAATGCCCGTGGCAGAGTGGTGGAACTCCATATAAGGGTTTCAACACCATGAAGACGGCTGTGGGCCTGGGCAGTGCAATCAGGTGTGTAATGCCTGCATCCACCACGTCGAAAGGGCCAGGGGTGTCCTCACCTGAGGTGCGTGTGCTCGTACTGTGTGTCAAGCTAGGGATAGATGATACTGTATTGGTGTCACACAGACAGTGTTCAGGCAAACAAACGATACAATGCTGGACAGTTCATCGCTGGGTTATAGAAATATATTCCAGGAGAATTTCTCGTTCAGACCCCCTGGGCTGATGGTACCCAGTTCAAAAATCCATTTGGATTCTATGTGCAGCAATCTTCGATCTCTGTCTCCTCCTCGGATGCTGCGGGGTACGTGGTCGATGATCTGATGTTTTAAGTCGTTTAACGTGTGACCCATCTGCGCAAAATGTCTGGCCACGGGTTGTTCGGAGGGTTTGCCCGTCAGCGCCTGCTTAATTGCGGACCTGTGGAGGGCCATCCTTTCTCTAAAAGTTCTAATAGACTTGCCCACATATACTAGGTGGCACGGGCAGGTGAGTATATACACAATGTGTGTGGTTGTGCATGTCACCACATGTCTGATCTGATAGGTCCTTTCTTTGTGGGGGTGTTTGAAAACTGCCCCAGTGGTCATGTTATTACATGTGGTGCACTTGGGGCACCTGTAGCAACCGGGAGCCTTGGTAAGGAAAGTAGAGGGTCGTTGTACCTCATTCTGGAACCCCGTGATGTCCGAGTGCACGATGATGTCCTTTATGCTTTTGCCTCTGGTGAAGCATAACATAGGGCGCTTTTCTCTGAACACTGGAAGTTTCGTGTCGGAGGCCACTATAGGCCACAGGGCTCTGGCCGCTCTTTGGATCACTGGGCTTGCTGTACTGAACTGGTTCACAAATGGTATGACCGCTTTGTTCTTGCGAGCTGTTGGCGTCAATAAGGTTTCCCTCGGTATGGCCATGATCTCTTGTTTCTGTAACTGTAATTTATGGTAGTCATACCCCCTTTGTGTAAATTTGTCGACCATAACTTCCAATTCCCGGTCCAGGCTGGAACGGTCGCTGATGATCCTGGATGCCCTGATCATCTGTGATCTGGGGAGTCCATCTTTGAGGGGTCTTGGATGATGGCTGTTAGCCCTCAGTAAGACGTTCTTGTCCGTTGGTTTCGAGAATAGGCTGGTGGTTAATGTGCCGTCCTTGACAGTTATCCTGACGTCTAAGTAATTCACAGACTCTCTGCTGATGGTGTAGGTGTACTTAATTGTGGAGGGTCTGTTGTTAGCTTCCTCTATAAGTTGTTCAAATAGTGCCGCGTCTCCTGTCCAGAGCAAGAACAAGTCGTCTATATATCTGACGAACATCAGGATGTGCTGTGCTGCAGCTTGGTTGTCGAAGAACACCGCCTGTTCCTCCTGGAACATGAAGACGTTGGCAAATGATGGGGAGACATTGCTCCCCATCGCGCATCCCGTTCTCTGCCGGAAGAATCTGCCGTTAAACATGAAGAAGTTCCTTTTTAAAGTCAGCGAGAGAAGTTGCATGAAAAGCCCAATGTCAAGGGTGTCCATCTTCTCCTTTGTGAGATAATCATGCATGACTTGCAGACCCTCCTGGTGGGGGATGCTGGTGTAAAGGCTCTTAACGTCTATCACACACATAGATGTCCCTGGAGGAACCTGCCCGATGTTGTTGATCCGCTCCAGGAAGCTGGTGGTGTCTTTAATGTAGTTGTGATGTTTGACTATCAACGGTTGCAGGATCCCATCTAAAAATGTGGAAATGGGTTGAAAAATGGAGTCTCTTGCAGCAATAATAGGTCTGCCAGGCGGAGACGTGGCGTTCTTATGGATCTTGGGAACAACAAAAAAGAGGGGTACAAGTGGATGGTCCTGCTTGAGTGCCTCGCACAACTTTCCTGTTAGTAGACCATTGGACTTGGCCTGATTGAGAAGATGCTCCAGTTCCTGCTGGTACTCAGGAGTTGGGTCGTGGGACAGTTCCTCATATGTCTCGGGCTCTGCCAGTTGTCCCTCAATTTCTTTAATGTAGTCGGAGAGGTTGAGGATGACCAATCCACCTCCCTTATCCGCAGGACGGAAGACCACATCTCGGTATGCTCCCAGCTGTTTGAGGGCTAATTGTTCAGCCTTGGAAAGGTTCCGATGTACTACAGGTGTCGCTGCTGTGTACTTGATGACCGAGTCATCCAAGAGTCTGGTAAATGATTGTATGGAAGGGTTGGTTGACGGGGGATCAAAGGTGGATTTGTGTCGCGTCTGATAAAATCTGTCACAGATTGAATTGCTAGTTGAGTCCTGTGAATTGGAGTTTTGGAAAAATTCCTGCAGTCTCAGCTTACGCGAGAAACGATGCAGGTCAACTTGCCACTGAAAGCTGTTGAATGGATTGGTTGGCACAAATGTGAGACCCTTCTCCAGAACTCTCAGTTCTATATCCGAGAAGGATCTGCTGGACAGGTTGAAGATTAGGGATTCTTTTTGGCTGTGCGCCCTTTTAATTCGCGCGCACTGCTTGCCCCTGCGGGTGGGCGTCCTCTTCTGCCTCGTTCTACTGGGGTGGCCGCAGGTGTCCCTAAAGGGACCGGCTGTACCCTGGATGACCCCTCCGAGTCCACGAAGGCACTCTCACTGTCGCTGTTTGATGTGCCGGCAGTAAACGACTTCTGTTCCCGTCGTCTTCTCCAGCTCTGTCGGCCTCTAGCATTGTAGGTGGTGTCTCGGCCACCTTCTCCCCCCATCAACCATCTGTATACTTTATTCAAGTCGTAATCCTCTTTGACTATTTGGTGTTTGTTGCGTTTAAATTTGATCAAATCCTTCCTGTAGTCGTCGCATTGTTTTTGTAATTTGGTAAGCCAGTCGTGGTTACAATCAGCCTGTAGGACGGTCTTATGCTCGGACTCAATTTTAGAGATCTTGTCTCTGGTCTGTCTCAATTCCCGGCCTGATTCTTCCACGACCAGCAGAATCAGGTCAAGACTGCACTTATTGAGTATGCCTACCCATTTCTTACAAAACTCGGGGTTGAATCGTCCGATGGTGGGGACGTTCCTTACCCTGAAGCCCCTGGGTATCAACTTTTCACGGTGGTACTCCGACAATGAGATTCCATGAAGCAGGTAATCACATTCGCGGCGTTTTAGTTTAAGTAATTGATGGTAGACGTCCTCAATGCCCCCTGTGCGTTCTGATGCACCTAATTGTTCCGTGAAACGGAGGCGCTCCGCGTCGTCATCCGTGAAACTGAAGGATTCACCCAGGACCGATTGCATCCCTCTGCATCCCGGTGTGTCATCATCGTGCCTTGAAGAAGATGCGCTCTCCATGTGTGGTGTAAAAAGGTTACTCTTATGGGTGTCTGGTGCTGGAGTGAACACCGCTGGGTGTGTGACTGGAAAACTCCACCTGGGCAAAAGGGTGCAATATGATGATGAACAAAAAATGGAAGTCACAAGGGGGGAGGTGCCTCGACCCCGGCTGGCAGACAGGTATGACCTGTATGCGCCAAAATGAATATATCCCAGATGGGACTGGCACTCTCCTGTCAGGCGTCAGGGACCTCGGTGCCTTCTGTGGTAAACATGCAGGATTCCAGAAAGAAACAGCGGCACTCGAGGATTTGGTAAAAGGTACAAAGTGTATTCGAAAAAAAGTTTACAGGGAGCCGACGTTTCGGGGCTCACATGCCCCTTTGTCAAGGTGTGTAACAGTGACTAGGTGTGAGTGACGGCTGTACCTACCTCTGTGTCGTCAGTGCACTCGTCGTCCATAAGTAATATAATAATACTATACTATCCATCCATCTACATTGTATACCTGTGGTGGCTTTTTTTTCTTCATACTAGTTTAGCAGTCTGCTGACAGTGTCCACCAGGTCCGTTATTATTATACATTATATATATATATAGCAGTACGGTAGGCCACGGCTGTACCTACCTCTGTGTCGTCAGTGCACTCGTCGTCCATAAGTAATATAATACTATACTATCCATCCATCTACATTGTATACCTGTGGTGGCTTTTTTTTTCTTCATACTAGTTTAGCAGTCTGCTGACAGTGTCCACCAGGTCCGTTATTATTATACAGTATATTATATATATATATAGCAGTACGGTAGGCCACGGCTGTACCTACCTCTGTGTCGTCAGTGCACTCGTCGTCCATAAGTAATATAATACTATACTATCCATCCATCTACATTGTATACCTGTGGTGGCTTTTTTTTTCTTCATACTAGTTTAGCAGTCTGCTGACAGTGTCCACCAGGTCCGTTATTATTATACAGTATATTATATATATATATATATATAGCAGTACGGTAGGCCACGGCTGTACCTACCTCTGTGTCGTCAGTGCACTCGTCGTCCATAAGTAATATAATAATACTATACTATCCATCCATCTACATTGTATACCTGTGGTGGCTTTTTTTTTCTTCATACTAGTTTAGCAGTCAGCTGACAGTGTCCACCAGGTCCGTTATTATTATACAGTATATTATATATATATATATAGCAGTACGGTAGGCCACGGCTGTACCTACCTCTGTGTCGTCAGTGCACTCGTCGTCCATAAGTAATATAATAATACTATACTATCCATCCATCTACATTGTATACCTGTGGTGGCTTTTTTTTTCTTCATACTAGTTTAGCAGTCAGCTGACAGTGTCCACCAGGTCCGTTATTATTATACAGTATATTATATATATATATATATAGCAGTACGGTAGGCCACGGCTGTACCTACCTCTGTGTCGTCAGTGCACTCGTCGTCCATAAGTAATATAATAATACTATACTATCCATCCATCTACATTGTATACCTGTGGTGGCTTTTTTTTCCTTCATACTAGTTTAGCAGTCTGCTGACAGTGTCCACCAGGTCCGTTATTATTATACAGTATATTATATATATATATATATATATATATATATATATATAGCAGTACGGTAGGCCACGGCTGTACCTACCTCTGTGTCGTCAGTGCACTCGTCGTCCATAAGTAATATAATAATACTATCCATCCATCTACATTGTATACCTGTGGTGGCTTTTTTTTTCTTCATACTAGTTTAGCAGTCAGCTGACAGTGTCCACCAGGTCCGTTATTATTATACAGTATATTATATATATATATATAGCAGTACGGTAGGCCACGGCTGTACCTACCTCTGTGTCGTCAGTGCACTCGTCGTCCATAAGTAATATAATAATACTATACTATCCATCCATCTACATTGTATACCTGTGGTGGCTTTTTTTTTCTTCATACTAGTTTAGCAGTCAGCTGACAGTGTCCACCAGGTCCGTTATTATTATACAGTATATTATATATATATATATAGCAGTACGGTAGGCCACGGCTGTACCTACCTCTGTGTCGTCAGTGCACTCGTCGTCCATAAGTAATATAATAATACTATACTATCCATCCATCTACATTGTATACCTGTGGTGGCTTTTTTTTTCTTCATACTAGTTTAGCAGTCTGCTGACAGTGTCCACCAGGTCCGTTATTATTATACAGTATATTATATATATATATAGCAGTACGGTAGGCCACGTCTGTACCTACCTCTGTGTCGTCAGTGCACTCGTCGTCCATAAGTAATATAATAATACTATACTATCCATCCATCTACATTGTATACCTGTGGTGGCTTTTTTTTTCTTCATACTAGTTTAGCAGTCTCCTGACAGTGTCCACCAGGTCCGTTATTATTATACAGTATATTATATATAGCAGTACGGTAGGCCATGGCTGTACCTACCTCTGTGTCGTCAGTGCACTTGTCGTCCATAAGTAATATAATACTATACTATCCATCCATCTACATTGTATACCTGTGGTGGCTTTTTTTTTCTTCATACTAGTTTAGCAGTCTGCTGACAGTGTCCACCAGGTCCGTTATTATTATACAGTATATTATATTATATATATATAGCAGTACGGTAGGCCTCGGCTGTACCTACCTCTGTGTCGTCAGTGCACTCGTCGTCCATAAGTAATATAATAATACTATACTA
Organism: Pseudophryne corroboree; assembly: GCF_028390025.1. Classification (NCBI taxonomy): domain Eukaryota; kingdom Metazoa; phylum Chordata; class Amphibia; order Anura; family Myobatrachidae; genus Pseudophryne; species Pseudophryne corroboree. Next base: position 817,394,887 of record NC_086445.1, on the reverse strand, counting down.
TCCATCCATCTACATTGTATACCTGTGGTGGCTTTTTTTTTCTTCATACTAGTTTAGCAGTCTGCTGACAGTGTCCACCAGGTCCGTTATTATTATACAGTATATTATATATAGCAGTACGGTAGGCCACGGCTGTACCTACCTCTGTGTCGTCAGTGCACTCGTCGTCCATAAGTAATATAATACTATACTATCCATCCATCTACATTGTATACCTGTGGTGGCTTTTTTTCTTCTTCATACTAGTTTAGCAGTCTGCTGACAGTGTCCACCAGGTCCGTTATTATTATACAGTATATTATATATATATATAGCAGTACGGTAGGCCACGGCTGTACCTACCTCTGTGTCGTCAGTGCACTCATCGTCCATAAGTAATATAATACTATACTATCCATCCATCTACATTGTATACCTGTGGTGGCTTTTTTTTCTTCATACTAGTTTAGCAGTCTGCTGACAGTGTCCACCAGGTCCGTTATTATTATACAGTATATTATATATATATATATAGCAGTACGGTAGGCCACGGCTGTACCTACCTCTGTGTCGTCACTCGTCCTCCATAAGTAATATAATACTATACTATCCATCCATCTACATTGTATACCTGTGGTGGCTTTTAGTTGTGCGCATTAAAATATGGAGAACAAAAATGTGGAGGTTAAAAAAATAGGGAAAGATCAAGATCCACTTCCACCTCGTGCTGAAGCTGCTGCCACTAGTCATGGCCGAGACGATGAAATGCCATCAACGTCGTCTGCCAAGGCCGATGCCCAATGTCATAGTACAGAGCATGTAAAATCCAAAACACAAAAGATCAGTAAAAAAATGACCCAAAAATCAAAATTAAAAGCGTCTGAGGAGAAGCGTAAACTTGCCAATATGCCATTTATGACACAGAGTGGCAAGGAACGGCTGAGGCCCTGGCCTATGTTCATGGCTAGTGGTTCAGCTTCACATGAGGATGGAAGCACTCAGCCTCTCGCTAGAAAAATGAAAAAACTTAAGCTGGCAAAAGCACAGCAAAGAACTGTGCGTTCTTCGAAATCACAAATCCCCAAGGAGAGTCCAATTGTGTCGGTTGCGATGCCTGACCTTCCCAACACTGGACGGGAAGAGCTTGCGCCTTCCACCATTTGCACGCCCCCTGCAAGTGCTGGAAGGAGCACTCGCAGTCCAGTTCCTGATAGTCAAATTGAAGATGTCAGTGTTGAAGTACACCAGGATGAGGATATGGGTGTTGCTGGCGCTGGGGAGGAAATTGACAAGGAGGATTCTGATGGTGAGGTGGTTTGTTTAATTCAGGCACCCGGGGAGACACCTGTTGTCCGTGGGAGGAATATGGCCATTGACATGCCTGGTCAAAATACAAAAAAAAAATCAGCTCTACGGTGTGGAATTATTTCAACACAAATGCGGACAACAGGTGTCAAGCCGTGTGTTGCCTTTGTCAAGCTGTAATAAGTAGGGGTAAGGACGTTAACCACCTCGGAACATCCTCCCTTATACGTCACCTGCAGCGCATTCATCATAAGTCAGTGACAAGTTCAAAAACTTTGGGCGACAGCGGAAGCAGTCCACTGACCAGTAAATCCCTTCCTCTTGTAACCAAGCTCACGCAAACCACACCACCAACTCCCTCAGTGTCAATTTCCTCCTTACCCAGGAAAGCCAATAGTCCTGCAGGCCATGTCACTGGCAAGTCTGACGAGTCCTCTCCTGCCTGGGATTTCTCAGATGCATCCTTGAGTGTAACGCCTACTGCTGCTGGCGCTGCTGTTGTTGATGCTGGGAGTCGATGGTCATCCCAGAGGGGAAGTCGGAAGACCACTTGTACTACTTCCAGTAAGCAATTGACTGTCCAACAGTCCTTTGCGAGGAAGATGAAATATCACAGCAGTCATCCTGCTGCAAAGCGGATAACTGAGGCCTTGGCAGCCTGGGCGGTGAGAAACGTGGTTCCGGTATCCATCATTACTGCAGAGGCAACTAGAGACTTGTCGGAGGTACTGTGTCCCTGGTACCAAATACCATCTAGGTTCCATTTCTCTAGGCAGGCGATACCGAAAATGTACACAGACCTCAGAAAAAGACTCACCAGTGTCCTAAAAAATGCAGTTGTACCCAATGTCCACTTAACCACGAACATGTGGACAAGAGGAGCAGGGCAGACTCAGGACTACATGACTGTTACAGCTCACTGGGTAGATGTATTGCCTCCCGCTGCAAGAACAGCAGCAGCGGCACCAGTAGCAGCATCTAGCAAACGCCAACTCGTTCCTAGGCAGGCTACGCTTTGTATCACCGCTTTCCAGAATACGCACACAGCTGAAAACCTCTTACGGCAACTGAGGAAGATCATCGCAGAATGGCTTACCCCAATTGGACTCTCCTGGGGATTTGTGGCATCGGACAACGCCAGCAATATTGTGGGTGCATTACATCTGGGCAAATTCCAGCACGTCCCATGTTTTGCACATACCTTGAATTTGGTGGTGCAGAATTATTTAAAAAACGATAGGGGCGTGCAAGAGATGCTGTCGGTGGCCAGAAGAATTGCGGGCCACTTTCGGCGTACAGGCACCGCGTACAGAAGACTGGAGCACCACCAAAAACACCTGAACCTGCCCTGCCATCATCTGAAGCAAGAGGTGGTAACGAAGTGGAATTCAACCCTCTATATGCTTCAGAGGATGGAGGAGCAGCAAAAGGCCATTCAAGCCTATACATCTGCCCACGATATAGGCAAAGGAGGTGGAATGCACCTGTCTCAAGCGCAGTGGAGAATGATTTCAACGTTGTGCAAGGTTCTGCAACCTTTTGAACTTGCCACATGTGAAGTCAGTTCAGACACTGCCAGCCTGAGTCAGGTCATTCCCCTCGTCAGGCTTTTGCAGAAGAAGCTGGAGACATTGAAGGAGGAGCTAAAACAGAGCGATTCCGCTAGGCATGTGGGACTTGTGGATGGAGCCCTTCATTCGCTTAACCAGGATTCACGAATGGTCAATCTGTTGAAATCAGAGCACTACATTTTGGCCACCGTGCTCGATCCTAGATTTAAAACCTACCTTGTATCTCTCTTTCCGGCAGACACAAGTCTGCAGGGGTTCAAAGACCTGCTGGTGAGAAAATTGTCAAGTCAAGCGGAACGTGACCCGTCAACAGCTCCTCCTTCACATTCTCCCGCAACTGGGGGTGCGAGGAAAAGGCTAAGAATTCTGAGCCGACCCGCTGGCGGTGATGCAGGGCAGTCTGGAGCGAGTGTTGACATCTGGTCCGGACTGAAGGACCTGCCAACGATTACTGACATGTTGTCTACTGTCACTGCATATGATTCTGTCACCATTGAAAGAATGGTGGAGGATTATATGAGTGACTGCATCCAAGTAGGCACGTCAGACAGTCCGTACGTATACTGGCAGGAAAAAGAGGCAATTTGGAGGCCCTTGCAGAAACTGGCTTTATTCTACCTAGGTTGCCCTCCCTCATGTGTGTACTCCTAAAGAGTGTTTAGTGAAGCCGCTCACCTTGTCAGCAATCGGCGTACGAGGTTACTTCCAGAAAATGTGGAGAAGATGATGTTCATTAAAATGAATTATAATCAATTCCTCCGTGGAGACATTCACCAGCAGCAATTGCCTCCAGAAAGTGCACGGGGACCTGAGATGGTGGATTCCAGTGGGGACGAATTAATAATCTGTGAGGAGGGGGCTGTACACAGTGAAAGGGGTGATGAATCGGACGATGATGATGAGGTGGACATCTTGTCTCTGTAGAGCCAGTTTGTGCAAGGAGAGATTGATTGCTTCTTTTTTGGTGGGGGCCCAAACCAACCAGTCATTTTAGTCACAGTCGTGTGGCAGACCCTGTCGCTGAAATGATGGGTTCGTTAAAGTGTGCATGTCCTGTTTATACAACATAAGGGTGGGTGGGAGGGCCCAAGGACAATTCCATCTTGCACCTCTTTTTTCTTTCATTTTTCTTTGCGTCATGTGCTGTTTGGAGAGTATTTTTTTGAAGGGCCATCCTGCGTGACACTGCAGTGCCACTCCTAGATGGGCCAGGTGTTTGTGTCGGCCACTTGGGTCGCTTATCTTAGTCACACAGCTATCTCATTGCGCATCTTTTTTTCTTTGCGTCATGTGCTGTTTGGGGAGTATTTTTTGGAAGGGCCATCCTGCGTGACACTGCAGTGCCACTCCTAGATGGGCCAGGTGTTTGTGTCGGCCACTTGGGTCGCTTATCTTAGTCACACAGCTATCTCATTGCGCATCTTTTTTTCTTTGCGTCATGTGCTGTTTGGGGAGTATTTTTTTGAAGGGCCATCCTGCGTGACACTGCAGTGCCACTCCTAGATGGGCCAGGTGTTTGTGTCGGCCACTTGGGTCGCTTATCTTAGTCACACAGCTACCTCATTGCATCTCTTTTTTTCTTTGCGTTATGTGCTGTTTGGGGAGTATTTTTTTGAAGGGCCATCCTGCGTGACACTGCAGTGCCACTCCTAGATGGGCCAGGTGTTTGTGTCGGCCACTTGGGTCGCTTATCTTAGTCACACAGCTACCTCATTGCGCCTCTTTTTTTCTTTGCGTCATGTGCTGTTTGGGGAGTATTTTTTGGAAGGGCCATCCTGCGTGACACTGCAGTGCCACTCCTAGATGGGCCAGGTGTTTGTGTCGGCCACTTGGGTCGCTTATCTTAGTCACACAGCTACCTCATTGCGCCTCTTTTTTTCTTTGCGTCATGTGCTGTTTGGGGAGTATTTTTTGGAAGGGCCATCCTGCGTGACACTGCAGTGCCACTCCTAGATGGGCCAGGTGTTTGTGTCAGACACTTGGGTCGCTTATCTTAGTCATCCAGCGACCTTGGTGCAAATTTTAGGACTAAAAATAATATCGTGAGGTGTGAGGTGTTGAGAATAGACTAGAAATGAGTGTAAATTATGGTTATTGAGGTTAATAATACTATGGGATCAAAATGACCCCCAAATTCTATGATTTAAGCTGTTTTTTAGGGTTTTTTGAAAAAAACACCCGAATCCAAAACACACCCGAATCCGACAAAAAAAATTCGGTGAGGTTTTGCCAAAACGCGTTCGAACCCAAAACACGACCGCGGAAACGAACCCAAAACCAAAACACAAAACACGAAAAATTTCCGGTGCACATCACTACTATATATATATATATATATATTATCTTAACTGTAATATTATCTATTTACAATTATCTTATCTATCTATCTATCTATCATCATTATCATGCTTGGTGTTGCAGGGGTGAGCAGGTGACTGGTGCTGTGATGCGATGGGGTAACTGGTGCTGTGGCGGATTGGGGTGCCACTACTAATACCTTACGCACAGCAATACATACCCCTAACTCACTCCTTGTCCCCAGAATGGCCTATCTGCTATCTGTCTTTGCCCCTTCCCTATTGCCCTATTTTTGAAGCATTAATGTATACCAGTGAAATATTATCAATAATTAATAATCATTAATTACCTGTCCTGGGTCTTCTGCTGTAGTTCACCTTTGATCATTGCCGTGAGAAGTTTGGAGTCAAGGTGGCCTTGCAATAGGCAGGGATGTACCTTGCTTGATATTCCCCACACATGTTGCGTCATGGAGAATGCCCACCTGGAAAAAGAGAGAAGCGTGATAATATGTTCCTGGCAGACATTGATACTTAGAAAAGACAGAGGTGCAATGTCGGGCATGATAATGATTTTATCTTAACTCTAATATTATCTATTTACAATCTATCTTATCTATCTATATATATATATATATATATATATATATTATCTTACCGTTATGCTTATCTAATTACAATCTATCTTATCTATACATATCTATCTTATCTTATCTATAATATTATCTATTAAAAGTTTTCTTATCTATCATCATTATCATGCTCGTAGTTGCAGGGGTGAGCAGGTGACTGGTGCTGTGACGGATTGGGGTGCCACTACTAATACCTTATGAACAGCACTACATACCCCTAACCCCCTCCTTGTCCCCAGAATGGCCTATCTGCTATCTGTCTTTGCCCCTTCCCTATTGCCCTATTTTTGAAGCATCAATGTATACCAGTGAAATTTTATCAGTAATTAATAATCATTAATTACCTGTCCTGGGTCTTCTGCTGTAGTTCACCTTTGATCATTACCGTGAGAAGTTTGGAATCAAGGTGGCCTCGCAATAGGCAGGGATGTAGCTTGCTTGATGTTCCCCACACATGTTGCGTCATGGAGAATGCCCACCTGGAAAAAGAGAGAAGCGTGATAATATGTTCCTGGCAGACATTGATACGTAGAAAAGACAAAGGTGCAACGTCGGGCATGATAATGACTTTACCTAACTCTAATATCTATTTACAAGCTATCTTATCTATCTATATATATATATATATATATATATATATAGCAGAAGAAATCAGGTGGCACTCACAGACTTGTAGCTTGTGGAATCAAACTTCACGCAGTGAAGATGTTTAATGACAACACTGTTTTGTCATTAAACATCTTCACTGCGTGAAGTTTGATTCCACAAGCTACAAGTCTGTGAGTGCCACCTGATTTCTTCTGCTATATACAGGTGGGCCAGCAAGGTCCACAAGGAAGGGCACCACAGCAAGCTGTTTTGGATGAGTGCCGGGGCAGTTGTTTGGGTATATATATAAATATATATATATATATATATATATATATATATCATATCTTACCTTTAAGCTTATCTAATTACAATCTTTCTTATCTATATATATCTATCTTATCTTAACTATAATATTATCTATTTACAATTATCTTACCTATCTATCATCATTATCATGCTCGGTTTTGCAGGGGTGAGCAGGTGACTGGTGCTGTGGTGGGATGGGGTGACTGGTGCTGTGGTGGATTGGGGTGCTACTACTAATACCTTACGCACAGCACTACATACCCCTAACCCACTCCTTGTCCCCAGAATGGCATATCTGCTATCTGTCTTTGCCCCTATCCTATTGCCCTATTTTTGAAGCATCGATGTATACCAGTGAAATATTATCAGTAATTAATAATCATTAATTACCTGTCCTGGGTCTTCTGCTGTAGTTCACCTTTGATCATTACCGTGAGAAGTTTGGAATCAAGGTGGCCTCGCAATAGGCAGGGATGTAGCTTGCTTGATGTTCCCCACACATGTTGCGTCATGGAGAATGCCCACCTGGAAAAAGAGAGAAGCGTGATAATATGTTCCTGGCAGACATTGATACGTAGAAAAGACAAAGGTGCAACGTCGGGCATGATAATGATTTTATCTTAACTCTAATATTAACTATGTACAATCTATCTTATCTATATATACAGCTATATTATCTTACCTTTAAGCTTATCTAATTACAATCTATCTTATTTGTACATATCTATCTTATCTTAACTATAATATTATCTATTTAAAGTTATCTTATCTATCGATCATCATTATCATGCTCGGTGTTGCAGGGGTGAACAGGTGACTGGTGCTGTGGCGGATTGGGGTGACTGGTGCTGTGGCGGATTGGGTTGCCACTACTAATACCTTACGCACAGCACTACATACCCCTATCCCCCTCCTTGCCCCCAGAATGGCCTATCTGCTATCTGTCTTTGCCCCTTCCCTATTGCCCTATTTTTGAAGCATCGATGTATACCAGTGAAACATTATCAGTAATTAATAATCATTAATTACCTGTCCTGGGTCTTCTTCTGCTGTAGTTCACCTTTGATCATTGCTGTGAGAAGTTTGGAGTCAAGGTGGCCTCGCAATAGGCAGGGATGTAGCTTGCTTGATGTTCCCCACACATGTTGCGTCATGGAGAATGCCCACCTGGAAAAAGAGAGAAGCGTGATAATATGTTCCTGGCAGACATTGATACTTAGAAAAGACAAAGGTGCAACGTCGGGCATGATAATGATTTTATCTTAACTCTAATATTATCTATTTACAAGCTATCATCTATATATATATCTATCTTATCTTACCTTTAAGCTTATCTAATTACAATCTATCTTATCTATATATAAGTCTCCGAGTGCCGCCATTACGCTTCTATATATCGGGACGCTGAACCCCTGGAGGGCACCGGAGCCATTACCTAAGCAGTAAGCAGAAGTTAGTGCCGGATGTTTGCACATATATATTGGGAAAGCTGGGCATGCTAACAGCTGATTCTCTATCAAGGCACAACACATAACTTCATCTGACAGGACATTAACAACCTTTACAGCTAAAGTATTCTTGCTTCCATCCACACTAGCAGCATAACGCTGCAGAGGAGCTCCACAGATGGCGACAGGATCCATGGAGCCGATGGAGGTGACTCAAAATCTTATGGAGGTGGATACACAAGAACAATACAGCTATACGGATTCAGAAGCTGAGGCAATCCTATATAAAGCCAAATTCTCAGAGGATACCAGCAGTCAAACCCACGCGGACCTATTTCAGGATTTATTCAATCTAAAAAAACGGGAAGTAGATTTTTACTATCATGGCATAACGTTGTCAGAATATTATAGGGATAAGCTTATTCCCAGAGGCTTCAGGATACGCAATATGCCGACTATTGGGAGGTATTCAATACCATTCTGCCGCAAGTGGATCTCAATACTGAATAAATGTTCCATGGATTTAATACTGGCAGTAATTGAAGAATCCACTAGGGAACTAAATACAATTAAGGATAAAATACAGGCCTTTGAACAACTTCATAAAGAAAAACTTGAAAACGACACGGAAGAAAATTGGCTTGCCAAGCTGTCTAGCCAAGTGGAACAGCACAAACAGGACCTAATAAAATTTAAAAAAGAAAAATATAAAAAGGTCCAACAGGACTATCAGAAGCATCAAGTGTACTCTTGGCTAAATTCCACCAACAACCCAGCCGCCAATAGGCCTATGTTCCGCTCTAGACGCCCTTATAGGGAAAGGCAAGCACGTAACGATACCAGCACCTCGGCAAGCGAAACGGAGCCCCAAGCATCTACTTCCTCGTCTCAGAAACACCCTTTAGGGGTTACTACCCGAGCTGCTATCAAAACACCAACAGCAAGAGGACGCGGAGGGGGCGACAAAACGAGAGGCAGTACAAAGGGCCGGCCTCCAAAGAGAAAATAGATAATGTCTTCAACCTTTCATCTACCCCTTTAAAACCACAGGAAATTTCTATTCTCTCACGGGGATTGTCGTTTGTACCCACTACTAACTTTGACAGTTTTCAATGGAAAATTGACACTTACAAACTAAACCGTTCACTTAGATTGAAGGAACACTTTAAAGATTCCAAATTGGCGTCTGAAAAGGAACGCAACAGTGACATACCAGAGAAGTTAAGAAAGATCCAACCTAGGACACAGTTTGATCCCATCAGCAATAGCCCTGCAATCAAGACCTTCACCAGACTTATGGACCAATTGGGTACAGACATTCCAAGAAACAAGCCTTTCTGTAACAACCTCACACAGGAGGAACGGCAAACCATTACAGATTTAAGCCTACGTACTGATATTGTAATAAGAACAGCCGACAAGGGCGGTGCTGTTGTAGTACAAGCTATACAGGACTACGATATAGAATGCCAAAGACAATTAGCTGATACCAGCACATATGTATTATTAGCTAAGGACCCTACCTTTGAATTTAAACAAATTCTAGATAAGTTATTGTATACAGCGGTATCTAAGGGATATATTTCTACAGAACTTAGGCAAGCATTAATGGTTGAGTGTCCAGTAGCACCAGCTTTCTACACAGTGCCTAAAATTCATAAAGGACTAGAAAGACCCCCTGGTAGACCAATCATCTCTGCCAGGGGGTCTTTATTTCAGCCAATAGCGGTATATCTAGACACATTACTTAACCCTTGCATTCAGCAAGCTGAATCATATTTGAAAGACACGACAGCACTGTTGCTAATAATGGAGAATTTTGGGCTACCGCCTAAGGATATGCTATTGTGCAGTGCTGATGTGTGCAGCCTGTACACAAGCATACCGCACACTGAGGGTCTGTTAGCAGTTGAGGAGTTACTCACTAACAACACAAACTATAAAGGTCCACCAGTAGAATTTTTTGTGGAACTACTTAAACTTGTATTAACCAAGAATTACTTCATGTATGATTCAAAATTCTACCTGCAAGTGGCGGGTTGTGCGATGGGGTCCAATGTGGCCCCATCGTACGCCAACGCCTATATGATTATGGTAGAAAAAGCAATGTTCCACAACTGTAGACACCTCAGGTTGTACCTGAGATACATTGATGATCTTTTGATCTTCTGGACTGGTACTGAGTCACAATTGAGTGAGTTAATTATGAACCACAATGCGACTGGACATGCAGTACAACTGACCTACACCATTTCCCCTACTACAGTCCATTTCTTAGACGTTATTATCACAATGTCACATGAGGGCATTAACACATCCATTTACATTAAAGAAACAGACAGAAATACTATACTCATGCATGATAGTTTCCATCCCCAGCCATTACGTGATGGGTTACCTTATTCACAGATGTTAAGAATAAGGAGAATCACCAGCGATCCTTTACAAACAATACACGACATGGATGAGATGGTGGATAAATTCCGTAAAAGGGGATATCCACGTAAATTATTGGAAAGAATAAAAGATAAAGTGCTTAACACCCCTAGACATGATACACTACACACTAGTGGAACACATACAGATGGCCAACAATTTCTGCCGTGGGTCAATAGATTTAATACCAAAAGCAAATTTACAAAACAATATGCTAAAAAGTTTTGGCCCATTATTAACACGGATAGAAATCTACCAGCCCTCACAGGTACTAGACTTCTTCCCTGCTATACTCGTGGCAGAAATCTTAGTGATCTGCTAGTTAAAAGGGATATCACTAAACTTAAAAAGCAAGCAACGGTGTCACATTTTCTTACTCAAAAGACTGGGTGCCACCGTTGTCTGGGATGTACTACATGTAGATCGATAATACCAGGAGACTCATTTATACATCCGTATTCCGGGAAAAAATACACAATACGCTATGCCCTTACATGTACCACCAAATTTGTCATCTACATTCTGTCTTGTCCATGTGGCCTCAACTACGTGGGCAAGACAGAAAGACAATTCAGGGAAAGAATGGCAGGACATCGATCCGCCATTAGGGCAGCACTTGAGACCGGGACCAGTGACCAGCCAGTGGCCAGACACTGTGCAGAGGCTAATCACAGTATAGCCAGTATCAAAATAAAATTGATAGATCATGTGCCAATGAATCTGAGAGGTGGAAATAGGAAGAAAAAATTACTCCAACTAGAAAGTAAATGGATTCATACATTGGAGACACTAGCCCCAAGGGGACTAAATGATTCCTTGGGTCTACAATGTTTTTTGTAGATATAAAAGCAATTAATCTTATTTCCCTTTATCTATTAGGGGAGAAGTCTCAAGGAACTCCCGTTTAGGTAGCTGCTATTCTCTATTGCATATAGCCTCATTCGTAGCTATATGATTTGCTCTTTATTCCACCCTAATTAGAATATGTTCGAATAGTCTTTGTTTTAACAATGGCCCTCATTCCGAGTTGTTCGCTCGGTATTTTTCATCGCATCGCAGTGAGAATTCTCTTAGTGCGCATGCGTAATGTTCGCACTGCGCATGCGTCAAGTAACTTTACTAAGAAGAAAGTAATTTTACTCACGGCTTTTTCGTCGCTCCGGAGAACGCATTGTGATTGACAGGAAATGGGTGTTACTGGGCGGATGTACGGCGTTTTAGGGGCGTGTGGCTGGAAACGCTACCGTTTCCGGAAAAAACGCAGGCGTGTCTGGAGAAACGGTGGGAGTGCTTGGGCGAACGCTGGGTGTGTTTATGACGTCAGCCGGGACCGAAAAGCACTGAATTGATCGCACAGGCAGAGTAAGTCTGGAGTTACTCAGAAACTGCTAACTCGGTTTTGATCGCAATATTGCGAATACATCGGTCGCACATTTAAGATGTTTAGATTCACTCCCAGTAGGCGGCGGCTTAGCGTGTGTAACTCTGCTATAATCGCCTTGCGAGCGAACAACTCGGAATGAGGGCCAATGTTTTTAACATGTTTGTTTTTTTAGATCACGGGTATACTAAGCTGGGAAGTAATCTGATTGGTCGCTAGGAACGAGCCCCCTCCTATGTCGTCAGCAACAGGGAAGTGACGGGGAACCCATAAGGCAATCAGCGGCAACCGGAGCGTATAGCTATGGGTCTAAAGCCAGCCGGACAGGTTGCCTAGGTAACAGGCAAGTGATGACGGCGGTACGCTATTGGAGGACGGCGCACGCTCTAGACGTCACTGCTGAGACGACCGGGGACCCTGAGACCTTTCCATGCTGCATTAGACGCGGGAGAGAGGACTGTCAGCTGCGACTGATCAGGTAATTATGTTCACGTTGGGGAGGGTATATAAGTATTGTATCTATTGCACTGTTTTGATTGTTTGTTCCTGACGACGGGTTGGAGCCCGAAACGTTGAAATAAATAGCATTTTGCACGCTTTATATAAGTCTCCGAGTGCCGCCATTACGCTTCTATATATCGGGACGCTGAACCCCTGGAGGGCACCGGAACCATTACCTAAGCAGTAAGCAGAAGTTAGTGCCGGATGTTTGCACACACATATATATATATATATATATATATATATATATATATATAAATCTTATCTTAACTATAATATTATCTATTTACAATTATCTTATCTATCTATCATCATTATCATGCTCGGTGTTGCAGGGGTGAGCAGGTGACTGGTGCTGTGGCGGATTGGGGTGAATGGTGCTGTTGCGGATTGAGGTGCCACTACTAATACCTTATGCACAGCACTACATACCCCTAACCCCCTCCTTGCCCCCAGAATGGCCTATCTGCTATCTGTCTTTGCCCCTTCCCTATTTCCCTATTTTTGAAGCATCGATGTATACCAAGGAAATATTATCAGTAATTAATAATCATTAATGACCTATCCTGGGTCTTCTTCTGCTGTAGTTCACCTTTGATTGTTGCTGTGAGAAGTCTCCTACGTCTCCGGCGGCGGTGTCTATCTTCAATTCGGTGCCGGCCCGTGAGCCAATCAGAGCCCGTGGTCTGGCAGCCAATCAGGAGCTTCAGCTGCCGGTCCACGAGCTCTGATTGGCTCACGGGCCGGCGCCGAATTTAAGATAGACACCGCCGCCGGAGACCTTAGAAGTCTGTGCGCCCGGCCCGGCTGCGTCAGTATGTGCGCACTGTGTGGGGCAGCGGTGACCAGCAGCGGATCGACTCGAGCCGCATGCGGTGGATGAAAGATCCGCATGCGGCTCGAGAGCCGCAGGTTGGCCACCGCTGCTGTATGTTCACACAAAACAAAGGTAGTCTGCATTAATACAACATTTCAATTATTTCTTAGTCAAAACATGATATATTAAATAATATTTAATTATAACTAAAATGCTTGAAGCATTAAAACAAATAAATTAGAAACAAAGGATTGGAATTTCTGTAAATGCGAAAATCATGCCAATTTTCTTCCCAGGATTGCATCATATAGCTTTCCAGTTGATTTCACTTGTATGTCCCTGAAGCCAGTCTGTGAGAAGCTTCGTGTATTCAAATGGGGTCCTTTTTCTGCCTTCTGTCTGGACCAACATGTTTAATGAGTACAGCTGGGAAGTCACAAGGCCACTTCTGTCTTCATTTAAAAGAACTTCAACCAGAAGTACTCCACCTCCTTTATATATCACAAATGAAACAGACAAAATATATTTCACAAGTTAAGATTATTGGCAACATGATAAAGATATATTTATATTACATGTATTTCAGATATTAAGATACAATTTTAATAAATTATCCTCTGCATATAAAGTATATATTAACTCACCACTCACGGCCTTTGCCACTCTATTGATTATGTATTCTTCCACTCCTGCAACATCTTTGACTTCTGTAACTCTCCTTAACCTGCTCTCGGTCACCTTCTCAGTGCCTCCCACACCATCCCAAGTCTTCCCACATGAAATGTAATCTTGATGCCCTTAACCCCACTATCTTCTCTTCCCCACTCAAACCCCTCCACTCTACTGTCACCATCTTGGCTTGTCCCTATCCAGTTATCACTTTGCACAACCACTCTCTCATCCTGCCTTTGGCTTTACCACCCATGTCACCTTGTTCTAAACCCCAACCCTAGCACTCCACACTCAGTTACTCCAAATATGCTCATCAAATTCTGAATGCATGTGAGGTAATCTCACTCTCTTGCTGTATTCCTTCACTTAAATTCATTCTCTATTTACTGTAGTTCTGTCCTTCCTCAAGCCAGTTTTTATTTAAGTTTTTCATCTGATCCCAATCTTCCAACCCATAATGGCTCTGCCCCACCTTTAACTCCTTTCTCTGCAGCCTCTCCTCTCATTCCTTCTCCCTCCACTTGTGATTTCTCTTAATTTTTAACCTCCAAAACAGAATCTATGAGACAGAAAATCCCATCTACCAGTCACTTCCAGCACTTATCCCCACTTGCTCCCTTCTACTTCCTCTTATGCTTCTTTCCTTGCAAGGCAGACATTTAAGATCTTCACTCTTCTCTCACTTCAACTTGTACCCTTGATCTCTTTCCATCCCCACACTTCGCTCTTTATCCACTAGCACATACCTACACCTTGCCCACCTTTTCCGCTCTAATGCAATCTTTCCCATCTCCTTCTAACATGTACTCGAGTAACCCATTCTCAAAAAAAAAAAATTCTCTTGACCCCACCAAATCTTTTGAGAAGATTATCAACACAGATCTCACGACTTTCTAATCTGAAAATGCTTACACTTATCTATTACATCTGGCTTTCTTCCCTTCCATTCCACAGATACTGCTCTGAGCAAAAGTCACCTATTACCTCCTCTCTGCCATAGGCAAGGACCATTTCTCTGTTCACAATCTGTTTGATATCTCTGCAACTTTGAAACCTTTGCAATCTTTTCTTCTCCACACTCTACACTTACTTGGGCTATGCTATACAGTCCTCTCCTGGCTCTCCGTTTATCTCTCCAGCCAATCCTCTAATTCAACCTACAAATTCCTGTTAGGATCTCTCAAGTTTCTATCCTTTACTCCCTTCCATTTTTACTCTATTCCTCCTCACATGGTTATCTTATCAGCTATTTCAATCTGCATCTATATCTTTATGCTTTGATCTGCATCTACATTTTTATGATGACTATACCCAACTCTACCGGTCTTCTCGTTACTTCTTGCAATTCCACCTCTCTTTCACTTTAAACTTTCTATTCTTTATCTCTTCTTAAATATGTGAATGGTTTTGAAGCTTAATTTGACCACAACATAATCTATTGTTTTACCACCCTTTGAATTCATAATTTCCCCATTTCTCATTCACTATGGATAACCACCATATATTTTTTCATCAACTCACCATAACCAGTCCCTTTCCGACTCCTGTCAGTTCTCTAGAACATTACCAGGATTAGATACTTCCTCACCCATGATGCCACCAAAACACTGGTCCACTCCTTTATCTGCAATGTCAGCTCCTTCTCTCTGGTGTCTCCACTTCACTCTTCTTCAATATCTCCTTAATGTTGTTGTCAGACTAATCGTTCTTTCACATCACTCTGTCTCTCTATTCTGCAAATCCTTCCACTGGCTCCATATCCCCTTCAGAATTCAATTTAAATTCCTCAAGCTCACCTACAAAACTCTTTCCCTCTCTTCTCCCACCTACATCTCCAACGCACACAGTATCCACGAAAAAGGTCTACAATCAATAGCTCGACCACTAATGGTAGACATGCATTAGGTCAACAGGGTCAAAAGGTCAACAGGGTCAAAAGGTCGACTCAACGATGGTCGGCCCATATGGTTGAAACAAGTTTTTTAATTTATTTTGTATTTTTTTCAACCTTTTCATACTCTACCATCCAGAGCAAGGCAACTTGCCCGAAGCATGGTGAGCAAAGCATGCCATACGAGGGGACATGGTACACTAATGGGGCTTGTTTGTTGCAGAAAAGTGACAAAACACCCCAAAAAATTGCATCTACCTTTTTCGTGTCGACCAGTTCCATGTTTACCTTTTTGACCTTGTCAAACTTTTCAATTGTCTACCTATTCTCTGTCGAACTTTTGACCCTGTTGACCTAATGCATGTCTACCATTAATGGTAGACATATTGGCCCTCATTCCGAGTTGATCACTCGCTAGCTACTTTTAGCAGCTGTGCAAACACATAGTCGCCGCCCACAGGGGAGTGTATTTTAGCATAGCAGGAGAGTGCGAACGCCTGTGCAGCAGAGCGGCTGTAGACGCATTTTGTGCAGAACAAGACCAGCCCTGTAGTTACTTATTCTGTGCGATGATTACTGCGATGAATGACACAGTAATGACGTCAAATACCTGCCCAGCAAACGCCCGGTCACGCCTGCGTTTTTCCAAACACACCCAGAAAACGGTCATTTGACACCCAGAAACTCCCACTTCCTGTCAATCTCCCTGCATTCGCCAGTGCGAATGAAAGCGTCGCTAGAAACTGTGCAGAACCACAATGCTCTTTGTACCCGTACGCCGCACGTGCTCATTGCGGTGCATACGCATGCGTAGTTTTGCCATTTTTTAAATGATCACTACGCAGCAAACAACGGCAGCTAGCGATCAACTCGGAATGAGGGCCATTGACTGTAGACTTTTTTAGTGTAGATCTAATAAAACACATCTCGGCAATTCACCTTCTCTGTGATCACCAGTTCTCAATGACATCTCCATGAACTCTCCCACAATGCTCTAATCCCCCATCCTCCATTCCCTCACCTATTCAGTCATGACTACCCTCCTCCTGCCACCTTATTTACATTGTAGCTCTCTAGCACCACCACTCCCACTTCTCACCTTACAAACTTACAGACATTACCCTCTGTCGCAGGGCCTGATTCCAGTCACCCTAGGCTAGGGGCGGGCAACAGGCGGCCCGCAGACCGATCCTGCCTGGCCCGCTGTGCCCCACCAGAGTGCAATGACAAGCGGCCCGACATGCCGCTTGTCATTGCACTGCTCTCAGACGCGGCACCGCTGAGGAAATCCTGGTCACGTCACAGGGTCAGCTGACCGGGATTTCCTCTGTTATCATGCGCTGGGCAGCACGGTGGGCGGGCACTGCAGTGAGCAGGAGCGGCGGCCGAGAAGCAGCAGCCAGTGAGGATAGGAAGTGGCGGGCAGCGAGCGGGAGCAGGAGAGGCCACATCAGCAGTGACTCAGGCCGGCAGCAGCGCAGATCATCGGACAGCGGGGATTGTCTGCCACTGTGACAAACAGGTAAACCCCCTGTCCATCCAGCCCCTGGATAACTGCTTAAGCTGCTATATAGGTTTAGGGGTGGGGAGGGAGGGGAGTTAAAAACTGCAATATGGGTTTAGGGGAGGGGGGGGAAAGGGGGGTAGGGACTGTCTGCCGTAATGTGTAAAAACGGGGGCGCTGTCTGCCGTAATGTATAAAAACGGGGGCGCTGTCTGCCGTAATTATAAAAACGGGGTCGCTGTCTGCCGTAATGTGCAAAAATGGGGACACTGTTTGCCGTAATTATAAAAACGGGGGCGCTGTCTGCCGTAATGTGTAAAAACAGGGGCGCTGTCTGCCGTAATGTATAAAAACGGGGGCGCTGTCTGCCATAATGTGTAAAAAGGGGACGCTGTCTGCCGTAATGTGTAAAAACGGGGGCGCTGTCTGCCGTAATGTGTAAAAACGGGGGCGCTGTCTGCCGTAATGTGTAAAAACAGGGGCGCTGTCTACAGTAATGTATAAAAACGGGGGTGCTGTCTGCCGTAATGTGTAAAAAGGGACGCTGTCTGCCGTAATGTGTAAAAACGGGGGCGCTGTCTGCCGTAATGTGTAAAAACGGGGGTGCTGTCTGCGGTAATGTGTAAAAACGGGGGCGCTGTCTGCCGTAATGTATAAAAATGTGAGCGCTGTCTGCCGTAATGTGTAAAAACAGGGGCACTGTCTGCCGTAATGTGTAAAAACAGGGGTGCTGTCTGCCGTAATGTATAAAAACTGGGGCGCTGTCTGCCGTAATGTGTAAAAAGGGGACGCTGTCTGCCGTAATGTGTAAAAACGGGGGCGCTGTCTGCCGTAATATGTAAAAACGGGGGTGCTGTCTGCCGTAATGTATAAAAACGGGGGCGCTGTCTGCCGTAATGTGTAAAAAGGGGACGCTGTCTGCCGTAATGTGTAAAAACGGGGGCGCTGTCTGCCGTAATGTGTAAAAACGGGGGCGCTGTCTGCCGTAATGTATAAAAACGGGGGCGCTGTCTGCCGTAATGTATAAAAACGGGGGCGCTGTCTGCCGTAATGTATAAAAACTGGGGCGCTGTCTGCCGTAATGTGTAAAAAGGGGACGCTGTCTGCCGTAATGTATAAAAACGGGGGCGCTGTCTGCCGTAATGTGTAAAAAGGGGACGCTGTCTGCCGTAATGTGTAAAAACGGGGGCGCTGTCTGCCGTAATGTGTAAAAACGGGGGCGCTGTCTGCCGTAATGTGTAAAAACGGGAGCGCTGTCTGCCGTAATGTATAAAAACGGGGGCGCTGTCTGCCGTAATGTATAAAAACGGGGGCGCTGTCTGCCGTAATGTATAAAAACGGGGGCGCTGTCTGCCGTAATTATAAAAATGGGGGCGCTGTCTGTCGTAATGTGTAAAAAGGGGACGCTGTCTGTCGTAATGTGTAAAAAGGGGGACGCTGTCTGCCGTAATGTGTAAAAAGGGCACGCTGTCTGCCATAATGTGTAAAAAGGGATCTCTTTTTGAGTATTTTGTGTGTGGCCCTCGAATATTCACTGGAAGTGTTTAGCGGCCCCCCAGCTGAAATAATTGCCCACCCCTGCCCTAGGCTAATATCAGTGTTTATAATACTATCCTGTTCCTAATCCGGATCGTCTCTGTGTGAGTTCTATGTTCTGGACCCTAATTGGAAACAAAATATTCTTTGAACTTTCAATAAAAAAAAAAAACATTAAGTTCAAAACTATCTCTTCAGTATTTTAATAATTATCATTTTGTTGATTCAAAAAACTGCACAAGCATTTTGTTCATACTGTACACCATCATTAAGGTTATATATATATACATGTTACAGAATATATTCAATATATTTGAATAGTATCTGGAAAGGGATTTACAATCAACTATTGGATAATCAACCCCCCTAAACCCAATATTTTTATTGAAGCCTGTGCATCACATAAACCCAGCACCCAGTTGTTTGTATACTCTCCCCCCAGTTTATTGCAATCTCATATACTGTATATACCTCATATACTGTACTGCTATTAATGGCTTTTTAAGGCTGCAGCCACACATGCAGGGGAGGCAGATATAACATGTGCAGAAAGAGTTAGATTTGGGTGGGTTATTTTATTTCTGTGCAGGGTAAATACTGGCTGCTTTATTTTTACAATGCAAATTAGATTGCAGATTGAACAAACCCCACCCAAATCTAACTCTCTCTGCACATGTTATATCTGCCTACCCTGCAGTGCACATGGTTTTGCCCAATTGCTAACAAAAATCCTGCTGCGATCAACTTGGAATTACCCCCTATGTGAATTTATATACATTCACTGTCTCACTTCTCATTTCATTACAGTGTGTTTGACTCCATGATTATATTCTCTATAGACTGTCAGTCACTTTATTTTTTCCTTTTTTGTGACTACACACACACTGTCATTTGCTTGCAATAATTTGTGACACTAAATGGATCTCATTTACATATAACTCATACAGATGTTGCTGCTGCTGAGCCATACATATAGCGCACGTTAGCGAAATAAGGCATGACAAGGCACTAGAGCAGGCTTTCCCAACCACGGTCCTCAAGGCACACCAACAGTGCAGGTTTTAGTGATATCCAGGCTTCAGCACAGGTGACTTAATTAGTAGCTTAGTTATTTTGATTTAACCATCTGTGCTGCAGCCTGGATATCACTAAAACCTGCACTGTTGGTGTGCCTTGAGGACCGTGGTTGGGAATGACTGCACTAGAGGATCCACAGCATGCACTGCGCAGCTTCTCCACTGGGTGGCGATTGCTCCACTAATGAAAACTACAGTTCTGAATAGCAGCAGATGGATATGGAACTACAGAATACTGTACAATGTATTAAGCCCTGCCAAGCAGGCCAGTGCACAGTAAATACAGTAGTACTTTTTTTAATAGAGTAATACTGCATGGTGGAGGGTGGACTTCAAAATCACTGGAACAGCAGACAGTGACAATATGCCTTACAACTGAAAGCTCCCTGGTCCACTCTAAAATGATCCCTACATTAAATAGAAATGTGAACACAAAAAAAGGATTTGCTCTCCGACTCATACACAGAAAAGCACAGTTCAAAGTTCTACACAGCTCTCTTAAAGAAAGAAAATCAGTACGAGGAGCGATAGAGTTGGGATAGACAGCACAATTAAAAAAAATACAATGATCGACATCACTATGTCGCTATTGTCGATGGTTACCAATTTGCGTGTGAAGCTAGAATTCAATTGCTTGTAATGATCTGCTTGTATTGAACTGATTGTGCATCTCCGACGCACACAACCAGCAATACTTTTTATTCATTGCTAGGCTAATAGAATGCACAAGCAGCTTCTGCTGATTAATAAAATGTGGCATGCCTATATTCTGTGTGCGAGCGTGGCTGTATCTACATACAGTATGAGATGCTACGTTACAGTGATTTCGAGGAAAACACTGTAACGTAGCATTTCCTATGCAGATACATCCGCAGTCTCACACTGAATATAGGCATGCCACATAGCATTTTAATCAGCAGAGTCTGGTTGTGCTTCCTGTTTGCATAGTGATGCATATAAGACGTGTTTATAGTGTGGCAACTGTGATAAAACAGGATTATATGTACACATTTGAATTTAATAGGAAGAATGAATAATCATCAGTGTGGATGTGAATAGGAATCTCATTCATGGTTATATTTATTGCACTGAATACACAGACAGTGCCCGACATAGCACGTGGATCCGCTGTGCATCAGGACTATTCAATATAACAATATATCAGCAAAGTCCTTCTTTCATTTATTATTTTATTTTTTGTTTAAAACATAAAGGTTCCTATTACTTAGAAACTTGTAAGAGGTTTTCTCCACTATTAGGTATGGAGGGGATGTAAACTATGCCCCATATCTTCAGACTAATATACTTGTAAACAGTCATCCCCTGGGTCCATAGTCATTTCTACCACATAGCTACTTATCATCTATACTTGTGATGTGATGCGGTCAGCATCCTGGCAGTCGCGATGCTGGCGGTCAAGTGACCGGCGCGGGAATCCCAACACCACTTGGACACCTGGCGCTGGAACACCAACCACTGACATCCCAAAGGTAAGTATCGGGGTGACTTAGGGCATGGCCCAGAGAGTTCGTGTGTGTTAGCCGTAGCTGCCACCCTCCCCCAAGGCTTAACCCTAGCTGCCACCCCTTACTATATTAGCCCTAGCTGCCACCCCAGGTGGGTTAGGATTAGAGTAGGGGGCAGGGAAGGGGTAATTTACCCCATTCCCTGTCAGCATTCTGAATGTCAGGTTGCCGATGTTGGTCATGTGACCACCAGCATCCCGTCCGCTGGGATTGGGTATCACACCCCTTTTGACAACTGATAACTAGCTTCAACAGAGCAGAGATCCGATGCACTAACTGAAATGACAGATAATCAATGCTTCAATCCAATTAGCTACCATTTCATCCTATGAGCCTGTCAGCTCTTAAACACCCTTCCGAGCAGTAACCTCTACCACAAATCAGTATAGGCCCGTACACACTGAACGATATATCGGCCATTCTATTGAACTGCCAGTATACATGCTGCGGCAGCCGGCGGTGATTGACAGCTGAACTGGCACACCCGCCCAGTTCATGACGTCAGCCCCCGACGGTTCGGGCAGTGTGTATGCACAGCACACTGCCCGATCCGTCCATAGATATACCTGCCGATCAATTGATTGGCAGATATATCTATCAGTGTGTACCCACCTTTAGCGACACAGTTGCATCAAACAAACTATGGACATCCCTGGGGTGATGACTCAATAAGAGTCTGGGGAAGATGATGTTATGCAAATTGATCCAAAACTAAGTATAACATAAAAAAGGAATGTCATGCAAGTGTTCTCACTGCAATGCATTTGGGAAACTCCTTCTACTGGGAACACCATGTTATTACACTCGAAGGGTGTATAGTATATGACCACACAAATGAAGTACAAACTGAACCAAAATGCATACAGTATATACTAGTGATGAGCGGGTTCGGTTTCTCGGAAACCGAACCCCCCCGAACTTCACGCTTTTTACACGGGTCCGAGGCAGACTTGGATCTTCCCGCCTTGCTCGGTTAACCCGAGCGCGCCCGAACGTCATCATCCCGCTGTTGGATTCTCGCGAGGCTCGGATTCTATCGCGAGACTCGGATTCTATATAAGGAGCCGCGCGTCGCCGCCATTTTCACACGTGCATTGAGATTGATAGGGAGAGGACGTGGCTGGCGTCCTCTCCGTTTAGAGTAGACTAGAGAGTAGTAGAGACACTTGATTTACTAATTTTGGGGAGCATATTAGGAGTACTACTTGCTGATAGTGTGACCAGTGACCACCAGTTTAATTAATCCGTTCTCTGCCTGAAAAAAAACGATACCATATACCAGATATACCATATCTGTGCTCAGCCTCAGTGTGCCCTCAGTGTGCTGCATCATCTATGTAATACTGTATATCTGACTGTGCTGAGTGCTCACTGCTCACACAGCTTAATTGTGGGGGAGACTGGGGAGCAGTTATAGCAGGAGTACATATTTTAACAGTGCACACTTTTGCTGCCAGAGTGCCACTGCCAGTGTGACTGACCAGTGACCACTGACCACCAGTATATTGTGATTGTCTGCCTGAAAAAGTTAAACACTCGTCGTGTGGTGTTTTTATTCTATAAACGCATTCTGCTGACAGTGTCCAGCAGGTCCGTCATTATATAATATATACCTGTCCGGCTGCAGTAGTGATATATATATATATTTTTATATCATTATCATCCAGTCTATATTAGCACTGCAGCAGACGCAGTACGGTAGTCCACGGCTGTAGCTACCTCTGTGTCGGCAGTCGCTCGTCCATCCATAATTGTATACCACCTACCCGTGGTGTTTTTTTTTTCTATCTTCTTGATACTAGTAGCTTACTTTAGGAGTCTGCAGTGCTGAGCTGACAGTGTCCAGCAGGTCCGTCATTATATAATATATACCTGTCCGGCTGCAGTAGTGATATATATATATTTTATATCTCATTATCATCCAGTCTATATTAGCAGCAGACGCAGTACGGTAGTCCACGGCTGTAGCTACCTCTGTGTCGGCAGTCGCTCGTCCATCCATAATTGTATACCACCTACCCGTGGTGTTTTTTTTTCTTTCTATCTTCTTGATACTAGTAGCTTACTTTAGGAGTCTGCAGTGCTGAGCTGACAGTGTCCAGCAGGTCCGTCATTATATAATATATACCTGTCCGGCTGCAGTAGTGATATATATATATATTTTATATCTCATTATCATCCAGTCTATATTAGCAGCAGACGCAGTACGGTAGTCCACGGCTGTAGCTACCTCTGTGTCGGCAGTCGCTCGTCCATCCATAATTGTATACCACCTACCCATGGTGTTTTTTTTTTCTATCTTCTTGATACTAGTAGCTTACTTTAGGAGTCTGCAGTGCTGAGCTGACAGTGTCCAGCAGGTCCGTCATTATATAATATATACCTGTCCGGCTGCAGTAGTGATATATATATATTTTATATCTCATTATCATCCAGTCTATATTAGCAGCAGACGCAGTACGGTAGTCCACGGCTGTAGCTACCTCTGTGTCGGCAGTCGCTCGTCCATCCATAATTGTATACCACCTACCTGTGGTGGTTTTTTTTTTCTATCTTCTTGATACTACTAGTAGCTTACTTTAGGAGTCTGCAGTGCTGAGCTGACAGTGTCCAGCAGGTCCGTCATTATATAATATATACCTGTCCGGCTGCAGTAGTGATATATATATATTTTATATCTCATTATCATCCAGTCTATATTAGTAGCAGACGCAGTACGGTAGTCCATGGCTATAGCTACCTCTGTGTCGGCAGTCGCTCGTCCATCCATAATTGTATACCACCTACCCGTGGTGGTTTTTTTTTTCTATCTTCTTGATACTAGTAGCTTACTTTAGGAGTCTGCAGTGCTGAGCTGACAGTGTCCAGCAGGTCCGTCATTATATAATATATACCTGTCCGGCTGCAGTAGTGATATATATATATATTTTTTATATCATTATCATCCAGTCTATATTAGCAGCAGACGCAGTACGGTAGTCCACGGCTGTAGCTACCTCTGTGTCGGCAGTCGCTCGTCCATCCATAATTGTATACCACCTACCTGTGGTGTTTTTTTTTTTTTCTATCTTCTTGATACTAGTAGCTTACTTTAGGAGTCTGCAGTGCTGAGCTGACAGTGTCCAGCAGGTCCGTCATTATATAATATATACCTGTCCGGCTGCAGTAGTGATATATATATATTTTTTTTATATCATTATCATCCAGTCTATATTAGCAGCAGACGCAGTACGGTAGTCCACGGCTGTAGCTACCTCTGTGTCAGCAGTCGCTCGTCCATCCATAATTGTATACCACCTACCTGTGGTGTTTTGTTTTTTTCTATCTTCTTGATACTAGTAGCTTACTTTAGGAGTCTGCAGTGCTGAGCTGACAGTGTCCAGCAGGTCCGTCATTATATAATATATACCTGTCCGGCTGCAGTAGTGATATATATATATATTTTTTATATCATTATCATCCAGTCTATATTAGCAGCAGACGCAGTACGGTAGTCCACGGCTGTAGCTACCTCTGTGTCGGCAGTCGCTCGTCCATCCATAAGTATACTAGTATCCATCCATCTCCATTGTTTACCTGAGGTGCCTTTTAGTTGTGCCTATTAAAATATGGAGAACAAAAATGTTGAGGTTCCAAAAATAGGGAAAGATCAAGATCGACTTCCACCTCGTGCTGAAGCTGCTGCCACTAGTCATGGCCGAGACGATGAAATGCCAGCAACGTCGTCTGCCAAGGCCGATGCCCAATGTCATAGTACAGAGCATGTAAAATCCAAAACACCAAATATCAGTAAAAAAAGGACTCAAAAATCTAAAATAAAATTGTCGGAGGAGAAGCGTAAACTTGCCAATATGCCATTTACCACACGGAGTGGCAAGGAACGGCTGAGGCCCTGGCCTATGTTCATGGCTAGTGGTTCAGCTTCACATGAGGATGGAAGCACTCAGCCTCTCGCTAGAAAAATGAAAAGACTCAAGCTGGCAAAAGCACAGCAAAGAACTGTGCGTTCTTCGAAATCACAAATCCACAAGGAGAGTCCAATTGTGTCGTTTGCGATGCCTGACCTTCCCAACACTGGACGTGAAGAGCATGCACCTTCCACCATTTGCACGCCCCCTGCAAGTGCTGGAAGGAGCACCCGCAGTCCAGTTCCTGATAGTCAGATTGAAGATGTCAGTGTTGAAGTACACCAGGATGAGGAGGATATGGGTGTTGCTGGCGCTGGGGAGGAAATTGACCAGGAGGATTCTGATGGTGAGGTGGTTTGTTTAAGTCAGGCACCCGGGGAGACACCTGTTGTCCGTGGGAGGAATAGGGCCATTGACATGCCTGGTGAAAATACCAAAAAAATCAGCTCTTCGGTGTGGAAGTATTTCAACAGAAATGCGGACAACATTTGTCAAGCCGTGTGTTGCCTTTGTCAAGCTGTAATAAGTAGGGGTAAGGACGTTAACCACCTCGGAACATCCTCCCTTATACGTCACCTGCAGCGCATTCATCATAAGTCAGTGACAAGTTCAAAAACTTTGGGCGACAGCGGAAGCAGTCCACTGACCAGTAAATCCCTTCCTCTTGTAACCAAGCTCACGCAAACCACCCCACCAACTCCCTCAGTGTCAATTTCCTCCTTCCCCAGGAATGCCAATAGTCCTGCAGGCCATGTCACTGGCAATTATGACGAGTCCTCTCCTGCCTGGGATTCCTCCGATGCATCCTTGCGTGTAACGCCTACTGCTGCTGGCGCTGCTGTTGTTGCTGCTGGGAGTCGATGGTCATCCCAGAGGGGAAGTCGTACTCGTAAGACCACTTTTACTACTTCCACCAAGCAATTGACTGTCCAACAGTCCTTTGCGAGGAAGATGAAATATCACAGCAGTCATCCTGCTGCAAAGCGGATAACTGAGGCCTTGGCATCCTGGGCGGTGAGAAACGTGGTTCCGGTATCCATCATTACTGCAGAGGCAACTAGAGACTTGTCGGAGGTACTGTGTCCCTGGTACCAAATACCATCTAGGTTCCATTTCTCTAGGCAGGCGATACCGAAAATGTACACAGACCTCAGAAAAAGACTCACCAGTGTCCTAAAAAATGCAGTTGTACCCAATGTCCACTTAACCACGGACATGTGGACAAGTGGAGCAGGGCAGGCTCAGGACTATATGACTGTGACAGCCCACTGGGTAGATGTATGGACTCCCGCCGCAAGAACAGCAGCGGCGGCACCAGTAGCAGCATCTCGCAAACGCCAACTCTTTCCTAGGCAGGCTACGCTTTGTATCACCACTTTCCAGAATACGCACACAGCTGAAAACCTCTTACGGCAACTGAGGAAGATCATCGCAGAATGGCTTACCCCAATTGGACTCTCCTGTGGATTTGTGGCATCGGACAACGCCAGCAATATTGTGTGTGCATTAAATCTGGGCAAATTCCAGCACGTCCCATTTTTTGCACATACCTTGAATTTGGTGGTGCAGAATTATTTAAAAAACGAGAGGGGCGTGCAAGAGATGCTGTCGGTGGCCAGAAGAATTGCGGGACACTTTCGGCGTACAGGCACCACGTACAGAAGACTGGAGCACCACCAAAAACGCCTGAACCTGCCCTGCCATCATCTGAAGCAAGAAGTGGTAACGAGGTGGAATTCAACCCTCTATATGCTTCAGAGGTTGGAGGAGCAGCAAAAGGCCATTCAAGCCTATACAACTGAGCACGATATAGGAGGTGGAATGCACCTGTCTCAAGCGCAGTGGAGAATGATTTCAACGTTGTGCAAGGTTCTGCAACCTTTTGAACTTGCCACACGTGAAGTCAGTTCAGACACTGCCAGCCTGAGTCAGGTCATTCCCCTCATCAGTTTTTTGCAGAAGAAGCTGGAGACATTGAAGGAGGAGCTAACACAGAGCGATTCCGCTAGGCATGTGGGACTTGTGGATGGAGCCCTTAATTCGCTTAACAAGGATTCACGGGTGGTCAATCTGTTGAAATCAGAGCACTACATTTTGGCCACCGTGCTCGATCCTAGATTTAAAACCTACCTTGGATCTCTCTTTCCGGCAGACACAAGTCTGCTGGGGTTCAAAGAACTGCTGGTGACAAAATTGTCAAGTCAAGCGGAACGCGACCTGTCAACATCTCCTCCTTCACATTCTCCCGCAACTGGGGGCGCGAGGAAAAGGCTCAGAATTCCGAGCCCACCCGCTGGCGGTGATGCAGGGCAGTCTGGAGCGACTGCTGATGCTGACATCTGGTCCGGACTGAAGGACCTGACAACGATTACGGACATGTCGTCTACTGTCACTGCATATGATTCTCTCCCCATTGAAAGAATGGTGGAGGATTATATGAGTGACCGCATCCAAGTAGGCACGTCAGACAGTCCGTACTTATACTGGCAGGAAAAAGAGGCAATTTGGAGGCCCTTGCACAAACTGGCTTTATTCTACCTAAGTTGCCCTCCCACAAGTGTGTACTCCGAAAGAGTGTTTAGTGCCGCCGCTCACCTTGTCAGCAATCGGCGGACGAGGTTACATCCAGAAAATGTGGAGAAGATGATGTTCATTAAAATGAATTATAATCAATTCCTCCGTGGAGACATTCACCAGCAGCAATTGCCTCCACAAAGTACACAGGGAGCTGAGATGGTGGATTCCAGTGGGGACGAATTGATAATCTGTGAGGAGGGGGATGTACACGGTGATATATCGGAGGATGATGATGAGGTGGACATCTTGCCTCTGTAGAGCCAGTTTGTGCAAGGAGAGATTAATTGCTTCTTTTTTGGTGGAGGTTCAAACCAACCCGTCATTTCAGTCACAGTCGTGTGGCAGACCCTGTCACTGAAATGATGGGTTGGTTAAAGTGTGCATGTCCTGTTTATACAACATAAGGGTTGGTGGGAGGGCCCAAGGACAATTCCATCTTGCACCTCTTTTTTCTTTCATTTTTCTTTGCGTCATGTGCTGTTTGGGGGGTGTTTTTTGGAAGGGCCATCCTGCGTGACACTGCAGTGCCACTCCTAGATGGGCCAGGTGTTTGTGTCGGCCACTAGGGTCGCTTAGCTTACTCACACAGCTACCTCATTGCGCCTCTTTTTTTCTTTGCATCATGTGCTGTTTGGGGAGTGTTTTTTGGAAGGGCCATCCTGCGTGACACTGCAGTGCCACTCCTAGATGGGCCAGGTGTTTGTGTCGGCCACTAGGGTCGCTTAGCTTACTCACACAGCTACCTCATTGCGCCTCTTTTTTTCTTTGCGTCATGTGCTGTTTGGGGAGTGTTTTTTGGAAGGGCCATCCTGCGTGACACTGCAGTGCCATTCCTAGATGGGCCAGGTGTTTGTGTCGGCCACTAGGGTCGCTTAGCTTACTCACACAGCTACCTCATTGCGCCTCTTTTTTTCTTTGCGTCATGTGCTGTTTGGGGAGTGTTTTTTGGAAGGGCCATCCTGCGTGACACTGCAGTGCCACTCCTAGATGGGCCAGGTGTTTGTGTCGGCCACTAGGGTCGCTTAGCTTACTCACACAGCTACCTCATTGCGCCTCTTTTTTTCTTTGCGTCATGTGCTGTTTGGGGAGTGTTTTTTGGAAGGGCCATCCTGCGTGACACTGCAGTGCCACTCCTAGATGGGCCAGGTGTTTGTGTCGGCCACTTGGGTCGCTTAGCTTAGCCATCCAGCGACCTCGGTGCAAATTTTAGGACTAAAAATAATATTGTGAGGTGTGAGGTGTTCAGAATAGACTGAAAATGAGTGGAAATTATGGTTATTGAGGTTAATAATACTTTGGGATCAAAATGACCCCCAAATTCTATGATTTAAGCTGTTTTTTAGGGTTTTTTGAAAAAAACACCCGAATCCAAAACACACCCGAATCCGACAAAAAAAATTTGGTGAGGTTTTGCCAAAACGCGTTCGAACCCAAAACACGGCCGCGGAACCGAACCCAAAACCAAAACACAAAACCCGAAAAATTTCCGGTGCTCATCACTAGTATATACATTAGGGTAAATTTACTAAGATGTGAGTTATATTTAAGAAGGGATGTTGCCCATAGCAACCAATCAGATTCTACTTTTCTTTTATCTAGCACATTATAGAAGACAATACCTGGAATCTGATTCTTTGCTATGGTGAACATCCCATCTTAAATAGAACTCCCATCTTAGTAAATTTACCCCATTGTGCTAAATACATAAACCATTGAAATTAAAATAAATAATATTTTTTAAAGAAATAAGAATAAAACACAGTGCACACAATGTAATATTAAATGTATGCAGAAATATATCAATCATGCACAATTAAACAAATAAATTGCAGAGAGCTAGAATATGTGTTACTAATAATGATAGTATGTTACTCTTCAGAGAAATATATTAAAATCACTAGAATCATAAAATTCACCAGAGAGTGATTGTTCATCCATCTCGAATATCTAGAACATCTACATGATGGCAGAAGGATTAACATTGCTGCCTCATAGCATTGTATTCTTCATCCTGATATGAACCTCTTTGTGTTAGATAAATGACTAGAATCAAAGAAGACGACTTACCCTAGCAACCCCTGTTCCCAAGAACACATTCAGCGGAATGTAATGGAGTCTGAGATCGCCAGAGGTGCAGGATGCCGGCCGATCTCTTGATTTTATTTTCTTCTTAAAAAGGACAAACACAGAACAAAAACAAGAATCCGAGATTGCGCGGCATCCCAGAGCTCCGGCTATCTTGGACTCCATTACATCCCGCCATACGGGCCTGAATCAGTCGCATGCAATGCTGATGTTCAAGGAGTTGAGTGATATTTTGCTACTGCACATAAGCAAAAATCCCTAAACACTTGTTCGATGCCTGCATTACACTGTGTGTATGCATAAAGGTGCAGTTGCCATTGAGAAGCAGGCAGTGGCAAACACAGGATTTCTAGATGGGGATTTCCAAACGCAGTCCACAATATCCCGCTCTAAGGAACATTCAGTGGCGTAACTACTGCCCCCGCAGCCCTCGCGGTGGCTTGGGGGCGAGGGGCTGCGGGGGCGCCGCCACTGATTTAGAGCAGATTGACATGCGGACGAACGTCCGCATGTCAATCTGTTGTCACTAGCCCCCCGCTGTGAAGTAGGGACACGGAGGGCACAGCGTGCGCCTCTCCTGTGTCCCTCTGAATCTCCGGCGTGTCCTATGAAAAGGGGGCGTGGCTTCGCGGAGGACCCACGATCGCGGGCCACGCCCCCGTTTCGTCACTGAGGGGGCATGCCCAGCGCTCTGTGAGCTGCTGGCATGCCCTCTCTCCCACTGTCTGCGCTGAATAGACGCTGTGCGCATGCGCACAGCGTCTATTCACTACTGCTCTGCTATGCAGAGCAGTGACTGTAGGAGCCTCCCAACTGACCCCCCCATCGCGGGACACTGCGGGAGGTATGCATATATGGCACTGGGGGGTACTGAGGGGGCATATATGGCACTGGGGGGGCACTGAGGGGGCATATTTGGCACTGAGGGGGCATATATGGCACTGGGGGGCACTGAGGGCATATATGGCACTGGGGGGCATTGAGGGGGCATAGATGGCACTGGGGTGCACTGGGGGGCATATATGGCACTGGGGAGGCACTGAGGGGGCATATATGGCACTGAGGGGGCATATATGGCACTGGTGGGGCACTGAGGGGGCATATATGGCACTGGGGGGGCACTGAGGGGGCATATATGACACTGGGGGGTACTGAGGGGGCATATATGGCACTGGGGGGCACTGAGGGGGCATATATGGCACTGGGGGGTACTGAGGGGGCATATATGGCACTGGGGGGGCACAGAGGGGTCATATATGGCACTGAGGGGGCATATATGGCACTGCGGGGGGCACTGAGGGGGCATATATGGCACTGAGGGGGCATATATGGCACTGGGGGGCACTGAGGGCATATATGGCACTGGGGAGGGGGCATAGATGGCACTGGGGGGCACTGAGGGGGCATATATGGCACTGGGGAGGCACTGAGGGGGCATATATGGCACTGAGGGGGCATATATGGCACTGGGGGGCACTGAGGGGGCATATATGGCACTGGGGAGGCACTGAGGGGGCATATATGGCACTGGGTGGGCACTGAGGGGGCATATATGGCACTGTATGTGTACCTGGCACATGGGGGGCTATATTTGGCACTGGGGGCACGTGAGCACCTGGCATTGTGGGGGAATATCTGGCACTGGGGGCATATGTGGCACTGGGGGGAGAGGCTATATTTGGCACTGGGGGCATGTGAGTACCTGGCACCGTGGGGGAATATCTGGCACTGAGGACATATGTGGCACTGGAGCACAGCCCTAGCAACAAGCACTACCCCCTAGCAATGAGCATGACACCCAGTGCATGAAACCCCTGGCAACGAGCATGACACCGAGTGCATGAAACACCTGGCAACGAGCATGACACCCTGAGCATGAAAACCCCTGGCACCGTGCATGGAACCAAGAGCATGAAACCCCTGGCAACGAGCAGGTAATTTAAAAGTAATTAGAAGCCTTAATGTAGGACTTAATGTGTAATGGGCATTACGGTGTGTGGCATAATGTATCACGGACATTGCGGTGTGTGTCAGAATGTGTCACAGGCATTACGGTGTGTGGCAAACTATATCACGGGCATTGTGGTATGTGGTATAATGTCTCAGGGGCATTGCAGTGTGGCATAGGGTATAACGGGCATTGCGGTATGTGTCACAGGCATTACGGTGTATGGTATACTAGATCACGGGCATTGTGGTATGTGGTATAATGTCTCAGGGTCATTGCAGTGTGTGGCATAATGTATAATGGGCATTGCGGTGTGTGGCATAATGTGTCAGGCATTACGGTGTCTGTATACTATATCACGGGCATTGTGGTATGTGGTATAATGTCTTAGGGTCATTGCAGTGTGGCATAATGTATAACGGGCATTGCGGTGTGTGTCATAATGTATCACGGACATTGCGGTGTGTGGTATACTATATCATGGGCATTGTGGTATGTGGTATAATGTCTCAGGTTCATTGCAGTGTGTGTCATAATGTATCACGGACATTGCGGTGTGTGTCATAATGTATCACGGACATTGCGGTGTGTGGTATACTATATCATGGGCATTGTGGTATGTGCTATAAAGTATCAGGGGCATTGCAGTGTGTAGCATAATGTATAACGGGCATTGCGATTCCTGTCATAATGTGTCACAGACATTACGGTGTGTGGCATAATGTGTCGGAGGCATTACGGTGTGTGCATATTGTGTCATGTGCATTATTGTGTGTGGCATAATGTCTGAGGGCCTTTGCAGTATGTGGCATAATGTATACTGGGCATTACTATAAGGAGGAAAAATGACAAATAATGGAAGGGGCATGAATCAGGATTATTTTTCTTTCCTGTGGTGGCTAACGTCTGGGCGTGCAGGTTGCAAAACTGGGGTATAAGGTAGTCTATTCCTGCAATGCCACGCCTCTTTATGTGAAGCCGCGCCCATTTAAACAAAACCACGCCCCTTTTTGGCGCCGCGCGCCTTCGGAGCGCACATGTTTGTCCCTTTCCTAGTGCCAATTATGGGGGGGGGGGGGGGGGCGCCGAAGAATTTTTTGGCTTGGGGGAGAAAAATTTCTAGTTACGCCACTGGGAACATTGAAGCAAAAGCGAGAGTCTGGGGGGAGCAGAAGAACCTAGTAATGACCCTGGACATTTATTTAAACATTGGCCTTTTTATACACTGGACATTGTATGGAAATCAGTGTTAATTTTCGACACTACAAAATGGTCTATAGTATAGGCTATATCAAACATTTTAACAATATAAATGAATGGATAGGAAAAGGTTAAACAACCCGTAATAAATAAATGCACAAACATTATATAGCCAGTACTGCACTTTCTAAGCACACTTAGAAAATCTGTACCTGTCATAGGACTGGTGCAAATTTCAATGATTTGACCAATGATGGTGTCTACAGATGCTGACAGTGGGCATCTGAATCCTTGCACATTCATACACATACAGTAAATGTTCACCAGGAAAGTGCTTTCTAATGGCATTTGCATAAAGTCGCAGATAGGCGACACAAAATATGTAGTCGTGGGAAAGTCCACCTCTAAATCAGGCTCTGTATGCTCTGCAGTGCAAGGGTTTCCGATAATTTAATTTCAAGGTAGTACTTGTTTGGAGACTAGAAATTTCCATAACAAAGATGTAAGTGACCCGCTCAATTCAGGCAGCAGTCCAATGACACATTTTTGTAAATAGGCACAGGTTAGTCCAGGCAGCAATTAAAATAAGATTTTACTCACCGGTAAATCTATTTCTCGTAGTCCGTAGTGGATGCTGGGGACTCCGTAAGGACCATGGGGAATAGCGGCTCCGCAGGAGACTGGGCACAGCTAAGAAAGAATTAGGACTACCTGGTGTGCACTGGCTCCTCCCACCATGACCCTCCTCCAGACTTCAGTAAGGATACTGTGCCCGGAAGAGCTGACACAATAAGGAAAAGATTTTGAATCCCGGGTAAGACTCATACCAGCCACACCAATCACACCGTATAACTCGTGATATTATACCCAGTTAACAGTATGAACATAACAGAGCCTCTCAACAGATGGCTCAACCATAACCCTTTTAGTTAACAATAACTATATACAAGTATTGCAGACAGTCCGCACTTGGGACGGGCGCCCAGCATCCACTACGGACTACGAGAAATAGATTTACCGGTGAGTAAAATCTTATTTTCTCTAACGTCCTAGTGGATGCTGGGGACTCCGTAAGGACCATGGGGATTATACCAAAGCTCCCAAACGGGCGGGAGAGTGCGGATGACTCTGCAGCACCGAATGAGAGAACTCAAGGTCCTCCTCAGCCAGGGTATCAAATTTGTAGAATTTTGCAAACGTGTTTGCCCCTGACCAAGTAGCAGCTCGGCAAAGTTGTAAAGCCGAGACCCCTCGGGCAGCCACCCAAGAAGAGCCCACTTTCTTCGTGGAATGGGCTTTTACAGATTTAGGTTGCGGCAGGCCAGCCACAGAATGCGCAAGCTGAATTGTGCTACAAATCCAGCGAGCAATAGTCTGCTTTGAAGCAGGAGCACCCATCTTGTTTGGTGCATACAGGATAAACAGCGAGTCAGTCTTCCTGACTCCAGCCGTCCTGGAAACATACATTTTCAAGGCCCTGACTACGTCCAGTAACTTGGAGTCCTCCAAGTCCCTAGTAGCTGCAGGCACCACGATAGGTTGGTTCAAGTGAAAAGCTGATACCACCTTAGGAAGAAACTGGGGACTAGTCCTCAATTCTGCCCTATCCATATGGAAAATCCAATAGGGGCTTTTGCATGACAAAGCCGCCAATTTTGCCACCCGCCTTGCCGAAGCCAAGGCCAAAAGCATGACCACTTTCCACGTGAGATATTTTAAATCCACGGTTTTGAGTGGCTCAAACCAATGTGACTTTAGGAAACCCAACACCACGTTGAGGTCCCACGGTGCCACTGGAGGCACAAAAGGAGGCTGAATATGCAGCACTCCCTTGACAATGTCTGAACTTCAGGCAGTGAAGCCAGTTCCATTTTGGAAGAAAATCGATAGAGCCGAAATCTGGACCTTAATGGAACCCAATTGTAGGCCCATAGTCACCTCTGACTGTAGGAAGTGCAGAAATTGACCTAGCTGAAATTTCTCCTTTGGGGCCTTCCTGGCCTCACAGTACGCAACATATTTCCGCCATATGCGGTGATAATGGTTAGCGTTCACTTCTTTCCTAGCTTTAAATAGCGTAGGGATAACTTCCTCCGGAATTCCCTTTTCCTTCAGGATCCGGCGTTCAACCGCCATGCCGTCAACGCAGCCGCGGTACGTCTTGAAACAGACAGGCCCCCTGCTGCAGCAGGTCCTGTCTGAGCGGCAGAGGCCATAGGTCCTCTGAGATCATTTCTTGGAGTTCTGGTTACCAAGCTCTTCTTGGCCAACCCGGAACAATGAGTATAGTTCTTACTCCTCTCCTTCTTATTATTCTCATTACCCTGGGTAAGAGAGGCAGAGAAGGGAACAAATACACCGACTGGTACACCCACGGGGTTACCAGAGTGTCCACAGCTATCGCCTGAGGGTCCTTGACCTGGCGCAATATCTTTGTAACTTTTAGTTGAGGCGGGACGCCATCATGTCCACCTGTGGCCTTTCCCAACGGTGTACAATCATTTGGAAGACTTCTGGATGAAGTCCCCACTCTCCCGGGTGGAGGTCTGCTTCTCAGTTGTCCACTCCGGGAATGAACACTGCTGACAGTGCTAACACATGATTTTCCGCCCATCGGAGAATCCTTGTGGCTTCTGCCTTTGCCATCCTGCTTCTTGTGCCGCCCTGTCGTGTACATGAGCGACCGCCGTGATGTTGTCTGACTGGATCAGCACCGGCCGGTGTTGAAGCAGGGGTCTAGCCTGACTTAGGGCATTGTAGTGCCAGTATATTTATGTGTAGGGAAGTCTCCTGACTTTTCCATAGCCTTGGAAGTTTCTTCCCTGTGTGACTGCCCCCCAGCCTCGAAGGCTGGCATCCGTGGTCACCAGGACCCAGTCCTGTATGCCGAATCTGTGGCCCCCTAGAAGATGAGCACTCTGCAGCCACCACAACAACGACACCCTGGCCCTTGGAGACAGGGTTATCCGCAGATGCATCTGACGATGCGACCCGGACCACATGTCCAACAGATCCCACTGGAAAATCCTTGAATGGGACCTGGCGAATGGAATTTCTTTGTAAGAAGCTACCATCCTTCCCAGGGCTCACGTGCATTGATGCACCTACACCTGTATACGTATTAGGAGGTCTCTGTCTAGAGACGACAACTCCTTGGACTTCTCCTCCGGGAGAAACCCTTTTTATCCTGTTCTGTGTCCAGAACCATACTCAGGAACAGTAGACGCGTCGTAGGAACCAGCTGCGACTTTGGAATATTTAGAATTCAGCCGTGCTGTTGTAGCACTTCCCGAGATAGTGCTACTCCGCCGAACAACTGCTCCCTGGACCTCGCCTTTATAAGGAGATCGTCCAAGTACGGGATAATTATTTCGGCCATTACCTTGGTAAATACCTCGGTGCCGGGGACAGACCAACGGCAACGTCTGTAATTGGTAATGACAATCCTGTACCACAATTTTGAGGTACTCCTGGTGAAAAGGGTAAATAGGGACATGCAGGTAAGCATCCTTGATGTCCAGTGATACCCCCCAGGCTTGCAATAATCGCCCTGAGCGATTCCATTTCGAACTTGAACCTTCGTATATAAGTGTTCAAGGCTTTAAATTTTAGAATGGGTCTCACCGAACCGTCTGGTTTCGGTACCACAACATTTTGGAATAGTAACCCCGGCCTTGTTGAAGGAGGGGTACCTAGATTACACCTGCTGGAAGTGCAGCTTGTGAATTGCCGCCAGTACTACCTTTCTCCGAGGGCAGCAGGCAAGGCTGAGGTGAGGTAACGGCGAGGGGGAGTCGCCTCGAACTCCAGCCTGTATCCCTGTGATACTATTTGCAGAACCTAGGGATCCACCTGTGGGCAAACCCACTGGTCCCTGAAGTTCCCGAGACGCGCCCCTACCGCACCTGTCTACATGTGCCTTTTATAGGCAGCATCACCTGTCCACTGCCGGGTTTCTAATACCCTCCTGGCAGAATGGACATTGCATTAATTCTGGATGCCAGCCGGCAAATATCCCTCTGTGCATCCTTTATATATAAGACAACGTCTTTAATATGCTCTATGTTAGCAAACTATTTTCCCTGTCTTAGAGTATTAATATTATCTGACAGGGTATCAGACCACGCTGCAGCAGCACTATTTATGCTGAGGCGATTGCAGGTCTCAGTATATAACCTGAGTGTGTTTCAGGATAGTCTCCTGCTTTTTATCAGCAGGCTCCTTCAAGGTGGCCGTACACTAAGACGGCAGTGCCACCTTTTTTGACAAACGTGTGAGCGCCTTATCCACTCTAAGGGATATCTCCCAACGTGACCTATCCTCTGGCGGGAAAGGGTACGCCATCAGTAACTTTTTAGAAATTACCAGTTTCTTATTGGGGGAACCCACGCTACTTTACACACTTCATTCATTCATCTGATGGGGGAACAAAACACTGGCTGCTTTTTCTCCCCAAAAATAAAACCCCTTTTATGTGGTACTTGGGTTCATGTCAGAAATGCGTAACACATTTTTTATTGCCGAGATCATGTAACGGATGTTCCTAGTAGATTGTGTATATGTCTCAATCTCGTCGACACTGGAGTCAGACTCCGTGTCGACATCTGTGTCTGCCATCTGAGGTAACGGGCGCTTTTTTGAGCCCCTGATGGCCTTTGAGACGCCTGGGCAGGCGCGGGCTGAGAAGCCGGCTGTCCCACAGCTGTTTTACGTCATCCAGCCTTGTAAGGAGTTGATATTGTCGTTTAATACCTTCCACCTATCCATCCACTCTGGTGTCGGCCCCACAGGGGACGACATCCCATTTATCGGCCTCTGCTCCACCTCCACGTAACCTTCCTCATCCCACATGTCAACACAGCCGTACCGACACACAGCACACACACAGGGAATGCTCTGACTGAGGACAGGACCCCACAAAGTCCTTTGGGGAGACAGAGAGAGAGTATGCCAGCACACACCAGAGCGCTATATAATGCAGGGATTAACTTTATAACTGAGTGATTTTTCCCCCAATAGCTGCTTGTATAAACAATATTGCACCTAAATTTAGTGCCCCCCCTCTCTTTTTAACCCTTTGAGCCTGAAAACAACAGGGGAGTGCCTGGGGAGCTGTCTTCCAGCTGCACTGTGAAGAGAAAATGGAGCCATTGTGCTGAGAGAGATAGCTCCGCCCCTTTTTTGCTGACTTTTCTCCCGCTTTTTTATGGATTCTGGCAGGGGTATTTATCACATATATAGCCTCTGGGGCTATATATTGTGATATATTTGCCAGCCAAGGTGTATTTATTGCTTCTCAGGGCGCCCCCCCCCAGCGCCCTGCACCCTCAGTGACCGGAGTGTGAAGTGTGTATGAGGAGCAATGGCGCACAGCTGCAGTGCTGTGCGCTACCTTGGTGAAGAGCACTGAAGACTGATGTCTTCTGGCGCCGATTTTCCGGATTTCTTCTTGCTTCTGGCTCTGTAAGGGGGCCGGCGGCGCGGCTCCGGGACCGAACACCAATAGCCGGTTCCATGCGGTCGATCCCTCTGGAGCTAATGGTGTCCAGTAGCCTAAGAAGCCCAAGCTACCACCAGTTAGGTAGGTTCGCTTCTTCTCCCCTTAGTCCCTCGCTGCAGTGAGTCTGTTGCCAGCAGATCTCACTGTAAAATAAAAAACCTAACATATACTTTCTTTCTAGGAGCTCAGGAGAGCCCCTAGTGTGCATCCAGCTCGGCCGGGCACAGGATTCTAACTGAAGTCTGGAGGAGGGTCATGGTGGGAGGAGCCAGTGCACACCAGGTAGTCCTAATTCTTTCTTAGCTGTGCCCAGTCTCCTGCGGAGCCGCTATTCCCCATGGTCCTTACGGAGTCCCCAGCATCCACTAGGACGTTAGAGAAATAGTAATGTCTAGTATAGAGGTAAGGTCAATGCAGGCAGCAATCCGATGAGAAACTACAGTAGCAGGAAAGGGTAAATCCAGTCAGCAATCCAGGAGCAAAATCCAGAAAGAGGCAGATACAAGTAGCAAGTGAAATAGAATTGTCCAGGCACGGGGATTATGTGTGGGAAACACTATAACCAACATGGAGTGACGGAACCCAGGGGGTCATTCCGAGTGGTTCGCTCGCTAGCTGCTTTTAGCAGCATTGCACACGCTAAGCCGCCGCCCTCTGGGAGTTTATCTTAGCTTAGCAGAAGTGCGAACGAAAGATTAGCAGAATTGCGAATAGAAATTTCTTAGCAGTTTCTGAGTAGCTCCAGACTTACTCAGCCATTGCGACCAGCTCAGTCCTTTTCGTTCCTGGTTTGACGTCACAAACACACCCAGCGTTTGCCCAACCACTCCCCCGTTTCTCCAGCCACTCCTGCGTTTTGCAACTCGAACGCCTGCGTTTTTCCGCACACTCCCATAAAACGGCCAGTTTCCGCCCAGAAACACCCACTCACAGCCAATCACACTACGATCAGCACAGCGATGTATAAGCTTTGTTATGCCGTGAGTAAAATACCTAACTTTTGTGTAAAATAACTAAGCGCATGCGCTCTGCGAACCTTGCGCATGCGCAGTAAGCGACTAATCGCAGTATAGCGAAAATCGGCAACGAGCGAACAACTCGGAATTACCCCCCCAATGTTTGTAAAACACAGGGTGCTAATCAAGATATAGTTAATTCATATATTTATTATTTACACTAAAAATGCCATTTATGAGGTACATGTAATAGTGACAACATCAATACTGAATAACCAACATTGTTCCGATAAGACAGGTAAATTGTTTAATTTATTCAATAAACTAGAGGTGTCAAGCAAGAATGTGGGCTGTTCCTTAATTAATGGTTGCAATAGTGTATCAAGGACTGTCGCTTTAGGCTGGAGCAAAGATCCTTGGGCTGATACAATTGGATGGCCTTGTGGTAGATATAAGCCTTTGTGCACTTTAAGGATGTTATAAAGAACTGGTACTTGTGGATAATCTTGTAAGAGTACTGGTTTAATTTACTCTGTGATCAAACCACAGTCCATCGCTGCCAATAGGCTATTGGATAACTGTTTTGTGCACCCTGGCATTGGATCAACAGTCAGTTGGCACAGTATTTCCCTATTATAATTCATCAAGTCTTAAAGAACAATTGCACCCCCCTTATCGGCACGGCATATTATAAGATTTTTATTTTCAGAAAGACTTCTAAGCACCTGTCGCTCTAATGGGGTCAGATTAGGATGTACTGGTGGTAATGATTTCATATTATTTTCCACTTGCTGTTCTAGTAACCTAGAGAATGTCTTAATACTGGGATTAAAAGACTGAGGTTCAAAGGACAATTTTGCTTTAAATTTTTTAACTGCTGTGGAATTGGATCTTGGCCAGCTGATCTATGTTCTTTAAAAAATGTATCAGTTTAGGTTTGAGAGTCAGATCATGTAACTCAATATTCCAGGAGAAGTCATCAAATTTTGTTGTAGGTACAAAAGATAGGCCTTTAGCTATTAAACTGTATTCACTTTCAGATAGATTGTAGAAAGATTAAAAATTAGTTTTTTTTGAAGAGAAGGGGTTGTCCCACCCGGCCTCTGCCTTTTGTACTGTTGGCCCCTACTAGTATACCGCCTTTTGGGTCTCTTCTACCTGTTCTGGTGGTGACCCCTAAAGGGCCATTCGCTTGATTCTGTTTCTTGCTCTCACTTTTGGTGCTAAGAAATTCTTAAAAGTATTCTGTATCAAATCTGGAAGCTTGATGAGATTGTTCAGTTCTGTTTCTTCTAAATAAAAGGACATCTTGCTTCTCCTGGTTGTGTATTGGATAGCAAGTGATTCACAGTATGTTTTTCATAGTCAAGTTCTACTTTAATGAGTTTTTCTTTTTTTATATCTAATTAGATCTCTCTTATAAATTGCTAGATGTCAGAATCATGAACTATTTCATTCATGTACTTAGTGTTCCATATAGCTTACCTCCTGATCTGCATGGGGTTTTGGGATTTATCTCAGTCTTGCTAAGCTCCATGCTGTGTTCAGCTTCCAAGCTACAGAATGTCAAGCTACAGCATGTGTTTGTGTTTCTCTCTCTTGATTAAGCCACCTGTGTGGGAATTCCTCTGTGTGAGTAATTGGCAGGTTCCTGTATATAACATCTAGGTCTCTCTGTGGATTGTTTCCAGCAGCCATGTTACCTGGTCAGTTGACAGGATTGTTTACCAATAGGAGTGCTAGTAATCCTCAGCTGACTCCTTCCTCTAATGGCGGCCTACCTAAGCATTTAAAGCAGGTCTCTGAAAAGAAGGGGCCTGAACATCTTCCTTCTTCAGTGCATGCTGCTGTGTGTTGCTGCTCCAGGCTCTACTCTATGTTTCCCAGAGCATTTCTACATTGATTATTGCCCAGAGTTATTCAACATTACACTTTCCAAGTGCTTCCTGGTGCTGTGTGCTATCAGCAATCTCCAGTACAGCAGTGGATATCTATACGTGTTCTCCAATGCCGATTACCATCGGATATCTCTACGTATTCTCCAGTGTCAATTACCATCGGATATCTCTATGTGTTCTCCAGTGCCGATTACCATCGGATAGCTCTACGTGTTCTCCAGTTGCTATCAATTGCTTCTTCAAGTACCGACTGCCATCAGTTATTGCTTCTTCAAATGTTTTCTAGCTCTTCAGTGTCTCAAGTACCAAGTGCCATCGGTTAATATCGATTGCTTCTTCAAGTATTTTCTAGTTCTTCAAC
Source organism: Pseudophryne corroboree (assembly GCF_028390025.1). Taxonomy (NCBI): domain Eukaryota; kingdom Metazoa; phylum Chordata; class Amphibia; order Anura; family Myobatrachidae; genus Pseudophryne; species Pseudophryne corroboree. The sequence goes on along the minus strand of NC_086445.1, from coordinate 817,352,985 downwards.
GTCTCAAGTACAGAGTGCCATCGGTTAACACTGATTACTTCTTCAAGTATCTTCTAGTTCTTCAACGTCTTGGATATCTCTACATGTTGTCCAGTGCTGATTACCATTGGATATCTCTACATGTTCTCCAGTGCCAATTACCATCGGATAGCTCTATGAGTTCTCCAGTTGCTATCAATTGCTTCTTCAAGTACCAAGTGCCATCAGTTACTATTGATTGCTTCTTCCAGTGCTTTCTAGTTCTTCAGTATCTCAAGTACCGAGTGCCATTGGTTATCATCAATTGCTTCTTCAGATACCAATTGCCATTGGTCACCATCGACTGCTTCTTCAAGTATTGAGTGCCATCGTTCACCATCAATTGCTTCTTAAAGTATCTTCTAGTTTACAGTGTCTCAAGTACAATGTGCAATCGGTCACCATCGATTGCTTCTTCAAGTGTCTTCTAATTCTCCAGTTTCTCATACGTCCTAGAGGATGCTGGGGACTCCAAAAGGACCATGGGGTATAGACGGATCCGCAGGAGCTTGGGCACACTATAAAGACTTAAACTGGGTGTGAGCTGGCTCCTCCCTCTATGCCCCTCCTCCAGAACTCAGTTAGACTTTGTGCCCAGGAGTGATGGGTCACACACTAGGGGAGCTCTACTGAGTTTCTCTGAAAGACTTTATGTTAGGTTTTTTATTTTCAGGGAGACCGGCTGGCTACAGGCTCCCTGCAGCGTGGGAGTGAGGGGAGAGAAGCAGGACCTACTTCTTCTTAGTTTAAAGGCTCTGCTTCTTAGGCTACTGGACACCATTAGCTCCAGAGGGTTCGATCACTTGGTGCGCCTAGCTGCTTGTTCCCGGAGCCGCGCCGTCAATCCCCTCACAAAAGCCGGAAGAAAGAAGCCGGGTGAGTATTGGAAGAAAAGAAGACTTCAGTGATGGCAGAAGACTTCAGTAACGGAGGTAACAGCAGCGGTAGTGCTGCGCTCCATGCTCCCACACACCAACGTCTCTGGCAGGGTGCAGGGCGCTGGGGGGGAGCGCCCTGGGGGCATGTTGCTGAGGGTCTAAAATGCTGGTGGGGGGACATTTTTTGGTGCCTGGGCACAGGGAATGTTCACTGCGCCAGGGTGCCGCAGGGGGTAGCGACAGCGGTAGCGCTGCGCTCCCTGCTCACACACTTACCGGCGGCCTGCAGGGTGCAGGGCGCTGGGGGGAGCGCCCTGGGCAGCATATAGACTATGTATAATATATATAGATCACTGGCGGGGGGACATGCTTCGGTGCCTGCCCCGCCAGTGTGCCGCGAACGGGAGGGAGCAGCAGCAGTAGCGCTGCGCTCCCTGCTCCCGCGCTCCTCCGGCCTGCAGGGTGCAGGGCGCTGGGGGGGAGCGCCCTGGGCAGCATATAACATGTGTATATAATTAGTAGATCACTGGTGGGGGGACATACTTTGGTGCCCGCCCCGCCAGTACGCCGCAAACGGGAGGGAGCAGCAGCGGTAGCGCTGCGCTCTCTGCTCCCGCTCTCCATCGGCCTGCTGGGTGCAGGGCGCTGGGGGGGAGCGCCCTGGGCAGCGTTTATTGAAGGATCCTGGGTGGGGGAACATACCCAGACACCGGGTGCCTTCGCCCCGTCAGGGTACCGCAGCGTGCGCGGTTTCCATGGGTGCGGGGCGCAGGGGGGGCGCCCTGGGCTGCGTTTGGACATAAAGGGGTTTATATAGGGGGTTACTCCCTGTATATAGGGTCCCCAGCTAAATTTAGGTATATATTTATTTATATATTTGAGCGGGCTTAAGCGTGCCTGGAAGGGGCGGAGCTTAGCCCTCATAGAGGAGTCAGTGCCATTTTCCTCATATCCCCGCCAGGACTTGCTGGATAGTAAGTTGGATGGGGGGCACAGTGTTTTAAAAGCTATATGGGTGTCATATAGCCTTAGGCTTGATATTGGGCGCAGAATCACTTATGTTACATATATTCACTGTTTCCCTGTTCGTACCCACTATTAGTTAGTCAACATATGTCGGCAGGTGTGAGGGCTTTGTCACAAGCTGCTGTGGGGATAACTGTCGGCTTCGCCGGCGCAGGGCGGTACTTGATTCGGGAAATTAAGTATTGGCAAATTGGTGTTTGTGTGATTAAAACAGTAAACACGATAGGGGAGATACAGTGGTTTGGGGATGTCCTGTTGGCATCAACGGTATTTCCTGGGTAAAAAGATTATCGGGCTGTTATGGCCTTGTACCTGTATATATATATATATATATTTTATTGGTGTATGGGGGGGGAGTGTTATAAATATTGTATTTGTATCCTTCCCTCGGACCCCTCGGGGTTCCGTGATTGTATTTTACCTGCTTACTATTCCTTGCTGTCGACAATTACCAGGTTTCTGTCGACCTTAACGTTCCTGGTAGATCCACATCGGGGGTATGTCAGTACATGGTCTTACACATTCACAACACATTACCGTCACTAGGGACCTGACAGGTCTGGACAATCCACTTGCGTATAGGTTATATCTATATGTGTATATATGTAGATATAGGTTTATATATGCATGGTTAGGATGTATGTGTTTTATTGTGTATTACATGCTGTATATCCATGAATGCTGAAATAATGGTATTCTTATCATGTACTGGTCGCTCTGTTGATTAAGCTCTAGATTGGCCATGACGAGTTAGTTCGATCCTCTCAAGGAGTCCGAATATTATTCTCTTCACATCGCGGAGAGAAAATGATGACAGTCAACTCCTGGTCGACGCAGAGCCCGGTCGCAAAGGATCATACACAGGCAGCTAAGTGAAATTTTATTTCTATACTTTGACCTTGTTGCGCTGTATGCACTTGAGGGAGTGTTGTGTATGGGTTGGCATCCGATAGAATTACCCTACACAGTGTGGGTAGGCTTGCCTATGTTTATTCTACATTATAACATTGCAGCAGGCTGCCACGTGACAGCAGGAGGTGTGACCAGAAAAATGCGGAGGATGTCTCCGGGAGATGCTGGAGGGAGGTATACAGCTGTTTGGTGTGGCCTCTGGTCAGTCAATCTCGGCGGATTCCTCTGGTAAGTCTAACTGCGTGTGTTAGCCTCTTTCACAATGGTTGGTAAGGCATTCTTTTGTGGGATGAGGTCGTTTTAACCGGTTCAATACCGTCCTTTTTTCTTTTTCTGTGTAGTCAGTGGAAGGTGGAAAGGTAAGAGTTCTGCAGCCTTGGTAGGTTCGAAGAAGTGGATGTCGTTTTCTGCTTCCTCCACATCCACCACTTATCGCTGAGTCTATCGGGCTGGTCCCCGCTCCGGTGGGCACTCGTCTACTATGTTTCAGTTGGTCCAGGAATAGACTGGGGCCTGTGGGTTATTTATAGAATCCAAACGGGAACATTTGGAGTTACGGTTGTTTCCCCTTACTGTTTTTCTAATAGTTCTTGCCGTTCCATTCTGGAAGGGAAGTTAGTACACGACGCCGTACAGTGGTGCGTCAGGATCAGAACATTGTCCGGTGGTCCCTGTATAAAGGGGCAAATCGTTGTTTCTCTCTGACTGATCTTCGACACAGGGATTGGCTGTTGTTTCCTACAACACAGAGGTTGGAGGTGTTTTGTTCAGAGTTGATAATGTCTGGTAAAAGTTTGGGGTTGTTTCCATGTGAAAGGAGGTTTGAAGATCCAGGGTTGGATCGGTTTTACTGTGACACTTCATCAAGGTGTTCAGTTACTTAACTGGTTGGCTGCGGCTGGAGAGGCCTTTTTTGGTGTGAGGCTTTATTGCCAGAGTGGTTTTCAAGAGGCCAGTTGAAAATGTGGTCCAGGTCTCACCTGCACACGCACATGAATATAATCCTAACGGCCAGGACACCGCTCATGTGGTGTCTGCTCGGTTCTCTCCTTCTAGAGGGATGAAGGTTCGCGTTCCGGGTGTAGATCCTGGTGTCCGTGCATACAGATCTCCGAGACGGAGGTGCAGTACTTGCAAGGCACGTGTTTCCAGGGGATGGGGCCGAGTTGGAAAGCTTGTCTGCTATAAACTTTCTTGAACTGAGTGTTAGTTTTGACAAACATAGTCTTCGTGTTCTGCCCGTGTTAGTTCTGCTAGACGATTTGTCAGCAGTGGCATAAGTAAACCGCTATGGCGGAACAAGGAGCAAAGCTACAATGGCAGAAGATGCACTGTTTTGCCATTGGGTGGAGAGTCTGGTAAACGCTCTGTTAGCAGTCTTCGTTCCGGAGGTGAACGACGGGGAAATAGTTTTCATCTGCTGACGCGATCTCCATTCGGGAAAAATTCGGTCATCGTCAAGAAGTTTTCACAGCTGTGACAAGTCTTTGAGGATTGTCGAAATTGGATGTTAGCATCTCACCTCCAGGAGAGGCCTCAGGGATATTGTTCCAGGTCAGGGGACGCTTAAGCTATAGCAGTGGACAACTTCGTGACATTACGGTTTTTAGTCGGTCTAGGTGGCCTTTCCGCTTTCATTTTTGTTTGAAGGTGATAAACGTGGGATGAACAAAGGTTCAGGCGATCCTCTTGGGTCCGGTCTAGCCAAGGAGGGTTTGCTATCCAGGTTTTCATGATTTACTCATAGAAGATTCAGGCCCTTTTTCTCTATGTGAGGATCTGTGACTGCAAGATCAGGGCGTGTTTCAAGGCTTACCGCAGCTGCGTCTGACGTCGTGGCGGTGGAATGCCATAACCTAAGCCGAAAGGGTGTTCCCAGTGAAGTCCTTTCCTCAATTCTTCAAGCTAAGGTAGAAGTAACTGCTAAGCTTTACCACTGTAGTGGGCGTTACTATGTGTTTTGGGTGTATCCAGGAAGGCTCCTATGGAAGTCTTTCAGCTAGGTCGGTTTTAGCCATACTTTACAAACCGGTGTGAATGGGAGTTTAAAGTTGGGAGTGTGGCCTAATAATTCCTTTACAAAAAAAAAAAATTCTCTCTTGGAACGTGGTCATGCTCTTGGCTTTGACGTCCGCAAGGCGGGTGTCGGAAGTGGTTTTTTCTCACAAGAGCCTTGTTTGATCTTTCATGTGGATTGAAAGAAATTGAGAACTCGGTTAGTAGTTCTGCCAAGAGTGGTTTCTGGGTTTCGCAGATTTTGGCCTATTTTGATGCCGGTGGTTACTTAGGCATTGATGAAATACAATGGAAAGCGCTAAATGTAATTAAAGTGCTGAAAGTGGTTATTAAAATGAAAAAAAGAATAAAATAAAAATAGAATGAGCGGTACCTGTCCCTGCACTAAGTTGTCCCGGAGCCGCTGATGAGCGCTGCGGCTCTGATCTTGAGTGCGGAGGATGGCGTGGCTGGCGACGCTGCGTCCAGTGGGCTCTGTGCACAAACGTGTTTTCCCAGCTCCCGTCGCCACTGATGTCAGCGGGTTGTGTTGTAGCCGTTGTCCTGGCCGTGCAGTGGGCTCTTTTCTCCTTGGAATGATGCAGTCTCCAACGCGTTTCATGCATGAAACGGCCAGGACATCGGCTACAACACAACCCGCTGACATCAGCGGCGACGGGAGCCGAGAAAACACCTTTGCGCACACAGCCCGCTGGACGCAGCGGGACTCAGCGCCGCCAGCCACGCCATCCGCCGCACTCAAGATCAGAGCCGCAGCGCTCATCAGCGGCTCCGGGACAACTTAGTGCAGGGACAGGTACCGCCCATTCTATTTTTATTTTTATTCTTTTTTTCATTTTAATAACCACTTTCAGCACTTTAATTACATTTAGCGCTTTCCATTGTATTTCATCAATCTATCTTCCAAGAAAGCAGCTTTTTTATCCAAGCGCAGCAACTTAACACATTTTTAGTTACTTAGGCATTAGCTGATTCAAATTCTCTCGATGTTGCTGGGGATTTGAATATTTAGGTCACCATTTTGGTTCGGATTGGAGAAACAGGGGCTTTGTTTGTCTGATATGTTCCCAGTATGGTTTGGGTGACTGTGTTATGCAGTCGGTTACGTGTTGGATCTGTGATACTATGGGGCATGTTCGGTCTACGGCTGGATTGCCATCACTGAAGTCGGTGGAGGTCCATTTTACTGGGAAGATCGGCTCCTCCTGGGCGGAGGCCCGAGGAGTCTCAGCGGTTCAACTCTGCTGAGTGGATACTTGATCGGGTTCAAACACGTTTGCTATGCTCTACGGGGTTGATACCCTGGTTGTGGGGGACCTTCGGTTTGCTCAATCGGTACTGCAGAGTCGTTCGCACTCTCCCGCCCGTTCTGGAGCTTTAGTATTGACCCCATGGTCCTTTTGGAGTCCCCAGCATCCTCTAGGACATATGAGAAAATAGGATTTTGGTACCTACCGGTAAATCCTTTTCTCTTAGTCCGTAGAGGATGCTGGGCGCCCGTCCCAGTGCGTACTGTGTCTGCAGTTATTGTTTTTGGTCATACTTTGGTGGTGTTTCTTCTCTGTCAGACTGTTGCTGATGATGTTCAGGCCATGGCATGAGGTGTCTTATTATTGGTTGTGTTGGCACACAGGTTGTGTTACATATTCTCTCAGCATGTGGCTGTTTCTTCTTCATGCCGTAGGCTGGTTTTCTATTGAATGCCACGTTCTGCGGCATGTTCGTGGTGTGAGCTGGTAGGGCACTCACCGTGTTTATAAATTCTTTCCTCGAAATGTCCATCTCTCCTGGGCACAGTTTCTAACTGAGGTCTGGAGGAGGGGCATAGAGGGAAGAGCCAGTTCACACCCAGTTTAAGTCTTTATAGTGTGCCCAAGCTCCTGCGGATCCGTCTATACCCCATGGTCCTTTTGGAGTTCCCAGCGTCCTCTACGGACTAAGAGAAAAGGATTTACAGGTAGGTACCAAAATCTTATTTTCTCAAGTACCATGTAACATTATTAACATTGATTGTTACTTCAAGTAACTTCCAGTTCTCCAGTGCTTCAAGTATCATCAGTCATTCTATATATTGTCATTTGTTGTTTCTCCTGGTTCTGAGGTCCTTCAGGCAATCAGTGCCTAGCATCTGGTTTCTGACTGTTCCAACAGAGACTAATTCATATCTCACGGACTACCTATAGATATCTATCCTCTGACTCCTCTGCCTTTACCGGGTACCTATCCAGGGGTCCGCGACCTGCTCATCGGGTGCCGCGAAACCCAAATCCCCATAGGAGAGGGTCACTGGTGAAAACTTTCCGGTGGGTTAGACTCTGCGCCTCTGGTCAGTCTCATCAACATCTGGTACTCGTGGTACATGAGGAAGTCCTACGCTGCACTTACCCTGCATGAGTAATGTGGCATTACAACTAGAGATGAGCGGGTTCGGTTTCCTTGAATCCGAACCCGCACGAACTTCACTTTTTTTTTCACGGGTCCGAGCGACTCGGATCTTCCCGCCTTGCTCGGTTAACCCGAGCGCGCCCGAACGTCATCATGACGCTGTCGGATTCTCGCGAGACTCGGATTCTATATAAGGAGCCGCGCGTCGCCGCCATTTTCACACGTGCATTGAGATTCATAGGGAGAGGACGTGGCTGGCGTCCTCTCCATTTAGATTAGATTTAGAAGAGAGAGAGAGAGAGAGAGAGAGATTGCTGTGATACTGTAGATTAGAAGAGAGTGCAGACAGAGTTTAGTGACTGACGACCACAGTGACCAGTGACCACCAGAGACAGTGCAGTTGTTTGTTTTATTTAATATATCCGTTCTCTGCCTGAAAAAAACGATACACAGTCACACAGTGACTCAGTCTGTGTGCACTGCTCAGCCCAGTGTGCTCAGCTGCACATCAATGTATTGTATATAAAGCTTATAATTGTGGGGGAGACTGGGGAGCACTGCAGGTTGTTATAGCAGGAGCCAGGAGTACATGATAAATAATATTATATTAAAATTAAACAGTGCACACTTTTGCTGCAGGAGTGCCACTGCCAGTGTGACTAGTGGTGACCAGTGCCTGACCACCAGTATATTAGTAGTATTGTATACTATCTCTTTATCAACCAGTCTATATTAGCAGCAGACACAGTACAGTGCGGTAGTTCACGGCTGTGGCTACCTCTGTGTCGGCACTCGGCAGGCAGTCCGTCCATCCATAATTGTATTATAATATATACCACCTAACCGTGGTTTTTTTTTCATTCTTTATACCGTCGTCATACTAGTTGTTACGAGTATACTACTATCTCTTTATCAACCAGTGTACAGTGCGGTAGTTCACGGCTGTGGCTACCTCTGTGTCGGCACTCGGCAGGCAGTCCGTCCAACCATAATTGTATTATATACCACCTAACCGTGGTTTTTTTTTTCATTCTTTATACCGTCGTCATACTAGTTGTTACGAGTATACTACTATCTCTTTATCAACCAGTGTACAGTGCGGTAGTTCACGGCTGTGGCTACCTCTGTGTCGGCACTCGGCAGGCAGTCCGTCCATCCATAATTGTATTATAATATATACCACCTAACCGTGGTTTTTTTTTCATTCTTTATACCGTCGTCATACTAGTTGTTACGAGTATACTACTATCTCTTTATCAACCAGTGTACAGTGCGGTAGTTCACGGCTGTGGCTACCTCTGTGTCGGCACTCGGCAGGCAGTCCGTCCAACCATAATTGTATTATAATATATACCACCTAACCGTGGTTTTTTTTTCATTCTTTATACCGTCATCATACTAGTTGTTACGAGTATACTACTATCTCTTTATCAACCAGTGTACAGTGCGGTAGTTCACGGCTGTGGCTACCTCTGTGTCGGCACTCGGCAGGCAGTCCGTCCAACCATAATTGTATTATATACCACCTAACCGTGGTTTTTTTTTCATTCTTTATACCGTCGTCATACTAGTTGTTACGAGTATACTACTATCTCTTTATCAACCAGTGTACAGTGCGGTAGTTCACGGCTGTGGCTACCTCTGTGTCGGCACTCGGCAGGCAGTCCGTCCAACCATAATTGTATTATAATATATACCACCTAACCGTGGTTTTTTTTTCATTCTTTATACCGTCGTCATACTAGTTGTTACGAGTATACTACTATCTCTTTATCAACCAGTGTACAGTGCGGTAGTTCACGGCTGTGGCTACCTCTGTGTCGGCACTCGGCAGGCAGTCCGTCCATCCATAATTGTATTATAATATATACCACCTAACCGTGGTTTTTTTTTCATTCTTTATACCGTCGTCATACTAGTTGTTACGAGTATACTACTATCTCTTTATCAACCAGTGTACAGTGCGGTAGTTCACGGCTGTGGCTACCTCTGTGTCGGCACTCGGCAGGCAGTCCGTCCAACCATAATTGTATTATAATATATACCACCTAACCGTGTTTTTTTTTTCATTCTTTATACCGTCGTCATACTAGTTGTTACGAGTATACTACTATCTCTTTATCAACCAGTGTACAGTGCGGTAGTTCACGGCTGTGGCTACCTCTGTGTCGGCACTCGGCAGGCAGTCCGTCCAACCATAATTGTATTATATACCACCTAACCGTGGTTTTTTTTTCATTCTTTATACCGTCGTCATACTAGTTGTTACGAGTATACTACTATCTCTTTATCAACCAGTGTACAGTGCGGTAGTTCACGGCTGTGGCTACCTCTGTGTCGGCACTCGGCAGGCAGTCCGTCCAACCATAATTGTATTATAATATATACCACCTAACCGTGGTTTTTTTTTCATTCTTTATACCGTCGTCATACTAGTTGTTACGAGTATACTACTATCTCTTTATCAACCAGTGTACAGTGCGGTAGTTCACGGCTGTGGCTACCTCTGTGTCGGCACTCGGCAGGCAGTCCGTCCATCCATAATTGTATTATAATATATACCACCTAACCGTGGTTTTTTTTTCATTCTTTATACCGTCGTCATACTAGTTGTTACGAGTATACTACTATCTCTTTATCAACCAGTGTACAGTGCGGTAGTTCACGGCTGTGGCTACCTCTGTGTCGGCACTCGGCAGGCAGTCCGTCCAACCATAATTGTATTATAATATATACCACCTAACCGTGGTTTTTTTTCCATTCTTTATACCGTCGTCATACTAGTTGTTACGAGTATACTACTATCTCTTTATCAACCAGTGTACAGTGCGGTAGTTCACGGCTGTGGCTACCTCTGTGTCGGCACTCGGCAGGCAGTCCGTCCAACCATAATTGTATTATAATATATACCACCTAACCGTGGTTTTTTTTTTCCATTCTTTATACCGTCGTCATACTAGTTGTTACGAGTATACTACTATCTCTTTATCAACCAGTGTACAGTGCGGTAGTTCACGGCTGTGGCTACCTCTGTGTCGGCACTCGGCAGGCAGTCCGTCCATCCATAATTGTATTATATACCACCTAACCGTGGTTTTTTTATACCACCTAACCGTGGCAGTCCGTCCATAATTGTATACTAGTATCCAATCCATCCATCTCCATTGTTTACCTGAGGTGCCTTTTAGTTCTGCCTATAAAATATGGAGAACAAAAAAGTTGAGGTTCCAAAATTAGGGAAAGATCAAGATCCACTTCCACCTCGTGCTGAAGCTGCTGCCACTAGTCATGGCCGAGACGATGAAATGCCAGCAACATCGTCTGCCAAGGCCGATGCCCAACGTCATAGTACAGAGCATGTCAAATCCAAAACACCAAATATCAGAAAAAAAAGGACTCCAAAACCTAAAATAAAATTGTCGGAGGAGAAGCGTAAACTTGCCAATATGCCATTTACCACACGGAGTGGCAAGGAACGGCTGAGGCCCTGGCCTATGTTCATGGCTAGTGGTTCAGCTTCACATGAGGATGGAAGCACTCAGCCTCTCGCTAGAAAACTGAAAAGACTCAAGCTGGCAAAAGCACCGCAAAGAACTGTGCGTTCTTTGAAATCCCAAATCCACAAGGAGAGTCCAATTGTGTCGGTTGCGATGCCTGACCTTCCCAACACTGGACGTGAAGAGCATGCGCCTTCCACCATTTGCACGCCCCCTGCAAGTGCTGGAAGGAGCACCCGCAGTCCAGTTCCTGATAGTCAGATTGAAGATGTCAGTGTTGAAGTACACCAGGATGAGGAGGATATGGGTGTTGCTGGCGCTGGGGAGGAAATTGACCAGGAGGATTCTGATGGTGAGGTGGTTTGTTTAAGTCAGGCACCCGGGGAGACACCTGTTGTCCGTGGGAGGAATATGGCCGTTGACATGCCAGGTGAAAATACCAAAAAAATCAGCTCTTCGGTGTGGAGGTATTTCACCAGAAATGCGGACAACAGGTGTCAAGCCGTGTGTTCCCTTTGTCAAGCTGTAATAAGTAGGGGTAAGGACGTTAACCACCTCGGAACATCCTCCCTTATACGTCACCTGCAGCGCATTCATAATAAGTCAGTGACAAGTTCAAAAACTTTGGGTGACAGCGGAAGCAGTCCACTGACCAGTAAATCCCTTCCTCTTGTAACCAAGCTCACGCAAACCACCCCACCAACTCCCTCAGTGTCAATTTCCTCCTTCCCCAGGAATGCCAATAGTCCTGCAGGCCATGTCACTGGCAAGTCTGACGAGTCCTCTCCTGCCTGGGATTCCTCCGATGCATCCTTGCGTGTAACGCCTACTGCTGCTGGCGCTGCTGTTGTTGCTGCTGGGAGTCGATGGTCATCCCAGAGGGGAAGTCGTAAGCCCACTTGTACTACTTCCAGTAAGCAATTGACTGTTCAACAGTCCTTTGCGAGGAAGATGAAATATCACAGCAGTCATCCTACTGCAAAGCGGATAACTGAGGCCTTGGCATCCTGGGTGGTGAGAAACGTGGTTCCGGTATCCATCATTACTGCAGAGCCAACTAGAGACTTGTTGGAGGTACTGTGTCCCCGGTACCAAATACCATCTAGGTTCCATTTCTCTAGGCAGGCGATACCGAAAATGTACACAGACCTCAGAAAAAGAGTCACCAGTGTCCTAAAAAATGCAGCTGTACCCAATGTCCACTTAACCACGGACATGTGGACAAGTGGAGCAGGGCAGGGTCAGGACTATATGACTGTGACAGCCCACTGGGTAGATGTATGGACTCCCGCCGCAAGAACAGCAGCGGCGGCACCAGTAGCAGCATCTCGCAAACGCCAACTCTTTCCTAGGCAGGCTACGCTTTGTATCACCGCTTTCCAGAATACGCACACAGCTGAAAACCTCTTACGGCAACTGAGGAAGATCATCGCGGAATGGCTTACCCCAATTGGACTCTCCTGTGGATTTGTGGCATCGGACAACGCCAGCAATATTGTGTGTGCATTAAATCTGGGCCAATTCCAGCACGTCCCATGTTTTGCACATACCTTGAATTTGGTGGTGCAGAATTTTTTAAAAAACGACAGGGGCGTGCAAGAGATGCTGTCGGTGGCCAGAAGAATTGCGGGACACTTTCGGCGTACAGGCACCACGTACAGAAAACTGGAGCACCACCAAAAACTACTGAACCTGCCCTGCCATCATCTGAAGCAAGAAGTGGTAACGAGGTGGAATTCAACCCTCTATATGCTTCAGAGGTTGGAGGAGCAGCAAAAGGCCATTCAAGCCTATACAATTGAGCACGATATAGTAGGTGGAATGCACCTGTCTCAAGTGCAGTGGAGAATGATTTCAACGTTGTGCAAGGTTCTGATGCCCTTTGAACTTGCCACACGTGAAGTCAGTTCAGACACTGCCAGCCTGAGTCAGGTCATTCCCCTCATCAGGCTTTTGCAGAAGAAGCTGGAGGCATTGAAGGAGGAGCTAACACGGAGCGATTCCGCTAGGCATGTGGGACTTGTGGATGCAGCCCTTAATTCGCTTAACAAGGATTCACGGGTGGTCAATCTGTTGAAATCAGAGCACTACATTTTGGCCACCGTGCTCGATCCTAGATTTAAAGCCTACCTTGGATCTCTCTTTCCGGCAGACACAGGTCTGCTGGGGTTGAAAGACCTGCTGGTGACAAAATTGTCAAGTCAAGCGGAACGCGACCTGTCAACATCTCCTCCTTCACATTCTCCCGCAACTGGGGGTGCGAGGAAAAAGCTCAGAATTCCGAGCCCACCCGCTGGCGGTGATGCAGGGCAGTCTGGAGCGACTGCTGATGCTGACATCTGGTCCGGACTGAAGGACCTGACAACGATTACGGACATGTCGTCTACTGTCACTGCATATGATTCTCTCAACATTGATAGAATGGTGGAGGATTATATGAGTGACCGCATCCAAGTAGGCACGTCACACAGTCCGTACTTATACTGGCAGGAAAAAGAGGCAATTTGGAGGCCCTTGCACAAACTGGCTTTATTCTACCTAAGTTGCCCTCCCACAAGTGTGTACTCCGAAAGAGTGTTTAGTGCCGCCGCTCACCTTGTCAGCAATCGGCGTACGAGGTTACATCCAGAAAATGTGGAGAAGATGATGTTCATTAAAATGAATTATAATCAATTCCTCCGCGGAGACATTGACCAGCAGCAATTGCCTCCACAAAGTACACAGGGAGCTGAGATGGTGGATTCCAGTGGGGACGAATTGATAATCTGTGAGGAGGGGGATGTACACGGTGATATATCGGAGGGTGAAGATGAGGTGGACATCTTGCCTCTGTAGAGCCAGTTTGTGCAAGGAGAGATTAATTGCTTCTTTTTTGGGGGGGGTCCAAACCAACCCGTCATATCAGTCACAGTCGTGTGGCAGACCCTGTCACTGAAATGATGGGTTGGTTAAAGTGTGCATGTCCTGTTTTGTTTATACAACATAAGGGTGGGTGGGAGGGCCCAAGGATAATTCCATCTTGCACCTCTTTTTTCTTTTCTTTTTCTTTGCATCATGTGCTGATTGGGGAGGGTTTTTTGGAAGGGACATCCTGCGTGACACTGCAGTGCCACTCCTAGATGGGCCCGGTGTTTGTGTCGGCCACTAGGGTCGCTAATCTTACTCACACAGCTACCTCATTGCGCCTCTTTTTTTCTTTGCGTCATGTGCTGTTTGGGGAGGGTTTTTTGGAAGGGACATCCTGCGTGACACTGCAGTGCCACTCCTAGATGTGCCCGGTGTTTGTGTCGGCCACTAGGGTCGCTAATCTTACTCACACAGCTACCTCATTGCGCCTCTTTTTTTCTTTGCGTCATGTGCTGTTTGGGGAGGGTTTTTTGGAAGGGACATCCTGCGTGACACTGCAGTGCCACTCCTAGATGTGCCCGGTGTTTGTGTCGGCCACTAGGGTCGCTAATCTTACTCACACAGTCAGCTACCTCATTGCGCCTCTTTTTTTCTTTGCGTCATGTGCTGTTTGGGGAGGGTTTTTTGGAAGGGCCATCCTGCGTGACACTGCAGTGCCACTCCTAGATGGGCCCGGTGTTTGTGTCGGCCACTAGGGTCGCTAATCTTACTCACACAGCTACCTCATTGCGCCTCTTTTTTTCTTTGCGTCATGTGCTGTTTGGGGAGGGTTTTTTGGAAGGGACATCCTGCGTGACACTGCAGTGCCACTCCTAGATGGGCCCGGTGTTTGTGTCAGCCACTAGGGTCGCTTATCTTACTCACACAGCGACCTCTGTGCAAATTTTAGGACTAAAAATAATATTGTGAGGTGTGAGGTATTCAGAATAGACTGAAAATGAGTGTAAATTATGGTTTTTGAGGTTAATAATACTTTGGGATCAAAATGACCCCCAAATTCTATGATTTAAGCTGTTTTTTAGTGTTTTTGGAAAAAAACACCCGAATCCAAAACACACCCGAATCCGACAAAAATAATTCGGTGAGGTTTTGCCAAAACGCGTTCGAACCCAAAACACGGCCGCGGAACCGAACCCAAAACCAAAACACAAAACCCGAAAAATTTCAGGCGCTCATCTCTAATTACAACCCAGCATCCCCTCTCGCAACCATCAGCTGAGTTCATAAGGACTCAGGAAGGACGTAACAGTCAGCTTACAAGGATGCTCTCAAATAAAGTTATTTTATTTTGAATTACTTGTAGTTCTTTTGTTGATTGCTCAATTGACGGAATATACACACACTTTTTCCGAATCTGAGGTGGAAGCAATTCTGTATCAAACTGGGATTAATGATGAAACAGAGTCAATATCTCCAGAGACTGCCTTTAGAGACCTTTTGCAGTTAAAAAAGAAGGAAATAGGCTTCTACCTACATGGTTTGTCACTAGACAATTATTATAAAGCCAGGAAAATACCTTGCGGCTTTAGAGTCTGTAATTGTCCTACTATAGGATGCAGGGCCGGCGCTACCACTAGGCAGCTTTAGGCAGCTGCCTAGAGCGCCGGCCGCTGGAGGGCGGCACTTAGAAGCACAACTAGGAGTGAGCGGCCTCCACTTTCCCCCGCAACCCATGGCACCGTTTGTTTGTTTTTAAAATACAGTTCGGTGGGTTCCGGAGGGGTGGAGGGGATTGAGGACAAGTGTGGCATCAGGCAGGCAGCAGGCGCCCGCCCCCCGACAGAAGCAGCCGCCCACCTCGCGCTATCTGCAGCGCACTATGCACTCGGAGCCGGCGGCAGCACCAGGAACAGTGCCTCCCCGCCAGCAGCAGCCGCCCGGCCCTCACCAGCTGCTGTGCACTATGGAGCCGCCGGCAGCAACAGCAGCAGTATCTCCCCGCTAGGCGCTAGCAGAAGCGCTAACCCGGGCGGCATCGTGAGCCGGAAGATGGTGGCAGCAGCGGGGAACAGTACAGCATCCTGGCCAGCGGTAAGATGTTGCCCCCTTGGTGCGATGGTGGGGCACCCGGAGTAGTGGCTGCCTGGAGTCACACCCCGGGGAAGTGGTAGTTGCTAAAGTGTGCACTGAAGGGGGGAGGGGTTTGGATTTATGTACAGTATCTATGGAGACATATGTGTATATAGATGTATGGAGACAGTGTATATATGTGTGTATGTATGGAGGCAGTGGATGGATGTATGTATGGAGACAGTGTATGGATGTATGGATGTATGAAGGCAGCGTATGTATGTATATATGTATGTACATATGGAGGCAGTGTATGGATGTATGTATGGAGGCTGTGTACATACGGAGGAAGTGTATGAATGTATATATGTACGTACGTACGTACGTACGTATGGAGGCAGTGTACCGATGTATTGTATATATGTGTGTGTATATACGTACGTACGTACGTCTGGAGGCAGTGTATGGATGTACTGTATATATGTATATATGTATGTAGGTAGTATATGGCTGTATATACGTGTGTATGTATGGAGGCAGTGTATGGATGTATATACGTACGTACGTACGTACGTACGTACGTACGTACGTACGTACGTAGGCAGTGTGTGTATGAATGTATATATGTATGTACGTACGTACGTACGTATGGAGGCAGTTTATCGCTGTATTGTATATATGTGTGTATGTATGGAGGTAGTGTATGGATGTATGTATGTATGAAGGTAGTGTATGGCTGTATATTTGTGTGTATGTATGAATGTATATGTGTATGGAGGCAGTGTATGGATGTATTGTATATATGTATGGAGGCAGTGTATGGATATGTATATGTGTGTGTGTGTGTGTGTGTGTGTGTGTGTGTGTGTGTGTGTGTGTGTGTGTAGGCAGTGTATGGATGTATATATGTGTGTATGTATGGAGGCAGTGTATGGATGTACTGTATATATGTATGGAGGCAGTGTATGGATGTACTGTATATATGTATGGAGGCAGTATGGATGTATATATGTGTTTGTATGTATGGAGGCAGTGTTTGGATGTATACATGTATGCATGTATGCATGGAGGCTGTGTATGAATGTATAGAGGCAGTGCATGTTTATATATGTATGGATGGAGGCAGTGTATGGATGCCCCCCCCCCCCGGCGGACATGTGACAGACTGGATCCCGGCTTCAGTATGGTGACCGGTGGTCTCCCAACCTCCGGTCACCCGATATCAACCCTGTGTGTATGTATGGAGGCAGTGTATGTATGTATGCATGTATGTATGTATGAGAGGCAGTGTATGTATTAGAGAGGCAGTGTATGTATGTGTGTATGTATGAGAGAGGCAGTGTATGTATATATGTATGCGGGAGGCAGTGTATGTATGTATGTATGAGAGAGGCAGTGTATGTATGTATGTATGTATGTATGAGAGAGGTAGTGTATGTATGTATGTATGTATGTATGTATGTATGAGAGAGGCAGTGTATGTATGTATGTATGTATGTATGTGAGAGGCAGTGTATGTATGAGAGAGTCAGTGAATATGTATGTATGAGAGAGGCTATGTATGTATGTATGTATGTATGTATGTATGTATGTATGTATAAGAGACAGAATAAAATAGAAACAGAGATGTGTGTGTGTGGCAGAAATAAAGGGAGATAATATATATGTAAAAGAGAGCGAGAATGAGACAGAGAAAAAGTAGAGAGTTGTGAAGGAATGAGAGAGTATGAATGTATATATGAGAGAGGCAGTGTATGGATATGTATGTATGTATGAGAGATGAATGAAATAGAAAGAGATAGGCAGCTGGGTAGGGTGCCAGGATCTGGGAAGGTGGTGCCACTGAGTGTAGCTATCAAATAATTAATGATATATTTGAGAGATAATGCAATCAGACGGCTGGGAAATGTATAAGATGCCACCTATGAACTTTCACCTTAGTGACCCGGAAAATGAGTAACTGATGATGTTGAGGGGCAGTAGGCAGACATTTTGCCTAGGGTGCCAAGAAACCTTGCACCGGCCCTGATAGGATGTTTTGACCTCATATTCTGTAGATGGTGGTTAGATATTCTAAATAAGTGCTCATTTGATTTAATGGTTCTCGTAATTGAGCAATCAACAAAAGAACTACAAGTAATTAAAGATAAAATGTCTATTTGAGAGCACTAATCTAGCATCCTTAGAAGCTGACTCTGAGAAGGAGTGGCTGAGAAAACAAAAAAAATCAGCTAGCAACTTATAAGAGAGATCTAATTAGATATAAAAAATAAATTCATTAAAGTAGAACTTGACTATGAAAAACATACCGTGTATTGCTAGCTATCCAATACACATCCAGGCGAAGAAAGATTCCATTTTTTTGAGAAGAAACAATTGCCAACAATCTCGTCCAGCTTCCAGATTTGATACCGAATCCTCTCACGAATTTCTTAGTACCAATAGTGAGAGTGAGAAACAGAATGAAGCGAGTAGCCTTTTAGCGATCACCACCAGAACAGGGAGAAGAGACCCAAAAGGAGGTATTATTAATATTTTTATTTACAGTTTCTTATATAGCGCAGCATATTCCATTGTGCTTTACAATTGGAAGTGCAAAGGTATACGAGAAGGGGCCAACAGTACAAAAGGCAGAAGCCGGATTGGACGACCCCACTCTCTTAAAAGACCTAATTTTTAATCTCTATCTGAAAGTAGATACTGGGTGTCATTCCGAGTTGATCGTAGCCCTGCAAAATTTGGCAGGGCTACGATCATGTCAATAGACATACGGGGGGACGCCCAGCACAGGGCTATCCTGCCCTGCATGTCAGTGCCGCCCCCCCCCCCTCCCCGCAGAAGTGCAAAAGCATCGCACAGCGGCGTTGCATTTGCGCTTTAGGAGTTGCTCCCGGCCAGCGCAGATTTAGCGTGCTGGCCGGGAGCTACTCGTCGCTCCCTGGCCTGCAGCGGCTGCGTGTGACATGCAGCCGCTGCGGCCTGCCCCCCGCATGGTCTGGCCACACCTACGTTGGCCGGACCGCGCCCACGAAGCAGCAGCCAAACGCCGCCCTTTCTGCCCCCGCCCAGCGACCGCCTCTACCTGTCAATCAGGCAGAGGCAATCATAGCGCAGCGACGGTGCATGCGCAGTTCTGACCCAATCGCACCGCTGAGATAAACTGCAGCGTGCGATCGGGTAAGAATGATCCCCACAGTCTATTAGCTAAAGGCCCTATCTTTTGTACCTACAACAAAATTTGATGACTTCTCCTGGAATATTGAGTTACATGATGTGAGTCGCAGACTTAAACTGAAAGAATTCCACAGCAGTTGAAAAAATTTAAAGCAAAATTGTCCTTTGAAGCTCAGTCTTTTAATCCCAGTATTAACATATTCTCTAGGTAACTGGAATGACAAGTGAAAAAAAATAAGAAATCATTACCACCAGTACATCCTAATGTGACCCCCAGTGCCTGATCAACCAATAGGCTGATCAGGTTGCAGCGTGGAGCACAGGATCCTGGGGGCACAGTTGTTGCGGATGTCATGTGCGTCATGATGTCAAACGCCAGTGCCGTTCCCGCCCATGCTCCTAGAGTTGCTGGCCGGAGAGGAGGGTCCAGGAGGCTTCTCACCTCCACCGCCGCAGGGTCCACAAGGCTCCTCACCACCGCTGCCGTCCTATTGCTCCAGATGCAGAGTCCAGGAGTCTCATAACCGCCATCCCGCTCCAGCCACAGGGTCCAGGAGACTCCTCACCACTGCTGCCACCATCTCCTTCCAGCTGCAGGATCCAGGAGGGTCCTCACTGCCACTGCTATGCTTCAGCCATATGTATCTGGCACTGTGGGGACATGTGTATCTGGCACTGGGGGCATATATGTATCTGGCACTGTGGGGCATATATGTATCTAGCACTGTGGGGCATATATGTATATGGCTCTGTGGGGACATGTGTGTCTGGCACTTTGGGGCAATTATGTATCTGGCATTGGGGCATATATGTATATGGCACTGTGAGGACATGTATCTGGCACTGGGGGTGTATATGTATCTGACACTGGGGGCATATATGTATCTGGCACTGTGGGGCATATATGTATTTGGCAATTTTGGGCATATATGTATCTGGCACTTTGGGGCAAATATGTATCTAGCATTGGGGGCATATATGTATCTGGCACTTGGGGCATATATGTATCTGGCACTGTGAGGACATGTATCTGACACTGGGGGCATATATGTAAGTGGCACTGGGGCATATATGTATCTGGCACTGTGGGAGATGTGTATCTGTCATTGGGGGCATATATGTATCTGGCACTGTGGGGCATATATGTATCTGGCATCGGGGCATATATGTATCTGGCACTGTGGGTACATATGTGTATCTGGGACTGTGGGGGCATATACATATCTGGAACTGTGAAGGCACCCATTTTTTGGCGTTTTTATATGTATGTGGCACTGTACTGGGTCATTATATGTATGTGGCACTGTACAACATGACTAAAAACAGGGTTATGACACAAGGTCATACGCCTACAAACGTCATACCGAAAGGTATGCGCAGAAAAATGGGGTGTGGATTTGTGACAACTAGGCCATGCCCCCATTTTTGCGCACACACCTTCATCGCATGCATGATAGTGGCTTGCCTTGTCTACAGATCTTTTCTGGCTCTTTGCCTCTGACTGGTTGGCCATCCCTGTCCTAGGGGATGGACAGAATAAGAGACAGGAGAGAATAGTTGGAATGATAGCAATAAATAGAATAAAAGACAGGAGGGGAAGAATATTAGCTAAAAAATCTAAGCAATAAAATTGGTGGGGTGAGGGGCAGCCACTTCTGTATTAGGCTAGGGCAGCTGGAACCCTTAATCAGGCCCTGCTGACCCCATTAGAGCAACAGGTGCTTAGAAATCTTTCTGAAAATATAAATCTTCCAATACACCCTGCCGATAAGGGGGGTGCAATTCTTCTAAGGAAATACTGCGCCAACTATCGGAAACCACAATTATATACGAAATTGATCCAATCCAGTGCCAGGTTGCAAAAACAGTTATCCAGTAGCCTATTGGCAGTGATGGACTGTGGTTTGAACACAGAGCAAATTAAAGCAGTACTCTTACAAGATTATCCATGAGTACCGGTTCTTCATACCTTCCCTAAGGTGTACAAAGGCTTAGATCTACTTCCAGGCAGTCCAACTGTATAAGTCCAAGGATCTTTACTCCAGCCTACAGAAACATTCCTTGATTCACTATTGCAACCATTAATTAAAGAACAGCCCACATTATTCCTTGACACTACTAGTTAATTGAATAAATTAAACAACTTACCTGTCTTATCGGAACAATGTTGGTTATTCAGTATTAATGTTGTTAATCTGTACACTATTATACCGCATTGTATGGAATTAATGTCCATAAAAAAATGCTACGCAAGCAGGGTGTCACAATTATCCCGCACTTGGACGATCTCCTGATAAAGGCGAGATCGAAGGAGCAGTTGCTAAGAAATGTGGAGCTCTCTCTGACTGTTCTGCAACATCATGGTTGGATTCTAAATTTGCCAAAGTCCCAGTTGATTCCGACAACACGGCTGCCTTTCTTGGGCATGATCCTGGACACTGAACTGCAAAGAGTGTTTCTTCCGGCAGAAAAAGCTCTGGAAATCCAAGGCATGGTGAAAGAGATTCTGAAACCGGCAAGAGTGTCAATTCATCAATGCACTCGAATGCTAGGGAAGATGGTGGTGGCGTACGAAGCCATTCCGTTTGGCAGGTTTCATGCCCGGGTGTTTCAGTGGGACCTGCTGTACAAATGGTCCGGGTCTCACCTACACATGCACCGGAAAATAAATCTATCTTCCAGGTCCAGAATTTCCCTCCTGTGGTGGCTGCAAAGTTCTCACCTTCTAGAGCAGTGATTTTCAATCTTTTTAAACTTGTGGCACACTAAACGAGATTTTAAAATTGCCAAGGCACACAGTCAGTTTTTTCAACTAATATACTAATATTTCCCGCAGTAATAAAACAGACACATTGGCCCCCACTGTAATAAAAAATTAATTCACCTCCACAGTAATAAAATATAGTAATAGTAATTCCACCATACACTGTCACCCACAGTAATGTCACACATTGTGTACCCCCCCATGTAATTCCACCACACACTGTTCCCCAGCAATGTCACACATTGTGTGTGTTGTCCCCTAGTAGTTCCACCACACTGCCCACCCCCCAAGTAATGTCACACATTGTGTCGTCCCCCCCCCAGTAATTCCACAGCAATCAATTAAATAGATAAAATACATTGGCCCCAACCTCAAGTTTCTCGCTCAGCACGGAGCAGGAGAATGGGTAGGCGCGGCAGGCAGGAGAGCTGACGGCCGGGGCAGGCGTGCAGGAGAGCTGGCGGCCGGGGCAGGCGGGCAGGAGAGCTGGCGGCCGGGGCAGGCGTGCAGGAGAGCTGGCGGCCGGGGCAGGCGGGCAGGAGAGCTGGCGGCCGGGGCAGGCGTGCAGGAGAGCTGGCGGCTGGGGCAGGCGGGCAGGAGAGCTGGCGGCCAGGGTTGGCGGGCAGGAGAGCTGGCGTGCAGGAGAGCTGGCGGCCGGGGGAGGCGTGCAGGAGAGCTGGCGGCCGGGGCAGGCGTGCAGGAGAGCTGACGGCCAGGGCAGGCGGGCAGGAGAGCTGGCGGCCAGGGTAGGCGGGCAGGATAGCTGGCATGCAGGAGAGCTGGTGGCCGGGGCAGGCGTGCAGGAGAGCTGGCGGCCAGGGTAGGCGGGCAGGAGAGCTGGCATGCAGGAGAGCTGGCGGCCGGGGCAGGCGTGCAGGAGAGCTGGCGGCCGGGGCAGGCGGGCAGGAGAGCTGGCAGCCAGGGTAGGTGGGCAGGAGAGCTGGCGTTCAGGAGAGCTGGCGGCCGGGGTAGGCGGGCAGGAGAGCTGGCGGGTAGGCGGGCAGGAGAGCTGGCGGGCAGGAGAGCAGACAGGTAGGCGTGACGTGCGTGACCTATGAGTCACCCCACGTCACCATAGGTCATGGGCCGGGCCACGGAAGAGAGCAGTGTGCTGCCCAAGCCCAATAGCAATAATAGGGGCAGCAGAGCAGTAGGCATCTCTGACGGGTGACAGGCGTCGGCACATCTGACAACCGCATGCGGCACACTAGTGTGCCGCGGCACAGCGGTTGAAAAACACTGTTCTAGAGGGACACAGGTTCGGGATCCAGGATTGGGTCCTGCTGACCACGGATGCAAGTTTCCGAGGCTGGGGAGCAGTCACACAAGGAAGAAGTTTCCAGGGAAAATGGTCAAGCCAGGAATCTTGTCTCCACATAAATGTTCTGGAGTTAAGAGCCATTTACAACGGCCTTCTGCAAGTGGAAAACCTTCTTCGAAGTCTACCTGTCCTGATTCAGTCGGACAACATAACAGCGGTGGCGTACGTAAACCGCAAGGGCGGAACAAAGAGCAGAGCGGTGATGGCTGAGGCCACAAGAGTTCTCCGCTGGGCGTAAAAGCACGTGACCGCTCTGTCAGCAGTCTTCCTTCCGGGCGTGGACAACTGGGAAGCAGACTTCCTCAGCAGACATGATCTCCACCCAGGAGAGTGGGCTCTTCATCAAGAGGTATTTGCAGAAGTGACAAGACGTTGGGGGATTCCTCAAATAGACATGATGGCGTCTCACCTCAACAAGAAGCTTCTGAGGTATTGTTCTAGGTCAAGGGACCCCCAAGCCAGTGCAGTGGACGCCCTGGTAACTCCGTGGGTGTTTCAGTCGGTGTATGTGTTCCCTCCACTTCCTCTCATTCCAAAAGTGTTGAGGATCATAAGACGAACGAGGGTTCCGGCAGTGCTCGTCGTTCCGGATTGGCCACGGCGTGCCTGGTATCCGGAGCTTCAGGAATTGCTCATAAAAGATCCTTTGCCGCTTCCTCTCAGAGAGGACCTGTCACTGCAAGGGCCGTGCGTATTTCCAGACTTACCGCGGCTGCGTTTGACGGCGTGGAGGTTGAACGCCAAATCCTAGCTCGAAAGGGTATTCCCGGGGAAGTCATCCCCACTCTCCTTAAGGCTAGAAAGGAGGTCACGGCGAAGCATTATCACCGTATTTGGAGAAAATATGTGTCGTGGTGTGAAGCCAAGAAAGCTCCTACGGAGGAGTTTCAGCTGGGTCGTTTCCTCCATTTTTTGCAGGCAGGTGCGGATGCAGGCCTGAAATTGGGTTCCATCAAAGTGCAGATTTTGGCTTTATCTATTTTCTTTCAAAAAGAATTGGCCACCCTTCCTGAAGTTCAGACTTTTGTGAAGGGAGTGCTGCATATCCATCCTCCGTTTGTGCTACCCGTGGCACCGTGGGATCTTGACGTAGTGTTACAATTTCTTATGTCTCACTGGTTTGAACCTTTGCGGAAGGTGGAGTTGAAATTTCTCATTTGGAAAGTGGTCATGCTTTTGGCCTTGGCGTCCGCTAGACGGGTGTCGGAATTGGCGGCTCTGTCTCATAAGAGCCCATATTTGATTTTCCATGTGGATAGAACGGAATTGAGGACTCGTCAACAATTTCTGCCGAAGGTGGTTTCTTCGTTTCACATAAATCAACCTATTGTGGTGCCTGTGGCTACGGATGCCGCGGCGGTACCAAAATCTCTCAATGTCGTGAGAGCTTTGAAAATTTATGTCGCCAGAACGGCTCGTGTTAGGAAAACAGAGGCTCTGTTTGTCCTGTATGCAGCCAACAAGATTGGAAATCCTGCTTCCAAGCAGACTATTGCACGCTGGATTTGTAATACGATTCAGCATTCTCATTCTACAGCTGGATTGCCGTTGCCAAGTCAGTGAAAGCCCATTCTACCAGGAAGGTGGGCTCGTCTTGGGAGGCTGCCCGAGGGGTCTCAGCACTTCAACTTTGCCGAGCAGCTACGTGGTCGGGTTTAAACACTTTTGCTAAGTTCTACAATTTTGATACCCTGGCTGATGGGGACCTCATGTTTGCTCAATCGGTGCTGCAGAGTCGTCCGCACTCTCCCGCCCGGTCTGGAGCTTTGGTATAGACCCCATGGTCCTTTTGGAGTCACCAGCATCCTCTAGGACGTAAGAGAAAATAGGATTTTAATACCTGCCGGTAAATCCTTTTCTCCTAGTCCGTAGAGGATGCTGGGCGCCCTTCCCAGTGCGGACTGTTACTTGCAGTTGTATTGTTAGTGGTTGTTTTCGGTTACACGAAGGTTGTGTATCGGTTATGTTCAGCTTGTTGCTGTTTTTCGTTCATACTGTTCTCTGGTATTCCTGCTAATCCAGTTGTATGGTGTGTTTGTGTGTGGTGTGAGCTGGTATGTGTCTCACCCTTAGTATAACAAAAATCCTTTTCCTCGAAATGTCCATCTCCCTGGGCACAGTTCCTATAACTGAGGTCTGGAGGAGGGGCATAGAGGGAGGAGCCAGTTCACACCCATTCAAAGTCTTATAGTGTGCCCATGTCTCCTGTGGATCCTGTCTATACCCCATGGTCCTTTTGGAGTCCCCAGCATCCTCTACGGACTAGGAGAAAAGGATTTACCGGTAGGTATTAAAATCCTATTATTCCATTGAGGCTGCAAACCAAATGTTATTAATCACCGCTTGTAGGGATGGGGCAGCTGGTTGTTTTCAGTTAGCTGCTATCAATAATTTGGCGGAATTGAATATATGATTACATAATTTGCTCCCTGGTCTGGAAATCCGTTCCAGTGGCTTGCAAAACAACGCTTAAAGTGGACTTTTGGAGATGGAGGAATTAAAGATTTTACCCAAAAGGGATAAAATATTGTTCCAATAAGGGCCAATCCTTGGGAAATCCCACCACATATGTAAGAATGAGCTCTTGGAACCACAATGTCTCCAACAAAGATCATAACTTAAGGGAAAGATACTATGTATCCTTACCGGAACCATATACCACCTTGAGTAAACCTTAAAGGCATTTTCCTTAATATTCGAATTTATAGAGACTTTGGCAACCAACTCTCTAATTTCTGACCAATCCTCCTCCTCCAAAGTTATAACAAACTATAAAACCCCTTGCGCTATTTAGACTTAACTAGAGGCAACAGGACATGAATAAACTCAATAGAATAATTATAATTATAAGATAATTTTATTATCTATAAAATCAATCAAATGTGAACACAGAAATAGTTAATCAACAAATGAAATCATTAATATGCGCATATAAATAAAACTAAAACATTAATTAAATAATAGTAATAAGACTACTAATTGAGCATAAGAGGTGGATCATATAACTAATAGTGACCACAGTGGGCTAAAAATTGATAATGTCCTTGTTTTTAATTCTCAGATAGGACAGTCCCATTAGATGTGCTCATGAATAATTCATGATTAGATATCACATGGTGTGATATATAGAGAGCCTTTGTTTATATATCTCTCGATGAATAAACTTATCCAATTGCTCACATAAACAGATGGTTCTTTACTTATGAGATAACTGTTCAAAAGTCATGGAGGAATTGATATAACACCCGGGACTTTAGTGCATCGCAAGCACCTGTAGAATATAGCTCCCGTTTCAATTACCACGAATGGCGTCCTCCGTCTCCCACTGAAACTGGCTCTCGTACACACACCTTAACTGATTTGGAGAGAGAGATGTCAGTCCGGCTCCCAGAGCTCTGCGCACTGCGCTTGTCAGTCTCGGACAACACTGCACATCAATGCGGACAAACAGCCGATGTCCACCGGGTCACAAATAGGGCACTTATTTGTGCCCTATTTGTGACCCGGTGGACATCGGCTGTTTGTCCGCATTGATGTGCAGTGTTGTCCGAGACTGACAAGCAGGAGACGGGAGGACGCTATATGCGGCGGCTTGAAGACGGGAGCTGAATCAACTTGTAGCGCCTGCAGTGCGCAGAGCTCCGGGAGCCGGACTGACATCTCTCTCTCCAAGTCAGTTAAGGTGTGTGTACGAGAGCCAGTTTCAGTGGGAGACGGAGGACGCCATTCGTGGTAATTGAAACGGGAGCTATATTCTACAGGTGCTTGCGATGCACGAAAGTCCCAGGTGTTATATCAATTCCTCCATGACTTTTGAACAGTTATCCCATAAGTAAAGAACCATCTGTTTATGTGAGCAATTGGATAAGTTTATTCATCGAGATATATATAAACAAAGACTCCCTATATATCACACCATGTGATATCTAATCATGAATTATTCATGAGCACATCTAATGGGACTGTCCTATCTGAGAATTAAAAACAAGGACATTATCAATTTTTAGCCCACTGTGGTCACTATTAGTTATATGATCCACCTCTTATGCTCAATTAGTAATCTTATTACTATTATTTAATTAATGTTTTAGTTTTATTTATATGCGCATATTAATTATTTCATTTGTTGATTAACTATTTCTGTGTTCACATTTGATTGATTTTATAGATAATAAAATTCTCTTATAATTATAATTATTCTGTTGAGTTTATTCATGTCCTGTTGCCTCTAGTTAAGTCTAAATAGCGCAAGGGGTTTTATAGTTTGTTTTAGTTCACACCTGATTTTAATCGGGTGGATTGTGTTGGCCATATCCACAGGCCATTTTACCTTTGTTGCTGCTGGATAGATTTCACGAGGTATAAGAGATAATAATATTGGATTATATCCTAGATACTTGTGCGGAGTGGGTGTGACTGTGGATACGGGCACCCATCCGCAATTATATATATATATATATTCAATAGCGCCAGACATTATTAGTGGTCCTCCAAAGTTATACCCAAATCATGTTCCCAGGCTAGTTTGAAAGGCTCATTGGTTGGGTGGTCATCCAGGAGAGAGTACAGAATTGATATAACACCTCTACAGTCAGGGGTATAAAAACACAACTGTTCGAAGGGAATTGGAGGCCTGAGTTTGCCAGGCTTACTTAAGGAATGCACAAAACTGGTAATCTGCAGATAGTCAAAGTGTCTAGCGTGCTGTACGCCATATTTCTCACATAGGGCTGAAACATTTTGCGGGGCAAATTCCCCTGAGATGTGTAAAAGCTTGGTTATTCCCATGAGTATAAAGGTTTTATATATCAGGGTTTGCCCAAGTAGGCCCAAATAACAAGGTATTATTTATACTTGGGTGGAGGCATGTTGTTTTACCCATATAGCCCTTGTACACTGAGGGTGGGGTACAAGTGCATCGAAATGTAACATAACATGTTGCACCAGTACTATACGCAGTAAAACTTTTGACACTGTTCATGTAATAAATGCAAATCTTCACTTCTCAAATTGTTATGTTGGAGTTTCAGTCTCTTCCCTGGGAAACAATGAGTTAAGTTACAGTTTAAACTTGGAGACCATGGATAAATGAACCGTATTTATTTTGTAACTAATGGATCAGATCTTAGGTCCATCTTTAAGATCCTCTAGTCTAGCTGACTCATTGGATCAAACATAATTTGTGATATTTTATGACTTTAAAGTGGGCACAAATAAAAATCAATTGGGAGATGGCAATGTTACTTTATACGTTTAGGAACAGGGGTTAAAGTGGGCCGCTTCTAATTGAAGGCGGAACCAGTTCCGCCTCCGCCCGTCCACCAACAAGTAAATGCTTCAGGTCCCAGCTCCACTGTGGGAAGCAGGAGCTGGAAGCAGCAAAAGTAGCTTCCAGCCAATCTCTGCTCGCTGGACCGGCGTCAGAGCCAATCATGGCTCGTGGATCACCAGCCAATGAGAAGCAGCCAAGTGGCAGCTTTTTATTAGCTGACGGCCCGCGATTTGTGATTGCTTCAAATGAACATCCCCTTCTTTATAGCAGGCAGTGGCGCTGCCAGGCAGCCTATCCGTAACTCAGGACTGTCTGGCAGCCGCTGCTAACAGCTGCGACCTGATGCTCCAGGGTCCGCGTCCGACGACGGAGGACGCGGAAGGTGGTTGTGATCATGTGGAGAATGAGCAGCAGGGGCAGTGCAGTGAGATGGCAGGGGATGACGAGAGATGCAGGGGGTGAGATAGTGGGGGGCAATGATGAGGTAAGCAGGGGGCGAGATAGTGGGGAGCAATGATGAGGGAAGCAGGGGGTGAGACGGTAGGCAGATGATGAGAGAAGCAGGGGGTGAGACGGCAGGTGGATGATGAGAGGAGCCGGGGGTGAGACGGCAGGCGGATGATGAGAGGAGTAAGGGGTGAGATAGGTGGGGGGAATGATGAGGAAGCAGGGAGTGAGATAGGTGGGGGAATGATGAGAGAAGCAGGGGGTGAGATTGGGATGGGGTAGAGAGAGGAGCAGGTGGTGAGATTGGTGTGGGGGTGGTGAGAGAAGCATGGGGTGAGATGGGAGAGTAACACCCCATTCAGACTGCCTAAAGTAGGTCGCACCCTGGAGCCCGACACGGAAGCTCCCAGCGTGCGCCCCGTCACCGCTGACTGCAACCCGGCATATTGCCAGGTTGGTGATGTCAGCAGTGACACAGAGGGGACGGCGCTTGGAGATCAAATGATATCCAAGTGCCACCCGTCCATACACAGTGAACAAGTGCCAGGTCGCATCAACCCTGCTACCATTCACACCGCACAGCGAGTCGGGTTGAACACGTGTTCAACCTTGCTCGCTACCCAAGTTGTAATAGGTATTTCAATCCTGGCACCTTTCAGACCGCACATGAACATGGGTTATGCACATTCATTTTCCAATAACCCATGTTCAGAGGTGGCGGTCTGAAAGGGGTATAAGAGAAGATGTGGCTGATATGGGAGAGTGAGAGGCACAGGGGTGAGATAGAAGCAGAGGCTGAAAGAGTAGCAGAGAGTGAGAAGTGTAGGTAGTAAGTAAAGGAGAGAAAGTTATGTATGTATTACTTTCAATAGAACTGATAACTTGGAGTACTGTAACGCTATAGAGAATTTCAACCAAAAAATAAATTTTATAAAAAGACATCTTTAGACTGATTTTTCTTTACAATTTTCCAAAAGCAAAAGCTGATGTTTTGGAAATGGTTGTTTTTTTAATTTGTGACTGCAAACATTAAGCAAGACACATACTGTACCACACGTCTTTCCAATGACTGAAATTGCATCTACCAAGAATCAGAATACATTTAATTGGTTCAATAATTTAAATCAATTTATTTATCCTTTCAAAACACATCTGATGTGATTAACACTGACACTGACAGTTTTCCTTACTGTATAAGGAAATCCTCTGGTTTTCATATCTTTAATCCCCATCTACCTTTAATTCTTCATATGCCAAGGGATATTACATAGATTCTTTTTTATAGGATCGCCATATACCGTATCTCAATCTGCTGTCAGGGCTAAATATAGAGAAATGTTATTACTGCAGCTATAAGGATATAACTCAGAGACAGTAATTTAGGAGGTAGATCAGGGGGACGAGGCCAAGGGATATAGATAGGCTAAAACAGTCTATCTCGAATGACTGAAAATGGTCTCTATGTATATAAAAAAAGTCAACAAAAGGGTATTTAAGGTATAAAGTGTGAGAATTAATACAAAAACATATATAATCTTTTAAACATTCAAATACCAGGACTGTGTGTATTTCACCACTTCCCCAAGATGATAGACTGAGTTCCACCAGAGAGGTTATTTGTGAGCGTCAGTGGAATATAAAAATACAAAAAATAGTTTACATGCTATATACTGTATAGGCATATTTCTGTTATGTATAATACCAATCCAATTCATCTTAAATTTTGTGTAATATAAGAAATCACCTTGGGAAGGCCAAACAGCACTGTGCATAGCTTGGAAAAAGCCTAAGGGGCCTATTTATCTGGTTTTCTTTTCCATTAAATTATTTAGAAACTGACGTTTCTGCATAATTTAATGGTTTGTTGCTATGTACTAATAGCATATTGCTGGAGATTTCGCAAAAATCTCCTGCAGAATGCTTATTAGCACTACAGATCGCAGCCCCCCTTTTTATCAATGGGACTACAATCTAACCCCTACAGATGTGTCCTCACACATCTTTGCTGGATTTACAGCCATGGTGTGGCATTTCCACGATGCAAACGCATCATGTGAATATGCACCACCATGGATGCTTTCATATGCAAATGATTGCATGCGCGTGCATATGCATGTGTGCCGCGATCGCAAGCACAACAGGCATTATATCTATGAGTAGCAGGAGCATATCTAGCGGATGCATGCCTATGCATGCACCCGCCATGGCATTGTGCAATCTCTGTCCTATGATATGTTCATCGTGGGCAAAGATGTATAATGGCACATCTGTATGTACTGTGCCAAATCCTGGAAAGTGAAGCTTTTTAGATTTTAGCTATGTTAGTTTATACCATCTACAGATGGTGTATACAACTTTAAGCCTATGAAATCACAGTAGCAGGAGAGAGATCTTTTGATCCCCCTCCTGCAGCCTCCATCCGGCACCTGCTGTAGGGTGCAGCCGTGTTGAAATGGACTAAGTGTTTAAAGGACAAAGTGTAATTTCAGAACAGTTAAAAAACAAACATATGCATAATATGGAGTAATTGTGTATTTGTTTTTATCCCTGCAGGTGTGTAATTAATTTCTCATGCTGTAAATTCGACTATGCATCTCCATCTTATGCATATCATCTGTGTTTTAAAACTATGAAAAGTTATCTCCATCCTGCAAGCTACACATTCCAAACTGCATTTCTGCATCATGCAAACTCATGCATGTTTTTTTACTGTGTGATGTAATGTCTTGTTTGTAATTGGTATTACCTTTGTTGTTGTTCAGTAAATCATAGTTTACTATTGTATACTGCCTGGTGTGGGGTTGCTGTTAAGACAGGTTACATCTATGTATTCAGTCAGAGGCAATCATGGCTGTGGGGTGCAGCCGTGTTAAACCTACAGTTTAAAAGATAAAGTGTTATTTCTGAACAGTATCAACTTAAAATGTTTCATTTTGTTATGTACTGTCTGAACATAGGTAGAAATTATAGGTGCACAAACACAATTTTTTAAGTATTGTGTGCAAATGCTGGGAGCTTTAGAGACAAAATCCCAGAGCTAATTGCGATGGTGACAAGGGATGATCTGGATATTGTGGCTATTATGGAGTCATGGTGCAATGAGGATCATGACTTGGACATACCAGGTTACCATTAATTTAGAAAGGACAAAGTGGGTATAATTAGAGGAGGGGTAGCAAGGTATGTGAAAAAAAGCATTATGCTACTTTAATACAAAATATTTTTTTAAAAATTGAGGCCCTTTGGGTGATAATAGAAACAGGGGAGAAAGACAAATTTGCACTGGGGTAATACTCAAAAATGTTGACAGGATATTGAGCATATGTGTGGGTGAGAACCTGGGATCCAATGACCATCAAGTAGTATGGTTTAGTATAAATACAGGGTCCAACTCGTGCCACACAAAAAGTGTTGGATTTTAGTAAGGCTGACTGTGCAAAAATGGGGAAAGTGTTAACGATTCATTGGCAAATTGAAGGAACTTGAAATAAGTGCAGGAGAGTTGGGAAAAATTAAAAAGTGCACTAAATCAACAGACCTTTGTATCAAAAGGTTTAGGTAAAGGACCAGGAAAAAGAAGCCCGTGTGGTTCACAAAAGGGGCATTAACTAGTGTGAAAGTAAAAAAGATGGCTTTTAGGAAATATAACAGATTCAGAATAAGGAAGACAAACAGGTGTGTCTTGTCAGAAGGAAGGAGGCTAAGAAGGTAATCAGATGTGTGAAAGCACAAGCTGAGGAGAAAATGGTCCAATCTGTAGGTAAAGAGGGCAAAACTTTTTTTAAGTATGTAAGTGAAAGGAGAAAACCAATTGGAAGATTAATAAGACTTAAGAAAGAGAGTGAAAGTTTGGTTGAGGGAGACAAAACAATAGCAGATATAAATATTTAATTTTCCTCAGTATTCTCTAAAGAATGAGGTAGATGAAAGTGCGTTTACAGAGAAGAGGGCCTAACAGAAGTCTCAAAACTGAAAGTGGATAAATCAATGGGGCCAGATTGGATAAATCCAAGGATACTAAAAGAGCTTAAAAGAGTGCTGGTAGCACAGTTAACAGAATTATTCAACCAGTCAGTAGCTACTGTACAGGGCCAAGTCCAGAGGATTGAAAAAGAGTGAATATGGCACTACTGAACGAAAGTGGAAGCAAGAAAAAGACAAGTAACTACAGACCAGTAAGCCTTACACCAGTAGCAGGGAAAGTAATGAAATCCCTATTAAAAGAAATAGTTGTAAAATATCTTAAATTTATCAGTTTACAAGAACCCAAACAGCATGGATTTACAGGTGGGAGAGAATGTCAAACAAATCATATTAATTTGACTTTTTTGACTCAGAGACTAAAGTAATGGAGCAAGTGTATATGTGTGTGTTTGTGTGTGTGTGGGTGTTGGGTGGGGGGCTGTAGTTGTACCATATCTGGACTGTAGTAAGGCTTTTGACATGGTTCCACATCACAGACTGCTAAATAAATTTGAAAGCGAGGGATTGGATTATAAAAGAGTTGAATGAATAAGAACCTGGCTGCACAATAGGAAACAGAGTTGTAGTAAATGATGTGCAGTAAGGAGGGAAATGTTGCCAGTGGAGCACTCTAGGGATCTGTACTTGGTCCAGTGCTCTTTAATATAACATAGTAACATACAGTAGTTACTGAGGTCGAAAAAATACAGTTTGTCCATCGAGTTCAACCTGTTAGTGATCTCCTACACTGTAATATTTTTTAGACTAATTTTAACTGCAGTGAATGTTTAGCCATTATGTCACTTCTTCCTGTTTTTTTTTAATTATTACTATAGTGCATGATTTACCCACCATAACCCTGTATATCCTTATCCATTAGGAATGTCTCTAGCCCGTTCTTAAAAGTAGTAACCAAGCCCGCCATTACTACTCTCTCAGGCAGGGAATTCCAAATACGTATTGTCCTTACTGTGAAGAAACCTTTCCGTCTCTGTGCAAAATCTCATCTCCTCTAACC
The DNA here is from genome assembly GCF_028390025.1 of Pseudophryne corroboree. Lineage (NCBI taxonomy): Eukaryota > Metazoa > Chordata > Amphibia > Anura > Myobatrachidae > Pseudophryne > Pseudophryne corroboree. The sequence continues at coordinate 817,319,377 of NC_086445.1, read as the reverse complement.
TAAGCGGGTGTCCTTTGTGACAATCTTACCAAAAACAAATCTCCCGCTAGTTCTGTGTATTGACCCCTTATATATCTTTGTTTGTGACATTGCAAACTGTATCGAAGAGAATGCATGTCTATTTGTAGATGACATAAATATATGCAACAGGGTAGACACACCAGGAGGGGTAAAACAAATAATTGAGGATTTAGGTAGACTTAAAGAATGGTCAAGAATGTGGCAACAACAGTTTAACACTAAAAAAGCTAAATCATGCACATGAGTCTCAAAATCCCAAAGGTGAAATATAGTATCAATGGTACTATAATGGAAACTTATGAGAAGGAAAGTGATTTAGGAGTCACTATTAACAAGTGACTTAAATGCAGGGAAAAATATATTAAGGCAATGAGAAAGGCAAGTCAGATGCTTGGTTGCATGCATAGTGGGAGGAATCAGCAGCAAGAAAATAAGAAGTAATAACGCCACAGTATAGGTCATTGACATGGCCTCATCTAGAATACTGTGTTCAGTTCTGGAGACCATGGGGTATATTTACTAACATTCGTAATTCTCCCGATTTGGTGGGAGAATAATCACGAATGACATCGAAAGTGTAAAACTGCAACTTTTTGAATTTGTTACGACTAATTTACTAAGCTGCCGTATTCTGCATTTTCGGGTTTTCCGATGTCGATGTCATTCGTTTTTTTAGGCAGTGTTTTACGTGAGTGACTTGTAAAACACTGCCGACTTTAATACAATGAATCTCGGCTGGATCTGAGAGATCCGTGCTGGGCTTCATTGTGCACTTTGTTAAAAAAAAAAAAAAAAGTTTAAATGTTAAAAAAAAATTGCGTGGGGTCCCCCCTCCTAAGGCAAACCAGCCTCGGGCTCTTTGAGCCAATCCTGGTTGCAGAAATATGGGAAAAAAATGGACAGGGGTTCCCCCATATTTAAGCAACCAGCATCGGGCTCTGCGCCTGGTCCTGGTTCCAAAACTACGGGGGACAAAAAGCGTAGGGGTCCCCCGTATTTTTAAAACCAGCACCGGGCTCCACTAGCTGGACAGATAATGCCACAGCAGGGGGTCACTTTTATACCGTGCCCTGCGGCCGTGGCATCAAATATCCAACTAGTCACCCCTGGCCGGGGTACCCTGGGGGAGTGGGGACCCCTTCAATCAAGGGGTCCCCCCCCAAACCACACAAGGGCCAGGGGTGAAGCCCGAGGCTGTCCCCCCCCATCCAATGGGCTGCGGATGGGGGGCTGATAGCCTTTTTGTAAAAGTGTCAGATATTGTTTTTACCCTCGTGTGAACATAAGGTAAGTATGTATGTATGTTTGTGTGGATGGATGTAATAAAACTTTACTTTCAAGGTGTGTGTGTATTGTCTTTTTTTGGGGTATTTTTTTAGTAGTAGTACTACAGGTACCAGCGGGCCCGTTTTTCCGCCGCATGCTGGTACTTGTGGTTCTCCAATTACCAGCTTGCGGGGGAGGCTTGCTGGGCCTTGTAGTACTGCTACTAAAAACAATATCAATCACTTTTACAAAAAGGCTATCAGCCCCCCATCCGCAGCCCATTGGATGGGGGGGACAGCCTCGGGCTTCACCCCTGGCCCTTGGGTGGCTGGGGGGGGGGACCCCTTGATTGAAGGGGTCCCCACTCCCCCAGGGTACCCCGGCCAGGGGTGACTAGTTGGATATTTGATGCCACGGCCGCAGGGCACTGTATAAAAGTGACCCCCGGCTGTGGCATTATCTGTCCAGCTAGTGGAGCCCGGTGCTGGTTTTAAAAATACGGGGGACCCCTACGCTTTTTGTCCCCCGTAGTTTTGGAACCAGGACCAGGCGCAGAGCCCGATGCTGGTTGCTTAAATATGGGGGAACCCCTGTCATTTTTTTTCCCATATTTCTGCAACCAGGATCGGCTCAAAGAGCCCGAGGCTGGTTATGCTTAGGAGGGGGGACCCCACGCAATTTTTTTTCAATAAATTAACACTTTCCCACCCCTTCCCACTGATATACATGCACGGATCTCATGGATCCGTGCATGCCTATCCAAACACGGCTCAAAAAAGCAGGTCTGGTTTTTTTTAGCACTTTTTAACGATTTGTATTTTTTCACGGCAGTGTTTGTTTTTTTTTTGCTTTGCACTTCTTAGTAAATTACCGAGATTCATACTTAAACAGCCGCGTTTTGACCGATGGTGTATTCATTCGTATTTTTTTTGTTGGACTTCAAAAAAAATACGAATGCCCTCATCACTGCCGAGATTTGAGTTTAGTAAATTCCCGAGATGACACTTTGAAGAAAAAACGGCATCTCGGTCAAAATCGGGACCTTAGTAAATATACCCCCATATCTCCAGACGAATGTAAATACATTAAAGAGGGAACAAAGAAGGGCAACTAAAATGGTGAATGGCATACATCACAAAACTTACTCAGAAAGACTAAAATATCTCAATATGTATAGTTTGAAGCACAGGAGGGAAAAGGGGGACATGATAGGCACTTTCAAATATATCAAGGGTTTTAACAAGGGAGGTACAGTAGGTTTGGGGGAAATTTAAGGAAAAATTACTTCACAGAAAGGGTAGTGGGTAAGTGGAATAACCTCCCATTAGAGGTCATAGAGGCTGAGACAGTAGAGCTACAGTATTTAAACATGCTTGGGATAGTTATATGAAAATCCTTGAGAACACACTAAGGATCAAATAGGGTTAAGGTTACCCTAAGAGTTAAAAAATTGACAGACTAGATGGGCCAATTGGTTCTTATATGCTATCAAATGTTTTTATGTTTCCATGTAACTGGCACTGTGCGCATCCACAGTGTCAGATTCTCTCAGAGTTTTTAAAATAAAAGCTCCTCCAAAATGTTGGGGATATTTCTTACACGGAGAATGATTATTGCTAGCACTGTCCCGGCAGGTTTCCCTAAGTACATAGCGGTGATATTTTCATTAAAAATTTAAAATTTCCACTGTGAAACTGCGTCTTTTTCTTCCAGCCGGATAGAGAGGTCAAAACAGCTCCACGTACAGTATATCGTATATATGGGAAAAAAATGGGGATACATAAAGTAGTGTAATCCTGTTTTAACTTTGGTGTGAATCTCTTAATGGTTTAGCACTCATCTACTGGAGGTCAATAGTAATAACATGAGGTTCTACCATTGCCCGTAAAAGGAGATCACCTCTGTAATGTGTTGCTGCAAAAACACAGTGGGTTTTACCGGCAACAATGGGTTAACCTTTTCATTGCTACAGATGTAGCCATGCTCGTCTTTGCTGCGATGCAGCATACTGCAAGACAGCTTTCTGCATGGCGCGCCGGGCTTTGACTATTGGCAGCTGACAATCGCTCTATTAGCTCCTTTAATTCCATTGGTCACATCCCGGAGAGTCATGCAGAAAGCCGTTTTGCAGCATGCTGCATCGCAGCAAAGATGAGCATGACTACATCTGTATATGCCTTTTTAATTCACAATTCTTGTAATTGCAATCATTTATTAACCACTTGCCTGGCATGGTCACATCAGATGCGACCATGACTGCAAGTACTTTATCTGACCTGCTCGCACAGGATGCGACCAGTCAAATAAACTGTGTGAGCAGCGGCAGAGAAGGGAATTTTCCCTTCGCTGCTGCTGTCAGAGGGACCGGAAGGTCCCTCTGCTTTCCAGCCCCCAGTGTTGCCGTGTTGCCGATCATTGCAGATTGGTCAGCACGGCAGGATCCAATACCCCCAGTGGCTGCAGATAATAGCAGCCGCTGGTAAGTGGAAATCATCACCCCCAAGCCACGCCCAGACCCCCCCATGTGTACCTGGCAGCTGTCCATGCTCTAAAAACTAAATATGCGATGGTTGCGATGTTGCCGATTTTCTGATGGTCACAATGTTACCAATCGATGTTTCGATGTTTGGCAAAAAAATTGTTTTTGGGGGGAAAGAATTGTCAGTTAAGTGGTTAATAGCATTGAAGTCTTATACTCTTTTGAAATATGAAGGATTTTTTCCAGCACTCCCCTTTTGTTTATGTTACAGTAGGTTGTTATTTCATTAAGCAAAAGCATATTCTAGTGTGTTATTTATAAAAGATTGTTGCATTGGGGGTAATTCCAAGTTAATCGCAGCAGGAATTTTGTTAGCAGTTGGGCAAAACCATGTGCACTGCAGGGCAGGCAGATTTAACATGTGCAGAGAGAGTTAGATTTGGGTGTGGTGTGTTCAATCTGCAATCTAATTTGCAGTGCAAAAATAAAGCAGCCAGTATTTACCCTGCACAGAAACAAAATAACCCAAATCTAACTCTCTCTGCACATGTTATATCTACCTTCCCTGCAGTGCACATGGTTTTGCCCAACTGCTAACAAAATTCCTGCTGCGATCAACTTGGAATTACCCCCATTATCAGTAGTTAAGTTGGTTTTGTTCTAGGATCTAATGTGTGCATTTGTTAGATATATAATAAATAATCAATACATTCAATTATGATGACTTTGGTTTTCATTTTTAAAACATTTGTATACATTGTGTTTCCTTTTGTATTCTTAAAATGAAACCTAGTTAAGTTAATAATGTTGATGTTAATATTATTTATGCTGATTCAACTAAAAATGTTATGTTAAGTAACTAATTCCAATAAAGAATTTACATAAAACAAAAATACACAAATTTTATTTTTCTAAATGAAAGTGAAAATTGTTTAGATGTTTAACTGGAAGCAATACTGGTTTTGTGTTCTTGTGTTTTGTAAACCTTACAATACCTTCTATATCAATAAAATAAAATAATAAAATATTAGGTGTAATACCTTCAATGAAAGATACATGTTGATCACTATCTGTCATGAAATATTTCTTTGCAGTTTGTATCACTTTTTGCAGGTCCATAACAGTGACAGTAGATCCGGGATATGTAGATGCAAATTGTTTTGCAAGAGCTCCAGAACATCCTATAACACAGAATGATTATTACATCAAAATGCAATTGCCAAACTATAATACCATAAGTGTAGATTCACAGAGGAGGTTTGGTAGATTCCTGCACTGGATCATATATAAAACACCATCTACCTAATGATGTGCATATTGCTATTTCAGCACAATAGAAATAAGATGGTGTTGCTCCCAAAAGTAATATATGATACATTGTTTTAATAGAACAGGAAGGCACTCTATAATGGGGCACTCTTAATAATCTTAAATTTATTAAACATACATTATAATCTGTCAAAACATGCTTTCACACAACAAACATGCACAAAACATTTGTTTGACACATTTACAGTATGTCAAAGACAAATCGAAACCTCCTATGTTGACATGTGAAGTGGATGTATAATAGTAAAAGTAGTACAAGTGTTTTACAAGAAAACAAAATGCAAAAAAAAAAAAAATGCACACATCATCCTGAAATTAGCGGTTAATTAGTACCACAATGATAATAGCTATGTGAAAGTTACATCTTCAATATAATTCACATTGCTACAAAATAGAAAAAAGTTTAAGTAGCATGTAAGAAAGAAAATACAATTTGATCATGCTAGAGTACAGCTTCTGCTGTCTACCATGTGCAGTTCACAATCAACGGTGGATTACAGTGCCTACCAGTCTTGTTACAGAAGTTTAAAATGAGCATCTACTTTCTACTATCTACTTTGCAATGTAGTTTGAATTGAAGCAATGACAAGGCTGATGAGAGCGTACAGAAAACAATAATATGATTGTACCTTATACAGGTTGAGTATCCCATATCCAAATATTCCGAAATACGGAATATTACAAATTACGGAGAGTGAGATAGTGAAATCTTTATTTTGTGATGGCACAATGTACACACACTTTTTTAATACACAAACTTATTAAAAATATTGTATTAAATGACCTTCAGGCTGTGTGTATAAGGTGTATATGAAACATTAATGAATTGTGTGAATGTACACACACTTTGTTTGTTGCACAAAGTTATTAAAAATATTGGCTAAACTTACCTTCAGGCTGTGTGTATAAGGTGTATATGAAACATAAATGCATTCTGTGCTTAGACTTGGGTCCCATCGCCATGATATATCATTATGGTATGCAATTATTCCAAAATACGGAAAAATCTGATATCCAAAATATTTCTGGTCCCAAACATTTTGGATAAGGGATACTCAACCTGTAGTAGTGAAGAGAGGGCAGTTTGTGGAGGTTTCCACTTGTCCTAGATTAGTGTGTCTCCTAGGGGCAATACATTCTGTTTGTCCACAATACAGTATATCAGTATGTCCTTTGGCATAGAAATCAAACTTCTTGTGCCTATAAATGACAGTTTTGTGTACACACCTGTGCCAAAGTATCAGATCAACATCTCTAGCTCCAGCACCTGTTACTTTTATATTCTGCTGTACTGTGTACTGCTTTTCATGCTGATACTGAACCTATGCTTATAACCTGGACAATTTATCCATGTACTGTTTCTGTACCCATGGCCAGGCCGTAACTAGGTGTGTGCCGATGGTGCATTGCCCACAGCGCAACTGCAGTGGAGGCGCACCATCTGGCAGCACACCCCCATGTACGGCTGTTATATTTTGTGAGGTATTAGTGGAAGTTCCGCTTTCCGCAGGTGCCTGTGTCCCACCGCTGCCTCTTTAAGGTCCAAGGAGCAGGCGGCATTTGGTGTGACACAGCCTCGTGCGGTAATGCCGTCTGTGAGAGCAGCTGCCGCCTCTTTGATGAAGAGGCAGTGTGAGCGCTACTGCAGGCATCAGCTCCTAGATGTGAGCCGCCACCACCCCTGCTAATTCCGCCTGTGCACACCTGCAATGGAGAGGGAGTGGTACAGGTCCTATAAGTGAGCCGGCGCTGTCAGTGGTCATGACGCCTGTGAGAGCCACTGCAGCTGGATGGCAGAGCATCTGTACAGGTGATAAAACAAACAAAGACACACACACCTCACCCCCTCTCTCCCTGACTCTGCAACCTAATGTGTCAAAAAGGGGGACTCTGTCTGCTCTGCCGTACTGTGTAAAAGGGGGACTCTACCTGCCTAATGTGTAATAGGGGACTCTACCTGCCTAATGTGTAATAGGGGACTCTACCTGCCATACTGTGTAAAAGGGTAATTGTACATGCCATACTGTGTACAAGTGGGACTCTATCTGCCTAATGTGTAATAATGGACTCTACCTGCCATACTGTGTAAAAGGGAGCTCTGCCTTCCATACTGTGTAAAAGGGAGCTATGCCTTCCATATTGTATAAAAGGGAGCTATGTGGCCACACCCTTTCCCCATGAAGCCAAGCCCCTATATTTTTGGCGCATGCCCACGGCACGCATTGGCCCTGTTTTATATTTGGTGGTGGTAATGGGGGGAGAGGGGGCGCCGATGCTGTTTCTTGCACACAGCGCTAAAATGTCTAGTTACAGCACTGCCCATGCCTGTACCCTGACTTCTTGCTATGTTTGATAATTCCATGTCACTGTTTGTTTGTTTTTAGATGCCTCCCATAAAACGTTTAATGAACCAGTCAGGTGTCCTCAACATCTGCCACCATATTCAAATCAAGGGAATATGTCTGTCGGAGAATGTGCTGTACAAATCCAGGCACTGACTTGTACAGCACTCTAAAAGCTGTTATTTGCTTTTATCAAATGGATCATTTATTAACTCCTCAATTCCTCCAGAGGACAAGCAAATAGGTCACTCCAAATATTTTCCACTGGAATGAGAAAATTGCTTGCAAAACTATCTCTGCCTATATTACAGTCCTCCATGTCATTTAGTAGCCAGTTGTCTCAACTTTCCTGGAAAGGCCAGTACCTAGTTAGTATATGGGAACCTATGCTAGGTTCTCTTTGTCTCGCCCCAGAACTTTATTTTGTCATAATATATTCTCACAAAATCTTTCCCTGTCACTATTTCTCTCATGGTCATAAATGGAAAACAGAGAAATGATGGTCAAATCTGGTTCAGTCTAGCAAAATACCATCATGGGTGCAGTTAGGAGTGCTGCAATAATTTTTCTTTCTGGTGGCCATCCAAATAATTAGCCCCCTTATTCCAAGGTTATGCTTGTTAAAACTAAATGGTCCTGTCCTAAACGAGTACATGGGATACTTGTAAGCCTGGGAAACTACTTGATATAACAGGTAGTTCCAGTAGAAACATTTTCTGCTTTCTTGAAGTACAGTATAAGAAGAATTGCTGTTAAATACACTACCTTTTCGATTGTCAAGTTTCAAGTGGAGAAGCTGTCACAATACAAAGCATAGAACTGTGCCATATATTTTATTCAGGTAAAGACTATACGATGAGATCAGTTCTGTAAGCTAACTGTTCCTTAAATCTAGGCTACATCAAAATGATTCAAAAGAACCTCAAAATTGTTTCATTCAGAATTAATTTTTCTTCAGCAGGAGTGGGCTTTTTTTTTCATAGAGATAAATATTGAAGAGTCTGTCTGTCCATGTATTGATCGAGGGCTTATTAAAATTTTGTGCAAGAGAAAGTATCAACTTCCTTGATTGCATAAAGGGTGCTTCAATATTCTGCAAGCTTGATTTGTAAGGAGAATATAACTTAATACAAATTAAGTCAGGTGACATGGAAAATCAGCTAAAACAATAGGGATGGTCATTTTGATTACTTGTTAATGCCCAGTGGTCTTTACAATGCCTCAGCAGTGCTCTGCAGTTTAATTAATGAGATCCTCAGAGAATTTCTGTCTATCTAGTATCATATATTAAAGCAACATCATTATATTTTCTATAACTCTTTCCATCATAAACATGGCTTCAAGTTTTCACTTGACTTCAAGATAACCATATGTTTAATCGGAATTCTATTTTCTTCTTGGATTATATACAATGGAAAAGTAAGGCATATAAAGTTGTCCACATACTACTTGCCGACATTTACAAACAATTTATTATGGTATACCTATCTGTCTGACTTTACTTGCCCCCCCACCTGCTTATCTGTTACAACTTGGCTGTTGTATAGCAAACCGAGGATAAATTCTTAGTATACGCAAGTATACCTGGTCAATAAACTGATTTTGATTCTGATTATTCTTTACCCCTCATTGGTAGCCCCAATCATAGCTCTCACTCACAAGAATGCCAACTCCAAACATTTGCCCTCTGCGCTGGTTTCAGCTTTTATTCTGTTAAACAGAATATTTCCCTTCTGCCCCAATCCTCAAAACCATTATTGTTAAAGTTGCTGCCTTATTTTTTGGGGTTAGAGCTGTCTTATTCAATCAATTGTATATAGTGAGGCTTCATCTCTGTACTTCCTATATAAAAAGTACTCACACCAAGAAAATGTATGGGATAGGAGATAAAGTACACCCTCTATTAAAATAACTTTGTAAGAGTGAAATAATCTCTATTAGAAGAAGCTGTCTTTTCAGTTATGGTCTAGGCAGATCACAACTTGTTATACTTGCAGTCATTGCAGCCTCTTAACACCCACCAGGCTAGATGGTTTCTTTTCTTTCTCATTTTAATCTTGTGAATACGTATTGTCTTGAATTTAAAAATAGTAACCCATCTAACATCAAAGCTTCTTCAGAACCAGTAACATTTTTGGCCTAAATTGTTCAGTAATTGCCTACCCCTCAAATACTTCTCTGAATAATCCACTTGCCAAATCCTTGCAACAAATACATGAACACGCAACTACCATATATTAAACATTGTTGTCATCACATAGATTTATCATTACTGGAGATTTGATAAATTTCTAGCACAGTCTGTAAAATAACAGTTAATTGGTTAATACTTCATCTCTCTCTAGTTTATCTCTCTTCAGGATTTCCCTCATAGGTCTGGCTCATAATACTTAGTCTTGTGTCATTGCTGTACTTTCCCAACTGTTAAGTTCTGTGTAATATGCTGGACTAGTTACAATATTAATAGGTTTGTTTAATGTATTCAGCATTAGACTATATTGAACATTAGCAGATCACTCACCTTTAGCAGTCATTACAAATTAATATAATGCATTAATACCACTTCATTCAAGGTTTTATATTTCACTATTTTTTTAATCAAAATTAATAAAGGATATATTTTAAAATGTATTCTGATAAATGTAAATGCTCCCCCTGAGAATACTTTCTACTTACCCCTAGCCTTTCCAGATAATACAATACAATTTGGGTGGCTGCACCTCCTTTTCCAACCTCTAATACAGTACTATCTATTCTGAGTTGCTTACAAATAAATAATGATGATGATTTTTTTCTAAACAACTTTGTTCATCAAATTCTACAATTTGCCACATATGATGCCAAAAAAATACTTTTGGCAATTTTTATTACCTTCAATGTCATAGACTGTGTGAAACATTGAGAGGTCAAAAGCTCGTATCACATACTTTCCACATATATTCCATATGGAGTCCATAAAACTTACAAAAGCCACCATCTCCTCTTCTGACCTAAAAAATAATAAAGTCACCTAGTCAAAGTTACACATTAAGACTGTGGAAGTTGCATCTTTCACTGACATAAAGTAGTTTTTTAAACTTCAAAAATGTATATTTCTGCTAACGTTTTAGTAAAATTATTTTGCTAAAAAATCATATTGTTGACATCAAAAATGTTTTTATGCAATTCTGCAAATCTTATATAATGAAATGTTCTTAGTCTTATAGTGTTTTTGCAGTGGGAAATATTTCACAGCAAATACATACAATTACATTAAAACTACAGTTTATATACGAAGCTACTTTGTGAATAAAATTGTGAAGCAGGGATGGGTGATGTCATATTATATGGAAAAGTTACCTGTAAATGGCTGTAAATATATATTTTAACGATACCCCAAAAGCTCTTTCATACTGGCTTTTTCCTTCTCTGAAACACAATAGACAGTTTTTTTTTTATTATTATTATTATTATTATTATTATTGCCAAAAAATTCCTTTTAATGTTTATGGTTACTCATTTTGTTATGTAAATTATGTAGGTTATCTAATATTTAACAAGCACTACTGTAGCTCTCTCTCTCTCTCTATTGCAACCAAAAGCAATGTTTTTTTTCTACAAAATATGCATTTTTTTGTCATGTGTCATCCAGTCCTAAATTTTTATTAGCAAAAGAAAATATTGGGTCATTCCAAATGTAAAATAAGTAGTGATGTACACCGGAAATTTTTCGGGTTTTGTGTTTTGGTTTTGTGTTCGGTTCCGCGGCCGTGTTTTGGATTCGGACGCGTTTTGGCAAAACCTCACCGAAATTTTTTTGTCGGATTTGGGTGTTTTTTTCAAAAAACCCTAAAAAACAGCTTAAATCATAGAATTTGGGGGTCATTTTGATCCCATAGTATTATTAACCTAAATAACCATAATTTCCACTCATTTCCAGTATATTCTGAACACCTCACACCTCACAATATTATTTTTAGTCCTAAAATTTGCACCGAGGTCGCTGGATGGCTAAGCTAAGCGACACAAGTGGCCGACACAAACACCTGGCCCATCTAGGAGTGGCACTGCAGTGTCAGGCAGGATGGCACTTCAAAAAAATTGTCCCCAAACAGCACATGATGCAAAGAAAAAAGAGGCGCAATGAGGTAGCTGTGTGACTAAGCTAAGCGACCCAAGTGGCCGACACAAACACCAGGCCCATCTAGGAGTGGCACTGCAGTGTCAGACAGGATGGCACTTGAAAAAAATACTCCCCAAACAGCACATGATGCAAAGAAAAAAAGAGGCGCACCAAGGTCGCTGTGTGACTAAGCTAAGTGACACAAGTAGCCGACACAAACACCTGGCCCATCTAGGAGTGGCACTGCAGTGTCACGCAGGATGGCCCTTCAAAAAAATACTCCCCAAACAGCACATGGTGCAAAGAAAAAAAGAGGCGCAATGAGGTAGCTGCGTGACTAAGCTAAGCGACCCTAGTGGCCGACACAAACACCTGGCCCATCTAGGAGTGGCACTGCAGTGTCACGCAGGATGGCCCTTCAAAAAAATACTCCCCAAACAGCACATGACGCAAAGAAAAAAAGAGGCGCAATGAGGTAGCTGTGTGACTAAGATAAGCGACCCAAGTGGCCGACACAAACACCTGGCCCATCTAGGAGTGGCACTGCAGTGTCAGATAGGATGGCACTTCAAAAAAATTGTCCCCAAACAGCACATGATGCAAAGAAAAATGAAAGAAAAAAGAGGTGCAAGATGGAATTGTCCTTGGGCCCTCCCACCCACCCTTATGTTGTATAAACAGGACATGCACACTTTAACGAACCCATCATTTCAGCGACAGGGTCTGCCACACGACTGTGACTGAAATGACTGGTTGGTTTGGGCCCCCACCAAAAAAGAAGCAATCAATCTCTCCTTGCACAAACTGGCTCTACAGAGGCAAGATGTCCACCTCATCATCATCGTCCGATTCATCACCCCTTTTAATTCATCCCCACTGAAATCCACCATCTCAGGTCCCCGTGCACTTTCTGGAGGCAATTGCTGCTGGTGAATGTCTCCACGGAGGAATTGATTATAATTCATTTTAATGAACATCATCTTCTCCACATTTTCTGTAAAAGTAACCTCGTACGCCGATTGCTGACAAGGTGAGCGGCGGCACTAAACACTCTTTCGGAGTACACACTGGAGGGAGGGCAACTTAGGTAGAATAAAGCCAGTTTCTGCAAGGGCCTCCAAATTGCCTCTTTTTCCTGCCAGTATACGTACGGACTGTCTGATGTGCCTACTTGGATGCGGTCACTCATATAATCCTCCACCATTCTTTCAATGGTGAGAGAATCATATGCAGTGACAGTAGACGACATGTCAGTAATCGTTGGCTTGGCAGGTCCTTCAGTCCGGACCAGATGTCAGCACTCGCTCCAGACTGCCCTACATCACCGCCAGCGGGTGGGCTCTGAATTCTTAGCCTTTTCCTCGCACCCCCAGTTGCGGGAGAATGTGAAGGAGGAGCTGTTGACGGGTCACTTTCCGCTTGACTTGACAATTTTCTCACCAGCAGGTCTTTGAACCCCTGCAGACTTGTGTCTGCCGGAAAGAGAGATACAACGTAGGTTTTAAATCTAGGATCGAGCACGGTGGCCAAAATGTAGTGCTCTGATTTCAACAGATTGACCACCTGTGAATCCTGGTTAAGCGAATGAAGGACTCCATCCACAAGTACCACATGCCTAGCGGAATCGCTCTGTTTTAGCTCCTCCTTCAATGTCTCCAGCTTCTTCTGCAAAAGCCTGATGAGGGGAATGACCTGACTCAGGCTGGCAGTGTCTGAACTGAATTCACGTGTGGCAAGTTCAAAGGGTTGCAGAACCTTGCACAACGTTGAAATCATTCTCCACTGCGCTTGAGACAGGTGCATTCCACCTCCTTTGCCTATATCGTGGGCAGATGTATAGGCTTGAATGGCCTTTTGCTGCTCCTCCATCCTCTGAAGCATATAGAGGGTTGAATTCCACCTCGTTACCACCTCCTGCTTCAGATGATGGCAGGGCAGGTTCAGGTGTGTTTGGTGGTGCTCCAGTCTTCTGTATGCGGTGCCTGAACGCCGAAAGTGGCCCGCAATTCTTCGGGCCAAAGACAGCATCTCTTGCACGCCCCTGTCGTTTTTTAAATAATTCTGCACCACCAAATTCAAGGTATGTGCAAAACATGGGACGTGCTGGAATTTGCCCAGATGTAATGCACGCACAATATTGCTGGCGTTGTCCGATGTCACAAATCCCCAGGAGAGTCCAATTGGGGTAAGCCATTCTGCGATGATCTTCCTCAGTTGCCGTAAGAGGTTTTCAGCTGTGTGCGTATTCTGGAAAGCGGTCATACAAAGCGTAGCCTGCCTAGGAACGAGTTGGCGTTTGCGAGATGCTGCTACTGGTGCCGCCGCTGCTGTTCTTGCAGCGGGAGGCAATACATCTACCCAGTGGGCTGTCACAGTCATATAGTCCTGAGTCTGCCCTGCTCCACTTGTCCACATGTCCGTGGTTAAGTGGACATTGGGTACAACTGCATTTTTTAGGACACTGGTGACTCTTTTTCTGAGGTCTGTGTACATTTTCGGTATCGCCTGCCTAAAGAAATGGAACCTAGATGGTATTTGGTACCGGGGACACAGAACCTCAATCAAGTCTATAGTTGGCTCTGTAGTAACGATGGGTACCGGAACCACGTTTCTCACCGCCCAGGCTGTCAAGGCCTCAGTTATCCGCTTTGCAGCAGGATGACTGCTGTGATATTTCATCTTCCTCGCAAAGGACTGTTGGACAGTCAATTACTTACTGGAAGTAGTACAAGTGGTCTTCCGACTTCCCCTCTGGGATGCCGATCGACTCCCAGCAGCAACAACAGCAGCGCCAGCAGCAGTAGGCGTTACACTCAAGGATGCATCGGAGGAATCCCAGGAAGGAGAGGACTCGTCAGACTTGACAGTGACATGGCCTGCAGGACTATTGGCTTTCCTGGGTAAGGAGGAAATTGACACTGAGGGAGTTGGTGGTGTGGTTTGCGGGAGCTTGGTTACAAGAGGAAGGGATTTAGTAGTCAGTGGACTGCTTCCGCTGTCGCCCAAAGTTTTTGAACTTGTCACTGACTTATGATGAATGCGCTGCAGGTGACGTATAAGTGAGGATGTTCCGAGGTGGTTAACGTCCTTACCCCTACATATTACAGCTTGACAAAGGCAACACACGGCTTGACACCTGTTGTCCGCATTTGTGTTGAAATAATTCCACACCGAAGAGGTGATTTTTTTTGTATTTTGACCAGGCATGTCAATGACCATATTCGTCCCTTGGACAACAGGTGTCTCCCCGGGTGCCTGACTTAAACAAACCACCTCACCATCAGAATCCTCCTTGTCAATTTCCTCCCCAGCGCCAGCAACACCCATATCCTCATCCTGGTGTACTTCAACACTGACATCTTCAATTTGACTATCAGGAACTGGACTGCGGGTGCTCCTTCCAGCACTTGCAGGGGGCGTGCAAATGGTGGAAGGCACAAGCTCTCCCCGTCCAGTGTTGGGAAGGTCAGGCATCGCAACCGACACAATTGGACTCTCCTTGGGGATTTGTGATTTCGTAGAACGCACAGTTCTTTGCTGTGCTTTTGCCAGCTTAAGTCTTTTCTTTTTTCTAGCGAGAGGATGAGTGCTTCCATCCTCATGTGAAGCTGAACCACTAGCCATAAATATAGGCCAGGGCCTCAGCTGTTCCTTGCCACTCCGTGTCGTAAATGGCATATTGGCAAGTTTTTTTTTTACTGATCTTTTGTGTTTTGGATTTTACATGCTCTGTACTATGACATTGGGCATCGGCCTTGGCAGACGACGTTGATGGCATTTCATCGTCTCGGCCATGACTAGTGGCAGCAGCTTCAGCACGAGGTGGAAGTGGATCTTGATCTTTCCCTATTTTTTAAACCTCCACATTTTTGTTCTCCATATTTTAATGCGCACAACTAAAAGACACCACAGGTATACAATGTAGATGGATGGATAGTATACTTTATGGATGACGAGTGATGACACAGAGGTAGGTACAGCGGTGGCCTACCGTACTGCTATATACAGTATAATGGACCTGGTGGACACTGTCAGCAGACTGCGCTTATAGTATAAAGAAAAAAAGACACCACAGGTATACAATGTAGATAGATGGATAGTATACTTATTGACGACGAGTGACGACACAGAGGTAGGTACAGCAGTGGCCTACCGTACTGCTATATACAGTATAATGGACCTGGTGGACACTGTCAGCAGACTGCGTTTATAGTATAAAGAAAAAAAGACACCACAGGTATACAATGTAGATGGATGGATAGTATACTTATGGACGACGAGTGACGACACAGAGGTAGGTACAGCAGTGGCCTACCGTACTGCTATATACAGTATAATGGACCCGGTGGACACTGTCAGCAGACTGCGTTTATAGTATAAAGAAAAAAAGACACCACAGGTATACAATGTAGATGGATGGATAGTATACTTATGGACGACGAGTGACGACACAGAGGTAGGTACAGCAGTGGCCTACCGTACTGCTATATACAGTATAATGGACCTGGTGGACACTGTCAGCAGACTGCGTTTATAGTATAAAGAAAAAAAGACACCACAGGTATACAATGTAGATGGATGGATAGTATACTTATGGACGACGAGTGACGACACAGAGGTAGGTACAGCAGTGGCCTACCGTACTGCTATATACAGTATAATGGACCTGGTGGACACTGCCAGCAGACTGCGTTTATAGTATAAAGAAAAAAAGACACCACAGGTATACAATGTAGATGGATGGATAGTATACTTATGGACGACGAGTGACGACACAGAGGTAGGTACAGCAGTGGCCTACCGTACTGCTATATACAGTATAATGGACCCGGTGGACACTGTCAGCAGACTGCGTTTATAGTATAAAGAAAAAAAGACACCACAGGTATACAATGTAGATGGATGGATAGTATACTTATGGACGACGAGTGACGACACAGAGGTAGGTACAGCAGTGGCCTACCGTACTGCTATATACAGTATAATGGACCTGGTGGACACTGTCAGCAGACTGCGTTTATAGTATAAAGAAAAAAAGACACCACAGGTATACAATGTAGATGGATGGATAGTATACTTATGGATGACGAGTGACGACACAGAGGTAGGTACAGCAGTGGCCTACCGTACTGCTATATACAGTATAATGGACCTGGTGGACACTGTCAGCAGACTGCGTTTATAGTATTAAAAAAAAAGACACCACAGGTATACTATGTAGATGGATGGATAGTATACTTATGGACGACGAGTGACGACACAGAGGTAGGTACAGCAGTGGCCTACTGTACTGCTATATACAGTATAATGGACCTGGTGGACACTGTCAGCAGACTGCGTTTATAGTATAAAAAAAAAAGACACCACAGGTATACAATGTAGATGGATGGATAGTATACTTATGGATGACGAGTGACGACACAGAGGTAGGTACAGCAGTGGCCTACCGTACTGCTATATACAGTATAATGGACCTGGTGGACACTGTCAGCAAACTGCGTTTATAGTATTAAAAAAAAAGACACCACAGGTATACAATGTAGATGGATGGATAGTATACTTATGGACGACGAGTGACGACACAGAGGTAGGTACAGCAGTGGCCTACTGTACTGCTATATACAGTATAATGGACCTGGTGGACACTGTCAGCAGACTGCGTTTATAGTATAAAAAAAAAGACACCACAGGTATACAATGTAGATGGATGGATAGTATACTTATGGACGACGAGTGACGACACAGAGGTAGGTACAGCAGTGGCCTACCGTACTGCTATATACAGTATAATGGACCTGGTGGACACTGTAAGCAGACTGCGTTTATAGTATAAAAAAAAAAGACACCACAGGAGTGTTTTTCAGGCAGACAAACGTATACTGGTGGTCACTGTCAGCAAAACTGTGCACTGTACTCCTGCTATAGCTGCTCCCCAGTCCCCACAATTAAGCAGTGTGAGCACTCAGCACAGATATATCATGCAGCACACTGAGCACAGATATGGTATGGAGCGTTTTTTTCAGGCAGAGAACGGATAAAAAACTGGTGGTCACTATTAGCAAAACTCTGCACTGTACTCCTCCTAACAGCTGCTCCCCAATCCTCCCCACAATAAGCTAAGCAATCAGATCAACTGTGTAGTATATAACTATATAAACGGAGAGGACGCCAGCCACGTCCTCTCCCTATCAATCTCAATGCACGTGTGAAAATGGCGGCGACGCGCGGCTGCTTATATAGAATCCGAATCTCGCGAGAATCCGACAGCGGGATGATGACGTTCGGGCGCGCTCGGGTTAACCGTGCCATACGGGAGAATACGAGTATGGCTCGGACCCGTCTAAAAAGGGTGAAGTTCGGGGGGGTTCGGTTTCTCGGAAACCGAACCCGCTCATCACTAAAAATAAGCGAATTCTAAAGTAAAACTTTTTTGTATTATTTAATCCTATTTAGTTAACAGTTTAAATTCTTAATTATATTTTTACAATTTAAGATGTAGAATTATTTACCAGTTTGTAGTTATGAACACAAGCATCCAGGGAGTTAGGGAAAGGGTCGGCAATAACAATATCAACACTCGTAATGATGACACCACAATATCAACATTTATGATGATGACATTGTTAAAATGTCGATAGTCTGTGTGCCAACATTCTCAGAATGTTGACAGGTGAAAAACTGACATAGTCAGAATTTTGAAAATAGCAATAGGCTGTAGGAGAGAGGATAGGCTCAGGCTGCGGGGAAGCATGGGGTGGGGGTTAGGGTTAGACTATGGGAAGAGTTATGGGAGGGTTAGACACTAGATTGAGAGTTACATTTAGCGGTTAGGGATAGAGGAGACATACTTACTAGAAGGCTGGAGAACTGGAAGTCTGACCCAAAAGTAGTGATCACATGAACCCTGAGACCCAGAAGACTCAGATAAAATGCTGCAGCCATTGGGAGCAGGTAAGTCACCACTGGGCCACCAGGGATGTTATGTCATCATTCTAAAATGTCAGCATTTCATCACTGTCTACATGATGAATGTTGACAATGTCAGTGTTGACATTATGACCATGTTGACATTCTCATGTCGACATGATGAATGTCAATATTATGACTGTCAACATATCCTACCAAACCATAGCTCATATTGCTTTTCTATTTAAGCTATTTCTGTTTATCTAATATTGAATGGAATAAATTCAGCTCAGACTAAATTTTGCCACTTCTAACAAAGGCGTAGCACAGGGCTTGACAAAGTTTTCTAAAATCAAGGAGCCAGGATGAAAGTGCAGGAGCCAGAACACCGTCCTCAGTAAAAAAAAAAACCTCAAAAAACTAAAAAATAACTGAAACCCAAGTCGTCAATACCCCCCTAACCCCCTCCCCCCACCCCAGAGCCACATCAATGAACAGCTCCAGCCCCCAAAGGCAATCCAACCCCCATAGCCCTATAACAAAGGGTGTACCCCATGGCAAAGTGGCCACCTGCAGCAACAATACTGTTCCGCTATCCCTTAGGCAAACAACAACCCTCTCCCCACAGCAACATTAATGATCAGCTAACCCCCACAGGCAACCAACCCCCACAGCCACACAACTAAGCAAACTACCCCCGGACAAACAATTCGCCACCCCCTGTAGCCACATCACTATCCCCTTTGAAGCCACAATTTCCAGTCACACATAGACCCTCTTCTGCAGCCAGAGCTTGGAAACAGCAGACAGCGCAAACTGGGATGGACAGTCGGAGTATGGACAGACATGGCCAGAATAGACAGACAGAGCCGGCCCTAACCAATATGATGCCCTAGGCAAGATTTTGGCTGGTGCCCCCTAGCACCACCGCTGGTTCCGCCTCTGACCTTGCACCTCTTTCCCAGCACCATCACTCCTCACCCATAGCAGTCCTTATTTTGGAGTTTGTACCCCTATATTTTAAATAGGAACAGTTTGCACATTTGGCGCACAGCCCAAAAAGGGGTGCAGTTTTGCTGGCAAGGGGGCATGGCCACACAATAGTAACCCCAATTCCAATTAATTTTTTTTTTTTTTTGGAAAGGGGATTCTGTTTCAGTCACTGAGTTTGTTAGGTATATTAATAATAACACTTATGGTTTAACCGTCACATGCACTCACCATCCCTCACAGATTAATTTTTTGGATGTAACGGTGGAGGTGGTAGAGGAAATCGTCACTGTATCTCCCTTTTAAAAAATCAGTGGATGTATGTAATTATATACCTTTATTATATACCTTATTCCAGCAATCATAATAAAAGCTGGCTTATGAATGTACCGAAAAGCTAGGTACACAGGATTAGAAGAAATTGCACATTTGATACAAAATATCATGAACATGTTAGGGATCTGGTGGACACATTTAAAGGTTGTGATTATCCACAAGTAGTATTAGATGAAGCTCTGGTTTATGCTTCTAAACTTGTAAGAAAAGATACTCTTGCTATTGAGGATGATGAAAGTCATGCTGACATACAGGAATCTGGTCACCTAGGTGGTGTGAATCTGGAGATCAATGATGATAATATCATCCCCATACAAGAGGTTCCCTATGGTAGTTTCAATAAGATCAAACTTAATGAAAATAATGATACTAACAATAAAAATAGAAATAAAAATAAAAACAAAAATAAAGTAATAAATAAGAATAAGGATAAGTACAGTTTAGTATTCAAGTCCAAATTTAATGTAGCTGCTAGTAAGATCAAGAGCATAGTTAACAAAAACTATATATTACTATTTACTGATCCTGTTCTTAAAGACCATTTAGATGAAACACCAGTGATAATTTTTAAGAAAGCCAGGAATTTGAAAAATATTCTGGCCCCTAGCTTCTTTAAAGGACACTCGGATCAGGTTTCAAAAAGTACACAGAGAACTCTAATTGGACCAGAGGTTATAGGTTTCTATAGGTGTAACCATGGGAGGTGTACCACTTGTTCGTTTGTTTTGAATAAAACTAAAAGTGTTGTTTCTAATGTCTCTAAAAAGAGTATAGAATCAACACTTTTATTAACTGTAACACCCAATATGTGATATATTTATTAATATGTCCTTGTCAATTATATTATGTAGGTCGAACAATACGCCCCCTGAAACTCAGATTTATGGAACACAGAAGAAACATCCTGAATAAATGCACGAATCATAGTGTTCCTCGTCATTTTTCTGAGTTTCATGGAGGCGATCCCACGGGGCTCCTGCTGGTTGGGCTGGAACATATCCCAGCCACCAGCAGGGGAGGTGATCGTTTTAGAGTCTTATGTAGACAGGAGGCAGCATGGATCCTCAGATTACAGACACTCAATCCTCAGGGTCTCAATGAAACCATAAATCTGGAGTTTATTTCAATTTTTATTTCTGTTTCCAACTTGAGCACCTTTATAGGAGTGTTCACAGATCTGGTTTCGCCATCTCAGCTTAGGGGGTTTTCTTCCTGTCCGTCTTTTGTGACACTGGTGTGTACCAACTGTCACTGGTCATGTACAGTATCTTTTATTGTTCCTTTTTTATTTTTGTTTTTATTTACCAGTTTTGTGCAAGTAGCTGTCCTTTTAAATTCCATAAGGCGTCTATTCAATTATTGTGCTTAACATTAACTATACCCTTTAAGCTAGCTTATCAACTAAAAATAACGACACGGACACAACTGCGTTGGATTAAATGGTAATTGAATTTATTAATTGGAATGACCTCACTCGTAGTGGGTGGCCAGGAAAACGCTACCACTAACCAGCTCTAGTCACGATCTTACAAAATGGCGGCGACTAAACGCCCCAACTGTCATGGGTGCGACTGAAACGGCCCATCTATATATATCAGCATAACCTGTGTTGCGAAGGTCTCACCACCCCTTCCTATAGCAGAGTGAGGACGCTCCCCAAGGAGGCGCCCTTCGCCCCCCCACAAGGGCAGGACACACTCGCCGTCCTTCAAAAGGGGTAAGTGCCCCACAACACCACTTATGCTACAAGTGACCGCTGGCCAGTAGCGCCTTCCCGCCCACTAAGTCTGAAAGAAAGATAATCGTAAGCCAAATTGAAAAGGGGCAAATTAGTGAGCCAATAGGGTGGGTGGGTGGGTGGGCTTCCAGACGACAAGAGGAAGCACTCTGGAAGTTTCTACCCTACATGAACTAAACACCTCCCCTACACTCACCGATAGGCTGGCCCTACCCAATTATCACTCACCCAAAACTCTGATCTGCCTAGCAACAATTTGACCTTCTTTAACCAATCACAAAATTGCCAGACTCTTATATAGATATCGTGCCCAGTCAGGCACTCTCCTTATCTAAGGCGTCTATTCAATTATTGTGCTTAACATTAACTATACCCTTTAAGCTAGCTTATCAACTAAAAATAACGACACGGACACAACTGCGTTGGATTAAATGGTCATTGAATTTATTAATTGGAATGACCTCACTCGTAGTGGGTGGCCAGGAAAACGCTACCACTAACCAGCTCTAGTCACGATCTTACAAAATGGCGGCGACTAAACGCCCCAACTGTCATGGGTGCGACTGAAACGGCCCATCTATATATATCAGCATAACCTGTGTTGCGAAGGTCTCACCACCCCTTCCTATAGCAGAGTGAGGACGCTCCCCAAGGAGGCGCCCTTCGCCCCCCCACAAGGGCAGGACACACTCGCCGTCCTTCAAAAGGGGTAAGTGCCCCACAACACCACTTATGCTACAAGTGACCGCTGGCCAGTAGCGCCTTCCCGCCACCGCCAGTTTCAGAGAAACGCAGCCCGCCACCCAACACGAAATTAAATCCAACCAGAAACCAAATACCTATCTACGCAAATCCTATCCCTACCTACAAAGATAACAAACTACTCCAGACAAGAGAACAGCGCCCTCAGAAAAACTCCAATCCCAAGATGGGAGAAATGCACCCCATCCTTCCTAAAATAAAAGGGGCTCTGGAGCACCAATAGCGGATGTCTAACGGCCAAACCACCAGCGGACAACACAAACTTTGATACAGCAAAGTTAATCTTCTTCCTAGCCCTGTCTAGCGCTGTGACGTTCCGTGATCCCTTCCAGACAAACCTAGGAATAATGTCAGACCAAACCAAGCGTACACCAGGCCAAAGCAAGCTAAGTTCCCCCAAATCCGCCTGAATCCTAAGTATAAGATCTATACCTTTTAGGTGACCTACATCGTTACCGCCCAGGTGCAGCAGCAGCCATTGGGGACGCCCCCAACGCTGTTCGTATTGCAACAACCGCTCCAAAAGTCCAGACCATCTGAGCCCTCTCACACCTAACCATCGCACTCTGCGACCACCTAACAACTCAGACGACCTATCAGCAAGGGGATGCCGCTCGGCCCAAAACACGTAAGAATGGCCAACTACCCAAATCTGTTCGTTGGAATCAGTGGACGCTGAAAAAGAAAAAGTAACCTAGCTGTCAGGCCGCGCCCATAAAACAGGTAATTAGAACCGTTAGACCGAACCGAACAGTTAGTAACATAAAAACCCAAGTGAAGGAGAAAACTTAAAAAACCTCCCGTGGACCTGGAGTGTCAGCCAATTGTAATTTAGGCCCCCTCGGAGGAAAAATTTAAAAAATTCCTTCACACCTCCAATTCCGGAACGCTAATCATTCCAAAATTGGCAGGTAAACAACGTTTTTGGGTTAGCGCAAATAGCGCAACATTACACCTTATCCAATCTAACATAAGACTTAAACGCTGCCGACTTCCAACGTCCCATTTCCTGAATGGCTGACGGTGGAAGTCCGCGTGCTGCAGCGCAAGTTGCCGCACCGATGCGAAAGGAATGCGTCCCATATTCCGCGCTATTAAGCCCAAGGGCGACCAAACAGCGCTTCAACACAGCAGCAAACTGAAACCGAGTGAGAGGCAATGCATCCCCGTGCAGCAGAACTTGAGCCCCACCTTTGGGTCGTAAAGGTAAATAAATTTTTGCATGCAGCACCGGGCACAAATCTGTATCCTCGTGCGCCTTCAAAGTCACCCAACGCCCTCGACCCAACTGGTCGGTCTTGGAACGAGGCAACCTAAACATGGCGACACCTTCCTTGAGTACCAGGTCCCTGAAAAGCATGCCTGTATCAGTGGACCTTTTATTAGCGGCTACCAGCTCGCCAACTCGAAAGGCCCCAAAAAACGCAAATGAAAATGCTGCACGGAAAAGGGACGCCTCAAAAGCAGAATCAGTCACTGCCGGCAGAATCGCCATGAGCTCGCGCAACAAATGGGTGTCAATAGGCCTGCGCGTATCCGGCTGGGCTGGACTTAACTTCGCCCAACCCCTGAGCGCCTTGGACAAAGTGAAAGACCTGGTGGGGTCCGTCCCCCGCTGCAACCGGGCATGGAACGAAATCCCCGCCAACGCCGCGCACATGGACGCCTTGGACCTACCACTCTGGTAACACTCCCAAACAAAGGCCAACAAAAGATCCTCCTCTGACTTACCCCCGGCCCCGCACCTAACCTGATGCGCCTGCCAGTCACCCCAAGCCGCAGCGTATGCCCGGCGAGTCGAAGGGGCCAATGAGTTCAGTGCCAAGCCATCTACGCCAGTTCTATAATCTGCCAGACAGAAGTTGGACAAGTCAAACCTAGGGCCTCCGCCCTGGGGGCCAACCTGCGAAACCTGGGAAAATCGAAACGCGACAGCGCATCCGCGATGTCGTTCTCGACCCCAGGCACGTGCCTCGCCGTGAAATTGATGTTAAAATGGAGACACTGTAACACCAAAAATCTCAACAGCCGCAAAGCCTGCGGCGATGATGCACGTTGGTTGTTCACCGCATGTACCACCCCCAAATTGTCGCACCAAAAGACAATCGTCCGGTTCGCCAACTTAGGGGCCCACAACTCCACTGCCACCGCTATAGGGAACAGTTCCAATAAGAGTAGGTTAGCCGTAAAGCCACGCGATACCCAAGACTGGGGCCAGGCCGAAACACACCACTCGCCCTGGAAAAAAGCACCGAAACCCGTAGCACCGGCAGCATCTGTAAACAGTTCCAGGGAAGAATTGGCGACGGGCCGGAGAGGCCACAGCAATTCCGAATTAAAAGTTACCAAAAAGGTCGACCAAGTTCTAAGGTCGTCCTTAATTTCCCGAGACAGACGAATGGTGTGGTGCGGCCCAGTCGCTCCCGCTGTGGCCCTCTCAAGTTTGCGGCAAAACACCCTCCCCATAGGTATGACCCGGCAAGCAAAATTAAAGGAGCCTAAAAGGGACTGCACCTGACGGAGTCTAACTCTACGCTTCCTCAAGCATTCTTCGATCTGTCCCAAAAGCTTCGCTACCTTGTCGGCCGGAATACGGCAACAACCTGCTCTAGTGTCAACCTCGATGCCCAGGTAAGAAAGGCAACACGTGGGTCCCTCTGTCTTATCGTGAGCAACAGGCACTCCCAGAACCTTGAACAAGGCGGACGCGGAAAAAAGGAGCTCCTGACAGGTGTTGCTGTCTCCTGGGCCCACAAATAGAAAATCATCGAGATAGTGGGCGATGCCAACTTGCCCCGTTCCTGCAGCAATGCACCAATGCAGGAACGAGCTAAATTTCTCGAAGTAGGCGCAAGAGACAGAACAACCCATCGGCAAACATTTGTCAACATAAAAGAAACCGCCTAACCGAAAACCCATAAACTTGAAAGAGTCGGGGTGAAGGGGAAGAAGGCGAAAAGCGGATTCAACATCCAACTTGGCCAACAGGGCCGCGGGCCCAAAACCCCGGATCAATTCCAGAGCCTCGTCAAACAACTGGTACCTGACCGTGCAAAACTCCTCAGGAATGGCGTCGTTAACAGAGCCCCCATGCGGGTAGGACAAATGTTGTATCAAGCGGAATTTGCCCGGCGCCTTCTTGGGCACTACTCCCAAGGGAGATACGCATAACCCAGGCAAAGGCTCACATGCAAAAGGACCGCACATGCGACCCAATTGCACCTCCGCCTCCACCTTCTGCCTGACCACATGAGGAAACTCCGTCGCCGACCTCAAATTCCTGCGAGACACAACATGAACCGATTCCGAAATGGGCAAACGAAAACCGCAACTAAAACCGGCTAACAAAAACTCAGCATCCTCCGTTCTGGGATAACGGTGCAACCATTTAGCCAACTCAGGTACAACTATGGGCGAGGGTGCCTTACTTCGCACTGCCGCCTGCAGCGCCCTGGTCGGCCTGCTTAACCCCGTTTCCGGACTTACAATCCTTGGCGGGGTGATTGGCTCCACAGACGCGGCAGGAGTGACGAAAACGACAGGCCGCACCCCTAGTGCACTTAGAGTCATTAAACGCAAAACACTTGCCCTTTGCCGCCGTACCAGTAACATTCTTGCCCCCCAGAAACTTCCTCTTGGCCAGACCCTCAACCACACTACTCGCTTGGTTGGAAACCTCCATCCAAACCTCGACATCCTTAAAGCCCAAAGGTAACGTCGGATTGCCATCCTGATTCTTACGGAATTTTTCATCGTAATCCCTCCAGACGGAACCTTTGTACTTTAAGAACATCTCATTAATTAAAAACATGTACTTTACCACATTAAGATGTTCGGCAGGGCGCGTTTTTAGGTAAACCGCAGAAAAGACTAAGAAACCCCTTAACCAATGATGAAAGCTCCGAAAAGCATTTTCACCGATGCCCCCCGCCTTCTTCGCTTTGTCGAAGTCCTTCCTCATGTCGTCCGTGAGGGTGAAAAGGTCGACAAATTTTCCCTTAACTATTTTTTCCTTCATCCTCTTCCGTAAACCCCGAGTAACAGCCGTGTTCGCGCAGCGCACCATCTCCGAAAACAACGGCGGCTCATCAGGAGCCACCGCCTTTTTCGGCAGCTGATCAGTAGCCACCGCCTTCCTCGGCACCTTATCCTTCCCTACCACCTTGGCGACCTCACGCGCGACTAATTTCGCAAGCTTGCGCGGGCGCTTGGGGGAATCAGACCCCTCGCTGCTAGCAGAGGATTCAGATGAGGAAACAACAGATGAATCAGCAGTAGCGTCATGCTCACCAGAACCGGAAGGGCCAGGGACGTCAGCCATTTCAGTCGCCTGCGAGACACCTGGAACTGAAGAAACGGCATCGGTTGGAGATGGGTCCACCTCACCACGCCTTCCGGATCCGTCCTGTACCGGTGCGGCCTGAGGGGCTGCAGAGCAGTCTGTACTAACCTCGGGAACAAAAACAATCGGAATTAAGTTACCCGGCCCATCAGCACCACCAACGGATGAAACGGGGAGGGGGCGCGGCGCTTCCCCGCCCGGGGCAACCGAATGCAATGGTGTACCGGGCCCAGGCGGTGCCACCTGAGCTGGCGGGGCCTGGGCCGTGGGAAGGTACGGAGGCAGCGCAACAGCTTGGCTAACGCTGGGAACGCGGAAACCTGGGGACCCGAAACCGCCCTGCCACGGATACCCGTAAGGCCCTGGCTGCGCCGGGGGATAAGGCGGTTGGCAGTATGGGAACTGATGGAAAGCTGGCGCCGGAAGTGACGCGGATTGAAACCCCCCCGAAAAGGAAGAAACATTATGCGGGTGTCCGAAAGCCTGCCCCATCCCGGAGGACCAGACCGACTGGACCACCTGCGGGGTGGAGACTATCGGGGGGAAACTTTGCGAAACTACCGTGGGAAATGGGAATTGCAAGTAAGGCAGGCCCGTACTGCTGGGGGAAGAGAAAGCTGGCAAACCAAGGGTGTTTGTAGCAAAGCCACCCCCCGCCATGGACCGAAAATCCGTGACGGAATGCTGGGCTGGCAAAGACACAGAGGCTGCTGCGGAGCCATGTACCGAAAAGGCCCGCAGCACCTCCAAGTGTCCACCAGATGGCTGCGACTCCCCACCCAGCATGCTGCTAGCAGCTTGCTGAGGTGGATGAGGTGAGCAGCCCTGTCCTAAAATGGCCACCAGAGGGGGAGCCTGACCCAGGAGGGTCTGACTGGTGTCTTGCATACCCCCCCACTGCCCGCTGACCCCCCCAGCTACTGAGGCTATATGATGCCCCCCAGCAGCCAGGGGTGCCTCAGGGGCCCCAAAAGCACCGGGCGCGGGACCCGTGGGGGGTCCACTATGCCCCAGGGTAGCCGCGCCCGCGACCTCCCCAGCGTTATGAACCAGCACGGCTGGGGGTGCCGAATCCCCGCCGCGCATGTCCCCTGCAGCCACGCCGGCGCCAGCCGCCCCATACCCGCTGATCGCGGGAGAGAAGCGGCTTTCCGGCGCTGCAGCCCCAGCCACCTTCGCGGCCGGGGATGATGAGTCCCCGGCGCTAGGCAGTGATTGTCCTGCGCTGGCGGCCGCCGTGCCCGACCCGCCAGCAGCGGGACGCACGGAGCCGCCAGGCGCTGCATCGGGGGCAGAGACGGGAGGCGCTGACGGAACGGGCACCGTCGCGCCTCCCACCCCGGAGTTCGGAGCCTGGCGTGAGGGGACAGCAGCAGGGCGGCGGAGGCGCACAGCACCCGATGCGGGAGCGGCCCCCGCAAGCCTTAGGGGACGGGATGCTGAGCGCTTAGGTCTGGGCATGGCAGGTGGGGAGGCACACAGATGCAGGAGCAATATAGGAAAGTACAGCAAATGAGTAAAGAAATGAGTATGAGTAAAAGAGGGTATGAGAGAATATAAGAAAAGCGATCAGGGGAAAATAGAGAATGAGAGAGAAACTTGAAAGAAAAGAGAGACAGGCAGGCACAATCAGCTTTTACTTATCCTTCTGGGCTTCCAGACGACAAGAGGAAGCACTCTGGAAGTTTCTACCCTACATGAACTAAACACCTCCCCTACACTCACCGATAGGCTGGCCCTACCCAATTATCACTCACCCAAAACTCTGATCTGCCTAGCAACAATTTGACCTTCTTTAACCAATCACAAAATTGCCAGACTCTTATACAGATATCGTGCCCAGTCAGGCACTCTCCTTATCTAAATAACCAAGCTTCCATTAATTTTTAATCCTCTCTTTGCCTTCATTTCCCTCTCTTTCTCTTTTTCTTTCCCTCTCTGCAATCTAGCACATTATTTTAGGAGTGGGGGGTATTTTTCCTCCCAAGTATTAGAACATGTTTTGCTGTCAGCATAGATCGGAAGTGTGTATAGGAATATGAATTTACACAAAATAAGCTGTTTCTCACCAAATTATTGTGATGATAACATAGAACTTTATCTATTTATTTACACACACTTGTATGTATGCAAAATGGTATGGTAATTACGAATTATTATAATATATCTTCCAAGATAAAGATATGTATTCCCAGTCTCATATTTCATTTGGGTTCTTTTATTTTATCTGTATTGTCCATGCAGTGTATTTAGTGCTGCCTTTCTATGGCTCTGTACTAACGGTTATTGTTTTATGGTATTAATATAGTAATACTCTTGCTTTATTCACGAATGTTTGTGTCTGCTCCAAAGTAAAGGAGCCTCAAATATCACACCTAACCTGATGATTCAGAATGGCTGAGTTCAATTATTGATAATTAGTTTCACCTGTGGAGCAGGTATAAGGACTGAACACTCCTACTCCCAGGTATACCCGCCTTTTGAAAAAGACGCCCTGCTGGCGTTGAAACGCGTTAAGGATACAGGTGTTATACCTCAAGGATCACTACTGCTGTGTACTCTAAATCTTCCTTCAGAGCCGTGCATAGGAGCCCAGTCTGATTACTGCGGCCCGTAGAACTCAGCCTGCAGTTTCCCACCCCTACAGCCCGAGCCGCTCATCTCCTGTCTGGGCAGTAGAAGCAGCAATTGCCGTTCTCAATTAGGTCCAGTGCGGACCTGCGCACGGAAACTACATCGGGTGCTCATCTAACCACAGACAGGTCGGCTGCCGGCCAGTACACCCGGCCTGACCATCGCTACAGCTCCGGCTACACCAGTCATCTGTCCCCGCTTGGGAAAAACGGAGCTACCGGAGGTAGCATTGATCGGGTGAGGACAGACAACCAGGGCTCCCCGCACGGCGCGGCATCATTTCCATCTACCGCTGAGGCTCTGGTGTATACATCTCCCTGGCCAACGGGACAGCACCAGGGAGCAGGAATCGAAAGCTCCTGCCCAGCGCTACAGGTGCATACAAATTAATTTGTCAGTTCACCAATTCTGCACCAGCTGAACAATGCCATTTATTTGTGCTACATGCAATATCTTTCAAGCACACAGCCGTGAGTGATCCTTTATTTGACAAGTTCCTATTAGCCATATATCTCAGTGCAGACATTGAACTCTGCACGTTCCATGACCCCTCTGGTGGTATTAGTAATTGAATTTCTATGATATTGTTTTCAATTGGTGCTCTAATTACATTTTGGATACTTAGTCATAACATATTGTACATTGACATTCTTGTGATGTTTTAATATTGTAATATACCCCCGGGAGGTTGTTGTATTTCATTTATATTTTAAAATAAATGTTTTCAATTATCTGATTGTCAAGCGCCACTTGGTTTTTGTGTGCCTATTCCAATTATGACACACAGCACTGCAACTTTATTCACATTTGATCATGCGATAGTGTTCATAATTCATAATACATCCCACAGTAGTATCACTTTACCTTATAAACATTACTCCTCACAGTAGAGCCCCTTATCCACATTACATCACACTGAATTGCTCCTTATTCACATTACACCACACCCTATTGCTCTTTATTCACATTAGACGACACAGTAGTGACCTTTATATATGCAACGCCACATAGTAGAGCACCTTATACACATTATTCCACACAGTAATGCCCCTTACACATTATTAATGTCCTTATAAACATAATGCGCCTTACACATTATGACAACCTTTATTAATGCCCTTTTACACATAATGACCCTTACACATATGCCGCACATTAATGCCCTTATACACATAATGACAAACATAGTGCCCCCTACACATTTGTTTCCCATTATTAGTGCCCCTATACACATGATGACACACATACAGTAGTACCCTGTTACACATATGCCGCACATTATTAATGCCCTTATACACATAATGACATGCATAGTGCTCCTTACACATATGTTGCACATTATTAATGCATTTTTACATGACACACATAATGCTCCTTACACATATTCAGAACACTACTGCACAACTAACTCACTCACATGCACACAGCAATCACACTGCCACTAACACTGTGACCTCTGCTTCTGCTTGGATACAGATGTGTCCTCATAAATCTTGCCTCAATGCTAACGTCGGGCACTTTTTTAATGAAAATGCATCTTATTTGCATTGCTATGTGGCTAGGATGCACAAGCAGCTACTGCTGATTAAAATGATATGCAGCATGCCTATATACTGTGTGTGACTGTGGCTGTATCTGCACATGAAATGCTACACACAGAATATAGGCATGCTGCATATCATTTTAATCAGCAGAAGCTGTTGATGCCCCTAGGCATATCAAATGCCCTAGGCAATTGCCTAGTTTGCCTATGCCTCTGGCCGGCTCTGTAGACAGACCAAGTAGTCAGTGCAGGCCAGGACGGACACTCATCCCCTGTGCATGAAATTGCTGCCACAATACAGGCATGCCTACATATCTAGGCTGGGGCTGCCGAGGATCTGCTTCCTCCCTCCTTGCCTGGTAGCCAGGCAGCAAATCTAGGGGCCATGGCAACCTGGCCCCTGGGATTTGTCAAGCCCTGTCTTAGCATATATGAACATAGAGCCAAACATCTGCATTAGCATTAGATAAGGCAGTCAAAGGGGGGCAGTTGAAAGTTACTGTACTTTAGCTGTAACATTTATATATTTAAAATTCGTTTTAAAAGCTAAAATGGATACTTACAAGCAAAATTGGCATGGTTGTAATTGTATTAACGTTATTATCTGTCATTGTAGTAGTGATATAGATATAGATATAGATATAGATATAGATATAGATATATATATATATATATATATATATAACAGTACCAGCTGTATAAGTATATTGAATTAAAGAGATCTCTTGAGCAGAAGTGTAGCATTTCATCACTGGGCACCATAACAACATTTTATTTTTCCAGATACCCCTGCCCTGCTTTTTTGAGGGGGCATCTGCTTTTGCACTCAAGTAAACAAGGAAGAAAAATAACTTTTGTAATAATATTCTCTGTATAAATCTATAATTCTGGAGCAAATACTGTGGGGATGACACAAATAAACTAAAATGTGGCCACTAAAGTATTATTTTTGGGGCATCTATGGCATATTGTAGTGTTGGAAGCAGATATAGTGGAAAAGGGGTATAGGATCTACTGTACAGCAATACTGAAATTATCTAGCAAAAATAATTTCCCTTCAGTATAAGGGTTAAGAAAATGAAACAATTTATCAAAATAGTTTTTCTGATGCTCAGAACGGACATTAGCAGTGGCAAAGTGATTATACAATTGCCCCATCACACACAAATATTTATTGTCTAAACCAGGCATTCCCAACCTCGGCCCTCAAGGCACACTAACAGTCCAGATTTTAGTGATATCCATGCTTAAGCACAGGTGACTTATTTAGAGCTTCCGTTATTTTTATTTAACCATTTGTGTGCCTTGAGGACCGAGGTTGGGAATGCCTGGTCTAAACCAGTAGTTCTCAACCTCTATCCTCAAGTACCCCCAACAGTTCATGTTTCTAGGTCACCTAGCAGGTGCACAGGTGTATTCATTACTCACTGACACATTTTAAAAGACCCACAGTGAAGCAAATTATTTCACTTGCAATCCTGTGAGGAGACCTGGAAAACATGAACTGTTGGGGATACTTGAGGAACGCGGTTGAGAACCACTGGTCTAAACCATGAAATGCATTGGCTATAGGAAGCATATTTTGATTCTGTTTAGTTGCATATATGCAGTGTTTAAAAAAAATAAGTTAGGGTACTATTTACCAAAGTGAGTGGAGACCTTGAAATGTGTCTTTTAGAAAATGATTTTGGCCCCATATTGTAGTAATCTTTTAAAGCCACAAAACAACTCCTAAACATCCAAGGTGGAAAGATTAAGTTCTCACACATCTGAACATCTCAGCAGCAAAATTGCAAAGTACAAATAAGGAGAAATAACTTTTCTTCTCACAAGACTATAAAACATTGCATATAAATACCATAAAGAAAATAAGCAGCATTAAGCTGTAACTATTATAGTAAAATTCCTTGAATGAAATGTGTCGTGAAAAGATCATTGATTATTCAACATTAGTATCAGCTATCGGGTCAGGGGGGCTTTGCTTTAAAAAAATCCGATTTAATTGCTACCATTTTGTATTTTCTTTTTCAAATGTTAATACACATCTTCACTGTTTTCAGTTACTTTGTGAGGATAGAATTATTTTTGTATGTCCTCTTGGTCTGCGTGTGGCCATATTCACTAACATTGTATTTTAACACACCGTTGTCATTATGTCCACACATATTAATAATGTTTGCTTTGTATTGTCAAATAATACACTGATTGCAATGTCTCAATAAAAAAAAATTGTGGTGAGCTGTTACCCCATAGCCTTCTATGGTTCAGAGATAAAGTACCAGCCAATCATCTCCTAACTGCCATGTTACAGGCTGTGTTTGAAGAATGACAAATAGGAACTGTTTGGTTGGTACTAGGGTGGCCAATCCCTGGATCGGGATCCCGGACTAAATTTGGCCAGGATTCAATCACGGGATTGGATCTTCCAATCCCGAAATCCCGAATTGATCATTTTTCAATCCTGATTCCCGGGAATGAAAAAATGGCCCGGGATTGGCCAACCTGGTTGGTACTTTATATCTCCCCAATGCTTACTATTCTAAATAGACCCCATAGAGCGGTGGCCCTCACAACTTCCTTGGTGTCATCTGCATAGTAGTAGATGACCAACTTTGGGGTATGATATTTTTGTATTAAAATGTGGAAGCCCCAGTGATCTGATACTTGTAGCTCTGATAGTAACAGTGATCAGTGACCATTCCCACCAACTCTAAAGAGTTTCAGGTTCTGTCTGCAAAGGGGAAGCATGTAGCTTGCAACAAACGGGATCCCGGTGGTCGATATACCGACACCGGGAACCCAAGGGAGGACACAATCCCAGTGTCAATATACCAACACCAAACGGGATGCCAGCATCAAAATACTGACAACAGGCATCCCAAACGTCCTGACAGCAGGACGCACTGCCGTCCTTCCGGTGTGGGGGGGGGGGGGGGGGGGGGTTTGGTTTAGGCAGCAGAAGGGAGTTTAGGCTTAGGGTACACACACATGAACATTAGTGTTAGGGAATGGGGAGGGAGGGTTAGGGTTAGGCACAGGCAGAGGGAGGTAAGGGTTAGGCACCTTGTGGGGAAGGTTAGGTTTAGGCAGTGAGGAAGGGAGGGTTAGGGTTAATCAGAGGAGGGAAGAAATTGTTGGAATAGGAAGAGATAGAGAGGGTCAGGGGGAGAGAGAGAGAACACATACAGCACAGTTACAAGACAGATTTTTATAAATCTTCAACTCTCAAATAACTTCCTTATATGCAGGTTATTATGAGGGACTCTGTTGTCCAATTCAACATCTGTGATGACAGTTGTGAAATCAAATTATGCTTGGTAACGCGTACAAAACATTCACTTTTTCTGAGCAATTTCCAGACGATTGTGTCAATAAATCTGCAATGTATGGGGTTCACAGATCGCACAAATCAATTGCGATTGTTAAATCAGGTTTTTCAACATGTTGAATTTTACCAATCATTTTGGACTGTAGATTGCTAGTGTATGGGCAACAACCAAAAAATCTGCTGACCGTTTCTAGTAAATGATAAGTCTTACAAGAGTGGCAGATCTGTTTAACTGAAAATGATCTGCAAATCACTGAAAAATATCTGTAATGTATGGGCAAAGTCAGATGGATTGTAAAAACAATAATTCTGAAAATAATCTCAGGATCTGTGAAACAATAAATTGTGATTGCAGATGTATGGACACCTTTAGGA
Source organism: Pseudophryne corroboree (assembly GCF_028390025.1). NCBI lineage: Eukaryota > Metazoa > Chordata > Amphibia > Anura > Myobatrachidae > Pseudophryne > Pseudophryne corroboree. Next base: position 817,284,884 of record NC_086445.1, on the reverse strand, counting down.
GCTAACTGGCTGGTGCGTTATCACCTTCCACTTTATCACTACTGCAGGCTTAATACATCTGCCCCAAAGTACCAACCAACTATATGGTATTTTATGGTATTTACCGTTATTCAAGAGTGCGCCCACACAAGAGTCATCTTTTTTTCTACTATACTGTCTACACACGGTTTCTGACTCTGGACGCACCACCAAATTGGACACAGCAATAGTGACATAAGTCTAGTTTATTGTCCCCTTCTGGTATTAATAATTTCACTAAAATTATTTCCCTGGTGCTGAGTCACCCCTGTTTGGTTGCATCGTTAAGTTCTGGGGAACTCAGAAACTGCACAAAGTTTTTTTGTACCACTCGGCTGCACATGCGATATCACACTTGTACAGCTAAAATACACTCCCCGATGGGCAGCGACTATGCAAACGCAGGACTGAAAAAAAACACGAGCGAGCGATCAAGTCTGAATAACCCCTTTTGACTTCTAGAAAATGCAAAGATGACTCTAAAGATATTAGCATGCAGCTCTCCAGTCAACAAAGATGGGACTGCAGCACAATGTACATAAAGAAAAGGTTTTAGCAGTGAATTACCGATCACATCATCTTATCCACACAGTGTCCGCCAGAAATCAGTTGTTTATTAATTTGGATTAGCCCTATGGTTGCGCAGCATGGCTGCAGAAATTGAGATGCTGTAGACATTGCAGCTGCGTATGAGATTACAGTCACTGGCTGGGACATACTCCAAAAATGGTCACGATACATTTGCGTCTTTACCATCACTCCACCAAATGGCCCCTACCTGTCAATCATTTTGTGAATAAATCCTCACTGCAAACGCCATTGCAACGCATTGTGGTGCATGCACAAGTCCAGCTTAGATGCATGTACAGTCAGATGATAATCGCTCATCTGCATAAAAATAGAGTTTGCGACCATACCTGAACAGGGGCAGGCACTGCCATTAGGCAGCTTCAGACAGCTGCCTAGGACACCAGCCACTGAAGGGCTCCACTGAGCCACATAGCAAAAAAGGATGTTTCTTGTCTTTAGACTGTATAAATATCAGCCCTACAATCCTGTCAGGCAGAGACATCCGAAAGATCCATATAAAAGGAGTGGGTCTGCATGGTACAGGTCTGAGGTACCTGTCACATGACCGACTCCGGAGATCCTGCACTGTCACCGCTGGGTGTCCCATGGTAGGAGATGTTGTGAGTGTCAGGAGAGATTCCCTGGTACCTGAGCTGCATCCACTGCTCACATGTCTGACAGCCTGGCCCCTCAGCCTTGAATGCTGCTGACTGTCTGTCAATCTAGATGGACATCCCTCCTCAAGCCACAACTGCTGCTGGTCACCACAGGCAGCCCGGCCCTCCTGTGTTGGAGTGACAGTGTAGTAAGAGACAGGCGGATGTGGCAGACAGTCCCCAAGGCAGTCCTAGGCTTCCAGAGATTGAAACCTCATCCTCTATCAACACTGACATCAACTGTACCCCTGAACTAAAGATGAGATAAGTAGAGGGGAAGGAGTCTTACCAAGGAGGGAAGCTGTTGCTTGAGGTGTCTGTGTGGAAGGGCACTTAGGTACCTGGTGACTCACAGTGACATCATGTTCGGGAAAAGTGTATTTTAGTGAGATACATGCTCTGAGGTATAGGGGGAGGAGGGGGGGGGGGGGGTAAGAGGCATTGGAACCACATTCAGCTACTGTAGTGTTTTATAATCTGACATGATTCCCCAACACACACTTCACTACAGTCTACCTGGGGTCCCAAGAATACTTGTTAATTGCTAATTTCTTTATATATTGTTTTTTTATTTTTTTTGTAGGGGCCGTTCTCTATTTGACATTGGCAGCTGTGCTACTTCTAAGACACCAGAACTTTCACCTGAGGGGCGTCGGTTTGTGGCTGTTGTTATAAATTTTGCCTAGGGTGCAGAGAAACCTTGCCTGTCTCTGATTCAGGCCCGTTTACCACACAAGTGAAAAAAGTAAATGGCATACAGTAGCCACTATATCTACAGTACTCTTTTATACAAATTTACTCAAACATATTTTAAACCCTGTAAATTATTTTTATAGAATAACTCCCAATGTGTCAAACTAAAATCGATGGTTATGACCTTTGAAAGAAAAATTAATGAGAAACACATGATAACTACCGGATGAAATACTTTGAAAGGAGCTAGACATTATCAATGCAGGTTCTCAGTATGGAGTACATACTATTTTCCATGCAGGCAGGATAGCAGGCTGTCAAGACCCCAAAAGCTGCATCACGCCCACCAGAATGCCGACAGCAGGGCAAGCGGTATGAGTCCCCTTGCAGGTTCGCTATGCTTGCCAGGCTGCAGGCTCGGTGGCTCACTACATTCACCACAGGTTCTATTCTCACTCTATGGGTGTCGTGGACACGCACAAGTGAGGCTAGTCCCTACGTGCCGGGATTCCAGTGTCAGTATCCTGACCTCCGGGATCCCGACAGCCAATGAATTGATTGCATCCCCTCAGTATACGTACATTCACATCAAATCCATGTAAATCAGCACATTTGAACTTCAATAAAAATATGACATGGTATATCTTGTTTTTACAGACAGTACCTTACAGCTTGTGGTAAGAATTGCCAGCACGCATAGATAGTGTTAGAGTGGTACATCATCATGTGATACAGTGACTTTGGACTTGACTTGACCAGATATATGGAGGAAAGATCTGTGTTGGAATAAGAAGCTCAAAAAGGCAAAAAAAAGAAAAGAAATGAAAAACAGATTTAAGTGCAGGATAGACAATCACCTTCAGTATATTATAATATATATATATATATATATATTTACCACAATTATTAACTGCGCATAGGATATTTCTCTGACGTCCTAGTGGATGCTGGGCACTCCGTAAGGACCATGGGGAATAGCGGCTCCGCAGGAGACTGGGCACAACTAAAGAAAGCTTTAGGTCACCTGGTGTGCACTGGCTCCTCCCACTATGACCCTCCTCCAAGCCTCAGTTAGATTTTGTGCCCGGCCGAGGTTGGATGCACACTAGGGGCTCTCCTGAGCCCTTAGAAAGAAAGTATAGATTTAGGTTTTTTATTTTCAGTGAGACCTGCTGGCAACAGGCTCACTGCAGCGAGGGACTAAGGGGAGAAGAAGCGAACTCGCCTGCTTGCAGCTGGATTGGGCTTCTTAGGCTACTGGACACCATTAGCTCCAGAGGGATCGACCGCAGGCCCAGTCCTTGGTGTTCGGTCCCGGAGCCGCGCCGCCGTCCCCCTTACAGAGCAAGAAGCAAGAAGAGGTCCGGAAAATCGGCGGCAGAAGACATCAGTCTTCACCAAGGTAGCGCACAGCACTGCAGCTGTGCGCCATTGCTCCTCATGTACACCTCACACTCCGGTCACTGAGGGTGAAGGGCGCTGGGGGGGGGGGGCGCCCTGAGCAGCAATATTAACACCTTGGCTGGCAAAAATACCACAATATATAGCCCCAGAGGCTATATATGTGGTAAATACCCCTGCCAGAATCCAGAAAAAAGCGGGAGAAAAGTCAGCGAAAAAGGGGCGGAGCTATCTCCCTCAGACACACTGGCGCCATTTTCTCTTCACAGTGCAGCTGGAAGAAAGCTCCCCAGGCTCTCCCCTGTAGTTTTCAGGCTCAAAGGGTTAAAAAGAGAGGGGGGGCACTAAATTTAGGCGCAATATTATATATACAAGCAGCTATTGGGGAAATTTCACTCATTTATAGTGTTAATCCCCACATTATATAGCGCTCTGGTGTGTGCTGGCATACTCTCTCTCTGTCTCCCCAAAGGGCTTTGTGGGGTCCTGTCCTCAGTCAGAGCATTCCCTGTGTGTGTGCGGTGTGTCGGTACAGCTGTGTCGACATGTTTAATGAGGAGGCTTATATGGTGACGGAGCAGATGCCGATAAATGTGATGTCGCCCCCTGTGGGGCCGACACCAGAGTGGATGGTTAGGTGAAAGGTATTAACCGACAGTGTCAACTCCTTACATAAAAGGGTGGATGACGTAACAGCTGTGGGACAGCCGGCTTCTCAGTCCGCGCCTGCCCAGGCGTCTCAAAGGCCATCAGGGGCTCAAAAAAACACCCGCTCACTCAGATGGCAGACACAGATGTCGACACGGAGTCTGACTCCAGTGTCGACAAGGTTGAGACATATACACAATCCACTAGGAACATCCGTGACTTAATCCCGGCAATAAAAAATGTGTTACACATTTCTGACATTAACCCAAGTACCACTAAAAAAAAAGGGTTTTATGTTTTGGGAGAAAAAGCAGGCAGTGTTTTGTTCCCCCATCAGATGAATGAATGAAGTGTGTGAAAAGCGTGGGTTCCCTCCGATAAGAAACTGGTAATTTCTAAAAAGTTACTGATGGCGTACCCTTTCCCGCCAGAGGATAAGTTACGCTGGGAGATATCCCCTAGGGTGGATAAGGCGCTCACACGGTTGTCAAAAAAGGTGGCACTGCCGTTTTAGGAACGGCCACTTTGAAGGTACCTGTTGATAAAAAGCAGGAGGCTATCCTGAAGTCTGTATTTACACACTCAGGTACTAGACTGAGACCTGCAGATCGTGCTGCTGCAGCGTGGTCGGTGACCCTGTCACACATGAGAACATATTAAAGACGTCGTCTTATATATGAGGGATGCACAGAGGGATATTTTGCCGGCTGGCATCCAAAATGAATGTAATGACCATTCTGTCAGGAGGGTATTAGAGACCTGTCACTGGACAGGTGATGCTGACTTTAAAAGGCGCATAGAGACTCTGCCTTATAAGGGTGAGGAATTATTTGGGGATGGTCTCTGGGACCTCGTATCCATTACCTCAGGTTTCCTCACAGACTAAGAAAGCACTGTATTATCAGGTACAGTCCTTTCGGCTTCAGAAAAGCAAGCGGGTCAAAGGCGCTTCCTTTCTGTACAGAGACATGGGGAGAGGGAAAAAGCTGCACCAGTCAGCCTGTTCCCAGAATCAAAATTCTTCTCTCGCTTCCTCTGAGTCCACAGCATGACGCGGGGGCTCCACAGGTGTAGCCAGGTACGGTGGGGGGCCGTCTCAAAAATTTCAGCGATCAGTGGGCTCGCTCACAGGTGGATCCCTGTTTCATTCAAGTAGTATTTCAGGGGTACAAGCTGGAATTCGAGATGTCTCCCTCCCGCCGTTTCCTCAAATATGCCTTGCCAACAACTCCCTCAGGCAGGGAGGCTGCGCTAGAGGCAATTAATAAGCTGTATTCCCAGCAGGTAATACTCAAGGTGCCCCTACTTCAACAAGGACGGGGTTACTGTTCCACACGGTTTGGGGTACCGAAACCGCATGGTTCGGTGTGACCCATTTTATATTTAAAATCCTTGAACACATACATAAAAAAAAAAAAAATTCAAGTTCAAGATGGAATCGCTCAGGGCGGTTATTGCAAGCCTGGACGAGGGGGATTACATGGGATCCCGGGACATCAAGGATGCTTACCTGCATGTCCCCATTTACCATCCTCGCCAGGAGTACCTCAGATTTGTGGTACAGGATTACCATTGCCAAGTCCAGACACTGCCGTTTGGACTGTACATGGCACCGAGGGTGTTTACCAAGGTAATGGCCAAAATGATGATACTCCTTCAAAAAAAGGGAGTTTTAATTATCCCGTACTTGGACAATATCCTTATAAGGGCAAGGTCCAAGGAGCAGTTGCTAGTCGGGGTAGCACTGTTTTGGAAAGTGCTACAACAGCACGGTTGAATTCCAAACAGTCCAAAGTCACAGCTGGTTCCTACGATACGTCTACTGTTCCTGGGGATGGTTCTGGACACAGAACAGAAATAAGTGTTTCTCCCGGAGGAGAAAGCCAAGGAACTGTCATCTCTAGTCAGAGACCTCCTGAAGCAAAAACAGGTATCGGTGCATCATTGCACGTGAGTCCTGGGAAAAAATGGTAGCTTCCTACGAAGCAATACCATTCGGCAGGTTCCATGCAAGAGGGCCGCAGGTTCGGCATACAGGACTAGGTCCTAGTGACCATGGATGCCAGCCTTTGAGGCTGGGGGGCAGTCACACAGGGAAAAAACTTCCAGGGACTTTGGTCAAGTCAAGTGACTTCCCTACACATAAATATTCTGGAACTGAGGGCCATTTACAATGCCCTGAGTCAGGCAAGGCCTCTGCTTCAAAACCAGCCGGTACTGATCCAATCAGACAACATCACGGCAGTCGCCCATGTAAACCAACGGGGCGGCACAAGAAGCAGGATGGCGATGGCAGAAGCCACAAGGATTCTCCGATGGGCGGAAAATCATGTGTTAACACTGTCAGCAGTGTTCATTCCCGGAGTGGACGACTGGGAAGCAGATCTTCTCAGCGGACACGACCTCCACCCGGGAGAGTGGGGATTTCATCCAGAAGTCTTCCAAAGGATTGTACACCATTGGGAAAGGCCACAGGTGGACATGATGGCGTCCCGCCTCAACAAAAAGCTATAAAAGATATTGCGCCAGGTCAAAGGACCCTCAGGCGATAGCTGTGGACGCTCTGGTAACACCGTGGGTGTACCAGTCGGTTTATGTGTTCCTCCCTCTGCCTCTCATACAAAAGGTACTGAGAATAATAGGAAGGCGAGGAGTAAGAACGATACTCGTGGTTCCGGATTGGCCAAGAAGAGCTTGGTACCCAGAACTTCAAGAAATTATATCAGAGGACCCATGGCCTCTGCCGCTCAGACAGGACCTGCGGCAGCAGGGGCCCTGTCTGTTCCAAGACTTACCGCGGCTACGTTTTGACGGCATGGCGGTTGAACGCCGGATCCTAAAGGAAAAGGGCATTCCGGAGGAAGTAATTCCTACGCTGATTCAAGCCAGGAAAGATGTAACTGCAAAACATTATCACCGCTTATGGCGAAAATATGTTGCTTGGTGTAAGGCCAAAAAGGCCCCAACAGAGGAATTTCAACTAGGTCGATTTCTGCATTTCCTACAAGCAGGAGTGTCTATGGGCCTAAAATTAGGCTCCATTAAGGTACAGATCTCGGCTCTGTCGATTTTCTTCCAAAAAGAACTAGCTTCAGTACCTGAAGTTCAGACATTGTAAAAGGAGTGCTGCATATTCAGCCCCCGGTTGTGCCTCCAGTGGCACCTTGGGTTCTCAACGTGGTGTTGAGTTTCTTAAAATCACATTGGTGTGAGCCACTAAAAACCGTGGATCTAAAATATCTCACGCGGAAAGTGGTCATGTTATTGGCCTTGGCTTCGGCCAGGCGTGTATCAGAATTGGCGGCTTTGTCATATAAAAGTCCTTATCTGATTTTCCATATGGATAGGGCAGAATTGAGGACTCGTCCCCAGTTTCTCCCTAAGGTGTTATCAGCTTTTCACTTGAACCAACTATTGTAGTGCCTGCGGCTACTAGGGACTTGGAGGATTCCAAGTTACTGGACGTAGTCAGGCCCTTGAAAAATTATGTTTCCAGGACGGCTAGAGTCAGGAGAACTGACTCGCTGTTATCCTGTATGCACCCAGCAAACTGGGTGCTCCTGCTTCTAAGCAGACTATTGCTCGCTGGATTTGTAGCACAATTCAGCTGGCGCATTCTGCGGCTGGACTACCGCAGCCAAAATCTGTAAAAGCCCATTCCACAAGGAAGGTGGGCTCATCTTTGGCAGCTGCCCGAGGGGTCTCGGCTTTCCAACTTTGCCGAGCTGCAACTTGGTCAGGGGCAAACACGTTTGCTAAATTCTACAAAATTGATACCCTGGCTGAGGAGGACCTGGAGTTCTCTCATTCGGTGCTGCAGAGTCATCCGCACTCTCCCGCCCGTTTGGGAGCTTTGGTATAATCCCCATGGTCCTTACGGAGTTCCCAGCATCCACTAGGACGTCAGAGAAAATAAGATTTTACTCACCGGTAAATCTATTTCTCGTAGTCCGTAGTGGATGCTGGGCGGCCATCCCAAGTGCGGATTGTCTGCAATACTTGTATATAGTTATTGCCTAACTAAAGGGTTATTGTTGAGCCATCTGTTGAGAGGCTCAGTTATATTCATACTGTTAACTGGGTATAGTATCACGAGTTATACGGTGTGATTGGTGTGGCTGGTATGAGTCTTACCCGGGATTCAAAATCCTTCCTTATTATGTCAGCTCGTCCGGGCACAGTGTCCTAACTGAGGCTTGGAGGAGGGTCATAGTGGGAGGAGCCAGTGCACACCAGGTGACCTAAAGCTTTCTTTAGTTGTGCCCAGTCTCCTGCGGAGCCGCTATTCCCCATGGTCCTTACGGAGTGCCCAGCATCCACTACGGACTACGAGAAATAGATTTACCGGTGAGTAAAATCTTATTTTCTCTCAGTTCAGTTCGAATCGAACATAATCATTCCTTTTTAATTGATGTAAATGCTGCCAGTTCCTGAAAAGCCGATCTGCCGGCTAAATACATGTAAAAGAACAGAAAAAAGGAAGGCGCATATGTGAGTATAGTATGAAATCTTTACTGATAAAAAAGTACAAGCTCACGTACATCGAAGTAAAATAATACCAGCTCCCGTCTCGAATACCCTGCAAAAATGCCTCCGGATCGCACCTAGCAGTGCTTCAGACAGGGAAACTTCAGCGGCCCTCGTTCAGCTGCGCTTACGTCCAAGCACCGAATCACAGTGCATGCGGCTGTTCGTTTAGCGCATGCACAGTGCATGCGCATGAACAGCCGCATGCACTGTGATTCGGTGCTTGGACGTAAGCGCAGCTGAACGAGGGCCGCTGAAGTTTCCCTGTCTGAAGCACTGCTAGGTGCGATCCGGAGGCATTCTTGCGGGGTATTCGAGACGGGAGCTGGTATTATTTTACTTCGATGTACGTGAGCTTGTACTTTTTTATCAGTAAAGATTTCATACTATACTCACATATGCGCCTTCTTTTTTTCTGTTCTTTTATATATATATATATATATATATATATATATATACACACACACACACAGGTAATGAAGATGCAAGAAAGCAGTTTCTTATCAACGTTTTGATGTATAATTCATCGTCATCAGGATGACGATGAAGTAAACATTGAAACATTGATAAGAAACTGCTTTCTTTAATCTTCATTACCTGTGTGCAGCCGAAATTTACACAATATATTTGGATCCCCTGCCAGGGAGACCTACAGTTAGCACCGGGGAACATTACAGCTAAACAGGAGTGCTGCCTGAATTGCTGTTTTATATATATATATATATATATATATATATATATATATATATATATCTTATGATAAAAATCACTTTACATTTGCTTTCACATCTGTAAGTTTAGAGCAGGCCACCATTTTTCTTTGAGAACATAGAAGAAAAATTACTGCAACAAAATTGTAGCATATTGTGTATATTTTCATATGTGAAACAAAAAACAAAAACAAAAACACTGCAATCCAGTGGCGGAAGTTGTGAGTAGAGGGCCCAGATGCAAAAATATAGTTTGGGTCCCCCTCCTCCAACCCAAGTTCACAATATGCCACATGGCAGTGGGTGACAGGGAGAGGCAGAAGGTGAAAGCATAAGGCACGGGGAGGCAGAGGGTAACATAGAGATGCAGATGGTGACAGCAGAAGGCAGTGTGTGACAGGGAGAGACAGTAGGTGACAGGGGTACAAGCACAATGTCTGCATGGAGTGGAGAACAGGGCATGTACCTTGGTGGGGGAAGGAACACAGCGACTTCTGCTCTGTCTGTGACTGGGGCCACCACCCCTTGTTATTTCCTCAGGCAGGCTCTGAAAGTGGCAGTTACATTGGGTGTGAGCTGCCTGTTATCCATAGGCAGCAGTGAATCCAAATGTACCATGGTCTATTAATTAGAGGCAATATGTGGCTGTTATCATTGGTGCTGATAGGTGGCAGGACTCCTCTATCAGCTCAGCACACACAAGGTCAGCCCTGCTTCCCTAAAGTAAGGGGCAGGTCCCTTAGCCAGTGGAGCTCATGCTGTCCGCCTTGGTCCATTCATCTGTCATGCTCAAAATGGTTGGTGTGGGGGGGGGGGGGGTTGAGGTTGGCAAGGGATAACTCATTGCTGGTCTGGGCAGCAGTGGACCCCTTAATCCTCAGGGGCCCTGGTGCAATGCACTTGCAGTCTCAATGGTATTTGAGTCTCTGGTGCAATGTAAGCATGTGGCAGCACCAAGATACTTTCTAAGTGTGTGTTGATGCAGCTGGAATAAAGATATGGCAGTCATCAATAATCAAAATGTATATAAAAAAAGAGGAATAATTGTATATATTTCTAAAATGTAATGTATTTCTAAAAGTACTGTAACAATCGCCAGTTAAAAGCAAATATAGGAGGGCAAACATTGCAAGCAGAACATAACTATGCACAAAAATGAATTACTTAGGGGATTCAGGTTGGGGGGAAAAACATGTATGGAACAAAGTCCATACAGAATAGCACTGATTCTACAAGTGCCATCATAACAAAACAGTTAATGGCTGACAGGGCTTGATAAGACTTGTATTTCCTCAAATTTACTTAATATTTTATACGCTTCTTTCATTAATACCTTTCATCTATGGGCTGATTTGCTCTAGGGGTGCCACATGCATATTTTAGAATGTAATTCTACCAGGAAATGCCCCCTTTATTGACTAGGCTGGGACTGGCATCACAGTATGAATGGGGTACCCTAGTTTACAAATGTTCCTGTTTTAGTGTGAGCAGCCAGGAGGACCCCACTCTCATTGTCACCCTGTATTGGTGGTAAGCAGCCCATGATATAGCCCTGGAAATGATGACTAATCATTTTAGAGTAGTAGACAAGCTTTTCTTATTTATGTATTTATTTATGTATTCTTTTTATACTATACAGCAGTAACCAGTAAAGACATGTGCTGATGATGATAATGATGATTATCACATATCAGTACTGCAAGCCTAAAGGTGCATACACACTAGGCGATATTGTAAACAATATTGCTCATCTTTACCTTCCAGAGTGATATCGTTTACAATATCGCCCAGTGTGTATACTGTAGACCTATAATTTTTTCATATCAACTGGCCAGGCCAAGGGACTGCGATGGGCGCAGCTTGCACCCCAATGTATGCAAATTTGTATTTAAGCTGGAGGATGAGAGAAATGGGGCAATATGTAATAGCATGTGAGATGCAGGCTCTTTTGGACTTTCTGCAAGTCTGCCCAAACCAGGTCAGTTTTGCCATGTAACTGATTGCCGCTTTAAAAATATGAGCAGACTCAAATAAATTCCCAAACAGTCTGCATCTTGAAAGTTATTACATATTGCCTATGGTCTATAGAATAGAGACAGACTAGATGTGCCAAGTGGTTAGTATCTGCCATCAAATCCTATGTTTCTATGTTTAGTGAAGCCAATGAGGTCTATGGCCCTCATTCCGAGTTGATCGCTCGCAAGGCGATTTTAGCAGAGTTACACACGCTAAGCCGCCGCCTACTGGGAGTGAATCTTAGCTTCTTAAAATTGCGAACGATGTATTCGCAATATTGCGATTACAAACTACTTAGCAGTTTCAGAGTAGCTTCAGACTTACTCGGCATCTGCGATCAGTTCAGTGCTTGTCGTTCCTGGTTTGACGTCATAAACACACCCAGCGTTCGCCCAGACACTCCTCCGTTTCTCCGGCCACTCCTGCGTTTTTTCCGGAAACGGTAGCGTTTTTAACCACACGCCCCTGAAACGCCGTGTTTCCGCCCAGTAACACCCATTTCCTGTCAATCACATTACGATCGCCGGAGCGAAGAAAAAGCTGTGAGTAAAAATACTATCTTCATTGTTAAATTACTTGGCGCAGTCGCAGTGCGAATATTGCGCATGCGTACTAAGCGGAATTTCACTGCGATGCGATGAAATATACCGAGCGAACGACTCGGAATGAGGGCCTATATACAATATTTATCTGTGTATCTTTGCTATACAGGCATTGCCTTCATTATATTTGTGAAGTTTATTGAAATCTTACATTTAAATGATTTCATTTTTAAACTACAGTAACATACATGATCAGTGATCAAGAGGTTGAATTTATTGATCTTAAAACTTACATTTGATGAACATCACAATATATTTATATAGGAAGTCCACTGCTACAAATAGTGTTTAACATGATATTAGTGCACACTTCCCACCAGTACTTAAAGATATCCCCAACAGGGAGTTTTTAAGACTAAGGTAGAACTGTTCAAGCAAATCAGATTACAATACCCAATCGGTCTTATTAAGTTAGCGGCTGACTGATAGAGGGTATATTAGACAAGCTATTAAACAAGCTAAATATGAAGCCAGCAAAAAGATCATTAGGAACTGATTTATCCTAGTAGAAAGGAACTAAATGAAGAACATAATAAAATGAGATGTGTTGGGAACTATTGTAGAGAGCAGAGATGAGCGGGTTTGGTTCCCTGAGAACCAAACCCCCGTGAAATTCATGCTCCGAACCCGGATCCGAGCCCGGCTTGGGACTTCCCACCAGACTCAGAAACCAGAACGAGGCAAAAGGTCATCATCCCGCTGCCGGATTTTTGTGGGATTTGGATCCTATATAAACAGCTGAGCATCGCCGCCAGTTTCACCTCTGTCTCTCTCTGTGGGTGGTGGCATTGGGTAGGGTTAGTGTGTGCTCTCTAGGGGTGCTGCTGCAGTCACTGTGGTGTACCTGTGCTGTGTTAGGGGTGCTGTCCTGGATGTCACTGGCTGTCACTGGTGTTTCATGTGCTGCAGCTGTACATGGGTGTTGCTGTGCTGGCTGTCACTGTGTTGTACAGGGTGCTGGGGCACTGTCCTCCTTTATGCTTTAAAATATAGGGGTGCTGCCTGCCCTGTATGTTGCAAAAATTCAGGGGTGCAGTGAAAAATTAAAAGCACACTACTATATGCTGTAAAATATAGGGGTGTTGCTGCTCAAATAACATTACATTGGCCCTGTATGCTATAAAAATTTAGGGGTGCAGTTGTTAAAAATTAAAAGCACAATGCTGTATGCTGTAAAATATAGGGGTGCTGCTGGCCCTGTATGTTGTAAAAATTCAGAGGTGCAGTTAAAAATTAAAATCACACTGCTGTATGCTGTAAAATATAGGGGTGCTGCTGGCCCTCCATTTTGTAAAAATCCAGAGGTGCAGTTGTTCAAAATTAAAAGCACACTTCTGTATGCTGTAAAAAATAGGGGTGCTGCTGGCCCTGTATGTTTTAAAAATTCAGAGGTGCAGTTGTTAAAAATGTAAAACCCACTGCTGCATGCTGTAAAATATAGGAGTGCTGCTGACCCTGCATGTTGTAAAAATTCATGGGTGCTGTAAAAAATTAAAAGAACACTGCTGTATGCTGTAATATATAGGAGTGTTGCTGTTCAAATAACATTACACTGGCCCTATATGTCATGTCACTGGCGAGACTTACGAGTCCTCTCCTAACCGGGATTCCTCCGGAGGATCCTTGAGTGGTACGCCTACTGCTGCTGCTGCTGTTATTGCTACTGGGATTTGATCGTTGTCCCAGAGGGGAAGCAATTGACTGTCCAACAGTCCTTTGCAAGGAAGATGAAATATGACAGCAGTCATCCTGTTGCAAAGCGGATTACTGAGGCAATAACAACTATGCTGGTGTTAGACGTGCGTTCGGTATCTGCCATTAGTGCAGTGGGATTTAGACAGTTGATGGACGTACTGTATCCCCGATACCAAAATCCTGTCTAGATTCCACTTCACTAGGCAAGCGATTCCCAGACTGTACAGGGACATTAAGAAAAGTGACCACTTAACCATGGACATGTGGAAAAGTGGAGCAGGGCAAACTAAGGACATGACTGCGACAGCTCACTGGGTAGATGTATTGCCTCCCACAGCAACAACAGCAGCGGCACCAGTAGCAGCATCTCACAAACGCCAACTCATTCCTAGGCAGGCTATGCTGTGTATCACTGGTTTCCGTAAGAGGCACACCACTGACAAACTCTTATGGAAACTGAGGGACATCATCGCACAATGGCTTGCCCCACTTGGGGACTTGTGATTTTGGACAACGCCACCAATATTGTGCGTGCATTACATCTGGGCAAATTCCAGCACATCCCATATTTTGCACATACAATTCATTTGGTGGTGCAGAATTTTTTGAAAAATGACATGGGTGTGCAGGAGATGCTGTTGGTGGCCAAAAAAATTGCGGCCCACTTTCAACATTCAGCCACTGCTTGCCAAAGACTAGAGCGCCAGCAAACTCTCCTGAACCTGCCCTGCCATCTCCTGAAGCAAGAGTTGGTAATGAGGTGGAATTCAACACTCTATATGCTTCAGAGGATGGAGCAGCAGCAAAAGGCCATTCAAGCCTATACACCTACCTACAGTATAAGCAAAGTAGGTGGAATGCACCTGACTCAAGCGCAGTGGAGAATGATTTCAGTCTTGTGCAAGGTTCTCCAACCCTTCGAACTTGCCACAAGTGAAGTCAGTTTAGTCACTACCAGCTTGAGTCAGGTCATTCCCCTCATCAGGCTTTTGAAGAAGCAGCTAGAGAAATTGAAGGAGGAGCTAGGACAGAGCAATTCTGCTAAGTATGTGGGACTTGTGGATGGAGCCCTTCATTCGCTTTTCCAGGATTCAAGGGTTGTCAATCTGTTGAAATCAGAGCACTACATTTTGGCCACCATGCTCGATCCTATGTTTAAAGCCTACGTTGTAGCTCTCTTTCCAGCAGACACAAGCTGCAAGGAAAAGGATAAAATTTGCTATCCTACCCACTGGCAGTGATGTAGGGCAGTCAGAAGCAAGTGTTGACATCTGGTCCCGACTGAAGGACCTGCCAATGATTACTGACATGTCTACTGTCACTGCATATGATGCTGTCACCATTGAAAGAATGATGGAGGATTATATCGGTGACAGCATCCAAGTAGGCATGTCAGATAGTGCATATGTATATTGGCAGGAAAAAGAGGCACTTTGGAGGTCCTTGCACAAACTGGCTTTATTTTATCTAAGTTGCCTTCCTTCCAGTGTGTACTCCGAAAGAGTGTTTAGTGCAGCCGGTAACCTTGTCAGCGATCGGTGTAGGAGGTTACTTCCACAAAATGTGGAGAAGATTATGTTCATAAAAATGAAGTATAAATTCCTCCAGGAAGACCTTGATCAGCAATTGCCTCCAGAAAGTACACAGGGACCTGTGATGGTGGATTCCAGTGGGGATGAATTAATCTCTGTGAGGAGGAGGATGTGCACACTGAAAGGGGTGAGGAATCGGAGGATGAGGATGACATCTTGCCTATGTAGAGCCAGTTTTTGCAAGGATAGATGAATTGCTTCTTTTTTTGTGGGGGCCCAAACAAACCACCCAATTTTTCGGGCCACCGACTGCATCTCTTGCACACCCCTGTCATTTTTCAAAAAATTCAGGGCCACCAAATTAATTGTATGTGCAAAACATGGGACGTGCTAGAATATGCCCACATGTAATGCACGCACAATATTGGTGGCGTTGTCCGATATCACAAATCCCCAGGAGAGTCTAAGTGGGGTAAGCCATTGTGCGATGATGTCCCTCAGTTTCCGTAAGAGGTTGTCAGCGGTGTGTCTCTTAAGGAAAGCTGTGATACATAGCGTAGCCTGCCTAGGAACGAGTTGGCGTTTGCAAGATGCTGCTACTGGTGCAACTGCTGTTGTTAGTGTGGGGGGCAATACATCTACCCAGTGGGCTGTCACAGTCATATAGTCCTTAGTCTTCCCTGTTCCACTTATCCACATGTCCATGGTTAAGTGGACACTGGGTAAAACTGCATTTTTTAAGACACTGAGGACACTTTTTCTGACGTCTCTGTACAGTCTCGGTATCGCCTGCCTAGTGAAGTGGAATCTAGATGGGATTTGGTACCGGGGACACACTACCTCCATCAATTCTCTAAGTCCCACTGGAGCAATGGTGGATACTGGCCGCACGTCTAACACCTACATAGCTGTCAAGGCCTCAGTTACCCGCTTTGCAAAAGGATGACTGCTGTCATATTTCATCTTCCTCACAAAGGACTGTTGGACAGTCAATTGCTTAGTTGAAGTAGTACAAGTGGTCTTCCGACTTCCCCTCTGAGATGACGATCGACTCCCAGCAGCAACAACAGCACTGGCAGCAACAGCAGCAGTAGGCGTACCACTCAAGGATCCTCCGGAGGAATCCCGGTTAGGAGAGGACTCGTCAGTCTTGCCAGGGACATGGCCTGCAGGACTACTGACATTCCTTACTGAGGAGGAAGTTGACGTTGAGGGAGTTGGTGGTGTGGCTTGCAGGAGATTGGGTACAAGATGAAGAAGGGATTTAGGTGTCAGTGGACTGCTTACGCTCTTTTCCAAAGTTTCAGAACTTGACAATGACTTCTGACAAATGCACAGCAGGTGACGTATAAGGTAGGATGCTCATACTTATTACGGGTTGACAGAGGCAACACACGGCTTGACACCTGGAGAAATAATTCCACATTGAAGAGGTGGCTTTTTGGGTATTTTGCCCAGGAATCACAATGGGCTTATTCATCCCACAGACAACAACTGTCTCCTACGGTGCCTGATTTAAACAAACCACATTACCATCAGAATCCTCATCGTCAACTTCCTCCTCAGCGCCAGCATCACCCATATCCTCATCCTGGTATACTTCAATTTGAATATCAGAAACTAGACTGTGGATGGTACTTCCAGCACTTGGAGAGGGCGTGCAAATGGTGGAAGGAGCCACCTCTTCCCAGCCAGTGTTGGGAAGGTCAGGCATCGCAACCGCCGACACACTTGGACTCTCCTTTGGGATTTGTGATACCATCTTAGAATGCACAGATCTTTGCTGTGCTTTTGCCAGCTTAATGCTTCTGATTTTTCTAGCGTGAGGATGTGTGCTTCCATCGTCATTTGAAGCTGAACCACTAGTCATGAACATAAGCCAGGGCCTTAGCTATTCCTTACCACTCCGTGTCGTAAATGGCATATTTGTAAGTTTTTGGTTCTCCTCAGACCATTTAAATTTATTTTTTGGGGGTCTTTTTACTAGTGATGAGCGGGTTCGGTTTCCTCGGATTCCGAACCCCCCCGAACTTCACCCATTTTACACGGGTCCGAGGTATACTCGGATACTCCAGTATTGCTCGGTTAACCCGAGCGCGCCCAAACATCTTCATCCCGCTGTCGGTTTCTCGCGAAATTCAGATTCTATATAAGGAGCCGCGCGTCGCCGACATTTTCCACTCGTGCATTGAAAATGATAGTGAGAGGACGTGGCTGGCGTCCTCTCACTTTGTTTCAGGACTTTCAGGGGGCTGCAAATATCTTTATTCTGGGGACCAGCAGTATTATATAGGAGGAGTACAGTGCAGAGTTTTGCTGACCAGTGACCACCAGTATTATACGTTCTCTTCCTGAAAAACGCTCCATATCTGTGCTCAGTGTGCTGCATATATTTGTGCTCACAGTGCTTTATTATGGGGACTGGGGACCAGCAGTATTATATAGGAGGAGTACAGTGCAGAGTTTTGCTGACCAGTGACCACCAGTATTATACGTTCTCTGCCTGAAAAATGCTCCATATCTGTGCTGCATTGTAGTATATAGTAGGAGTACAGTGCATAATTTTGCTGACCACCAGTATATAATATATAGGAGTACGGTACAGAAGGCCACTGCTCTACCTACCTCTGTGTCGTCAAGTATACTATCCATCCATACCTGTGGTGCATTTCAGTTTTGCACAGTTTGCTGACCCCCAGTATATAATATATAGCAGTACGGTACAGTAGGCCACTGCTCTACCTACCTCTGTGTCGTCAAGTATACTATCCATCCATACCTGTGGTGCATTTCAGTTTTGCACAGTTTGCTGACCACCAGTATATAATATAGAGCAGTACGGTACAGTAGGCCACTGCTCTACCTTCCTCTGTGTCGTCAAGTATACTATCCATCCATACCTGTGGTGCATTTCAGTTTTGCACAGTTTGCTGACCACCAGTATATAATATATAGCAGTACGGTACAGTAGGCCACTGCTCTACCTACCTCTGTGTCGTCAAGTATACTATCCATCCATATCTGTGGTACATTTCAGTTTTGCACAGTTTGCTGACCACCAGTATATAATATATAGCAGCACGGTACAGTAGGCCACTGCTCTACCTACCTCTGTGTCGTCAAGTATACTATCCATCCATACCTGTGGTGCATTTCAGTTTTGCACAGTTTGCTGACCACCAGTATATAATATATAGCAGTACGGTACAGTAGGCCACTGCTCTACCTACCTCTGTGTCGTTAAGTATACTATCCATCCATACCTGTGGTGCATTTCAGTTGTGCGCAGTATATATAGTAGTAGGCCATTGCTATTGATACTGGCATATAATTCCACACATTCAAAAATGGAGAACAAAAATGTGGAGGGTAAAATAGGGAAGGATCAAGATCCACTTCCACCTCGTGCTGAAGCTGCTGCCACTAGTCATGGCCGAGACGATGAAATGCCATCAACGTCGTCTGCCAAGGCCGATGCCCAATGTCATAGTAGAGAGCATGTAAAATCCAAAACACAAAAGTTCAGTAAAATGACCCAAAAATCTAAATTAAAAGCGTCTGAGGAGAAGCGTAAACTTGCCAATATGCCATATACGACACGGAGTGGCAAGGAACGGCTGAGGCCCTGGCCTATGTTCATGGCTAGTTGTTCAGCTTCACATGAGGATGGAAGCACTCATCCTCTCGCTAGAAAAATGAAAAGACTTAAGCTGGCAAAAGCACAGCAAAGAACTGTGCGTTCTTCTAAATCACAAATCCCCAAGCAGAGTCCAATTGTGTCGGCTGCGATGCCTGACCTTCCCAACACTGGACGGGAAGAGGTGGCGCCTTCCACCATTTGCACGCCCCCTGCAAGTGCTGGAAGGAGCACCCGCAGTCCAGTTCCTGATAGTCAAATTGAAGATGTCACTGTTGAAGTACACCAGGATGAGGATAAGGGTGTTGCTGGCGCTGAGGAGGAAATTGACAAGGAGGATTCTGATGGTGAGGTGGTTTGTTTAAGTCAGGCACCCGGGGAGACACCTGTTGTCCGTGGGACGAATATGGCCATTGACATGCCTGGTCAAATTACAAAAAAAATCACCTCTTCGGTGTGGAATTATTTTAACACAAATGCGGACAACAGGTGTCAAGCCGTGTGTTGCCTTTGTCAATCCGTAATAAGTAGGGGTAAGGACGTTAACCACCTCGGAACATCCTCCCTTATACGTCACCTGCAGCGCATTCATCATAAGTCAGTGACAAGTTCAAAAACTTTGGATGACAGCGGAAGCAGTCCACTGACCACTAAATCCCTTCCTCTTGTAACCAAGCTCCTACAAACCACACCACCAACTCCCTCAGTGTCAATTTCCTCCTTACACAGGAAAGCCAATAGTCCTGCAGGCCATGTCACTGTCAAGTCTGACGAGTCCTCTCCTGCCTGGGATTCCTCCGATGCATCCTTGAGTGTAACGCCTACTGCTGCTGGCGCTGCTGTTGTTTCTGCTGGGAGTCGATCGTCATCCCAGAGGGGAAGTCGGAAGAACACTTGTACTACTTCCAGTAAGCAATTGACTGTCCAACAGTCCTTTGCGAGGAAGATGAAATATCACAGCAGTCATCCTGCTGCAAAGCGGATAACTCAGGCCTTGGCAGCCTGGGCGGTGAGAAACGTGTTTCCGTTATCCACCGTTAATTCACAGGCAACTACAGACTTGATTGAGGTACTGTGTCCCCGGTACCAAATACCATCTAGGTTCCATTTCTCTAGGCAGGTGATACCGAAAATGTACACAGACCTCAGAAAAAGAGTCACCAGTGTCCTAAAAAATGCAGTTGTACCCAATGTCTACTTAACCACGGACATGTGGACAAGTGGAGCAGGGCAGACTCAGGACTATATGACTGTGACAGCCCACTGGGTAGATGTATTGACTCCCGCAGCAAGAACAGCAGCGGCAGCACCAGTAGCAGCATCTCGCAAATGCCAACTCGTTCCTAGGCAGGCTACGCTTTGTATCACCGCTTTCCAGAAGAGGCACACAGCTGACAACCTCTTACAGAAACTGAGGAACATCATCGCAGAATGGCTTACCCCAAATGGACTCTCCTGGGGATTTGTGACATCGGACAATGCCAGCAATATTGTGCGTGCATTACATCTGGGCAAATTCCAGCACGTCCCATGTTTTGCACATACATTGAATTTGGTGGTGCAGAATTATTTAAAAAATGACAGGGGCATGCAAGAGATGCTGTCGGTGGCCCGAAGAATTGCGGGCCACTTTCGGCATTCAGCCACCGCATGCCGATGACTGGAGCACCAGCAAACAGTTCTGAACCTGCCCTGCCATCATCTGAAGCAAGAGGTGGTAACAAGGTGGAATTCAACCCTCTATATGCTTAAGAGGATGGAGGAGCAGCAAAAGGCCATTCAAGCCTATACATCTGCCTACGACATAGGCAAAGGAGGGGGAAAGCACCTGACTCAAGCGCAGTGGAGAATGATTTCAACGTTGTGCAAGGTTCTGCAACCCTTTGAACTTGCCACACGTGAAGTCAGTTCAGACACTGCCAGCCTGAGTCAGGTCATTCCCCTCATCAGGCTTTTGCAGAAGAAGCTGGAGACATTGAAGGAGGAGCTAAAACAGAGCGATTCCGCTAGGCATGTGGGACTTGTGGATGGAGCCCTTAATTCGCTTAACCAGGATTCACTGGTGGTCAATCTGTTGAAATCAGAGCACTACATTTTGGCCACCGTGCTCGATCCTAGATTTAAAACCTACGTTGGATCTCTCTTTCCGGCAGACACAAGTCTGCAGAGGTTCAAAGACATGCTGGTGAGAAAATTGTCAAGTCAAGCGCAACGTGACCCATCAACAGCTCCTCCTTCACATTCTCCCGCAACTGGGGGTGCGAGGAAAAGGCTAAGAATTCCGAGCCCACCTGCTGGCGGTGATGCAGGGCAGTCTGGAGCGAGTGCTGACATCTGGTCCGGACTGAAGGACCTGCCAACGATTACTGACATGTCGTCTACTGTCACTGCATATGATTCTCTCACCATTGAAAGAATGGTGGAGGATTATATGAGTGACCGCATCCAAGTACGCACGTCAGACAGTTCGTACGTATACTGGCAGGAAAGAGGCAATTTGGAGGCCCTTGCAGAAACTGGCTTTATTTTACCTAAGTTTCCCACCCTTCAGTGTGTACTCCGAAAAAGTGTTTAGTGCAGCCGCTCACCTTGTCAGCAATCGGCGTACGAGGTTACTTCCAGAAAATGTGGAGAAGATGATGTTCATCAAAATGAATTATAATCAATTCCTCCGTGGAGACATTCACCAGCAATTGCCTCCAGAAAGTACACAGGGACCTGAGATGGTGGATTCCAGTGGGGACGAATTAATAATCTGTGAGGAGGGGGATGTACACAGTGAAAGGGGTGAGGAATCGGACGATGAGGAGGAGGTGGACATCTTGCCTCTGTAGAGCCAGTTTGTGCAAGGAGAGATTGATTGCTACTTTTTTGGTGGGGGCCCAAACCAACCAGTCATTTCAGTCACAGTTGTGTGGCAGACCCTGTCACTGAAATGATGGGTTTGTTAAAGTGTGCATGTCCTGTTTATACAACATAAGGGTGGGTGGGAGGGCCCAAGGACAATTCCATCTTGCACCTCTTTTTTCTTTTCTTTTTCTTTGCATCATGTGCTGTTTGGGGACTAATTTTTTGAAGTGCCATCCTGCCTGACACTGCAGTGCCACTCCTAGATGGGCCAGGTGTTTGTGTCGGCCACTTGTGTCGCTTAGCTTAGCCATCCAGCGACCTTGGTGCACCTCTTTTTTTCTTTGTATCATGTGCTGTTTGCGGACTATTTTTTTGAAGTGCCATCCTGTCTGACACTGCAGTGCCACTCCTAGATGGGCCAGGTGTTTGTGTCGGCCACTTGGGTCGCTTAGCTTAGTCACACAGCTACCTCATTGCGCCTCTTTTTTTCTTTGCATCATGTGCTGTTTGGGGACTATTTTTTTGAAGTGCCATCCTGTCTGACACTGCAGTGCCACTCCTAGATGGGCCAGGTGTTTGTGTCGGCCACTTGGGTCGCTTAGCTTAGTCACACAGCTACCTCATTGCGCCTCTTTTTTTCTTTGCATCATGTGCTGTTTGGGGACTATTTTTTTGAAGTGCCATCCTGTCTGACACTGCAGTGCCACTCCTAGATGGGCCAGGTGTTTGTGTCGGCCACTAGGGTCGCTTAGCTTAGTCATCCAGCGACCTCGGTGCAAATTTTAGGACTAAAAATAATATTGTGAGGTGTGAGGTATTCAGAATAGACTGAAAATGAGTGGAAATTATGGTTATTGAGGTTAATAATACTATGGGATCAAAATGACCCCCAAATTATATGATTTAAGCTGTTTTTGAAGGGTTTTTGTAAAAAAACACCCGACTCCAAAACACACCCGAATCCGACAAAAAAATTTCAGGGAGGTTTTGCCAAAACGCGTCCGAATCCAAAACACGGCCGCGGAACCGAATCCAAAACCAAAACACAAAACCCGAAAAATGTCCGGTGCACATCACTACTTTTTACTGAACTTTGGCTTTTTGGATTTTACATGCCCTCTACTATCACATTGTGCATCGGCCTTAGCAGACAACGTTTTTGGCATTTCATTGTCTATGTCATGACAGCAGCTTCAGCAGTAGGAGGAAGTGGTTCTTTATCTTTCCCTATTTTATCCTGCAAATTTTTGCTCTCCATTATTTATCTGGAGTTATATAACAAAATATGTGGCACAGGACAGTGTATCCCTGCACCACACAGGGCAAACCCTGTAAAAATTATTTGGATTAAATATGAATAACCCCTTTAAATGGAGTAATTAATATACAGCACAGGACAGTACCACTGGATTTATACAGCAGTACCACTGGAATTATACGGCAGTATCACTGGAATTTTACGGCAATACCACTGGACTTATACAGCTGTACCACTGGACTGGATTTATACGGCAGTATCACTGGACCTATAGCAAGTACCACTGGAATTATATGGCAGTATCACTGGAATTATACGGCAGTATCACAGGAATTATACGGCAGTACCACTGGACTTACTGTATACGGCATTACCACTGGACTGGATTTATTCGGCAATATCACTGGACTTATATGCCAGTACCACTGGACGTAAACGCCAGTACCACTGGAATTATATGGCAGTATCAATGGAATTATATGGCAGTACCACTGGATTTATACAGCAGTACCACTGGACATATACGGCAGTATCACTAGAATTATATGGCAGTACCACTGGACATACACGGCAGTATCACTGGATTTATACGGCAGTACCACTGTACTGGATTTATACGCCAGTACCACTGGATTTATACCGCAGTACCACTGGACATATACGGCAGTATCACTGGAATTATATAGCAGTACCACTGGACATATACGCCAGTATCACTGGATTTATACGGCAGTATCGCTGGACATATAAGGCAGTATCACTGGACATTTACGGCAGTATCACTGGACTTATACAGCAGTACCGCTGGACTTATACAGCAGCACAGGGACACCACCACTGTAGGACAACACAGCACCACTGCAATGGACTGGACTTATACTGCAGCACTGGACATATGGCAGCAGAGGAAACCACCACTGTGACTGGACTGATGCAGCACAAGACACTACCACTGGACTGATGCAGCACAACACAGCACCACTGGACTGGACTTATACAGCAGCACTGGACATATGACAGCAGAGGACACCACCACTGTGACTGGACAGATGCAGCACAAGACACCACCACTGGACTGGACTTATATAGCAGCACTGGACATATGGCAGCAGAGGACACCACCACTGTGACAGGAATGATGCAGCACAAGACACTACCACTGTACTGATGCAGGACAACACAGCACCACTGCAGTGGACTTTTACAGCTACACTGGACATATGGCAGCAGAGGACATCACCACTGTGACTGGACTGATGCAGCAAAAGACACTACACTGGACTGAGCAGCACAAGACAGCACTGGAATTGCCACCCTACTTTCCCTCCCGCACAGACACTGAGGACGGAGACACGTCCTCTCTTTACACTCTCCAGGACTGGAGTGAAAATGGCGGCAACGTGCAGCTCCTTATATGGAATCCAAACCCCACGAGAATCCGACAGCAGGATAATGATGTTTTGCCTCGTTCTGGTTTCCGAGTCAGGAGGGAAAACCCGAGCCGGACTCGGATCCGGGCTTGGGTGGTGAAGTTCGGGGGGGTTCGGTTCTCAGGGAACTGAACCCGCTCATCTCTAGTTATAAATAGCTTCTTTGTAATTCCCTGGATTACATGAATACTTCACTTGTAATACAAAAGGAGTGGTTTATTGTATTATTGTATCAAGTGTCCTTGTAAAAAAAAGGTATGTGGGAATGAACATGAGACTCCTTAAAAAATGGGTTTTAGAACACATTGGGAACGTACATAATGCAGCTACAGACATGAGAAATGTTGAATAACTAACCTCTGTAGCATGACCTTTCCTACCTGTTCATAATTAATGTGACAAAACGAGATGGACCTTGACTGAGAACCTTTTTATTCATCACTCATTTCTCACAGTATACTGTACTTTTTAATCCTTGGCCCAGTCTAGGAATTTACACCAGAGCATAGGTGTATCATGCATACTGTTATTTCAAGTTATGAGGTATATATTGCCCTTGCTAGTACCTGCAATATGGTATGTATTAGAAATATAAAGACCCTTGCCATACTGTGTGACTATAGCATGACAGCAGAAGCTATAGTGTGTAACAGGTGGAGAGCTAGGCGGCTGTGCTAGCTCATTACCATTTGTATTACATATGTGAGTCCATTGTGTGAGGTGTGATAGTTGTTGCTGGTAATGTAATTAGAACAATGACGGAGTGACTGGTAAGATAGCTAGCTGCCAGCCCAAGTTGTTTATCTACAGTAGGTTAGAACTCCCAGAGGATGTACAATGGGTCTCCACAGCACTATACTAGCTGAAATAGCCTTGGGATATTCTGACCCAACCCTCTGAGTAGACTGTATAAGGAGAGCAGGTCTCAATGGAGGAGATTCTATTGTGGTGGATCCTGTAAATCAAACATCAGCAGGACACCCTCTGAGCTGGGCATCGCTGTGCCACCAGAGGAAACCCTACCAGGACAGGGTCAGTGTGAGCCAGTACCCAAGGCTGGGGGACACAGGACTGTCTAGCAAACGGTAATGGTAAGATACAGATTATTGCTATTGCTACTTATGGATGCTGACTGCAAGAGGCTGCTGGAGGATACATGCTACCAATTACCCTGTACCATGTGACCATCTTATGGTGTTGTGCTGTCATAATAAAGAGTTATTTTTTTATATATATTGATTTGCCTGAGTGAATTAAATCCCACAGTGGGTAACCACCGTCTCAGCGAAGCATGGTTCCCTTACATTTAAAACTTCAGAACCCTGAGAGCTTTTGGATTGAAGAAAGTACAGATAGGCCTAAGAAAAGGAAATCTCACCTCTAAACTTTTGCAGAGAGAAACAAAATGGATCTTTGAGTTGGGATCTTTGATCACTAATGGACTTAATAAAAACATTCACTATAGCGCCCTTTTTGTGGAGACAAAAATTTTGAATGTATCATCTGGGATATATAAAAAAAAGCCTTAATTAATGTAAAGAGCGTTTACTTTCTTTCCTCCCTTATAGTAATCAGGCTTTGGACTAAAATTGAATTGTATTAGTATGATATAGGCAAACCTCTTTGGTCCCTGCTTTCTTGATATGATAAGTAATAGAGATTAAATAGTTTGCTTAATAGAAGTGTAGCCCAGCATAGTTTTATAGCATAATTTTGAACGTTACTCACTTTTTTTTATTAATTATTACACTCCTCATTTCTATATTTTTAATCTTTATCACCTTTCAAAATAATAAAGGTAATATTGCATTCCTTCCTTTTTTATATATATACTTATACATTTCACTACTCACAGGATGTTTTGCACAGTCACACTGTACTTTTACATGTTTTCTCATCTACAACATGCATATTTAATATTTATTTGAAATATTTTTTATTTTTTTATGTTATTTTCTAACTATTTTTAACATAATTTCTACAGATATACTATATATAAGTATATTTTTTAGTAAATGTGGGGTAATAGGTTACTTAATAGCAACGGTTAATATCAAGATGATTTAGTTTCATTTATTGTGGGAATATATACTTATGATGCAATGGATAATTGTTACTATTTTTATGATATAGATAATTTAAAATGGTTTGTTCAATTTCACTACATTTTCATTTAAGTCTAGTGGGATGGTATTGTAATTGGAGTACAAATTATGACATCATCATAATAAACAATTACACACATAGGGGCCTATTCAATTAGTGCTGGTATTTCCGACATTTGGAGAAACCGGCACTTGTCGAAAACCACGTGGATCGATGGATTAGCTGCGGATCCACGGGTTTTGTCAAATTCGCTGCCAGTATTTTGGCCCTTATTCGACAATGCTGATCCGACTTCAAAAATAGTCGGCTTAGCATTGTCGAGAAACGGGCAAAACCTGTCGGAATTGCCAGAGAATTGAATACTGCGCTATCGGACCCTCTCTGTTGGAGAGGATCCGACATGCATTGAATACCCCACTTAATGTACTATAACCTATGTTATTGTATGTGTGCAAATCATCTGATATTACATTAAATCAGGGATATCAGGGGTTAACTTTCACCCCTATCCTGACATCATGTAGTTAAAACTTTTAATTGTTGGAAGTGCTCTTTAAAGGATAGGGGTATACTTTTTGACAAAGCATTTTATTTGAAAAACATGCATTAAGCAAACGAATTTGACGGGCACCCTCATTTTTCCATAGATAAATTGATGGTTGAGCTAATGTGTTCATTGGCTGTCAGCAAGTCATTTATTGTTATTTTTCATAACTTGCAGAGGTCGGATCTACTACACTGTGTTCATATTTGTTTACTGTATGCTACTAGATTAGGACTTCCTTTTTGCATACAAGGTGCCGTGGCTATGTGCGTGAGACCACAATTGACATGCTAAATGTCATTCTGCATATAACATATGCTTGCCACATCAGGATGGAATTAGGTTATTCTGTTAGCATACCCCGTGATCAGTGGCATAACTACAAATTTTGCCCCCTTCATACTATCAAAAATGTCCCTCCCAAAATGGCTGCCTCCTCCTCTAGCATCCATAATAAAGATCTCCTCCGAGGCTCCGGCCATTTTGGGATTTACATTTCTCCCACAGTGCTGCTCCTCAGGCCGATGGCTTCTCTTTGCTGCACTGACGGCAGCCTGGGACAGTTGTACCCACAGTACCCTCATGCATACCTCCCAACATGACCAGGAGGGACAGAATGCTCTGCTCCTGGCAGAGGCGTAACTAAGGGTGGTCAAGCAGGGCACGTGCCCTAGGTGCCTTGCGCCTTGGCAGCACAGGGGGTGCCCGGTCTGGGTTGGACCCCACTGAGAGATAACGTAAACAAAGAAAATGGAAAAAAACACTTAACCAGCGCTTCTGTTCATTCAATAATTCACTCAATTCTCATCAGATCATCCCCGTCAATTGTATATGTAACAAAAAATATGGGATAGAGAATATAGTGTAACACAGTTTTTAATAAGCAACATAAATATAAGTTAAAATCCAAAGGTCTGTGCAAATGGCATATATTCGACAAGGTAGGTGTTCCAGTCAATTTATACAATGGAGGTTTACCAGATAAGGTGGAACTGTGGTTTAGACAGTTCAAAAACAGCTCGTGTGATAAAGTGGGAATCACGGAGCGCCACTCACATCCGTCCTTGCTGCTGAATCCAACAGGTTTCTCCTCCAAAAGTGCCAAAACTGGAATGCCTCCTCCACCAACGTGTTTCCTCCCCCAACTGGGGTCTTTATCAAGGTGTCAGTATGCCATACATCTACTGCTATTTAAATTAGAAATGTCCAATGAGGTACCACCGTGCACAGCTGCATGTAACTAGCCAAACAAATCCTACAAGTCCCAGCATCCTCCAGCCGCGCACGGTACTCCCGCTACGTCACTTCCGGTATCGCGGGTTGGTCACTTCCGGTATCGCGGGTTGTCATGGTGATGTCGAGTTTTCTTGAGCACAGTCGCGTACCCGCTCACCAGTACCTCGTTTTTACTTGTTATTTAAAGGTCCCAGTCTGTTGTAATATCAGTTCCTTAATAGATATTTTAATATGTAAATCGTCCAGGCATCTTTCCTCCCGCTATGTCACTTCCGGTATCGCGGGTTGTCATGGTGATATCGGGTTTTGCTCGCTCACCAGTACTTCATTTTTACTTATTGTTAAAAATTCCCGGTCTGTGGTAATGTCAATTCTTTATTAGATAACTTAATATATAAAACGTCCAGACATGACGTCACTTCCGGGGGAGTTCTCAGAGCACACAACTTAGTTGTCAAAGAGACAGGAGTACAATCTAAAATGGTTATAAAAATACTTTTTAAAAACACAAATTCTATAGACATCAGTACCCTATAAAACACCTAATATATGAAAGGGACCCTAATTTAAAAACCATTTTATTTCAAAGTCAAAGTCGGCATTTATGCCACCAGGTTTTAATGTCCCTAGTTCATAGATGGCTTGCATTTCAGCTTTAGCAAGCTGGTTTGCCAGATCTTTCTTTCTCCAATGGTTTTTTATGTGTTTCATTCCACAAAAGCATTTAATCCCTGTCACACTGCAGTTATGGTGAACCCTAAAATGTTCTGATAGCGCATGGGTCGTAAGACCTTTTTTGATGTTTCTTAGGTGTTCGCTAATTCTAATTTTTAAAGGTCTTGATGTGCGGCCTATGTACCATAAATTACATGTACATTCAATCGCATATATAACATTGGCGGTATTACACGTTATAAAATCTTTTATTTTAAAATCCTTATTATTAATTAAAACCTCTATAATTTTTCGGCCACTGCTTGATGTATTCTTACACCCAATACATATTCCGCATCGAAAGAAACATTTCGATTTTACTGTACACATAGGTCTTTTAGCAGGTAGGGCACTTTTCACAAGATTCGTTCTTAGATTAGGGGCCCTCCTAAAGATACATTTTGGTCTCTCCGGCAATAGTTGGCCGATAACAGGATCTTTTCTTAGGATCCCCCAGTGTCTATTAAGGGATTTCTCTAGAATTTTATGCTGGCTATTAAACATAGTAATAAACGCCCAATCATATTGTGACCCCTTATCCTTTTCCTCTTTCTTTTTTGGCTGTAGGAGTTCTTTACGGTCAAGTTATTGAATGAACAGAAGCGCTGGTTAAGTGGTTTTTTCCATTTTCTTTGTTTACGTTTGCACTATTGGTGAGGGGTTAAGGATACCTCCAGGAGTTTACCACTGACAGGCTGCTTCTTGCGCACGGAACAGTTCTTTTAATCTCTGGTTCTATATTTGTTTTATCCCACCGAGAGATAAGTTGGGTGATCTCTCTCCGTGTAATGAGGAGGAGGCGGCAGCAGACGGGACAGCGTGTGACAGGGGGTGGTCTTCAGTATGCCGGTGGTCGGGCTCCCAGCGGCCAGCATACCGGTGCTGGGAGCCCGACAGCCGGCATACCGACACTTATTCTCCCTCGTGGGGGTCCACGACCCCCCTGGAGGGAGAATAAAATAGTGTGGCGCGCGTAGCATGCCACCGTGCCCATAGCGTGGCGAGCGCAGCGAGCCCGCAAGGGGCTCATTTGCGCTTGCCACACTGTCGGTAAGACGGCGGTCGGGCTCCCGGCGCCGGTATGCTGATCGCAGGGAGCCCGACCACCGGCAAATCGTAGTGAACCCTGTGACAGGGGCACATTGAGCACAGGGATATAACAGCGGAGAATAGCCTGCCACTACAGCTGCTGCTGGGGCATGTGTGAGTGCGGGTGCTGCTGGCGTGGACACTGGCGGCGGGCATTGAGGCGGTGAGGTGGGGCGCGGGCTGGTAACTGTGATGGCAGCAAAACTTTCCTGGCAGCGAGTGGCTGCTGCACCCCCAGCGCTCCCCACTCTGTCCTTGTCCAACTTTCCCCGTTCCCCGGCAGGGTAGCGCTGCTCCTCTCTGCCTCCGGGGGCACAGATCACCACAGCCTGCACCCTGGTGATGAGCGGAAGCCTCCCGTCCAGCATCCCTGCAGGGAGTGATGGCAGTGGGGGTGCAGCCCCAGGAGGACAATGGCCAGGTGCCTTCCCTGTACCTGGCCCCAATATCTGGCCAAGTGAGCGGCATGGAGTTTGTGGCCCTCACAGTGGTGCAGATGGAGAGCTGCAGCCCCATGCGCCTGGGATTGCTAGGTACCCCATTCCTGGGGCCACCACAGAGCTCCACATCGCACAAGAGATACCGGCGGCTCCAGAACTACAGTATCTGTACATCGTGCTGGAGAGTTGCCGGGGCTGAACCTTCATATACCATGTCTTCATGTGAGTACCCCATGCTGCTGCTGCTGGCACTCTATTGTGTGTGTACCAACGTGCGGACTACCAGCTTGGCACCCTCACCCAGCTGCCAGCGCTCTCAGTAATGACCTTGCCCTGATGGTGAATTAACTTTCTATAGAATAGGGGTGGGGAACCTCAGGCCCGCGGGCCATATAAGGCTCGCAAAGTCACTTAATCCGGCCCGGACAGGCTCACCTAACCGAGAGAGATGCCTGGCGTCCACTGACATTTTGATACCAGCGGGCGCATGGCTCCTTCTCCTTAGCAGCAAGCAGAGGCAGGAGCTCACTCCTGAGCTCCGGCTTCCAGCTCAGGCAGTGTACATGTGCGTCTGTGCGGTGCTATGGGAGAGATGTGATGACGTCTCTCCCGTAGTTCCAAGGAGCGGGCGGCCAGACGGAGGGCGGTGGTCAGGAAGTAGGAGCGCTGCTGGTGAGTATTGTGGTTTCTTTTATTCTTTTAATGTGTGTGCGTAAGTGGCACTACTAGGGGGCATAACTACAGGGGGCATATCTAATGGGGCATAACAACTGACTGGGGCATATCTAATGGAGCATAACAAGTGACTGGGGGCATATCTAATGGGCATAACAAGTGACTGGGGGCATATCTACTGGGGCATATCTACTGGGGCATATCTACTGGGGGCATAACTACTGACTAGGGCATAACTACTGGGGGCAGGCTAATTTTTAAGCTGATAATTTTGTATGGCCCCCAAAGGATTATATAAATATCCAAATGGTCCTTGGTAGAATAAAGGTTCCCCACCCCTGCTATAGAATAACCATTATGGAATACCATTTATTATGCAGGCAAACACAATATTGTATGTCTGTGGGCTCTATTCTCATAGTTACTCAGCTAGGTCACTGATATCTGCAGGAATGGAGGAGGGGAGGTGATGGTGTGCTGAGAGACGACACACGGGGTAGGTGATGGTGTGCTGAGAGACGACACAGGGGGTAGGTGATGGTGTGCTGAGAGACGACACACGGGGTAGGTGATGGTGTGCTGAGAGACGACACAGGGGGTAGGTGATAGTCTGCTGAGAGATGATATAGGGGGTAGGTGATAGTGTGCTGAGTGATATATACGGGGTTGGTGATAGTCATGTTGGCATGCCCCATTTTCAGTGGCCATGCCCCTTCTGGTATGTAAACAAAATGCCCAATTTTCGATGCGCACACATAGTTGATTTTCTGTTTATTTTTTATTTATTTTTTATTTATTTATTT
This sequence comes from Pseudophryne corroboree, assembly GCF_028390025.1. Taxonomy (NCBI): domain Eukaryota; kingdom Metazoa; phylum Chordata; class Amphibia; order Anura; family Myobatrachidae; genus Pseudophryne; species Pseudophryne corroboree. The sequence goes on along the minus strand of NC_086445.1, from coordinate 817,253,034 downwards.
TTTTGGGGGGGGCGTGCCACTCTTCTTCTTGCCCTAGGCTCCGAAAACCCTAGTTACGCATATAATACAGACACCTGCACTTTTGTACCTGGCTTCTACATATCAATACATTACTGTGGCACTATAAACCTGCTTCTAAAGTGCAGGGTACTGACCATGTTGACAACATCTTTCTGAGACAAAACAGATCGCCCCACACACAGCAATAGTGGCTACTGAGTATAGATCTGGCTGACACCACATTGCAGCTACAATAGATGCACTATGCCGGTCAATCACATAAGAGACTATTGAATTTGACTCAATAATGCATGGGTGCTAGCTGTGGCTGTTTAGTGTTAAGAGTACTGTATTTACCTTATAACAATTATTAGGCTTCATTATTCAGAGAAGTGACTGCTCTTAAGTGTGTATATTGAATCTTTAAACTATAAGAATTATACATAACTATAGCTTTAATCACCTTAGAGTGCAGCGTACTATAATCACATTTACAACCAATATGGGGCAATAGTAGTATAGATAAAAATAGCTGAATGATTCATTACAGCTACTGTACTGTAGATTGTTACCATACATAAAAAAACTATTGGACAGGCACAAGATGATTGATCTATTAACAGAGATACATACAGTACCATATACAGTAACACAGCAAAGTGAAATTCCAGCGAAGGATAGTATATAGAGCAGTTTAAGCACTAATTGATCTCACCTTTACAGCTGGCATACAGTACAAATAATTTATCTGCACTTACATTGAAAGGAATCAGCAAAATAACCTGACAGCAGTTATAATTACAAGAAACTAGCAACATTATTGCTGTTAATGCTGTTACAAATGCTAATCTGCTACATGACAAGATACAATTAGGGTGGCTAATCCCGGGCTATTTTTTCAATCCCGGGAATTGGTTTCTTTTCAATGTGTTATGCATAGCCCACATAACTCACCCTCGTCTGGATGGGTGGGGGGTAGGTCCACTTGCTGCGGGGAGATGAGGAGCAGACAGTGAGGTCCGGGCGGGGGGGCGGCTGGCTACGCAGTGTGACCTCTGACTTCACGTCATGCTGTGCAGTGCACAGAGCCAGGACAAGGGGAGCTCAGCAGGAGGAGGCGGCCAACATCTCAGCCTCCTGAGGACTGTCACTGCTTCCTAGCATTGAAATAGAAAGGGTATGGCTAATCCCGAAATCCCCGGGATTGGATCTCAGCCAATTATTGGCCAAACTCCCATGATCCACCAATCCCGATCCCGGGATTTGCCACCGTAGATACAATACAATAAAATATGGTGCTGTTGTTTCTGTGATATTACTTTTGTTAGTAAGCAGCTGATGAGAAGGTATTTTGGATCAACCTGATCCTGCTGCTATTTTTATAGAGGACTATTGATAACAGACGGTATAGGAAATTAGCAATATTCCCCTATTGTGGTATTTAATTCCCAAAAATGCATACCATGCTCTTTCCACGAATTGTGATAATTGCATTAGCAGCTTATTATTTACTTGACAGAACATCAGATGTTATATTATATTTGTGTGCCAGTTTTTTATTTGGAAAAGAACAGTGTTCCTCATACAGTATGTAATATATTTCATGTCACATGTAAGTTTTATCATTAGAATTTTTAGGTTAAGTAATAAAATCTGTCATTTAGATATCACTGCTAAATTGAGTTTACCATTATAGAATTATTTCCTAGTTTTTGTCTTATATTTAACTATATTTGTTTGAGGACCTCCCACAAGTTATTGATATGGGTGCAGTGACAATGATTTAGTAAACTATTGTGTTACTCTTGTGAGGGTTCATTTTTTACTTAGTGCATTTGAATCCCAATTACTGAGATCCTAAAGATTTAAAACTCTTTTGTGCATACAGTGAAATTTCATCTTTCGAATATTTAGCTACTGATACATACTGTATTAATGATGGATAATTTGATGTTTTTCTTATATCAATTATCCATTTACAGCTGTGTATGTGTATGTGGATCTGAAAACACCAGCAATAATATTCAAAATCCAGCTTGGATGTCTTTGAAGTAGTATTCTACTTCAAGAAATGGGCCCATATCATGCAGCCACTGGATACCAGAAACAAAGGCCACATTTATCCAACTTAGGTGGTCATTCCGAGTTGTTCGCTGGCTGCTATTTTTAGCAGAATTGCTAGTAGGCTAAAATCAAGGCAGTTCTGCGCATGTGTATGCACCGCTGGGCGCACGAGCTAAGCAATTTTACACAAAACTATGCTATTTTACTCACGGGCGAATGAAGCTTTTCAGTCGCTCTGTTGATCGGAGAATGATTGACAGAAAGTGGGTGTTTCTGGGTGGTAACTGAGCGTTTTCCGGGAGTGTGCTAAAAAACGCAGGCGTGCCAGCAGAAAACGCAGGAGTGGCTGGAGAAACGGGGGAGTGGCTGGCCGGACGCTGGGCGTGTTTGTGATGTCAAACCAGGAACTAAGTGGACTGAGGTGATCGCAATCTAGTAGGTCTGGAAACTCAGAAACTGCAAGGAAATACTTAATAGCAGAATTGCTAATCTTTCGTTAGCAATTCTCCTATGCTAAGATACACTCCCAGAGGGCGGCGGCTTTGCGTTTGCATTGCTGCTAAAAGTAGCTAGCGAGCGAACAACTCGGAATGATCACCTTAGTTGGGCAGGTGTTTGGTCTGTTTAGTAATAGATTTGGTTTTATAGCATGTGATATAATTAATCAAATGTCAGTTACTATGGTGACAGATGGCAGCAGTGTGCAATTGAGATTAGTCCACACGACAGATGACTTAACAAGGTGAATGTTTGTCTGTGTATTGGCAGCCTCACCAGGTTACATGGGTTTAGCAATGCATTGTTCATTTGAGCAGTATATACAGTAGGTACTGTAAATACTCAACAGAAAACTTTTAATTACAGTATAGTTATTTGTTAGTGTAACCCTTGGTTATAACTATAAGTTAGAAATTATAAAGTGTATGAATATAGGTGTTTATAAACTGTGTATAATATAATAAATGTTTAATGTATCCCTCCCCTAAAGTGATAGTAGACTGTGTGGCTAGAGAGAGTTAGTAGCAGCCCTGAATTGGTTAAATACAGCACTGACTGAGTTAAATGCTGCTTTGAGCTTTCTAGAGTGTCCAAGAGCTGCAGGAGAGTTTTTTCTAAAAGAGGTCACGAGCAAGGAGCGGGACACATCCGGGAACTGTGCGACTCTCTATAAATAGCCTGACCTTTGCTCTGAGGAGAGGAGTGAGAGACTGTCAGTGTGAGCAGCGTCTGCAGCAGGACTTTACCTCAGGTCTGCACAGACTATGCCTCTGTCTGCTCCATATCCCTGCTGCAGGGGGATGGAAGGAGTGTAGCCCGACTGTCAGACCCTCTCTGCCAGGACCCTGTTCTCTGATCCACCCCCTCTGATGTCACTAGTGAGGGGTAGTTCATGAATGATTAGTTCAAAATGAACTAATCTTCAACGTGAACTAGTTCGTTCAGTTCACAGCTTTGGCAAAGATTAGTTCATCAGGAAGGAGGAGTCAGACACAGACAGAATAGAGCCAGCAGCTGCATTAGGCTTCTCACTGTCTCATTCACTTCACTGGATTGTCACTTCCTGAATCTGATGCTTTAAAATGAAAGTTAAAAGTACAACACAGCCCAGCAATACAGATCTAATAAAAAAATAGCATCTGCACTGCCTGGCCAAAGTCTATGTGTGTCTGTGAGTGAGCATGTGTGGTCATGCTGCTCACCTTTCTGTGATATAATCACTGTCCTATTAGTCCAGATGTCCAAACACTTGCTGCAACTTCTGGTACTACTGGCTTCTGTGCATACTGTTGTGCTAAATCTTCTGCTGGGTGTTGTGTAGGTGCAGCTGCAGCAGCACTGTTGTTATTCAGCTCTCACTCGTGTTATTCAGCTCTCACTCGGCAATACTCATGAGTCAGTACATCTCTGCTGCCACAGGGGTCAGTGTTGTGCTCAGACATGGAGTGGACTCACTCTGTGGATCTGATTGAGTTACATTGTCCTGACGACTCATGAGTCATTCTCCTTGCAAGTAGTTCAGTAGTTCAGTGATTCATTACAGTTCACTGATCAGTTCACTGACTCAATTACTCATACAGCCATACGAGTCAGTGCAGTACTTCTAAGATACCATGTGTGGCACTGCTGTGCTCAGGCATATGCTATGGAGCTGATACTGAACTGCATATAGCCATCATTAATTCATCTAGCATATTAGGTGGTCACAAGGTACACTGTCACTCCCAATCAGCCAAAGACACAGTTCTGAGTGCTGCATTCTATCCTGTAGGGTCTGATTACTCTACACAAGACATAGGGGGATATGTATGTTTGTCTGATGAACCTTCAGACTTGAAATAATTAAAATATGATGGTACATATACTTAGGTAGTTCTATAGAAGTGGAGATGTTGCCCATAGCAACCAATTGTGTGTGTGTGTGTGTGTGTGTGTGTGTGTGTGTGTGTGTGTGTGTGTGTGTGCGTGAGAGAGAGAGAGAGAGAGAATACTGAATACACATGAGTCAGTTGACCTCAGCTGCCACAGGGGTCACTGCTGTGCTCATGGAGTCAGTGGACTCTGTGGAGCTGATTGAACTGCATTGTCCTGATGACTCATGAGTCATTCTCCTTGCAAGTAGTTCAGTAGTTCAGTGATTCATTTCAGATCACTGATCAGTTCACTGACTCAATGACTCATACAGCCATACGAGTCAGTACAGTACTTCTAAGCTACCATGTGTGGCACTGCTGTGCACAGGCATATGCATTGTATGGAGCTGATACTGAACTGCATGTAGCAATGATTCATTCCCCCAGTATATTAGGTGACAAGCTACACTCCCATTTAGCTAAAGACACAGTGCTGAGGGCTGCATGCTATCCTGTAGGGTAGGATTACTCCACAGAAGACACAGGGGTATATGTACTATGAACCTTCAAGTGACATAAAGTAGAGCAGTTGCCCCTAGCAACCAATCAGCTTCTGTCACTTTATATACTGTTGAAGATAAATGACAGAAGCTGATTGGTTACTTTACAACAGCTCCACTTTATCTCTCTCTAAGGTCTGTTACATTGGGGCAAAGGGACTTTTTTTCTTTTAATTATTGTATTTTAAAAGCAGAAAAAAAGTGACTTATGACATTACTCTGAATTTGGGTCTTTCACTTGCATATTATGAAGTAAAAAGGAATACCAACAATGGGATTAATATTGCAGAGATACATATGTCACTATAAGGTTGCTATATAACTTATTGCTTTTCTTAAAAATAAAAAAAATCTGACATTTTAAACATATCTGATCATTTGAAAAAGATTATAACTCCTACAATGAGCTAGTATTAGAAATACCTACTCTGTGTAATAGTCTAGACTAGTTCTAAATCTAATCACTCCTTTCAGTCTCAGAGTCAGTGAGTGAAATGATGAACTAAATGAACTACATGGACTAACCTTCTGAACTAATCTTTTCAGTGAACTAGATCATAATGAACTAATCACCAAAGTGAACTAGATTTCCCATCACTAGATGTCACTGCTGACAGAGGGAGCCCCAGCATTACTGTGCTTCCTACTAATAAGAAGGGGCCTGTCCATGAGGAGAGGAAGGTGCCGCCCAGTGTGACCATATAAGGGTATGTGTGCCTGATCAGCTGTATCTCCCTGAGAGAGCCTGCCAGAGACAGAGGGATCATAGAGGTAATACAAAAGCATCTCTAATGCACAACAGAACACAGTGACCTGTCATAGGTACTAGCAAACAGCAAAGTATTGATTAAAAGCATTTAATTAGCACATGCTATTGTGCTTGGATAACATCATAAACAGAGAGTCTTTTCAGCATGTCATTAATGCAGATCTATTGCAGTTTCTCACACTAAAGCCATTCTTGTAAGGTCTACTATAATCTGCTGGGAGACAGGGAGACACTGCAAGGGACCAGCTCACCTGCAGCTGCACCTAGTAAAACTGCAGACTGCGTGACAGGAGGAATAAGCACATAACTTATAAGTATTCCAAGCAGCTGCAAAATAGAGAAGTAATACTGAGCAGACGTCTTATTTACTATTGTAAAGCAGAGCGGCAGAGTTTCCAGCAGGAAGTCCAGTGAATTACTATATACAGTATTTAGTTGCGTTTGCAGCCTCTCTGGATGTTATATTCCATGGGATCATATGAACTCTACTGTGCAGTATGCCAAAGCATAACCATATTGCAGTAATACACTAACTATACAATATCTGCACAAAAACTGTTCAGTCATAAGTCTCAATAAAGAAGCTTTATACGTATGCAATTGCATCACTCACAGTAAAAGCAAACTAGAGGAGGATTACAGCTAATGTGCACCGCCATTCTTGAAGCAACTTTGTGACACTAAAAGCATATGCAAATTTCAAGGGGCTTGTACTGCAGTATAAGAAGTTACTCAGTAGTTTGTAATCAAAACGCTGAATGTCATTGTTCTATACGCAGAATGTCTTTTAAAGAAATGGAGATTTAGAGCATGTTATAATTCGCTAGGATAAAATTCCCTTGCGAAAGAAGATTAAAAGGAAATATACATAAGGTATAGATGTGTGTAACTTCATAAATCTTATAAGGATTTATATTTAGCCTACAGAGACCCTGACATTATTAGTGTGCGCACTGGGGGGAGGAAAGTTATATTGTGTGTTGATAACCTATTGCTTATCACCTTATCGGAAAATCATCCTGTGAAGAGTTCCTGCAAAATAAAGAACTGTTATCTTATTACTGAAATGTTTTCATTAATAAATAGAAATCTTAATGATAATATTTGCATATTTTGGTTGTAATGATCCATTTACTTTGGGATTAACTGTTAATGCATAGGGTTTACCCAAGCAAGCCCCATGAGATACCTCTAACAACGTAACTTGGGTGGAGGCACAAATTATTACACTTAACTTACCTAGACGAGACCTAAGGTAGGGTACAAAGTGGAGGCACTGCTGAGATTAAGTTGATTTCTCAGGAAAAGCTTCTGTTTTATCAAAATGATGCACTTAAAGGAGGAGGAGATTTTTGAGTGGTGTAAGAAAAAGGATTTCCTCCCAGATAAATCTATGGCTTTATCTGGGAACTTAGATGATGTTAGAAGTGCAGAAGTGGAGATTGCTGTTCAGCAACTCTATGGGGTAAAGGAACCTAGAGTGGTGGATTGTCGGAAAGGGGAATTGGGAATGCATATTGCTGTTTTAATAACCACCAAAGAGCCATTAGAAAAGGAAATGTTCCCTCCCTTTGTACCTGCTCCTGAGAATCCTGGAAGTAGATGGAAAATTCAACATAAACACAATGAAAAAGATGTGAGGGATTCAAGGGATAGCAATAGTCACATGCATACACAGGAAACAAATGACAAATCAGAAGGAGATCACTCAGGAGCATGACCCTAATCTGGGCAAGGATCAAAATACAGCCATGTTATCAGCTGTTGATAAGATTGTGGGAGAATTTGGTAGGATTCATTATGAAGGGGGGTACAGAAGATTAAGGAGTTTTTCAGGAATTTGCCCTGTGCCAGTGGGAGAGGATAGCTTTGAAATTTGGAGGGAGACAATGATACAGCAATCAGAGGAGTGGCATTGTCCTGATACAGTGAAAAAACAGAGATTGGCAGAGAGTCTAAGGGGTCCAGCAATGGAAGTAATTCAAGCGACTCGCAGATGTGACCCTAATGTCAGTTTCAAAGATTATTTAGCTGCTCTGGATTTAGAGTTTGGCACTCTGGAAAATACAGGTGATCTTATGTATCGGCTACGCCATACATACCAAGAGTCTTGTGAAAAGTTAACCTCTTATATCTATAGGTTAGATAAATTGATTCATCAAATTGTAGAAAAAGGGGGTATGACTCCTGATGAGATTAACAAAAATAGAATGCAACAACTGTTAGAAGGGGCTTTGACAACCGATCCCATTGCCCAAAATTTAAGATACACCACTGTGAGTCGTCAGCCCCCACTTTTATGCAATTGATGAGGGAGGTCAAACAAGAAGAGGCTCTTGTAGAGGCCCGGGAAAAGAACACTAAAAAGGTCAAGGTAGTAATGCCCAAAGTCAATGATAATGTAAACCCAGTAGTGGATCTGACCAAAATAGTAGAATCCTTGAGGGAAGAAGTAGGACAATTGCCCACGCAATTGGGAGAGGTGAAGAAACAAACAGAGTCTTTTAGACCCATAACAGGGGTTCGTAGTGAGGTCCATGGGGAAAGAAATTTTAGACAGCATAAAGTGTTACCAATGCGGTAATCCAGGACACATAGCATTTGAATGCAGTCAGCGTTGGAATAGTGACGGGACCTATGTCCCTCCAAGGTCGAGTAGAGGTGCTAGGTCATCAGGAAACGCTCGAGGGAGGCCGATGAACCCCGCATCAGCCCCCTAGAAAGCTCTCAAACTGTAATGGGGAGTTGCCGTGGTGGAAATTCTTTTAATGGGACCGGCTCCACTGGTACCAGCATTTATTAATGGACGTTCCTGCACTGTATTATTAGACAGTGGATCCCAGGTGTCTATCATATTTGAAGGGTGGTATAGACAACATCTGGCTGACATTCCTATCTCGCCTCTGTCAGGTCTTGTAATCTGGGAATTGAGCAATCACAGTTACCCCTACTTAGGGTTTATAACAGTAACCCTTAAATTTTCATCAGAAGTAGCTGGAGTAACAGAGTAACATAGTAACATAGTATCTGAGGTTGAAAAAAGACAATTGTCCATCGAGTTCAACCTATTTGTGGTCTCCTATGCATGATGATTTGACTAAATTTTCTGACTGATGCTGCTGTCAGCCGTTGCATTTTATCCCTATTTATAGTAACTATAATGCATGACTATGCACCATACCCCTGGATATCCTTTTCCATTAGGAATATATCTAACCCATTCTTAAAGGTGTTGACAGATTCCGCCATTACAACTCCCTCGGGCAGGGAATTCCAAACACGTATTGTCCTTACCGTGAAAAAGCCTTTACGCCGTATTGTGCGGAATCTCCTCTCCTCTAACCTGAGCGAGTGTCCACGAGTCCTCTGTGTTGATCTAACCAAAAACAGGTCCCGCACAAGCTCTGTGTATTGTCCCCTTATATATTTGTAGATGTTGATCATATCCCCTCTTAGTCTCCACTTTTCCAATGTAAACATGCCTAGTCTTTCAAGCCTTTCCTTGTATTCCATCATCTCTATGCCCTTAATTAGTTTGGTCGCCCTCCTCTGTACCTTTTCTAGCTCCAGGATATCCTTTTTGTAGTATGGTGCCCAGAATTGTACACAGTATTCAAGGTGTGGCCTCACTAGTGATTTATATAACGGGAGTATAATACTCTCGTCCCTAGTATCAATACCCCGTTTTATGCATGTTAATATCTTATTGGCCTTCTTTGCTGCAGTCCAACTTTGGGTACTACTGCTTAGCTTGCTATCTATGAGGACACCTAAGTCCTTTTCCAGTACAGAATCCCCTAATTTTACCCCATTTAGTAGGTAGGTGTAATTTTTGTTCTTGTTACCACAGTGCATTACCTTACACTTGTCTGTGTTGAAGCGCATTCTCCATTTGGCTGCACATGCTTCTAATTTAACTAAGTCGTTCTGAAGAGACTCGGCATCCTCCTCTGTATTTATAGCCTTACACAATTTGGTATCATCTGCAAAAATTGACACCATGCTCTCTAGACCTTCTGTTAGGTCGTTAATGAAAATATTGAACAATAGCGGTCCTAATACTGAGCCTTGCGGCATACCACTTAGCACTTCAGTCCAAGTTGAAAAAGATCCATTAACCACAACGCGCTGCTCCCTATTATCTAACCAGTTTTTGACCCAAGTGCATATTGTGCTTCCTAGCCCTGATTCTTGTAGCTTGTAGATAAGTCTCATGTGTGGTAAAGTATCGAACGCTTTGGCAAAGTCTAAAACGATTACATCCACGTCTTTACCCTGATCTAGGTTTGCGCTTACTGTTTCATAAAAGCCAAGTAAGTTGGTTTGACAGGATCTGTCCTTCATAAACCCATGTTGATTCCTTTTAAAGACCTTATTGACTTCAAGGAACTTCTGAATACTATCTCTTAGAATACCTTCCAATACTGTCCCCACTATAGATGTAAGACTAACTGGTCTATAATTACCTGGTTCAGCTTTACTTCCCTTTTTGAATATAGGCACTACTTCTGCTATACGCCAGTCTTTGGGAACCATACCTGATATTAATGGGGAAATTACAACCATGGCTCTTATCTGTCCAGAATCAGAAGGAGAGGATCCCAGTGTCCCGATCATTATTGGAACCAATGCTAATCTATTTAGGACGTTAGCACAGTGGTGTCGAGAGGTAGGTGGAGAGACCTACTCGCAGTCTTTAAGTATACACCCATCTTGTCCAAAAGTATATAAAAAGATTGAAGAGGAAGAGCATCCCAAACTTAATGCTTGGACTCAAGATGCTTTCAATCCCTGTTTTCAAGGCAGTGATATACATAGTGATGATAAGAACCTTCTAGTGAAGGATCTAATGCATAGACAAAAGGTTTTCTCCCAGCATGAGTGGGATTTAGGCCTAGCCACCGATGTGCAACATAGTATCCGGTTAACTGAAGATACTCCTTTTAGGGAAAGGTCTCGGAGATTGGCACCAGGAGACCTAGGGGATGTCCGACAGCACTTAAGAGAGCTACTGGATAATGATGTGATTATAGAGTCCAAAAGCCCATATGCATCTCCCATTGTCATTGCCCGGAAGAAAAACGGTGATGTGCATATGTGCATTGACTACCGCACACTCAATAAAAGGACCATCACAGACCAATACACTGTTTCAAGAGTAGATGAGGCCTTAGACTGTTTACAAGGGAGCCAGTGGTTCTCAGTACTAGATTTAAAGAGTGGTTTCTACCAAATTCCCATGAATCCAAAAGATGCAGAAAAAACAGCATTTATTTGCCCTTTGGGATTTTTTTAGTTTTTTCGAATGCCCCAGGGAGTAAAGGGTGCCCCAGCTACTTTCCAGAGGAGCATGGAGAAAGTGATTGGAGACATGAACCTCTGGGAGGTTGTAGTTTATCTGGACGATGTTATAGTTTTCGGTAAAACACTCGAAGAACACAATCAGAGACTTCTGAAAGTGTTAGATCGGCTAATGGATCATGGATTTAAACTTTCGCTAGAGAAGTGCCAACTCTGCCAAAAGACTGTTAAATACATAGGCCACGTGGCCTGGAGGCTGAACTGAAAGGCAGCACATTCTGAGAGCTCCCCAGAGATCAAGGAGTTTTGCCCTTAAAACCTACTCCCTGCCTGGGAAGACCCCTCCAAACTTGTTCCCCCTGACGGAGGGAACACTCATCGGTGGTGGGGTAGTGCTGCGGAATCGGTGAGCCGGTTTACCGGCTCCTGCGGGTTGCGGCCTACCCACCACTCAGAAGCCGGGGCCTAAATTTTGGATTCTCCAGCGGCGGGCCGTACGGAGCCTCAGCCCCGTCCCTAAAGTGCTCTCAAGTGCCCTGACGCAGACCTCCTGGGTGCTGACATACGCTTCCCCATACTGACGAGACGGAGGAGGTGGCGGAGGACCGAGGAACTGGCCGGAGCGCAGACGCCGGGGATCCGGTGCTCCGTAGGCGGCGGACATTTTAGGTCTCTGACCCTGAGACGGAGCTGCGGACTCGGGACCCGGCGGCCTCCACTACACCCAGAGGTGAGCTGATCCCCCAACATACTCTCCTCCCCACCGTTGCCCGCGCTTGACGCCAGCGGGCGGCCACTGTTGGACTCTCCGTGCTGAACGCCGGAGAAGGACACAACACCGCAGCACCACAGCACCTACACCAGCCTCTCTCTGGGGCTGGTCCTCAGTCCCAGGCCTGCAGTCATCTAACCCTCCTCGGGGGCATCATCATCTGCACTAGGTGTGGAGGCTCCTGCGACCCTCAGCCCTCCCCTTGCCTGGTCTGCTGGGTGGCCCTCGACCTGCGGATCTCACCTGGTCGCTAGGGAGCCCCACTCGACTACCCTCACGGATGCTGACATCTGCCTTCTCCCCCCCCCTGCCTTAAGGTGCAACTGGGCTACATAGAGTGCCATCTTCTTGCCCCATAGGGGCTCTATATATGCTCTAACACCCCCCCAGTATTAAACTTTCATATAACCTGCTGAAGTTTTCTGATATTCCCCTTCTGTGCTGGACTTCTCTGTATTACAAATATCACAAGCCCGAGGGCGCCATCTCCTGGCCTCTGCCTGCAACTGCGCCAGCTTTATATTCCAGTCTCCTATGTTACTATCTAGCAGAGAAATGTGCTGCTGACTGCCTATGGGCGCGACCCTGGGGGTCTTGTTCTTGTGAATTCTCAACTCCTGCTTCGTGATGGATCACTAACTATTTATGCTATTACTCTGCTATGCCCTATGACCTCTCTTAGCTCCGGGACTGTCACACACCATGCCTAAGTCCAAGTCCAAGAAAAATACGTCTTCTGCGGAAATTACCTCCTTTATTTCTAAGATGAAGTCTAGTTCCACTAAAATTCCGGCCGTCCCTCCTCCCGCCCCGGTTTCAGAATCTGAGGAAGACTCATCTGCCCCAGACCCCTCCATGAAAGATTGCATTTCCTCTATCCTGGCGGAGATGAAATCGCTGAAACAAGCTTTTCACTCGGAGATCCATAAAGCCATCTCAGGGCTCAAGGCGGAGATATCTGATCTTGGGGCCCGCACTAATGACGCTGAACAGAAAATTGATGAAGTCATTTCCTTCCAGCAGGAACTGGAACATTCAGTCTACGTTATGCAGGAAGATATTTACCTGCTCCAAGACCAACAGGAAGACGCAGATAATCCGCACGACGTAATAACCTACGTATTAAATACATTCCGGAGTCGGTGGAACCAGCACAATTGGAAGATTTCCTCCTCAGATTTTTCCAACACCTCCTTCCGGACGTCCCGCGTGAGCAGTTCCTCCTGGACAGGGCTCACCGGGCCTTGCGCCAAAAACCCTCGACTTCGTCCCCTCCAAGAGACGTAGTCTTACGGTGTCACTACTTCAAAACCAAGGAAAAAATTCTAACAGCGGCCCGGAATAGAGACTTGTGTATGTTTGACACGCACAAGCTAATGGTGTTTCAGGACTTATCCCCTACCACTCTTAAGAGGCGCTTCGACCTGCGGGAGTACACCCAAATCCTCAGGGACAACCAAATCCGTTACAGATGGGGTTACCCCTTTGCCCTCATTGTGCAACTCGATGGGAAGAGACTGCTGGCACGTTCGAAGGAGGAGGCTCACCGGCTTCTTTTGAGACTTAACCTTTCTCCCTCGGAGTCTGATAAACCTGTCTCCCCTCGGGAAGCTCCAGTTCTACAACGCACTCCAGTCTCACCCCTCCCGCAATGGGCGCCTCGACGCCTGTGGTTGACAGTCCCGGCAAAAACCTCTGCGAGACATGACCCTTCGTGAACATTTCTTCACAGCTGCACTGTCGGGTTACTACATGTCATTTTCTACTGTTATGTATATTAGCTTAGAGGTTTACAGGTTCCTTTTTTATACTGTGTTCATATAACTGAACATATGTTCTCTTTGTTCATAAGATTCAAAAATGGTTCATTACGGTTATTTGTTGTTATGTCCCCCCTGGTCGCCCCCCCCATCTGATTGGTCGGTGGGCCCCTTGATACTCAGAGCCATACCCCCCACCGAGCCATTATAGTCAGTTTTGAGCATAGGGGAGAACTCCTCTCCCTTAATACCCCATACGGGAGCTCAAACATTCAGACCCGTACGATGCGTACAATGGGTCATTGGCTCGGTACGTTATACATGTTCATCTCTTTTCATTTTGCATTGTTCTTTATGTTTCTATCCTCCTTTTTTCCTCTTCTTTCTCTACCTCTCACTCTCCTTCTTCCCCTCGTCCCCCAGGGAGATCAACTATGGGCCCTTAGGGCCATTAGAGTTTTGCTTCCACCTGTGCTGTCATGTCTGTTAACGTAATATCCTATAATGGGAAGGGTCTCAATAGTCCCCAAAAGAGGACCAAATTATTTCTCTTTTTGAAACAGGTGGGGGGAGATCTGGTATTCCTCCAGGAGACACATTTCAAAGGTACTTCCCACCCTGAACTACGTTCTAGACGCCATCCTGTCGCCATACATGCCTGTGATCACTCCCAGAAGAAAAGAGGGGTCGCCATATTGATCCCCGCCCATCTACACTTAGAATCAGAAAAAATTGTTAGGGACAAGCGCGGAAGGTTCCTCATTATAGTAGGCAAGCTTAATAATGTCCCCATCACCTTGGTCAATATCTACGCTCCCAATGTTAATCAAGCCTCGTTTTTCGCCTCTTTAGATTCTAAAATTGCTCAGTGTAGGAAAGGCGACATTTTAATGGCAGGAGATTTCAACACTATACTCCATCATAGTCTTGATCGCTCCAGCTCCCTACCAACATCCCAGGCCCATACACATACTCGCAACTCCCGAGCCCTGCAGTCCCTACTTAAAAATCACTTACTATTCGATTCCTGGAGGGTTGTCGACCCCTTAGTTAAAGATTACACATTCTTTTCCCCAGTGCATAATCTATACACTAGAATTGATATGATTATGATAGGTAGAGACCTCACTTCTCGAATCCAGAAATGCTGTATTCATCCAATTACGTGGTCCGACCATGCCCCGATATCCCTATCTCTGTCTGGGCTGGCTCGCACTCTTTCCCCCCCCTCTTGGTCCCTTAATGATGCCCTTCTTCAACAGACCGATGTGCCGCAACAAATTACTCAGGCATTGAATGATTATTTTAATGAGAACCAAACCCCTGGTATATCGGACATGACCCTGTGGGAGGCGCATAAAGCGGTCCTTAGAGGCCATTTCATTCAGATCGCGGCCAGGCTCACCAAACAGCGCTCCCAAAAGATCTTAGAGCTCTCTGACCAACTCCACCATCTGGAGGAGGTTCATAAGTCTTCTCTAAACCCTGCCGATTTAGACAAACTACTTAAAGTTAGGGGTGAACTTAATATGCTGTTGTCTCATAAGACCGAACAATGCCTTAGACGTCTTAACCAGATTTATTATGAAAAAGGGGATAAAGCAGATAAAATTTTGGCCAGGAAGTTGAGGGCTCAGATCTCCTCAAAAAATATCTTTTCTATTCGCACCAAACAGGGTACACTAACACACGACCCTGACCGCATTCTGGGTGAATTCGAGGAATTTTATAAGCTATTGTATAACACGGAGGCGGTCCCTTCGTCGTCTTCATCGAGACTCGATGAGGGGATCGAATCCCTTTTAGATAAGTGTGACCTACCGTCACTGAGCAGTTCAACAGTCTCTCAGTTAGGCTCAGAGATAACTGTGGAAGAGTTAGATAATGCACTTAAAACTCAGAAATCTGGTAAAGCCCCTGGCCCTGACGGGATGTCAATTATGTATTACAAGAAATTTAAAGGGATCCTATTACCCCATCTCTGTAGGCTCTTCAATGGTTTCCTCAGAGGTAACCCTCTGTCATCCCGGGCACTAGAGGCACGGATAGTTTTAATTCATAAACCTGGGAAGGACCCCAACTCCTGTGCTAGCTACCGCCCCATCTCTTTACTAAATAACGACATTAAAATCTTTGCCAAAATTCTTGCCCTGAGACTAAATCCAGTTCTCCCGCGTTTGATCCACGCGGACCAGGTGGGCTTCATCCCAGGCCGACAAGCTAGAGACAATACCCGCAGAACCATTGATTTGGTCCATCTCATCAATAAAACTAAATTGCCCTCTGTCCTTCTCTCGCTTGATGCGGAGAAGGCTTTTGATAAAATACTTTGGCCCTTCATGTTCGCCACTTTGCGTAGGTTCGGCCTGGGAGGAAGCCTACTTCAGGGTATTCAGGCACTCTACTCCAACCCCTCTGCCAGAGTTCGGGTTAATGGTAAAGACTCTCCCCTCTTCCACATCAATAACGGTACACATCAGGGGTGTCCTCTGTCTCCGTTAATTTTTGCTATGACCATCGAACCTTTGGCGTGCATGGTTAGGGCTAATCCTGATATTAAGGGCATCACTGTTGGCGACGAGGAGTTCAAATTGTCATTATTTGCAGATGATGTTCTGTTAACTTTGTCTTCACCCAATATTTCTATCCCCAACCTATTTAAAACCCTATCATTATATTCTCATTATTCGGGATATCGTATTAACTATTCCAAATCGGAGGCCCTCCCTTTGCATCTTAATGAGGATACCAGATCTCTCCTAGCTGCTAACTTTAATTTTGCTTGGCGCTCCAAGAAAATTAAATACTTAGGCGTGTTCATCACGAACTCCTACGACTCCCTATACTCTGAGAATTTTCCAGCCTTATTTAAGTGTATAGAGTCGGACCTCCGGGCATGGGACAAACAGATTATAGCCTGGTTCGGACGGATAGTCTCAGTAAAGATGAACATCCTACCCAGGCTCTTATATCTGATTCAAACAATTCCCGTACGCATCCCCGCTGAGGCCTTAGGCCGAATGCAGAGACTCTTCCTAAAATTTATATGGTCTGGCAAGCCTCCTAGAATTAGGACCTCCACTTTGGTACGTGACCCACTAGCTGGAGGCAGAGGTTTGCCGGACATTCGTAAATACTACCATGCAACTCACCTGAGCCAGGCTGTCGCCTGGTTTTCCCCAGCGCCCCATCTACCCTGGATTCGTATCGAGCGTCTAGCGGCTGGGGTCTCCACTTTGGTTTCCCTACTCACGCCGACCAAGTCAATCCGGACAATGCAAGCGTGTCCCCCTCCCACTAAATTTACCTGCTCCCTGTGGTGTTTCTGCATTCGGCATTATGGTTTATCCACTTTCCCTTCGCCCATCACCTCCATTTGGGACAATCAGGAATTCCCCCCTGGTTCCACCTTACGGTCCCACCCGTGGTTCCACCTGAGTCCGCGTCCGGGACTGGTGTTTGACTTCATAGAGGGTTCCTCCTGGCACTCCCTTCAGTCCCTATGTGACAAATATGATATCCCTTAACCTGTATTTTATGAGTATTTACAAATTCGTTCTTTCTTAAGCTCCCTTTCAAAATCCCAAGTCATACGTCAACTTACCCCCTTAGAACGTTTGTGTATTTATTCTCCCATGCGGCAGGGTATTATTTCCATACTTTATGGCTTACTACGTTCTCTGAAGGCAGCGAACATACTTCCCCATGAGCGTAAATGGGAACAGGACCTTGGCCCACCCCCTGCAGAGGACTCATGGGAAATTATTAGGCAAAATGTAGCCCATTCCTCAATTTCCTCCTTAGTGAAGGAAAATTCCTATAAAGTCTATACTAGATGGTATCGGGTCCCTGCTACACTGCATAAGATTTTTCCCGGGTCATCACCATTGTGTTGGCGTGGGTGCGGCCAAACTGGAGACTTTAAGCACATCTGGTGGTCATGCCCCAAATTATGCACGTTCTGGGCTCAGGTGGAAACCCTCATTGGCTCCATTTTCTGCTCGCAAGTAACACTGGGCCCCTGGTCGGCCCTCCTGGGCCTACCTTTGCCCAATCTAGACTCCCAGGCGAGCAACCTGGTACTCCAAATTCTACACACTGCCAGATGTGTGATAGCTAAAAATTGGAAAAAAACCACTCTCCCCCCCCCCCTAGGAGCATGTTGATAGCTAAAATATGGCATATCTCCATGATGGAGAAAATCACGGCCTCCTTACGGGACAGATCAGAGAAATATAGGAGGATCTGGGATCCTTGGTTCACCTATACTATGCCCTCTTCTGCCAGGATGTAAAGTTTACAGTAGGGAGGTTATCCCTCCTGCGCCATGCCTCTACCTTGTATATTCCTATGATGATCTCCCACTCTCCCATCCACCCTTCCCCTGTCTTTCTTTCTCTCTTCTTCTTTTCTTCTTTGACTCTCCTCCCCTATCTTTCTCTTATTTTTCGTTTAAACGCAGAAAATTTTTTGTCGATATATATATATGGTATTGATGATGTGCTAGCATGTGTTAGGTTCCTGGTGCTCAGAACAAGGGAGATGTTATGAAGCGAGTCCAGAGCACCAGGACGTAATGCTGGGAAAGGGGAATGGAAAGGGAATAGCCCCTGGCGCCCTAACTCCGTTGTCTCGCCCGTGTGGTCAGAAATCCCCTGCGAGACTATGGTTGCTTGAGCCCATGGCAGCCGCGTTTGAAGGGCGGATTATGTCTGCCCAACTCCGATGCCCCCTCAGGTCTTAATGGGAGACAAAGGGAAATCCGAGACAGGGTGATAACAAGGGGCCCTCTGACTAAACAACCAGGCCAGGGGCTACAAGCTAACTGACTAAACCTGAGGTATGTGCGGTAACCCGCCAGGGAAAAGGACAACCAAAATCCACTAGTCCGTACTCCTACCCAGCACCGCTGGATACCAGAGTGGATCTGTGGGAGCGGAATCCTCCGCAAAAGCTCCGGAACACAAATAATAAAAGATAAATAATTAAGCGGCCCAAGCCGCAACACACGGCTACGCCGTGACTCACGAACACCACTGGATGTTCAAAGGTGCTCAGTCAGGACTCCAGGAACAGATGACGACTTCCGAGTACAGGACAACTGAGAACAGGAACGACCGGATACAGCAGGACTGGAAACACTTTCAGCAAACAGATTCAGCATTCAGGAAGCTCAGGAACTAGCAGGAACCAAGCAGACTGAAAACCCAGAAATATCACCAGCATCTGCGAACTGCAATCAGCCAGCATATAACAGAGAGGCCTAATTAATAATCCAGTGCAGCTGGCCTATTGCAGGACTCCAAGCTGACAAGATGCAATTAGCAGCCAGATGAGGCTGAACACATGGGAACAAGCTGCAATTGCACAGACTCACCAGCGGCAGCAGACAAGAGTAATCTAAAACAGAGCAATGGGAAATCCTGGCATGCAAGACAATTAAATAAACATAAAATAGAAATGAACCACTACCTGTGGTTCATAACAGTATCCCCTCCTTAAGGGTGAGCTCCGAGTACCCCATGACACCCACGGGGAACATAAACAGAAGTATAACATAAAATACATAACAAAAATGCAAAACAGGAATGAGCCACAGCCGTGGCTCATAACATTACCCCCCCCCCCCCCTTGAGGAGGGGTCAAAAGACCCCAAAATTCAGACTATCCAGAACAAGGGATACAAAAAAAAAAAAACCTGACACACTGGTCTAACAGACAAGAAAACAAAAACAAGCTGTAGCAACAACTTGTAACAGTGCCCTCCCCCTAACGGTGGCCACAGGACACAAGACAAGGAGAAAAAAAAAATCTCTTTTTTTTTTTTTTTTTTAAATCAAGGCAAGAGTCAAAAAATTATTTCTTTTTCTTCTTCTTCTTCTTTTTACAAAGCTCTTTAGGTCTGACCAAGGTAATTCCCCAAACATTGTCTGAACTGATGGTACCACCCAGCAAGGCTGCGTTCAAATCAGAGACAGGTTTCTTACCCTTGGGAGCTGAACTTTCTGGTAAAGTACTATTATTAGAAGAAGAAGAAGTCAAAAAAGCACATCCTGCAGTCAAAACATCGGGCTGGGACTCTTGTGCAGAGTTTACAGTATTTGGTGGACTCTCAGCAGACAAGACGGGTGACTTAGAGGAACCTAAACCAATTTCTTTGGAACCGTATCTTTTAACAATTGCATCACAGAATGCTAGGGGATCCTGAAGAATGGGATCTTCAGCTTTCATTAGGCTGGTTGCCCACTCAGAAGGCTCTCCTCTAAAAGAATAAATCAGATAGAGCCCAAGGTTTTCTGAAGTGATGCCCAGAAATGGTCTAGACAACATAATAGTGTAATAGTGTTTGAAAAGCGCCAGAAATTGGGCGAAGTCCCCATCAAAGGTTATGGATGTTGAGATATCAGAGTCAGGATCTGTTTCCTTCTCATCTGACTGACTAGAGTGCTTTGCTAGGACCTGGTCACTATTGACCTTACTCGAGGCTGAGACTCTCTGAACCCCACCCGGGGCTGAGACTTTCTGAACCCCACCCGGGGCAGTGACTTTCTGAACCCCACCCGGGGCAGTGGCTTTCTGAACCCCACCCGGGGCAGTGGCTTTCTGAACCCCACCCAGGGCAGTGGCTTTCTGAACCCCACCCGGGGCAGTGACTTTCTGAACCCCACCCGGGGCAGTGACTTTCTGAACCCCACCCGGGGCAGTGACTTCCGGGGACCCCGCTGGGGCAGTGGCCTCCGGGAACCCCGCTGGGGCAGTGGCCTCCGGGAACCCCGCTGGGGCAGTGGCCTCCGGGAACCCCGCTGGGGCAGTGGCCTCCGAGAACCCCGCTGGGGCAGTGGCCTCCGAGAACCCCGCTGGGGCCAGCACCTCGGATTCTTTTACTGGGACCGGGCCGTTGGCCTCCCTGACTGGGATCGGGCCATCGGCCTCCCTCTCTGAGTCGATAATTATCGAAAGTTCTCCCGGGACTATGACTTCCGGGACTTTTGCTGAAGCAATAACGTTCAGATCCTCCACTAATGCTATGCTTCTTAAGTTCTTTCCTGGGGAAGCGACTTCTAGACCCTTCTTTGGGGCTGCGTCTCTCGAGACCCCACTTGGGGATATTACTTCAAAGATCCCTTCTGGGGTTTTGCTTCTCGAGTTCCCCTCAAGAACTATGGTTTTAGAGACCCTTTCTAGGGTTGCGCTTTTCAAGTCCCTACCTGGGGTAACAGCTTCTGAGACCCCTTCCGATATGGACACCTGAACTATAATATTTGATGTCCCTCTATAAGCTAGGGCATCAGGTACCGCTCCAGCACTCTGGGCATCGGGTACCGCTCCAGCACTCTGGGCATCGGGTACCGCTCCAGCACTCTGGGCATCGGGTACCGCTCCAGCACTCTGGGCATCGGGTACCGCTCCAGCACTCTGGGCATCGGGTACCGCTCCAGGACCCTGGGCTACGGGCACCGCTCCAGGACCCTGGGCTACAGGCACCGCTCCAGGACCCTGGGCTACGGGCACCACTCCAGGACCCTGGGCTACGGGCACCACTCCAGGACCCTGGGCTACGGGCACCACTCCAGGACCCTGGGCATCGGGCACCACTCCAGGACCCTGGGCATCGGGCACCACTCCAGGAACCTGGGCATCGGGCACCACTCCAGGAACCTGGGCATCGGGCACCACTCCAGGAACCTGGGCATCAGGCACCACTCCAGGAACCTGGGCATCAGGCACCACTCCAGGAACCTGGGCATCAGGCACCACTCCAGGAACCTGGGCATCAGGCACCACTCCAGGAACCTGGGCATCAGGCACCACTCCAGGAACCTGGGCATCAGGCATCACTCCAGGGACTTGCAACTCCGCTTCCACAGGAACCTCAAGAGAGGAGAGAAACATTCTCTTTTGATTCCTGAATCTATAATGGGGCTCCCTTGCCCAAGGACCCCAATTATAGGACAGAGAGCTTTTTTGTGTGGGTTGTGTGACAAGTGCCTCTGCCACAGTAGAGACAGGAGTAGGTCTTGTATCATGACTCAACTTGGCCAGAGGGCAAGACTCGTCACCACACTTTGGCTTGCGCAACTCACAGGTCTGCAGATAATGGCCTAAACCCCCACAATATAGGCATAAGTTTAAGTTTCTGGGACGCAGACGCTCCTCTTCTGAGAGCCTGGGCCGCAGAAAACTTTTAAACCTTTTCTCTTCAATTAGACCAGAGGATTCTCTTGTCACTATACTGTGAGCAAGAGTCTCTTTAGAGATAGATGTACTCTCAACGACTTCTGGCAAAATGAGCAAGATTTTAGTCAGAAGGTTTTGCAGTTGCTTTAGGGATTGCTGCAAAACTTCTAGTCGCTCTGGTCTCAAAGCACTGAATACAGAGTTCAGAGCTGCGAGAGATGCCTGCAGGGCTTGCATAGTAGACATAGGAGGATTTAAAACTAGACGAGACAAGACAAGACAAGGCAAGGCAAGACAAGTCAAGGCAAGGCAAGGCAAGACAAGGCTAAATTTTGCTAAACAAAACAAGACTTTTTTTTTTTTTTTTTTTAAACACCGGACTGGATTCTAAACACCGGACTGGATTCTAAACACCGGACTGGATTCTAAACACCGGACTGGATTCTAAACACCGGACTGGATTCTAGACTAGACACTGGACTGGGCCAAAAAAGAAAAAAAAAGTTTTATTTCTTTTTTGTGGTATGGCTGGTGATAATGTTAGGTTCCTGGTGCTCAGAACAAGGGAGATGTTATGAAGCGAGTCCAGAGCACCAGGACGTAATGCTGGGAAAGGGGAATGGAAAGGGAATAGCCCCTGGCGCCCTAACTCCGTTGTCTCGCCCGTGTGGTCAGAAATCCCCTGCGAGACTATGGTTGCTTGAGCCCATGGCAGCCGCGTTTGAAGGGCGGATTATGTCTGCCCAACTCCGATGCCCCCTCAGGTCTTAATGGGAGACAAAGGGAAATCCGAGACAGGGTGATAACAAGGGGCCCTCTGACTAAACAACCAGGCCAGGGGCTACAAGCTAACTGACTAAACCTGAGGTATGTGCGGTAACCCGCCAGGGAAAAGGACAACCAAAATCCACTAGTCCGTACTCCTACCCAGCACCGCTGGATACCAGAGTGGATCTGTGGGAGCGGAATCCTCCGCAAAAGCTCCGGAACACAAATAATAAAAGATAAATAATTAAGCGGCCCAAGCCGCAACACACGGCTACGCCGTGACTCACGAACACCACTGGATGTTCAAAGGTGCTCAGTCAGGACTCCAGGAACAGATGACGACTTCCGAGTACAGGACAACTGAGAACAGGAACGACCGGATACAGCAGGACTGGAAACACTTTCAGCAAACAGATTCAGCATTCAGGAAGCTCAGGAACTAGCAGGAACCAAGCAGACTGAAAACCCAGAAATATCACCAGCATCTGCGAACTGCAATCAGCCAGCATATAACAGAGAGGCCTAATTAATAATCCAGTGCAGCTGGCCTATTGCAGGACTCCAAGCTGACAAGATGCAATTAGCAGCCAGATGAGGCTGAACACATGGGAACAAGCTGCAATTGCACAGACTCACCAGCGGCAGCAGACAAGAGTAATCTAAAACAGAGCAATAGGAAATCCTGGCATGCAAGACAACTAAATAAACATAAAATAGAAATGAACCACTACCTGTGGTTCATAACAGTATCCCCTCCTTAAGGGTGAGCTCCGAGCACCCCATGACACCCACGGGGAACATAAACAGAAGTATAACATAAAATACATAACAAAAATGCAAAACAGGAATGAGCCACAGCCGTGGCTCATAACAGCATGTTGATGTTACATTTGGTTATTCCCCACTGGATAACTTGTATGTGATTTTGGATATTTTATTTGGAGTCATCATCTCCTGTTTGACTTTTACCAGCATATTCGACTTCTTTTCAATAAAAATATTGCATTAAAAAAAAAAATACATAGGCCACATTGTAAGTCGAGAAGGGATTTCTGCTGATCCTTCAAAGGTGGAAGTTGTACGAGATTGGCCAAGACCTACAAAACTTAAAGAACTACGATCCTTCTTGGGCTTTTGCAGTTATTATCGACGATTTGTTCCCCAGTTTTCGAAAATTTCAAAGCCTTTGAACAATTTAACTAAAGGATATCCACCTACAAAAAAAACACTGGCTACAAAAAAGAAAAAGGAGCTAAGTCCTTTCTACCGTGTCAATGATAATTTTGGAGAGCGGTGGACTTCCCAATGTGAATTGGCTTTCCAAGAATTAAAGAAGAGTTTGACGCACACACCAGTTTTGGCCTATGCTGATCCCACCAAGCCTTATGTGTTGCATATTGATGCATCCTTTGAAGGGTTAGGTGGAGTACTCTACCAAAGGCATGATTCAAAATTATGCCCAGTATCGTATATTAGTAGGAGTTTAACTTCCAGTGAGCTAAATTACCCTGCTCATAAATTGGAGTTTCTTGCTTTAAAATGGGCAGTAGTGGACAAGTTACATGAATATCTATACGGAGTGGACTTTGAAGTTCACACTGATAACAATCCACTAACATATGTGCAAACCACTGCTAAATTGGATGCCACTGGACATAGATGGCTGGCCGCATTGTCTGTCTACAATTTTCAACTAAAATACAGACCTGGAAATCAGAACATAGATGCTGACACTTTATCCAGATTAAAGCGTGACTACTTGGAACACCAAGAAGAGTTGAAAACAGGAAAAGAAAGGTACATCTGCACACTTGAATGATCTGTATTAACAATTTGATTGATTAATAAATCAATCAATAAAGCCCCAATATACGTGTGTCTAAATTAGACTTTGAGCCTCTCTGGGGGTGCGACCCTATTACAACCAGGTATCAAAACATATAAGGAGAACTAGAAAGGCGGTTGTTTAGTTGGGTGCACAGTGTCAATTAATTGGATTAATTATCAATCTAAAACGTAACTTTTATAACTTATATTAATATTAAGAAGGTCCTTATCTTGGGACACATACAGCAAAATATAGAGGTTAAAAACATAACATATACAAACACATAAGTGATATAAACAAGAAGGAAAATGTGAGACAGATTCTTAAAAAGTGGGGTCACCACAATGACTCCTGCAACTAGTGTAATTATTAATGTATGGGACAATAGCCACTCAGGATACAAACTGGGTGATATTTCCCAGTCCTAGGTGTAGTTGATATCGTATAGGGAGATTAGATGTAACCACAGATAGTGGGGTGTTTCTAATGGGACATCCCAGGCCCATACACATACTCGCAACTCCCGAGCCCTGCAGTCCCTACTTAAAAATCACTTACTATTCGATTCCTGGAGGGTTGTCGACCCCTTAGTTAAAGATTACACATTCTTTTCCCCAGTGCATAATCTATACACTAGAATTGATATGATTATGATAGGTAGAGACCTCACTTCTCGAATCCAGAAATGCTGTATTCATCCAATTACGTGGTCCGACCTTGCCCCGATATCCCTATCTCTGTCTGGGCTGGCTCGCACTCTTTCCCCCCCCTCTTGGTCCCTTAATGATGCCCTTCTTCAACAGACCGATGTGCCGCAACAAATTACTCAGGCATTGAATGATTATTTTAATGAGAACCAAACCCCTGGTATATCGGACATGACCCTGTGGGAGGCGCATAAAGCGGTCCTTAGAGGCCATTTCATTCAGATCGCGGCCAGGCTCACCAAACAGCGCTCCCAAAAGATCTTAGAGCTCTCTGACCAACTCCACCATCTGGAGGAGGTTCATAAGTCTTCTCTAAACCCTGCCGATTTAGACAAACTACTTAAAGTTAGGGGTGAACTTAATATGCTGTTGTCTCATAAGACCGAACAATGCCTTAGACGTCTTAACCAGATTTATTATGAAAAAGGGGATAAAGCAGATAAAATTTTGGCCAGGAAGTTGAGGGCTCAGATCTCCTCAAAAAATATCTTATCTATTCGCACCAAACAGGGTACACTAACACACGACCCTGACCGCATTCTGGGTGAATTCGAGGAATTTTATAAGCTATTGTATAACACGGAGGCGGTCCCTTCGTCGTCTTCATCGAGACTCGATGAGGGGATCGAATCCCTTTTAGATAAGTGTGACCTACCGTCACTGAGCAGTTCAACAGTCTCTCAGTTAGGCTCAGAGATAACTGTGGAAGAGTTAGATAATGCACTTAAAACTCAGAAATCTGGTAAAGCCCCTGGCCCTGACGGGATGTCAATTATGTATTACAAGAAATTTAAAGGGATCCTATTACCCCATCTCTGTAGGCTCTTCAATGGTTTCCTCAGAGGTAACCCTCTGTCATCCCGGGCACTAGAGGCACGGATAGTTTTAATTCATAAACCTGGGAAGGACCCCAACTCCTGTGCTAGCTACCGCCCCATCTCTTTACTAAATAACGACATTAAAATCTTTGCCAAAATTCTTGCCCTGAGACTAAATCCAGTTCTCCCGCGTTTGATCCACGCGGACCAGGTGGGCTTCATCCCAGGCCGACAAGCTAGAGACAATACCCGCAGAACCATTGATTTGGTCCATCTCATCAATAAAACTAAATTGCCCTCTGTCCTTCTCTCGCTTGATGCGGAGAAGGCTTTTGATAAAATACTTTGGCCCTTCATGTTCGCCACTTTGCGTAGGTTCGGCCTGGGAGGAAGCCTACTTCAGGGTATTCAGGCACTCTACTCCAACCCCTCTGCCAGAGTTCGGGTTAATGGTAAAGACTCTCCCCTCTTCCACATCAATAACGGTACACGTCAGGGGTGTCCTCTGTCTCCGTTAATTTTTGCTATGACCATCGAACCTTTGGCGTGCATGGTTAGGGCTAATCCTGATATTAAGGGCATCACTGTTGGCGACGAGGAGTTCAAATTGTCATTATTTGCAGATGATGTTCTGTTAACTTTGTCTTCACCCAATATTTCTATCCCCAACCTATTTAAAACCCTATCATTATATTCTCATTATTCGGGATATCGTATTAACTATTCCAAATCGGAGGCCCTCCCTTTGCATCTTAATGATGATACCAGATCTCTCCTAGCTGCTAACTTTAATTTTGCTTGGCGCTCCAAGAAAATTAAATACTTAGGCGTGTTCATCACGGACTCCTACGACTCCCTATACTCTGAGAATTTTCCAGCCTTATTTAAGTGTATAGAGTCGGACCTCCGGGCATGGGACAAACAGATTATAGCCTGGTTCGGACGGATAGTCTCAGTAAAGATGAACATCCTACCCAGGCTCTTATATCTGATTCAAACAATTCCCGTACGCATCCCCGCTGAGGCCTTAGGCCGAATGCAGAGACTCTTCCTAAAATTTATATGGTCTGGCAAGCCTCCTAGAATTAGGACCTCCACTTTGGTACGTGACCCACTAGCTGGAGGCAGAGGTTTGCCGGACATTCGTAAATACTACCATGCAACTCACCTGAGCCAGGCTGTCGCCTGGTTTTCCCCAGCGCCCCATCTACCCTGGATTCATATCGAGCGTCTAGCGGCTGGGGTCTCCACTTTGGTTTCCCTACTCACGCCGACCAAGTCAATCCGGACAATGCAAGCGTGTCCCCCTCCCACTAAATTTACCTGCTCCCTGTGGTGTTTCTGCATTCGGCATTATGGTTTATCCACTTTCCCTTCGCCCATCACCTCCATTTGGGACAATCAGGAATTCCCCCCTGGTTCCACCTTACGGTCCCACCCGTGGTTCCACCTGAGTCCGCGTCCGGGACTGGTGTTTGACTTCATAGAGGGTTCCTCCTGGCACTCCCTTCAGTCCCTACGTGACAAATATGATATCCCTCAACCTGTATTTTATGAGTATTTACAAATTCGTTCTTTCTTAAGCTCCCTTTCAAAATCCCAAGTCATACGTCAACTTACCCCCTTAGAACGTTTGTGTATTTATTCTCCCATGCGGCAGGGTATTATTTCCATACTTTATGGCTTACTACGTTCTCTGAAGGCAGCGAACATACTTCCCCATGAGCGTAAATGGGAACAGGACCTTGGCCCACCCCCTGCAGAGGACTCATGGGAAATTATTAGGCAAAATGTAGCCCAGTCCTCAATTTCCTCCTTAGTGAAGGAAAATTCCTATAAAGTCTATACTAGATGGTATCGGGTCCCTGCTACACTGCATAAGATTTTTCCCGGGTCATCACCATTGTGTTGGCGTGGGTGCGGCCAAACTGGAGACTTCAAGCACATCTGGTGGTCATGCCCCAAATTATGCACGTTCTGGGCTCAGGTGGAAACCCTCATTGGCTCCATTTTCTGCTCGCAAGTAACACTGGGCCCCTGGTCGGCCCTCCTGGGCCTACCTTTGCCCAATCTAGACTCCCAGGCGAGCAACCTGGTACTCCAAATTCTACACGCTGCCAGATGTGTGATAGCTAAAAATTGGAAAAAAACCACTCCCCCCCCCCTAGGAGCATGTTGATAGCTAAAATATGGCATATCTCCATGATGGAGAAAATCACGGCCTCCTTACGGGACAGATCAGAGAAATATAGGAGGATCTGGGATCCTTGGTTCACCTATACTATGCCCTCTTCTGCCGGGATGTAAAGTTTACAGTAGGGAGGTTATCCCTCCTGCGCCATGCCTCTACCTTGTATATTCCTATGATGATCTCCCACTCTCCCATCCACCCTTCCCCTGTCTTTCTTTCTCTCTTCTTCTTTTCTTCTTTGACTCTCCTCCCCTATCTTTCTCTTATTTTTCGTTTAAACGCAGAAAAATTGTTGTCGATATATATATATGGTATTGATGATGTGCTTCCATGTTGATGTTACACTTGGTTATTCCCCACTGGATAACTTGTATGTGATTTTGGATATTTTATTTGGAGTCATCATCTCCTGTTTGACTTGTACCAGCATATTCGACTTCTTTTCAATAAAAATATTGCATTAAAAAAAAAATACATAGGCCACATTGTAAGTCGAGAAGGGATTTCTGCTGATCCTTCAAAGGTGGAAGTTGTACGAGATTGGCCAAGACCTACAAAACTTAAAGAACTACGATCCTTCTTGGGCTTTTGCAGTTATTATCGACGATTTGTTCCCCAGTTTTCGAAAATTTCAAAGCCTTTGAACAATTTAACTAAAGGATATCCACCTACAAAAAAAACACTGGCTACAAAAAAGAAAAAGGAGCTAGGTCCTTTCTACCGTGTCAATGATAATTTTGGAGAGCGGTGGACTTCCCAATGTGAATTGGCTTTCCAAGAATTAAAGAAGAGTTTGACGCACACACCAGTTTTGGCCTATGCTGATCCCACCAAGCCTTATGTGTTGCATATTGATGCATCCTTTGAAGGGTTAGGTGGAGTACTCTACCAAAGGCATGATTCAAAATTATGCCCAGTATCGTATATTAGTAGGAGTTTAACTTCCAGTGAGCTAAATTACCCTGCTCATAAATTGGAGTTTCTTTCTTTAAAATGGGCAGTAGTGGACAAGTTACATGAATATCTATACGGAGTGGACTTTGAAGTTCACACTGATAACAATCCACTAACATATGTGCAAACCACTGCTAAATTGGATGCCACTGGACATAGATGGCTGGCCGCATTGTCTGTCTACAATTTTCAACTAAAATACAGACCTGGAAATCAGAACATAGATGCTGACACTTTATCCAGATTAAAGCGTGACTACTTGGAACACCAAGAAGAGTTGAAAACAGGAAAAGAAAGGTACATCTGCACACTTGAATGATCTGTATTAACAATTTGATTGATTAATAAATCAATCAATAAAGCCCCAATATACGTGTGTCTAAATTAGACTTTGAGCCTCTCTGGGGGTGCGACCCTATTACAACCAGGTATCAAAACATATAAGGAGAACTAGAAAGGCGGTTGTTTAGTTGGGTGCACAGTGTCAATTAATTGGATTAATTATCAATCTAAAACGTAACTTTTATTACTTATATTAATATTAAGAAGGTCCTTATCTTGGGACACATACAGCAAAATATAGAGGTTAAAAACATAACATATACAAACACATAAGTGATATAAACAAGAAGGAAAATGTGAGACAGATTCTTAAAAAGTGGGGTCACCACAATGACTCCTGCAACTAGTGTAATTATTAATGTATGGGACAATAGCCACTCAGGATACAAACTGGGTGATATTTCCCAGTCCTAGGTGTAGTTGATATCGTATAGGGAGATTAGATGTAACCACAGATAGTGGGGTGTTTCTAATGGGACACTGCCTCTGGTGCGTGGATACGGCGAAATATATGATACAATTCGGACCTCTTCCCCACCTAGTAATGATATGCCAGTGAATTATTCTTGAATGGAAAACATTCACTACAATGGCACTGATAGTTAGGACATACAATATGTACTATGCCACTAGTGCCTTATATTACAGAATGCTATATATCTCTTTTCGTACTGTTTCTGGATAAATTAATAACAGTGAAAATAAATGAGTGTTACTCAAAGATTACCCGTGACAACTACTGAGGTGTTCACACAGTGTTAAAGTGTAGGGCACTCACATGGATAGTACAAATTTCTATGTCTTGAGAATAAAATGTATAGATTGATAAAAGAATATCTATATAAATATTGAACATCCCCCCTTGTAATGCGTCTGGGGTAATCAAACTATACCCCGTATATCAATAGAATCAATTGGAAGATGTACTAAGATACTCCAGTAATGATTATTTATAAATATGGGCACAGAGTGAATGTATTTCAGTCCACATTTGTTTATAAATAAAGGGAAAGATGTTACAAATTGTCCTAGGACTGATATAACAGAAGGCAACAATTGTTGCAGTACTGATACATGCAAAGGAAAGGAGGATATGCCAAATTGTTGAAAGAGAAAAATAATAATGGATAGTGTATATTTGAGCAGTATTCCTAACACCCTCAGTTGTCCCTATTATGAAGTAATGGATCCCCTGTGTAGGGGTTATGAAGATAATAAATACCACTACTGACTCTAATGTCCCCTAGGGTATAATATAACTCTGAACCAATGCTTGTGATACAACTCCTGATTCCTATGATTTTATTATTGGTGGTGCAATGGTTACTAAGCACAGAGTTGTTGCAGCATAGATAACGGTAATCGGATAGTATACCAGTGTATGCTGTTCAGAGAGGCGAGTAATTGCTACCTCTATTTACAGCAATAACCTAGGGTAATACCCTGTGCTGCTATCCTGAATAGTGGTTTGTCTGCTATCATAAACTCGTGCACACAGCCTGCTGAGCAAATCCTAATTGCTAAATGCTAAGGCTCTATAAAGATCATTACTGGTGCTGGTGAGAACATTACTAACTATTACACAAAATACAACATTGCTTTATAATTTCGAGGAGTGTGGCGGCCCACTAACAAGCCGACATGCATGTTTCGCTGTACGGGCAGCTTTAACGAGGCTGAACCTCGTTAAAGCTGCCCGTACAGCGAAACATGCATGTCGGCTTGTTAGTGGTCCGCCACACTCCTCGAAATTATAAAGCAATGTTGTATTTTGTGTAATAGTTAGTAATGTTCTCACCAGCACCAGTACTGATCTTTATAGAGCCTTAGCATTTAGCAATTAGGATTTGCTCAGCAGGCTGTGTGCACGAGTTTATGATAGCAGACAAACCACTATTCAGGATAGCAGCACAGGGTATTACCCTAGGTTATTGCTGTAAATAGAGGTAGCAATTACTCGCCTCTCTGAACAGCATACACTGGTATACTATCCGATTACCGTTATCTATGCTGCAACTACTCTGTGCTTAGTAACCATTGCACCACCAATAATAAAATCATAGGAATCAGGAGTTGTATCACAAGCATTGGTTCAGAGTTATATTATACCCTAGGGGACATTAGATTCAGTAGTGGTATTTATTATCTTCATAACCCCTACACAGGGGATCCATTACTTCATAATAGGGACAACTGAGGGTGTTAGGAATACTGCTCAAATATACACTATCCATTATTATTTTTCTCTTTCAACAATTTGGCATATCCTCCTTTCCTTTGCATGTATCAGTACTGCAACAATTGTTGCCTTCTGTTATATCAGATATACAGAAATGGGTTCTCTGCGCACTGAGGTGTTAATCTGAGGCGGGCTGTGCTGCTGGTAATGAGGGGTGTCCCACCCCCCCTTAAATGGTAAGTATACAGATGTGGATAAAACCACAGGGAACCAGCGCTCAAACCCTATTTGTAGTGGTGAATGATACGGTTATAAAGTGAAGCTAAAATCAATAATGAAAAAGCAGGTAATATACTTAAGGTTGTTTATTCTAAGATGCTGAGATACTTTCTTTCCCAACAGGTATAAATTCGGTTTAAAAGTCAATCAGTGATTGGGGCACGCTCCTGGTTTGAGCTTAAATTCTGAAGTGCAAGGTTCAATTGAAAGAACAAATGCTGTAATCTTTGTAAAGTCGAGAAAAAGAAAAAGAAAAATGCCACAAAAAAATATTAATGATAATATGTACTAAAGTCCAAACGGTTTACAAGTCTATACAGACAGCGGCGTCCCGCTAATCTGTGCTCTGAAGTGAAGGATTCTCTTGTGAAGTGATGAACAGTTGACAGCGGTAGTGTATGCTTTGGTTAGAGTGGAGAATAAGGACCCTGGACTGGCGCTATTCCTCCTGCAGCACGTCCCACAGTAGAGCGCCCGAATCAGGCCCGCTCTGTGGGGCCGCTGACCTGGGGTGTGCGCCTGTCAGAGAGGCGAAGTGGACCCGGCCGGGGCTCTCCGAGCGGCTGGCCGCGCCTCTCCTCCTCCTACAGGGACTTACCTTCTCCCTTCCCCTCCGCCTTCCACTCTCCTCTGTCTCGGGCTTCTTCCGTCGCCTGGCAACCGGTTGCTTCCGGAACTCCGGATCACGTGACCGGATGGTTTGCGGAAAGGATTAGCAGTGCTGTCCTTCTTTGTAGTGAATATTCGTCCTCAGTCCAATGTAGTATAGATGGACGGAGCTACCCATCTATACTAAGCTCAAACCAGGAGCGTGCCCCAATCACTGATTGACTTTTAAACCGAATTTATACCTGTTGGGAAAGAAAGTATCTCAGCATCTTAGAATAAACAACCTTAAGTATATTACCTGCTTTTTCATTATTGATTTTAGCTTCACTTTATAACCGTATCATTCACCACTACAAATAGGGTTTGAGCGCTGGTTCCCTGTGGTTTTATCCACATCTGTATACTTTCTGTTATATCAGTCCTAGGACAATTTGTAACATCTTTCCCTTTATTTATAAACAAATGTGGACTGAAATACATTCACTCTGTGCCCATATTTATAAATAATCATTACTGGAGTATCTTAGTACATCTTCCAATTGATTCTATTGATATACGGGGTATAGTTTGATTACCCCAGACGCATCACAAGGGGGGATGTTCAATATTTATATAGATATTCTTTTATCAATCTATACATTTTATTCTCAAGACATAGAAATTTGTACTATCCATGTGAGTGCCCTACACTTTAACACTGTGTGAACACCTCAGTAGTTGTCACGGGTAATCTTTGAGTAACACTCATTTATTTTCACTGTTATTAATTTATCCAGAAACAGTACGAAAAGAGATATATAGCATTCTGTAATATAAGGCACTAGTGGCATAGTACATATTGTATGTCCTAACTATCAGTGCCATTGTAGTGAATGTTTTCCATTCAAGAATAATTCACTGGCATATCATTACTAGGTGGGAAAGAGGTCCGAATTGTATCATATATTTCGCCGTATCCACGCACCAGAGGCAGTGTCCCATTAGAAACACCCCACTATCTGTGGTTACATCTAATCTCCCTATACGATATCAACTACACCTAGGACTGGGAAATATCACCCAGTTTGTATCCTGAGTGGCTATTGTCCCATACATTAATAATTACACTAGTTGCAGGAGTCATTGTGGTGACACCACTTTTTAAGAATCTGTCTCACATTTTCCTTCTTGTCTATATCACTTATGTGTTTGTATATGTTATGTTTTTAACCTCTATATTTTGCTGTATGTGTCCCAAGATAAGGACCTTCTTAATATTAATATAAGTAATAAAAGTTACGTTTTAGTTTGATAATTAATCCAATTAATTGACACTGTGCACCCAACTAAACAACACCAAGAAGAGGAATGGATTGAATTTCCAAAAACAGAGGTGAAAGGACTTTGTTACCTGACATCT
This sequence comes from Pseudophryne corroboree, assembly GCF_028390025.1. Taxonomy (NCBI): domain Eukaryota; kingdom Metazoa; phylum Chordata; class Amphibia; order Anura; family Myobatrachidae; genus Pseudophryne; species Pseudophryne corroboree. The sequence continues at coordinate 817,219,205 of NC_086445.1, read as the reverse complement.
TCTTTCCAGTATGATGCTGATTATGTTGGGTCATTAGGGGCCAAAGGGCAAGCACTTCCTCTAGCCTACTGCTGATTGTCACAAATGGAATTAGGAGAACTCCATAGGCTGAGCCGGAGCCAAATTAAGGATGAGCAACGGTAGGATCCATATATTCAGGATATATGGAGGGCAGTTGAGAAGGGCTATGGGCGTCCGCCATTGTTCTTACCAAATGAGAAGGCTAAAATTCTAGGCCGTCAGTATAGTAAGTTATTTTTGAAGCATGGTGTACTATATAGGAAAGTAATCACCAAAGGGGGAACAAAGAACCAGATGGTTTTACCTGAGAAGCTCCGTTCTTTGGTTTTCAAGTCCCTACATGATGATCATGGCCATTTCAGATTTGAGAAAACATTTGGGCTGATATCTGACCGTTTCTATTGGCCAAAGATGGGAACTGATGTGACTCGGTACTGTGATACTTGTGGAAATTGTATTCTTAGTAAGACCTTGCCTGGGAGGAATGCCCCTCTTCAAAATATCACCTCAGATGGACCCATGGATTTGGTGTGCATCGATTTTTTGACTATTGAGTCTGAAGCAGGAAAGAAATGTAATATCTTAGTAGTCATGGACCACTTCACTCGCTATTCCCAAGCATACCTAACAAGGGATCAACGGGCTATAACTGTGGCGAAGACCCTATGGGAAAGATTTTTCATACATTATGGTCTCCCTGCTCGCTTACATTCTGACCAGGGGCGGGATTTTGAAAGTCGGCTCATCCGGGAGTAATGTGAGGTCTGTGGTATAAAAAAATCAAGAACCACACCTTACCATCCACAAGGAGACCCGCAACCCGAAAGGTTTAACCGTACCCTTCTCAATATGCTGGGCACCCTGGATCATAGACAAAAGTCTCAGTGGAGTTGGTACATATGTCATCTAGTACACGCATATAATTGTACGAAGAATGAAGCCACGGGATACTCCCCTTATTTATTAATGTTTGGAAGAGAGGCACGTTTACCAATCGATGTTTGTTTAGGAGTTTCGGCAGAAGAAAGGTGTTCTGTTCCCCATACTAAGTATGTAGAACAGTTGTGGAAAGACCTTAAGATAGCTCATCAGCTTGCCCAATTAGCAGCAGAAAAGTTAGGGGGGAAAAATAAGACCCGTTATGATTTAAAAGTTAGGGATAGAGTACTGCTTCCTGGGGATAAAGTTCTCATCCGAAACTTAGGACCTTCCCAGAGGTGTAAACTAAGTAATAGATGGCGTTCCGAACCGTATGTTGTGGTGGAGCAGCTGTCCGGTTGCCCATCTTACAAAATCATACAGGAAGGAACCTCAGGTCCTATAAAAACTTACCACCGGCAAAATCTCCTACATATAGGCCGTGAAGTTAGACTTACCTCAGATCTCTCATTAGAGCCTGAAAGGGAAGAAGGGTCTCTGAAAAAGGATAAAAAATTACCCACAGAGTGCAAAGTAGACTTCTCTGATGAATATGATTCTTCGGATGAAGAATTAATGGGTTGTATCTATCAAGAAAGTGATAGAGTAGACAAGCAAAGAGGGAGACAGTCTAATTTAAGTGAAATTTCAGGATTTTCATCAGGTGATCTGTCATTTAAGTACCCAACACAATCCCCACCTACTGTTAGTGAATTTGAGGTAGGAGATATAGAACATTGCGAGGACTTGGGTATTTCAGATGCTGAATCTAGAGAAAGCAGGAGCGTTTTTGAGGAGGATATTTCCCATCCCAAAAGAAATAAAAGGCCTCTTACAATTCTGACATATGATACTTTGGGGGATCCATCAGAAGTATTGCGGACAGTACATCCTAATATAATTTACTCCTGGCCTTATTTTGGGTGGCTATTTAAGAGGTGAAGGGAAATTTGTGTAGGCAATGGGAATGTTGAATTAGTTAAATAATATCTTATTAGTTTATGGTGTACAGACCCCAATTCATAGTTCTTGGTGTCAGCACACCAGGGGGAGAGTGTAACCCTTGGTTATAACTATAAGTTAGAAATTATAAAGTGTATGAATATAGGTGTTTATAAACTGTGTATAATATAATAAATGTTTAATGTATCCCTCCCCTAAAGTGATAGTAGACTGTGTGGCTAGAGAGAGTTAGTAGCAGCCCTGAATTGGTTAAATACAGCACTGACTGAGTTAAATGCTGCTTTGAGCTTTCTAGAGTGTCCACGAGCTGCAGGAGAGTTTTTTCTAAAAGAGGTCATGAGCAAGGAGCGGGACACATCCGGGAACTGTGTGAATCTCTATAAATAGCCTGACCTTTGCTCTGAGGAGAGGAGTGAGAGATTGTCAGTGTGAGCAGCGTCTGCAGCAGGACTTTACCTCAGGTCTGCACAGACTATGCCTCTGTCTGCTCCATGTCCCTGCTGCAGGGGGATGGAAGGAGTGTAGCCCGACTGTCAGACCCTCTCTGCCAGGACCCTGTTCTCTGATCCACCCCCTCTGATGTCACTGCTGACAGAGGGAGCCCCAGCATTACTGTGCTTCTTACTAATAAGAAGGGGCCTGTCCATGAGGAGAGGAAGGTGCCGCCCAGTGTGACCATATAAGGGTATGTGTGCCTGATCATCTGTATCTCCCTGAGAGAGCCTGCCAGAGACAGAGGGATCACAGAGGTAATACAAAAGCACCTCTAATGCACAACAGAACACAGTGACCTGTCATAGGTACTAGCAAACAGCAAAGTATTGATTAAAAGCATCTTATTAGCACATGCTATTGTGCTTGGATAACATCATAAACAGAGAGTCTCTTCAGCATGTCATTAATGCAGATCTATTGCAGTTTCTTACACTAAAGCCATTCTTGTAAGGTCTACTATAATCTGCTGGGAGACAGGGAGACACTGCCAGGGACAAGCTCACCTGCAGCTGCACCTAGTAAAACTGCAGACTGCATGACAGGAGGAATAAGCACATAACTTATGAGTATTCCAAGCAGCTGCAAAATAGAGAAGTAATACTGAGCAGACGTCTTATTTACTATTGTAAAGCATAGCGGCAGAGTTTCCAGCAGGAAGTCCAGTGAATTACTATATACAGTATTTAGTTGCGTTTGCAGCCTCTCTGGATGTTATATTCCATGGGATCATATGAACTCTACTGTGCAGTACGCCAAAGCATAACCATATTGCAGTAATACACTAACTATACAATATCTGCACAAAAACTGTTCAGTCATAAGTCTCAATAAAGAAGCTTTATACGTATGCAATTGCATCACTCACAGTAAAAGCAAACTAGAGGAGGATTACAGCTAATGTGCACCGCCATTCTTGAAGCAACTTTGTTACACTAAAAGCATATGCAAATTTCAAGGGGCTTATACTGCAGTATAAGAAGTTACTCAGTAGTTTGTAGTCAAAACGCTGAATGTCATTGTTCTATACGCAGAATGTCTTTTTAAGAAATGGAGATTTTGAGCATGTTATAATTCGCTAGGATAAAATTCACTTGCGAAATAAGATTAAAAGGAAATATACATAAGGTAAAGATGTGTGTAACTTCATAAATCTTATAAGGATTTATATTTAGCCTACAGAGACCCTGACATTATTAGTGTGCGCACTGGGGGGAGGAAAGTTATATTGTGTGTTGATAACCTATTGCTTATCACCTTATCGGAAAATCATCCTGTGAACAGTTTCTGCAAAATAAAGAACTGTTATCTTATTACCGAAATGTTTTCATTAATAAATAGAAATCTTAATGATAATATTTGCATATTTTGGTTGTAATAATCCATTTACTTTGGGATTAACTGTTAATGCATAGGGTTTACCCAAGCAAGCCCCATGAGATACCTCTAACAACGTAGCTTGGGTGGAGGCACAAATTATTTCACTTAACCTACCTAGACGAGACCTAAGGTAGGTTACAATGTGGAGGCACTGCTGAGATGAAGTTGATTTCTCAGGAAAAGCTTCTGTTTTATAAAAATGATGAACTTAGAGGAGGAGGAGATTTTTGAGTGGTGTAAGAAAAAGGATGTCCTCCCAGATAAATCTATGGCTTTATCTGGGAACTTAGATGATGTTAGAAGTGCAGAAGTGGAGATTGCTGTTCAGCAACTCTATGGGGTAAAGGAACCTAGAGTGGTGGATTGTCGGAAAGGGGAATTGGGAATGCATATTGCTGTTTTAATAACCACCAAAGAGCCATTAGAAAAGGAAATGTTCCCTCCCTTGGTACCTGCTCCTGAGAATCCTGGAAGTAGATGGAAAATTCAACATAAACACAATGAAAAAGATGTGAGGGATTCAGGGGATAGCAATATTCACATGCATACAAAGGAAACAAATGACAATCAGGGGGAGATCACTCAGGAGCATGACCCTAATCTGGGCAAGGATCAAAATACAGCCATGTTATCAGCTGTTGATAAGATTGTGGGAGAATTTGGTAGGATTCATTATGAAGGGGGGTACAGAAGATTAAGGAGTTTTTCAGGAATTTGCCCTGTGCCAGTGGGAGAGGATAGCTTTGAAATTTGGAGGGAGACAACGATACAGCAATCAGAGGAGTGGCATTGTCCTGATACAGTGAAAAAACAGAGATTGGCAGAGAGTCTAAGGGGTCCAGCAATGGAAGTAATTCAAGCGACTCACAGATGTGACCCTAATGCCAGTTTCAAAGATTATTTAGCTGCTCTGGATTTAGAGTTTGGCACTCTGGAAAATACAGGTGATCTTATGTATCGGCTACGCCATACATACCAAGAGTCTGGTGAAAAGTTAACCTCTTATATCTATAGGTTAGATAAATTGATTCATCAAATTGTAGAAAAAGGGGGTATGACTCCTGATGAGATTAACAAAAATAGAATGCAACCACTGTTAGAAGGGGCTTTGACAACCGATCCCATTGCCCAAAAGTTAAGATACACCACTGTGAGTCGTCAGCCCCCACTTTTATGCAATTGATGAGGGAGGTCAAACAAGAAGAGGCTCTTGTAGAGGCCCGGGAAAAGAACACTAAAAAGGTCAAGGTAGTAATGCCCAAAGTCAATGATAATGTAAACCCAGTAGTGGATCTGACCAAAATAGTAGAATCCTTGAGGGAAGAAGTAGGACAATTGGCCACGCAATTGGGTGAGGTGAAGAAACAAACAGAGTCTTTTAGACCCATAACAGGGGTTCGTAGTGAGGTCCATGTGGAAAGAAATTTTAGACAGCAGAAGTGTTACCAATGCAGTAATCCAGGACACAGAGCATTTGAATGCAGTCAGCATTGGAATAGTGAAGGGACCTATATCCCTCCAAGGTCGAGTAGAGGTGCTAGGTCATCGGGAAACGCTTGAGGGAGGCCGATAAACCCCAGATCAGCCCCCTAGAAAGCTCTCAAACTGTAATGGGGAGTTCCCGTGGTGGAAATTCTTTACCGGATTGTTTAATGGGACCGGCTCCACAGATACCAGCATTTATTAATGGACATTCCTGCACTGTATTATTAGACAGTGGATCCCAGGTGTCTATCATATTTGTAGGGTGGTATAGACAACATCTGGCTGACATTCCTATCTCGCCTCTGTCAAGTCTTGTAATCTGGGGATTGAGCGATCACAGTTACCCCTACTTAGGGTTTATAACAGTAACCCTTAAATTTTCATCAGAAGTAGCTGGAGTGAATGGGGAAATTACAACCATGGCTCTAATATGTCCAGAATCAGAAGGAGAGGATCCCAGTGTCCCGGTCATATTTGGAACCAATGCTAATCTATTTAGGATGTTAGCACAGTGGTGTCGTGAGGTAGGTGGAGAGACCTACTCGCAGTCTTTAAGTATACACCCATCTTGTCCAAAAGTATATAAAAAGATTGAAGAGGAAGAGCATCCTAAACTTAATGCTTGGACTCAAGATGCTTTCAATCCCTGTTTTCAAGGCAGTGATATACATAGTGATGATAAGAACCTTCTAGTGAAGGATCTAATGCATAGACAAAAGGTTTTCTCCCAGCATGAGTGGGATTTAGGCCTAGCCACCGATGTGCAACATAGTATCCGGTTGACTGAAGATACTCCTTTTAGGGAAATGTCTCGGAGATTGGCACCAGGAGACCTAGAAGATGTCCGACAGCACTTAAGAGAGCTACTGGATAATGATGTGATTATAGAGTCCAAAAGCCCATATGCATCTCCCATTGTCATTGCCCAGAAGAAAAACGGTGATGTGCATATGTGCATTGACTACCGCACACTCAATAAAAGGACCATCACAGACCAAAACACTGTTCCAAGAGTAGATGAGGCCTTAGACTGTTTACAAGGGAGCTAGTGGTTCTCAGTACTAGATTTAAAGAGTGGTTTCTACCAAATTTCCATGAATCCAAAAGATGCCGAAAAAACAGCATTTATTTGCCCTTTGGGATTTTTTTAGTTTTTTCGAATGCCCCAGGGAGTAAAGGGTGCCTCAGCTACTTTCCAGAGGAGCATGGAGAAAGTGGTTGGAGACATGAACCTCCTGGAGGTTGTAGTTTATCTGGACGATGTTATAGTTTTCGGTAAAACTCTCGAAGAACACAATCAGAGACTTCTGAAAGTGTTAGATCGGCTAATGGATCATGGATTTAAACTTTCCCTAGAGAAGTGCCAACTCTGCCAAAAGACTGTTAAATACATAAGCCACATTGTAAGTCGAGAAGGGATTTCTGCTGATCCTTCAAAGGTGGAAGTTGTACGAGATTGGCCAAGACCTACAAAACTTAAAGAACTACGATCCTTCTTGGGCTTTTGCAGTTATTATCGACGATTTGTTCCCCAGTTTTCGAAAATTTCAAAGCCTTTGAACAATTTAACTAAAGGATATCCACCTACAAAAAAAACACTGGCTACAAAAAAGAAAAAGGAGCTAGGTCCTTTCTACCGTGTCAATGATAATTTTGGAGAGTGGTGGACTTCCCAATGTGAATTGGCTTTCCAAAAATTAAAGAAGAGTTTGACGCACACATCAGTTTTGGCCTATGCTGATCCCACCAAGCCTTATGTGTTGCATATTGATGCATCCTTTGAAGGGTTAGATGGAGTACTCTACCAAAGGCATGATTCAAAATTATGCCCAATATCGTATATTAGTAGGAGTTTAACTTCCAGTGAGCTAACTTACCCTGCTCATACATTGGAGTTTCTTGCTTTAAAATGGGCAGTAGTGGACAAGTTACATGAATATCTATACGGAGTGGACTTTGAAGTTCACACTGATAACAATCCACTAACATATGTGCAAACCACTGCTAAATTGGATGCCACTGGACATAGATGGCTGGCCGCATTGTCTGTCTACAATTTTCAACTAAAATACAGACCTGGAAATCAGAACATAGATGCTGACACTTTATCCAGATTAAAGCGTGACTCCTTGGAACACCAAGAAGAGGAATGGATTGAAATTCCAAAAACAGAGGTGAAAGGACTTTGTTACCTGACATCTTCTTTCCAGTATGATGCTGATTATGTTGGGTCATTAGGGGCCACAGGGCAAGCACTTCCTCTAGCCTACTGCTGGTTGTCACAAATGGAATTAGGAGAACTCCATAGGCTGAGCTGGAGCCAAATTAAGGACGAGCAACGGTAGGATCCATATATTCAGGATATATGGAGGGCAGTTGAGAAGGGCTATGGGCGTCCGCCATTGGTCTTACCAAATGAGAAGGCTAAAATTCTAGGCCGTCAGTATAGTAAGTTATTTTTGAAGCATGGTGTACTATATAGGAAAGTAATCACCAAAGGAGGAACAAAGAACCAGATGGTTTTACCTGAGAAGCTCCATTCTTTGGTTTTCAAGTCCCTACATGATGATCATGGCGATTTCGGAGTTGAGAAAACATTTGGGCTGATATCTGACCGTTTCTATTGGCCAAAGATGGGAACTGATGTGACTCAGTACTGTGATACTTGTGGAAATTGTATTCTTAGTAAGACCTTGCCTGGGAGGAATGCCCCTCTTCAAAATATCACCTCAGAGGGACCCATGGATTTGGTGTGCATCGATTTTTTGACTATTGAGTCTGAAGCAGGAAAGAAATGTAATATCTTAGTAGTCATGGACCACTTCACTCGCTATTCCCAAGCATACCTAACAAGGGATCAACGGGCTATAACTGTGGCGAAGACCCTATGGGAAAGATTTTTCATACATTATGGTCTCCCTGCTCGCTTACATTCTGACCAGGGGCGGGATTTTGAAAGTCGGCTCATCCGGGAGTTATGTGATGTCTGTGGTATAAAAAAATCAAGAACCACACCTTACCATCCACAAGGAGACCCGCAACCCGAAAGGTTTAACCGTACCCTTCTTAATATGCTGGGCACCCTGGATCATAGACAAAAGTCTCAGTGGAGTCGGTACTTATGTCATCTAGTGCACGCATATAATTGTACGAAGAATGAAGCCACGGGATACTCCCCTTATTTATTAATGTTTGGAAGAGAGGCACGTTTACCAATCGATGTTTGTTTAGGAGTTTCGGCAGAAGAAAGGTGTTCTGTTCCCCATACTAAGTATGTAGAACAGTTGTGGAAAGACCTTAAGATAGCTCATCAGCTTGCCCAATTAGCAGCAGAAAAGTTAGGGGGGGAAAAAAGACCCGTTATGATTTAAAAGTTAGGGATAGAGTACTGCTTCCTGGGGATAAAGTTCTCATCCGAAACTTAGGACCTTCCCAGAGGTGTAAACTAAGTAATAGATGGCGTTCCGAACTGTATGTTGTTGTGGAGCAGCTGTCCAGTTGCCCATCTTACAAAATCATACAGGAAGGAACCTCAGGTCCTATAAAAACTTGCCACCGGCAACATCTCCTCCATATAGGCCGTGAAGTTAGACTTACCTCAGATCTCTCATTAGAGCCTGAAAGGGAAGAAGGGTCTCTGAAAAAGGATAATTAACGACCCACAGAGTGCAAAGTAGACTTCTCTGATGAATATGATTCTTCGGACGAAGAATTAATGGGTTGTATCTATCAAGAAAGTGATAGAGTAGACACGCAAAGAGGGAGACAGTCTAATTTAAGTGAAATTTCAGGATTTTCATCAGGTGATCTGTCATTTAAGTACCCAATACAATCCCCACCTACTGTTAGTGAATTTGAGGTAGGAGATATAGAACATTGCGAGGACTTGGGTATTTCAGATGCTGAATCTAGAGAAAGCAGGAGCATTTTTGAGGAGGATATTTCCCGTCCCAAAAGAAATAAAAGGCCTCCTACAATTCTGACATATGATACATTGGGGGATCCATCAGAAGTATTGCGGACAGTACATCCTAATATAATTTACTCCTGGCCTTATTTTGGGTGGCTATTTAAGAGGTGAAGGGAAATTTGTGTAGGCAATGGGAATGTTGAATTGGTTAAATAATATCTTATTAGTTTATGGTGTACAGACCCCAATTCATAGTTCTTGGTGTCAGCACACCAGGGGGAGAGTGTAACCCTTGGTTATAACTATAAGTTAGAAATTATAAAGTGTATGAATAAAAGTGTTTATAAACTGTGTATAATATAATAAATGTTTAATGTATCCCTCCCCTAAAGTGATAGTAGACTGTGTGGCTAGAGAGAGTTAGTAGCAGCCCTGAATTGGTTAAATACAGCACTGACTGAGTTAAATGCTGCTTTGAGCTTTCTAGAGTGTCCACGAGCTGCAGGAGAGTTTTTTCTAAAAGAGGTCACGAGCAAGGAGCGGGACACATCCGGGAACTGTGTGAATCTCTATAAATAGCCTGACCTTTGCTCTGAGGAGAGGAATGAGAGACTGTCAGTGTGAGCAGCGTCTGCAGCAGGACTTTACCTCAGGTCTGCACAGACTATGCCTCTGTCTGCTCCATGTCCCTGCTGCAGGGGGATGGAAGGAGTGTAGCCCGACTGTCAGACCCTCTCTGCCAGGACCCTGTTCTCTTATCCACCCCCTCTGATGTCACTGCTGACAGAGGGAGCCCCAGCATTACTGTGCTTCTTACTAATAAGAAGGGGCCTGTCCATGAGGAGAGGAAGGTGCCGCCCAGTGTGACCATATAAGGGTATGTGTGCCTGATCATCTGTATCTCCCTGAGAGAGCCTGCCAGAGACAGAGGGATCACAGAGGTAATACAAAAGCACCTCTAATGCACAACAGAACACAGTGACCTGTCATAGGTACTAGCAAACAGCAAAGTATTGATTAAAAGCATCTTATTAGCACATGCTATTGTGCTTGGATAACATCATAAACAGAGAGTCTCTTCAGCATGTCATTAATGCAGATCTATTGCAGTTTCTTACACTAAAGCCATTCTTGTAAGGTCTACTATAATCTGCTGGGAGACAGGGAGACACTGCCAGGGACAAGCTCACCTGCAGCTGCACCTAGTAAAACTGCAGACTGCGTGACAGGAGGAATAAGCACATAACTTATGAGTATTCCAAGCAGCTGCAAAATAGAGAAGTAATACTGAGCAGACGTCTTATTTACTATTGTAAAGCATAGCGGCAGAGTTTCCAGCAGGAAGTCCAGTGAATTACTATATACAGTATTTAGTTGCGTTTGCAGCCTCTCTGGATGTTATATTCCATGGGATCATATGAACTCTACTGTGCAGTACGCCAAAGCATAACCATATTGCAGTAATACACTAACTATACAATATCTGCACAAAAACTGTTCAGTCATAAGTCTCAATAAAGAAGCTTTATACGTATGCAATTGCATCACTCACAGTAAAAGCAAACTAGAGGAGGATTACAGCTAATGTGCACCGCCATTCTTGAAGCAACTTTGTGACACTAAAAGCATATGCAAATTTCAAGGGGCTTATATTGCAGTATAAGAAGTTACTCAGTAGTTTGTAATCAAAACGCTGAATGTCATTGTTCTATACGCAGAATGTCTTTTTAAGAAATGGAGATTTAGAGCATGTTATAATTCGCTAGGATAAAATTCACTTGCGAAATAAGATTAAAAGGAAATATACATAAGGTATAGATGTGTGTAACTTCATAAATCTTATAAGGATTTATATTTAGCCTACAGAGACCCTGACATTATTAGTGCGCGCACTGGGGGGAGGAAAGTTATATTGTGTGTTGATAACCTATTGCTTATCACCTTATCGGAAAAATCATCCTGTGAAGAGTTCCTGCAAAATAAAGAACTGTTATCTTATTACCGAAATGTTTTCATTAATAAATAGAAATCTTAATGATAATATTTGCATATTTTGGTTGTAATGATCCATTTACTTTGGGATTAACTGTTAATGCAAAGGGTTTACCCAAGCAAGCCCCATGAGATACCTCTAACAACGTAGCTTAGGTGGAGGCACAAATTATTTCACTTAACCTACCTAGATGAGACCTAAGGTAGGTTACATTAATAACATATAATAATGTATTGATGCTTTACCAAATATGCAAACAAGACTTTCCCAGGTAATTAACATTAACATTGTATTGTACTTACATATATATTTACTGTGTGGTGATAAAGTTGTCTTATAAATGTTTTATGATATGCATAGCTTAAAGTGGCCCTGGAGAGAGAGAACTCATCTCCCACCACCACCTCCACCCCCTCTCATTAGGTGGAGCCAGGGCCAGGGCTAGGGTGTTTGGTACCCCCCTGCAAACCATAAATTTGTTCCATACAGTATGTCCCATACATTATAAAATAACAGTGCACGCAAAAGATGTGCGTCACAAAAAAGGGTGTGGTCTCACAAGGAAGAGAGTGGACTCACAATAGTACCCCCAATTCAAATTATGCCTCACAGTAGCAGAATCTTATTCACATTGCTTCAAGTAGTGCCCCTAACACACACAATACCCACAGTAGGCGAGCCCCTTACACACACAATACCCACTGTAGTGCCCCTTACAGAAGTGGCGCTTATACACATAAAGCCCATTTGAAAGTAACTTAAGTGTGTAGCTGCACTGCGGCAGATTATTTCTTACTAGCAGGAGGCACCAGCACAGTAACTAGTTTTATCAAATCTTTGGCCTCGGTGTCCATGTGGGTCTCCTGAGAGTCAGAGTGACTCCTCTTCATGTGGCAGGAGAAAGACACGTGTGGTAAAATCAATGCGCCCCTCACTCCCCCATCTCACCCCCTGCTTCTCTCACTCCAGAGGGACACATCTCCACACAACGCTACTGTTCCAGCTAGGATTCCATACTCAGTCCCAGTGCTGGTACATTCTCTACTGTGACAAAAGTGACTGCGGGAAGTGGTGCTATACCATACCATTGCATACCGCCCCTTTTTCGAGGACTGATCCTCACTAGTTGCTGTTACCAGGCAAGGTGGTCAGAGCTCCAATCAGAACTCAGTACCAATTGGCTGCGACTGAATCCTGATAAAATAGAGGTCCTTATGATAGGACCTCAACATTAAAGACTGCAGCATAGTCCAATTACTTACAATTAGAGGTACAGAATTAGAAAACACTTATCATGTGCAGAATATTGGTGTTGTTATGGATGGTGGCTTGTCACTTAACCATCAGGTATCAGCCATAATGAACCCCACATTCTTTTATCTGAGAACATATACAGAATTAAGCATCCTTTGAAGGTCTGCCAAAAGTCTTACATGCATTTATATCAGCTCAATTACACTACTGCAATGTCCTCTACCTTGGTCTCCCAGCAAAAGAATTGCACCGCTTACAGCTGGTACAAAATGCAGCTGCAAGCTGTTAACCAATCAGCCTTGTTCCAGCCATATAACAACCATTCTCTACTTCCTCCACTGGCTGCCTGTAAGCAGTTTCTGATTCCATACCACCTGGCTCGATTACTGTGATCTGTAGATGAACGACTTTAAGTAGTACCTAGAACACCCTGGAATTTCTCTGGGGTCAAGCTTTTAGCCATGCGGCTTCGACTTACTTCCCTGCACAGTTTGAGAGGCCCACACTCTAGAATACTTCAAAAACTGACTCAAGAGTTTCATGTTTACTCAAGCATTTCCTTACTGTCCCTTTAGTACAGTATATCCATGTTCTCTGTATTTTATGAAAAGCTTTTCTGCACTGTACTGTATTATCTTCATTCTATCTGTTAAGCGCCTTGAGTGAGAGCTATACAGTATATATATAAAATTAAAAGTATTATTATAATACTGTACTTTGCACCTTGGCAAAATCATGTTGCTCATATGGTAGGGCACATTAAAAATGTGCAGAGATATTTAGATTTGAGTGGGGTGTATCCAAACTTAAATCTAAATTGCAGTGTAAAAATACAGCTGTCCAGCATTTGTGGGCTACCTGCAAAAGCAGCCAGAATTGAATGCAATAAATATATATGCATCCCTTGCATTGCAGCATAGTTTGTCCAAGTGCAAAGGTACAGTACTTGCGCTTTTTTGCTTTACTTCCACCTCAGAATGAGGTCCTAAGAACATGTCATTCACAAAAGTATGTTACCTTCATTGTTCTTCAGTTCAACTTTCAGGAGTTTCAGTCCAACACAGGCAGTGAGCAGCCGGTCTGTTCCATCTACGCTGGTACACAAGCGAGAAGCAATGGTTTCTGTTGTCAGAGGCTCCGATAGTTCATGTAGCAAATCAAACACTCCCAGCTCGCATGCTGTAAACATGGTCTGCAAGAGAAAAGCATATTGTAAAACTATTACATTTACTTTATGGATACTGAATGTCAAAAGACTAAAATGTGAGATTTATGTATTTTGACCTGGGTAGAATGATATTAAAATGTTCAATTTGAGTGGATTGTGCATGTGCATATTAATTATTGTTACTAGCAACATTTTAACGTGAAAATGTTTGTTTATGTTAAAGTACATACATTATAGTCATTATTGTGTACAGTACAACAAATGTAGGGTTAGAAAGGAGTCTACACCATTGAAACATTGTTTCTGAAATCCTCCCTAATTGGCCTGTGAGGATCTTATGAGCTTGAAACAGTTGTAACCCATGTTATTGCTTTTATGATGTTATGGAAATGTTCTCCCAACATCATAAAAGTTTTTGCCAATCATAGTTTTTCACAACACATTAAATCAGACAGTACTTGCTTACTTTTGAAACGTGGTTTCAGGGAGATTATAGTTATTAGAAGAATGCACTGTAGAGGGGGGTATCATGCTCTTCCCAAAGGGCATGTCTAGCTCCACATGTCTGTGTGTATCTATGCTAAAATGCTTGTGGCCAGATATTTCTATATAACATTAGTAACCATATATATTAAGACATTTTGCAAGTACTGATACTAACATTGCTGCCTTCAATATTTGATTTCTTGTTTGTAACTATTAGCTGTGATATTTATTTTATTCTTACTCAGCACAATAACGTGATGTCTATGCAATACATTCCAAATGCAACTTGACCTTGGGAAAAATGTACCTAAAGTTTGATTTGGGATTCATTTTTATGAATCTTAAAAATTGACTGTAATCGAAAATCACAATTCCTTAAAAAAAATCCCTCATTTACTAATAATTGATTTTTTATTCTATTTTCAAATCTAATTTGATTTTGATCGATTTTAAGAAGGGATTTTGTGTTCAGTTTATGAACTGGTGGTGTAGGCTGTGCAAAGCCGTTTGGCTGTGCATTTATGATCTAAGCGTGCATTTTTATCAAAGCGTGATAAAATTGACACATAACCGCAGCGTTCCAACAGCGTTCAAACGAAGTGAAAAAGAAGGAAAACAGAAGCACACCAATCTAACAAAACAAAGAAACCAGAGGAACTAATAACAAATGTGAGTCACTTACTCTTCAGACCACTCACCTCCTGATTGTTGCATCTGATTAAATAGCACGGAACTACCTTACTTGGACATTTCATAAACCATCCATTTCACCAACAAATGCTTGTATCTGTATTATTGTAATTTTGTTTCATGCACAGCTGCACCAATGCATTCTTACCTACAAACACCTAAAAAATCTTTCATAACCACCATTGCTTCTTAAACCTCACAATCCTTTTCATTATATACCGTCCAAATACATTACAGCACCCACTTTATCTACGCTTCTGATTTATTTCATACTAAATCTACACCCATTGAGCCGACACTGCTTTTCTCATCTACATTTCTGCAATTCTTCAACTCTGAATTCCTTACAGCCTCCACTCCTACTTCCACTTTCCCTCAACCTATTTACCTACTAAACACTATGTCAAGGCTTTCTTATACTCCCCACATTACTCAGTGTCTACCTAATCATGTGTCTTTATCCTTCCCCCCCTAGTCTCCTACACCTCCTCCTCCCTCCCCTCCTCTGTCTCCCCTCCATCTCTCTGTATTCTTTCCCCTCCTTTCCTGTTACCCCACTTTCACTCACGTCTGCCCCATGGTCCTGCTACCCCACAACTCAGCCCTGCTCCCTCTCTCCCTTCCCCATCACCTCCCCACACCCCCATCCACATCACACTGACCTCCCTTCCTGCCCACCTCCTGCAGTTTCCCCTCTTAGCACTGGCACCTGCACCATCACTGCTCTCTCATCATCCCTGCCCTCAAAGTTAATCTCTCCTCATCGCTACAGCATCCCTGATAATCTCATTCACATCTCTCCCACAAACTCATACCCCCTATCCTGTGCCCTCTGGAATGCCAGATCTGTTTGTAACAAACTGGTCCCCACTCATGACCTTTTCATTTCCAACTCCCTACACCTACTAGCCATTACTGAAACTTGGATTACGCCCTCTAACACTACTTCTCCTGCTGCTCTCTCTGCTGGGGGCCTCACATTCACACACACACCCCGACCTGGGGGTCGCCATGGGGGTGGTGTTGGGGTCCTTTTACCTTCTAGTTACTCCTCCCAACTCATACCACCAGAACCATCCCTTACATTCTCTACATTTGAGGTCCATACTATATGCCTCTTCCAACCAGTCTATCTTAGAGTAGCTGTCATTTATCGCCCCCCTGGCACTGCTTCCAAATTCAACGACAACTTTGCTTCCTGGCTTCCTCACTTCCTCTCTTCTGACATTCCTTCCATTATCCTAGGCGATTTCAACATCCCTATTGACATCCCCACACAATCCCCTGCCTCTAAACTCCTTAAGCTCACCTCTTCACTTGGTCTATCCCAGTGGACCTCCTCACCCTCCCATGTGAATGGGAGCTCACTGGATCTGGTCTTCACTCACCGCTGTGATATTTCTGATTTTTCCAATTCCCCATTTCCACTCTCTGACCACCACCTGCTCTCCTTTAACTAATCTCTCTCGACTTCCCCATCTCTACCTCCCAAGGCTACCATCACTAAGCGTAACATTGAGGCTATTGACACCACATTCCTTTCCTCCCTGTTTGACTCACTCCTCTCTCCTATTCTCTCTCTCTCATGCCCTGAACAAGCCACTTCCATATACAATGCATCCCTTACTTCTGCTCTTGACTCTGTTGCTCCACCAACCACTATTCACCCTCACAAATTAACACCTCAACCCTGGCACACCAAATGCACCAGATATCTGCAAAAATGCTCACGTACTGCTGAGCAACACTGGAGGAAATCACGCTCTAAGGCAGACTTCCTCCATTTCAAACTTATGCTCTCATCCTTCAGTGCTGCCCTTTCTCTTGCTAAACAGTCATACTTCAAGAACCTCATCTCCTCCCAGTCTTCCAACCCCCGGCGCCTCTTTGCCACTCTCAACTCACTCCTCTGCCCACCTCCACCTCATCTCCCTTCCTCACTCTCTGCTCTTGACTTTGCCACTTACTTCACATCCAAAATTGACTCCATACGTAAGGACATCACATCACACCAGACCATCAGTAACCAGCTTTCCCCATCCCTTACCACCCCTCCCCATCCCACCCACCTACTCTGACCTCTTTCTCCCATGCAACTGGAGAGGAAGTCATGGCCCTCATTCGTTCCTGTCCCCTCACCACCTCCCCACTTGACCCTATCCCCTCCCGCCTCCTCCGCTACCTCTCTCCTTCTGCTTGTTCCCATCTTTCCCACCTTCTCAATCTCTCCCTCTCATCAGGCACTGTCCCCTCTGCCTTCAAGCATGCACTCATCTCTCCTATTCTTAAAAAACCTACCCTTGATCCAAACACTCTCTCCAACTACCGACCCATCTCTCTCCTCCCTTTTGCCTCCAAACTCCTTGAGCGTATTGTCTACAACCGCCTTACTTCCTTTCTTTCCTCACACTCACTACTTGACCCATTCCAGTCTGGCTTCCGTCCTCTCCACTCAACTGAAACTGCCCTTACAAAAGTATGCAATGACCTCCATGCTGCTAAATCTAAGGGACACTACTCTCTACTTATTCTACTTGATCTCTCTGCTGCTTTTGGCACTGTGGACCATCCTCTCCTACTGCAAATCCTTCACTCCATTGGGCTGCGTGATACTGCCCTCTCTTGGCTTTCTTCCTACCTCTCTGACCGTTCATTCTCTGTCTCTTCTCATGACTCCACCTCCCCCTCACTTCCACTAACTGTAGGTGTACCCCAAGGTTCTGTCCTTGGTGCTCTCCTCTTCTCTCTCTACACATCCTCACTAGGTAAGCTCATTAGTTCTTTTGGTTTCCAATATCATCTCTATGCTGATGACACCCAAATCTATCTTTCCTCTCCAGACCTCTCCCCTGCTCTCCTCACTCGTATCTCCAACTGTCTCTCTGCTACCTCTTCCTGGATGTCCCAGCGCTTTCTTAAACTTAACATGTCTAAGACCGAGCTGATCATCTTTCCTCCCTCCCGCATAACCTCACCTCCTACAATCTCATCTATTGATGGCACTACTATCTCCTCTAGCGCCCAAGTGTGCTGTCTTGGAGTAATCCTGGACTCCTCCCTCTCCTTCAAACCACACATTCAGCACCTCTCGCAAACCTGCCGTTTTCATCTAAAAAATATTTCCAGGATCAGACCCTTTCTGACCCAGGATGCTACTAAGACTCTTATCCACTCATTGGTCATCCCCAGACTGGATTACTGTAATCTCCTCCTGACTGGCATTCCTGACAAACACCTCTCTCCACTCCAATCTATCCTCAATGCTGCTGCCCGGCTCATTTTCCTCACCAAACGCACTACGTATACCTCTCCTCTCTTACTAGACCTTCACTGGCTCCCCTTCCCTTTCAGAATCCATTTCAAGCTTCTTACACTCGCTTACAAAGCCCTCACCCACTCCTCTCCCATCTACATTTCTGATCTTATCTCCCTTTACACTCCCACCCGTCCTCTTCGCTCTGCTAATGCACAACGACTTTCCTGCCTACGGATTACCTCCTCACGCTCCTACCTCCAAGATTTTTCGCGTGCTGCACCACTTCTCTGGAATTCCCTACCTCTCCCCCTCAGACTCTCCACCTCTCTACAAAACTTCAAACGGGCTCTCAAGACACACTTCTTCACCAAACGCAGCCAAATCTCATCCTAACCCTCTGTTCTACACTTTCTATATACCCCATCTGTGTCACCCCTGTCTGTCTATCCCTCCCCTTTAGAATGTAAGCTGTCACGAGTAGGGCCCTCTTCCCTCATGTGCTTATCCTTTTTCTTACTTGAATAATTTTCAACTGCACTAAATCCAGAAGTCTTCTGCCACCTGATACTTATTTCAGTGTCATCTGCTGATGTAGCTATGTTTTATTTACCCTGTACTTGTCCTATACTGTCTTCAACTGTAAGTTGCTGTTTTCCTGTTTTGATTATTTATGTACTCTGTAATTGGGAGCTGCGGAACCCTTGTGGCGCCATATAAATAAATAATAATAATAATAATAATAATACAGCATTGGCAGCACCCCTGGTGAATTACACAGCAGACAGGCAGCAGCACCCCCTGGACTTAAACTGCAGTGGGGCAGCACCCCTGGACTGATAGGGCAGAGGGGCAGCACCCCATATAGGGCAGCACCTCTGGATTGTTATGGCAAACAAAGAAAAGACATGCAACATGGATTTGTCCTTGGGCCCTCCCACACTTATGCTGTATAAACAAGACATGCACACTTTAACAAACCAATAATTTCAGCGACAGGGTCTGCCACATGACTGTGGCTGAATGATTGGTTTGTTTGGGCCCCCGCCAAAAAAGAAGCAACTAATATCTCCTTGCACAAACTGGCTCTATACAGGCAAGATGTCATCTTCATTCCTCACCCCCTTCAGTGTTTACATCCTCATCCTCACAGAGAAATAATTCCACACCGAAGAGGTGGATGTTTTGGTATTTTGCCCAGGCATGACAATGTGCTCTTTCATTTCATGGCAAACAACTGTCTCCACTGGTGACTTATTCAAACAAACCACATCACCATCAGAATCCTCATCGTCAACTTACTCCTCAGCGCCAGCTACAGAATATCTTCTTCATCCTGGTGTACTTTTACAGTGCACCAGTACATCCTCAATATCAGCAACTGGACTGGCAGTGCTCCTCCCTGCACTTGCAAAGGGCATGCAAATGGTGGTAGGAGCCTTCTCTTCCCATACAGTCTTGGGAAGGTCATACCTAGACATTGCATCCGCGGACACACTTGGACTCTCCTTGGGGATTTGTGATATATTTAAATGCACAGTTTTTTCCTGTGCTTTAACAAGCTTTATTTTTTTAATTTTTCAAGAGGGATGAGGGCTTCCATCTTCATGAGAAGCTGAACCACCAGTCACGAACAT
Organism: Pseudophryne corroboree; assembly: GCF_028390025.1. Lineage (NCBI taxonomy): Eukaryota > Metazoa > Chordata > Amphibia > Anura > Myobatrachidae > Pseudophryne > Pseudophryne corroboree. Next base: position 817,199,555 of record NC_086445.1, on the reverse strand, counting down.
AGGCCAAGGCCTAAGCCTGTCCTTGCCACTTCGTGTCGTGAATGGCATATTGCCAATTTTATGTTTCTCATCAGATAATTTCTCTTTTTTTTGTTTATTAGTTTTTGCTTCTTGGATTTTACATGCCCTCTATGACATTGGGCATCGACCTTAGCAGACAACGTTGATGGAATTGCATCGTCAATGTCACTCATGATTGGTGGCAGCAGCTTCAGCATTAGTACTAGGTAGTGGTTCCTGATCTTTCACTATTTTTTCCTCCAAATTTTTATTATACATTTCACAGGACAGCGCCCATTTATTTTTACAACACACAGAACAGTGCCCCTTTATTTTTACAGCACACAGAACAATGCCCCTTTATTTTTATAGCACACAGTACAGGGCCACAGCACCCCTTTATTTTTACAGCACACTGGACAAGGCCACAGTGCCCCTTTATTTTTACAGCACAAGGCCACAGTGCCCCTTAATTTTTACAGCATCCCTTTATTTTTACAGCACAAAGAACAGTGCCCCTTTATTTTTCCAGCATACAGGACAGGGCCACAGCGTCCCTTTATTTTTACAGCACACAAAACAGTACCCCTTTATTTTTACAGCATACAGGACAGGGCCACAGCGTCCATTTATTTTTACAGCACACAGAACAGTGCCCCTTTATTTTTACAGCATACAGGACAGGGCCACAGCGTCCCTTTATTTTTACAGCACACAGAACAGTGCCCCTTTATTTTTACAGCATACAGGACAGGGCCACATTGTCCATTTATTTTTACAGCACACAGAACAGTGCCCCTTTATTTTTACAGCACACAGGACAGGGCCACTGTGTCCCCTTATTTTTACAGCACACAGAACAGTGCCCCTTTATATGTACAGCACCCCCTTATTTTTACAGCAAACAGGCCAGTGCCCCTTTATTTTTTACAGCACACAGAACAGTGCCCCTTTACTGCACCCCTTTATTTTTACAGCACACAGAACAGTGCCCCTTTATTTTTACAGCATCCCTTTATTTTTACAGCACACAGGACAGCAACCCTGTACAGCACAGGACTGCAGTACCTCTGTACAGCACCCTTGTACAGCAACAGGACAGCAGCACCCCTAACAGCACAGGACACCACAGGACAGCACCACTGTACAGCACAGGACAGCAGCACCCTTAAAAGCACAGGACACCACAGTACAGAACCCCTGTACAGCACAGGACTGCAGCACCCCTAACAGCACAGGACACCACGGGACATCACCCCAGAACAGCATAGGACAGCAGCACAGCTGTACGCCACCACCCACAGAGAGACAGAGGTCTGTCTCCCTAACTCTCCAAGCTTGGATTGAAAATGGCGGTGACACGCGGCTCCTTATAAGGAATCCAAAACTCACGAGAATCTGACAGCGGAATGATGGCGTTTTGCCTCGATCTGGGATCAGAGGAAGATGGGAAGTCCTGAGCTGGACTCGGATCATGAAGTCTGGGGGGGTTCGGATCTCTGGGATCCGAATCCGCTCATCCCTAATATATATATATATATATATATATATAAAATAGTGTATATTAGATGAATATAGAGATGAGCGGGTTCGGTTTCTCTGAATCCGAACCCGCACGAACTTCATGTTTTTTTTCACGGGTCCGAGCGACTCGGATCTTCCCGCCTTGCTCGGTTAACCCGAGCGCGCCCGAACGTCATCATGACGCTGTCGGATTCTCGCGAGACTCGGATTCTATATAAGGAGCCGCGCGTCGCCGCCATTTTCACACGTGCATTGAGATTGATAGGGAGAGGACGTGGCTGGCATCCTCTCCATTTAGATTAGGAGAGAGAGAGAGAGATTGACCTGAGGCTGATACTGTAGAAGAGAGTGCAGAGTTTAGTGACTGACCACAGTGACCACCAGCAGTGCAGTTGTTTTATTTAATATATCCGTTCTCTGCCTGAAAAAAACGGTACACACAGTGACTCAGTCACATACCATATCTGTGTGCACTGCTCAGCCCAGTGTGCTGCATGCCTGCATCATCTATGTATATATTATATATCTGACTGTGCTCAGCTCACACAGCTTATAATTGTGGGGGAGACTGGGGAGCACTGCAGTGCCAGTTATAGGTTATAGCAGGAGCCAGGAGTACAAGACAGTCACATACCATATCTGTGTGCACTGCTCAGCCCAGTGTGCTGCATCATCTATGTATATATTATATATCTGACTGTGCTCAGCTCACACAGCTTATAATTGTGGGGGAGACTGGGGAGCACTGCAGTGCCAGTTATAGGTTATAGCAGGAGCCAGGAGTACATATTATATTAAAATTAAACAGTGCACACTTTTGCTGCAGGAGTGCCACTGCCAGTGTGACTGACCAGTGACCTGACCACACTGACCACCAGTATAGTTAGTAGTATACTATATTGTGATTGCCTGAAAAAGTTAAACACTCGTCGTGTGACTTCACTTGTGTGGTGTTTTTTTTTTTATTCTATAAAAAACTCATTCTGCTGACAGACAGTGTCCAGCAGGTCCGTCATTATATAATATATATACCTGTCCGGCTGCAGTAGTGATATATATATATTTTTTATATCATTATTTATCATCCAGTCGCAGCAGACACAGTACGGTAGTTCACGGCTGTAGCTACCTCTGTGTCGGCACTCGGCAGTCCATCCATAATTGTATACCACCTACCCGTGGGTTTTTTTTTCTTTCTTCTTTATACATACATACTACTACATCTCTTTATCAACCAGTCTATATTAGCAGCAGGCACAGTACAGTACGGTAGTTCACGGCTGTGGCTACCTCTGTGTCGGCACTCGGCAGTCCGTCCATAATTGTATACCACCTAACCGTGGTTTTTTTTTCTTTCTTCTTTATAAATACATACTACGACATCTCTTTATCAACCAGTCTATATTAGCAGCAGACACAGTACAGTACGGTAGTTCACGGCTGTGGCTACCTCTGTGTCGGCACTCGGCAGTCCGTCCATAATTGTATACCACCTAACCGTGGTTTTTTTTTCTTTCTTCTTCATACATACATACTACGACATCTCTTTATCAACCAGTCTATATTAGCAGCAGACACAGTACAGTACGGTAGTTCACGGCTGTGGCTACCTCTGTGTCGGCACTCGGCAGTCCGTCCATAATTGTATACCACCTAACCGTGGTTTTTTTTTCTTTCTTCTTTATACATACATACTACGACATCTCTTTATCAACCAGTCTATATTAGCAGCAGACACAGTACAGTACGGTAGTTCACGGCTGTGGCTACCTCTGTGTCGGCACTCGGCAGTCCGTCCATAATTGTATACCACCTAACCGTGGTTTTTTTTTCTTTCTTCTTCATACATACATACTACGACATCTCTTTATCAACCAGTCTATATTAGCAGCAGACACAGTACAGTACGGTAGTTCACGGCTGTGGCTACCTCTGTGTCGGCACTCGGCAGTCCGTCCATAATTGTATACCACCTACCCGTGGTTTTTTTTTCTTTCTTCTTCATACATACATACTACTACATCTCTTTATCAACCAGTCTATATTAGCAGCAGACACAGTACAGTACGGTAGTTCACGGCTGTGGCTACCTCTGTGTCGGCACTCGGCAGTCCGTCCATAATTGTATACCACCTACCCGTGGTTTTTTTTTCTTTCTTCTTCATACATACATACTACGACATCTCTTTATCAACCAGTCTATATTAGCAGCAGACACAGTACAGTACGGTAGTTCACGGCTGTGGCTACCTCTGTGTCGGCACTCGGCAGTCCGTCCATAATTGTATACCACCTAACCGTGGTTTTTTTTTCTTTCTTCTTCATACATACATACTACGACATCTCTTTATCAACCAGTCTACATTAGCAGCAGACACAGTACGGTAGTTCACGGCTGTAGCTACCTCTGTGTCGGCACTCGGCAGTCCGTCCATAATTGTATACTAGTATCCATCCATCTCCATTGTTTACCTGAGGTGCCTTTTAGTTGTGCCTATTAAAATATGGAGAACAAAAATGTTGAGGTTCCAAAATTAGGGAAAGATCAAGATCCACTTCCACCTCGTGCTGAAACTGCTGCCACTAGTCATGGCCGAGACGATGAAATGCCAGCAACGTCGTCTGCCAAGGCCGATGCCCAATGTCATAGTACAGAACATGTCAAATCCAAAACACCAAATATCAGTAAAAAAAGGACTCCAAAACCTAAAATAAAATTGTCGGAGGAGAAGCGTAAACTTGCCAATATGCCATTTACCACACGGAGTGGCAAGGAACGGCTGAGGCCCTGGCCTATGTTCATGGCTAGTGGTTCAGCTTCACATGAGGATGGAGGCACTCAGCCTCTCGCTAGAAAAATGAAAAGACTCAAGCTGGCAAAAGCAGTAGCACCGCAAAGAACTGTGCGTTCTTCGAAATCCCAAATCCACAAGGAGAGTCCAATTGTGTCGGTTGCGATGCCTGACCTTCCCAACACTGGACGTGAAGAGCATGCGCCTTCCACCATTTGCATGCCCCCTGCAAGTGCTGGAAGGAGCACCCGCAGTCCAGTTCCTGATAGTCAGATTGAAGATGTCAGTGTTGAAGTACACCAGGATGAGGAGGATATGGGTGTTGCTGGCGCTGGGGAGGAAATTGACCAGGAGGATTCTGATGGTGAGGTGGTTTGTTTAAGTCAGGCACCCGGGGAGACACCTGTTGTCCGTGGGAGGAATATGGCCGTTGACATGCCTGGTGAAAATACCAAAAAAATCAGCTCTTCGGTGTGGAACTATTTCAACAGAAATGCGGACAACAGGTGTCAAGCCGTGTGTTCCCTTTGTCAAGCTGTAATAAGTAGGGGTAAGGACGTTAACCACCTCGGAACATCCTCCCTTATACGTCACCTGCAGCGCATTCATAATAAGTCAGTGACAAGTTCAAAAACTTTGGGTGACAGCGGAAGCAGTCCACTGACCAGTAAATCCCTTCCTCTTGTAACCAAGCTCACGCAAACCACCCCACCAACTCCCTCAGTGTCAATTTCCTCCTTCCCCAGGAATGCCAATAGTCCTGCAGGCAATGTCACTGGCAATTCTGACGAGTCCTCTCCTGCCTGGGATTCCTCCGATGCATCCTTGCGTGTAACGCCTACTGCTGCTGGCGCTGCTGTTGTTGCTGCTGGGAGTCGATGGTCATCCCAGAGGGGAAGTCGTAAGCCCACTTGTACTACTTCCAGTAAGCAATTGACTGTTCAACAGTCCTTTGCGAGGAAGATGAAATATCACAGCAGTCATCCTGCTGCAAAGCGGATAACTGAGGCCTTGACAACTATGTTGGTGTTAGACGTGCGTCCGGTATCCGCCGTTAGTTCACAGGGAACTAGACAATTTATTGAGGCAGTGTGCCCCCGTTACCAAATACCATCTAGGTTCCACTTCTCTAGGCAGGCGATACCGAGAATGTACACGGACCTCAGAAAAAGACTCACCAGTGTCCTAAAAAATGCAGTTGTACCCAATGTCCACTTAACCACGGACATGTGGACAAGTGGAGCAGCGCAGGGTCAGGACTATATGACTGTGACAGCCCACTGGGTAGATGTATGGACTCCCGCCGCAAGAACAGCAGCGGCGGCACCAGTAGCAGCATCTCGCAAATGCCAACTCTTTCCTAGGCAGGCTACGCTTTGTATCACCGGTTTCCAGAATAAGCACACAGCTGAAAACCTCTTACGGCAACTGAGGAAGATCATCGCGGAATGGCTTACCCCAATTGGACTCTCCTGTGGATTTGTGGCATCGGACAACGCCAGCAATATTGTGTGTGCATTAAATATGGGCAAATTCCAGCACGTCCCATGTTTTGCACATACCTTGAATTTGGTGGTGCAGAATTATTTAAAAAACGACAGGGGCGTGCAAGAGATGCTGTCGGTGGCCAGAAAAATTGCGGGACACTTTCGGCGTACAGGCACCACGTACAGAAGACTGGAGCACCACCAAAAACTACTGAACCTGCCCTGCCATCATCTGAAGCAAGAAGTGGTAACGAGGTGGAATTCAACCCTCTATATGCTTCAGAGGTTGGAGGAGCAGCAAAAGGCCATTCAAGCCTATACAATTGAGCACGATATAGGAGGTGGAATGCACCTGTCTCAAGCGCAGTGGAGAATGATTTCAACGTTGTGCAAGGTTCTGATGCCCTTTGAACTTGCCACACGTGAAGTCAGTTCAGACACTGCCAGCCTGAGTCAGGTCATTCCCCTCATAAGGCTTTTGCAGAAGAAGCTGGAGACATTGAAGGAGGAGCTAACACGGAGCGATTCCGCTAGGCATGTGGGACTTGTGGATGGAGCCCTTAATTCGCTTAACAAGGATTCACGGGTGGTCAATCTGTTGAAATCAGAGCACTACATTTTGGCCACCGTGCTCGATCCTAGATTTAAAGCCTACCTTGGATCTCTCTTTCCGGCAGACACAAGTCTGCTGGGGTTGAAAGACCTGCTGGTGACAAAATTGTCAAGTCAAGCGGAACGCGACCTGTCAACATCTCCTCCTTCACATTCTCCCGCAACTGGGGGTGCGAGGAAAAGGCTCAGAATTCCGAGCCCACCCGCTGGCGGTGATGCAGGGCAGTCTGGAGCGACTGCTGATGCTGACATCTGGTCCGGACTGAAGGACCTGACAACGATTACGGACATGTCGTCTACTGTCACTGCATATGATTCTCTCACCATTGAAAGAATGGTGGAGGATTATATGAGTGACCGCATCCAAGTAGGCACGTCACACAGTCCATACTTATACTGGCAGGAAAAAGAGGCAATTTGGAGGCCATTGCACAAACTGGCTTTATTCTACCTAAGTTGCCCTCCCACAAGTGTGTACTCCGAAAGAGTGTTTAGTGCCGCCGCTCACCTTGTCAGCAATCGGCGTACGAGGTTACATCCAGAAAATGTGGAGAAGATGATGTTCATTAAAATGAATTATAATCAATTCCTCCGCGGAGACATTGACCAGCAGCAATTGCCTCCACAAAGTACACAGGGAGCTGAGATGGTGGATTCCAGTGGGGACGAATTGATAATCTGTGAGGAGGGGGATGTACACGGTGATATATCGGAGGGTGATGATGAGGTGGACATCTTGCCTCTGTAGAGCCAGTTTGTGCAAGGAGAGATTAATTGCTTCTTTTTTGGGGGGGGTCCAAACCAACCCGTCATATCAGTCACAGTCGTGTGGCAGACCCTGTCACTGAAATGATGGGTTGGTTAAAGTGTGCATGTCCTGTTTTGTTTATACAACATAAGGGTGGGTGGGAGGGCCCAAGGACAATTCCATCTTGCACCTCTTTTTTCTTTTTTTTTTCTTTGCGTCATGTGCTGTTTGGGGAGGGTTTTTTGGAAGGGACATCCTGCGTGACACTGCAGTGCCACTCCTAAATGGGCCCGGTGTTTGTGTCGGCCACTAGGGTCGCTAATCTTACTCACACAGTCAGCTACCTCATTGCGCCTCTTTTTTTCTTTGCGTCATGTGCTGATTGGGGAGGGTTTTTTGGAAGGGACATCCTGCGTGACACTGCAGTGCCACTCCTAAATGGGCCCGGTGTTTGTGTCGGCCACTAGGGTCGCTAATCTTACTCACACAGTCAGCTACCTCATTGCGCCTCTTTTTTTCTTTGCGTCATGTGCTGATTGGGGAGGGTTTTTTGGAAGGGACATCCTGCGTGACACTGCAGTGCCACTCCTAAATGGGCCCGGTGTTTGTGTCGGCCACTAGGGTCGCTTATCTTACTCACACAGTCAGCTACCTCATTGCGCCTCTTTTTTTCTTTGCGTCATGTGCTGATTGGGGAGGGTTTTTTGGAAGGGACATCCTGCGTGACACTGCAGTGCCACTCCTAAATGGGCCCGGTGTTTGTGTCGGCCACTAGGGTCGCTAATCTTACTCACACAGTCAGCTACCTCATTGCGCCTCTTTTTTTCTTTGCGTCATGTGCTGATTGGGGAGGGTTTTTTGGAAGGGACATCCTGCGTGACACTGCAGTGCCACTCCTAAATGGGCCCGGTGTTTGTGTCGGCCACTAGGGTCGCTTATCTTACTCACACAGTCAGCTACCTCATTGCGCCTCTTTTTTTCTTTGCGTCATGTGCTGATTGGGGAGGGTTTTTTGGAAGGGACATCCTGCGTGACACTGCAGTGCCACTCCTAAATGGGCCCGGTGTTTGTGTCGGCCACTAGGGTCGCTAATCTTACTCACACAGTCAGCTACCTCATTGCGCCTCTTTTTTTCTTTGCGTCATGTGCTGATTGGGGAGGGTTTTTTGGAAGGGACATCCTGCGTGACACTGCAGTGCCACTCCTAAATGGGCCCGGTGTTTGTGTCGGCCACTAGGGTCGCTAATCTTACTCACACAGTCAGCTACCTCATTGCGCCTCTTTTTTTCTTTGCGTCATGTGCTGATTGGGGAGGGTTTTTTGGAAGGGACATCCTGCGTGACACTGCAGTGCCACTCCTAAATGGGCCCGGTGTTTGTGTCGGCCACTAGGGTCGCTTATCTTACTCACACAGTCAGCTACCTCATTGCGCCTCTTTTTTTCTTTGCGTCATGTGCTGATTGGGGAGGGTTTTTTGGAAGGGACATCCTGCGTGACACTGCAGTGCCACTCCTAAATGGGCCCGGTGTTTGTGTCGGCCACTAGGGTCGCTAATCTTACTCACACAGTCAGCTACCTCATTGCGCCTCTTTTTTTCTTTGCGTCATGTGCTGATTGGGGAGGGTTTTTTGGAAGGGACATCCTGCGTGACACTGCAGTGCCACTCCTAAATGGGCCCGGTGTTTGTGTCGGCCACTAGGGTCGCTAATCTTACTCACACAGTCAGCTACCTCATTGCGCCTCTTTTTTTCTTTGCGACATGTGCTGATTGGGGAGGGTTTTTTGGAAGGGACATCCTGCGTGACACTGCAGTGCCACTCCTAAATGGGCCCGGTGTTTGTGTCGGCCACTAGGGTCGCTAATCTTACTCACACAGTCAGCTACCTCATTGCGCCTCTTTTTTTCTTTGCGTCATGTGCTGATTGGGGAGGGTTTTTTGGAAGGGACATCCTGCGTGACACTGCAGTGCCACTCCTAAATGGGCCCGGTGTTTGTGTCGGCCACTAGGGTCGCTAATCTTACTCACACAGTCAGCTACCTCATTGCGCCTCTTTTTTTCTTTGCGTCATGTGCTGATTGGGGAGGGTTTTTTGGAAGGGACATCCTGCGTGACACTGCAGTGCCACTCCTAAATGGGCCCGGTGTTTGTGTCGGCCACTAGGGTCGCTAATCTTACTCACACAGTCAGCTACCTCATTGCGCCTCTTTTTTTCTTTGCGTCATGTGCTGATTGGGGAGGGTTTTTTGGAAGGGACATCCTGCGTGACACTGCAGTGCCACTCCTAGATGGGCCAGGTGTTTGTGTCGGCCACTAGTGTCGCTTAGCTTAGTCATCCAGCGACCTTGGTGCAAATTTTAGGACTAAAAATAATATTGTGAGGTGTGAGGTATTCAGAATAGACTGAAAATGAGTGGAAATTATGGTTTTTGAGGTTAATAATAATATGGGATCAAAATGACCCCCAAATTCTATGATTTAAGCTGTTTTTTAGTGTTTTTTTAAAAAAACACCCGAATCCAAAACACACCCGAATCCGACAAAAAAAATTCGGTGAGGTTTTGCCAAAACGCGGTCGAACCCAAAACACGGCCGCGGAACCGAACCCAAAACCAAAACACAAAACCCGAAAAATTTCAGGCGCTCATCTCTAGATGAATAGTTTGGTTTTATTGAATGACTGTAAATTAATGTTATTGATGTGAATAATACTATGGTAACAACATCTGGTCCAAAAATAACATGTTTTAAAGTATTAAGTTTAAAGAAATTCAAAACCAAAACTGAACCCGAAACAGGTGAGAGCAGTTTTGCCTAAACCAAACAAAAACAAAAAAACACAGGGGTCTTTGCACATCTATATTATTTATATGAATTCTTCCTAGATGTTAATAATTAGAATAGGCATAATCACATAAACATAATATTAATCTCATCCAATTGTATATGTTTGTAATTGTATGATATACAGTAGTAATTCCACACATTCCTTTAGTGAAAACATTACAGATAATAACTGGTTTGGCTGGTATAAGTGATTTTAGCACCAGGGGAGTAAATGTAATAATGGGTGGTTTATTAAATCAGCCAATCATTGGCTACTTTAATAGCTTTTAATTGGCAACAGAAATCAATGTTAAACAAGTCTAATTTAGCTTTGATTCCTGTTGTCAGTTTAAAACTATCTGTCAATTAGATCACCTGGACAATTATGGCCCTCATTCCGAGTTGTTCGCTCGGTATTTTTCATCGCATCGCAGTGAAAATCCGCTTAGTGCGCATGCGCAATGTTCGCACTGCGACTGCGCCAAGTAACTTTACTATGAAGAAAGTATTTTTACTCACGGCTTTTTCTTCGCTCCGGCGATCGTAATGTGATTGACAGGAAATGGGTGTTACTGGGCGGAAACACGGCGTTTCAGGGGCGTGTGGCTGAAAACGCTACCGTTCCCGGAAAAAACGCAGGAGTGGCCGGAGAAACGGTGGGAGTGCCTGGGCGAACGCTGGGTGTGTTTGTGACGTCAACCAGGAACGACAAGCACTGAAATGATCGCACAGGCAGAGTAAGTCTGGAGCTACTCTGAAACTGCTAAGTAGTTAGTAATCGCAATATTGCGAATACATCGGTCGCAATTTTAAGAAGCTAAGATTCACTCCCAGTAGGCGGCGGCTTAGCGTGTGTAACTCTGCTAAATTCGCCTTGCGACCGATCAACTCGGAATGAGGGCCTATATTCCATTCTTTGCAGAGTAGACAATATTTGGGATGATACCTACTATATAAAAGGACAGCTAATGGATGTATGAAGCTAATATTAGCTATTAGTGCTGCTGTCCAGAAGGTAATATTACAGAATTGTATCTGGAATTCTCCGCCTTCTTTACAAATGTTTCAAAACAATTTACTCCATGTTTTTAACATGGACTGCATTGAAACTTCTCTAAATAAGGAATGCTTAACCCCTAGATTTTTTGATACATGGGAAAGTTATGTTTCCACTCTACCTAGGGACTTCCAATGTAGAATTGTAGACAGAGGTATAGCAAGGTTCCTTGGTGCCTGGAGCAAGGGTATGCTTCAGCGCCCCCCCTACTGTATTAACTATATGTTACATGCCAAAAATATAGGGGCATGGCTTCATGGGAAAGTGGAGTGGCCACGGAATAGTACCAATTCAGATTACACCAAAGAGTATTGTCCGTTATTCACATTACACTACACAGTAGAGCCCTTATATTCTGTATGCCACACAGTAGAGCCCCTTATACACATTACACAACACAGTAAAGCTGCTTATACATGTTATGCCACAGTAGAGCCATTTATACATGTTATTCCACAGTAGAGCCATTTATACACGTCACACCACAGTAGAGTCGCTTATACGGGTTCACTATGGTATGCCGGCGGTCGGGCTCCCGGCGACCAGCATACCGGCGCCGGGAGCCCGACCGCCGGCTTGCCGACAGTGTGACGAGCGCAAATGAGCCCCTTGCGGGCTCGCTGCGCTCGCCACGCTACGGGCACTGTGGCGCGCTACGCGCACCATGCTATTTTATTCTCCCTCCAGGGGGGTCGTGAACCCCCACGAGGGAGAATAAGTGTCGGTATGCCGGCTGTCGGGATCCTGGCGCCGGTATACTGTGCGCCGGGATCCCATCAGTCGGCATACTGAAGACCACCCGCTTATACACGTTATGCCACAGTAGAGCTGTTTATACCCGTCACACCACAGTAGAGCGTCTTATACATGTTACTCTGCAGCTTCTAATGCAGAGAGGTGCTGCAGCAGCAACTGGGACAGAGAGAGAGGCTGCAGCAGCAGCAGCTGGGACAGAGAGAGGTGCAACGCAAGCAGTTGGGAAAGAGAGAGGTGCTGCAACAGCAGCTGGGACCAAGAGAGGTGCTGGAGCAGCAAGGCAGAGAGTGGTGTAGCAGGACAGAAATAACCCTGCTGCACAGCTACAAGCAGACAGTGAGACATATAAAGAGGACGACGGAGCTCCGGCATCTGCTGACTGCCCTGTTCCCTACCTAGTGTCCGAGTCAGTGTGCACCCCTTTGCTTCTCCTCCTCCTGCTCTGTGGCTGTCTGTCTCTCCGCCCATGGTATAGCAAGTGTAGGGAGAGGGGGCAGGCTGCGGCGCACCCTCTAACTTTTCCAGCACCTGGAGCATATGAGCCACCCTCGCTACACCCCTGATTGTACATACTCTAAAAAATACCACTTGGTATGAACAATCGAGAGTTTTGGGAGATCTACCCTACAACATCTTACAGGGGGTTTTTTTTGCCTCCTTTTTGGTCCTCTTTTTTTTTTTTCATGCATTGGTTCATGATATATGTATGGATAGTAATACTATTATAATCTCCACCAAGGTATCTTGGGGGTCTTTTCATGTTACTGTCAGTTATGACAAACTACTGTATGTCCTGTTTACTTTGTTTATAGGTGGACTGACATTACTGACCATTGAATGTTACCTCCCCACTGTATTTGATACGGTATACCATTTGGATGTGTGCCTATTGCCATGCTTACAGTATGTATCATTCTTATGTATATTGAATAGTGTATCATCACCACTTGTGGTGCTTTATGCAATGACATTTTATTTGAGACGGCAGCTTTGACAAGTCATCCATTAGTAAATATAGCCTTAATTCTTGTCTAAGCTCATATTGAATTTCATCATTTATTTTAATTGTACAAGGATTATTATATTTAGAAATAAATGCTAGATAGCTTTATTTACCTATGTAGAAAAGTATTCACTATTCAATATTATTGTAACTATAATGGTACAAGATCTGAACTGAGAAATTAAGTTTATACAGTAGTTGATTAATGTGTGAATATAAGAGCAGTTTTGATTAACATATTGGTTTATATATGTGCCACTGGCGTATCTATAATGGATGCAGTGTGTGTGGTGCACACGGGCCCCTGGGTCCAGAGAGGGGCCCCCACCGCACAAACTGCACCCATTTCTTCTAAATACTTACCTTTCTGGTGTCCGGGTATGGGTCCCCTCCTCTGCCGAGTCCTGTAGCCGGCAGCCGCAGCAGCACTGTTAGTGTTCTGTCTCACTAGAGACTCTGGCATAGTGCCAGAGTCTACAGCGCATGCGCAGGTCTCCGAAAAAATGGCCACCGCGCCATTTTTCGGAAACTTGCACATGCTCTGTGGACTCTGGCACTGTGCCAGAGTCTCTAGCGCTCAGACAGAGCGCTAACAGTGCTGCTGCCGGCTACGGGAGAGGAGGGGGCCCACTCCCGGATTCTGCACATGGGTCCCCTCCTCTCTAGATACGCCCCTGATATGTGCAGTTGTAAATGTATGAATTTTTATTAATTGCAATACAGGGGCGGAACTGTCAGAGACAAAAGAATTGAGCTCCAGCCCTGAAGGGAGCACCTCTGCTCCATTGTCTCAGACAGCTTCCAGCACAGATCACTGCCCCACCGGCACTAAGCAGGATACCTCATTCATTTGTTGTCTGCGGCAACCACGGGTCATATTAGCCACCGCTATATGAATGCTTCCTTCTCCCCTGCTGCTCCTGTCCCTGCACGTTGTGTGATGGCCTGTCAGCCAGCTAAGCCCCGCTTCCATCTAGACCAGAACCCTGACATGCGTGCGTCTGTACTGCAACTCTGTACAAACACTATTGGTATATACAGTACTGTATGTGCGCTGCAACACAGATGCACAGAAGAAAAACATTGCACAAGAAAAAATAAATAAAGCACATTGGCCCCAATAGGAAAAGACAATAACATTGGCCCTTACAGAAAAAAAACCCTGTAACCCTTCAATCTTGCATGAGACTGCTGTTGCTGGCCAGTCCCCATAATAGCATAACACCTGACTGCCAATAACTCTGTGGGCTCACCGAAGAATGAAGCCGCCCTTCACTAAACAACATCACTCCCTGCACACAGTGTAGGAGCTGGGAGGCAGTGTTCTAGAGTGTAGTGGAGCACCACTACTAAAATACATGACATCGAGCGCCCAGCAAATAGAAATTGCGGCAGCAGGCAGTTCTGCCCCCAGAATCTGTCCAGCTGCACCAGCCACTTCCCCCTCCTTATGACTCTGGGTGTGCCCAGTTCTACTCAGTACTTATGGTGTGCTCAGTGCTGCCTAGTACTATGATGTGACCGCTTAGTACTATGGTGCGCCAAGTAATGGCACAGTACTATGGTGTGCCCAGTAATGGGACAGCACTATGGGGTGCCCAGTAATGGCACAGCACTATGGTGTGCCCAGTGCTATGTAGTACTGTGTTGTGCCCAGTGCTGCCTAGTACTATGTTGTGCCCAGTAATAGCACAGTACTATGGGGTGCTCAGTATTAAGGTGTGCCCAGTGCTTCCTAGTACTATGGTGTGCCCAGTACTGTCACAGTACTATAGGGTGCTCAGTATTAAGGTGTGCCCAGTGCCTCCTAGTACTATGGTGTGCCCAGTAATGGCACAGTACTATAGGGTGCTCCATATTAAGGTGTGCCTAGTGCTTCCAAGTACTATGGTGTGCCCAGTAATGTCACAGTACTATGAGATGCTCTGTGCTGCCATTACTATTGTGTGCCAGTGCTGCCCATTATTTTTATTAATTGGCTATTAGCTGACCTCAGACTCTGCCCACATCATTACTTCTTTGGCATCATGAACTGATTGGCTGGAGCATTATTTAGCATACGCAATGAGTTTTATCATTTACAACAAGCTTTATTACTCATTAATAAATGGTCCCATAAGTGCTTTACAAAAAGATGTGAAATCCAGAATAGTAAAATAAAGAGAAATAATTAAAAATACCCTTCTTTTAAAGTGGTTAATTACAACATAATCAGGAAATTGACATGGACACGGGTATAAAAGGGCGATCTGACCATCAGCTCATTCACACTTTGGAGAGAGTCGAGACCTCATGCTAGAGCCTTATGCCCTGATATAGGGCCTAATTCAGTAAGGATTGCAAATTCTGCTAATTAGCAGAATTTGCAATCCTTTTGCTAGCATGCTGGGGGCCGCCCATCACAGTGCAAGATCACCCAGCATGCTGGGCGCCGCCTCCCCCCTTCAATAGGCAGAAATTACGAATGCATCGCAAATTCTGCTTGTTAGCAGAAATAGAGGATGCCTCCTGCCGGCGCAGCTTAGCTGCACCCGCAGGAGGCCTGCCGGCAGGTTCCTGATCATGGTGGCTGCATGTGACGTCATGCAGCCACTGCAATCACGCCCCTGATATGCCCCTGTTCGCACCGCACCCGCAACGCACCGTATCCACCCTGGAAAAGGAGCATTGCCGCCCCACGACCACCTCTGCCTGATTGACAGACAGTGGCGATCACATTTTCTGTGCCCCCTCGCAGAAAGTGCAGGCGCATGCGCAGGATGGGCGCTGCTCATGTGCTCACGGGGCAATCGTAATAATTACGGTTGGATCGTGATTTGCGATCCAACCTGAATTAGCCCCATAATGTGCAGAATTCTTTGGAAAAAGGTTTGTGATTTCTGATTTGTTATAAGTAGAGATGTGCACCAGACACTTTTCCGGTTTTATGTTTTGGTTTTGGATCTGGATCTCCTTTCGTGTTTTGGATCTGGATTGGTTTTGCCGAAACCATGCTTTCGGGTTTTGGTGTTGGATCTGTATTTTAAAAAAACAACATAAAATCAGATAAAATAACAGAATTTATTAACCTCAATAACATTCATTTCCACTCATTTCCAGTCTATTCTGAGCACCTCACACCTCACAATACTGTTTTTATGCCAAAAGGTTGCACCGAGGTAGCTGGATGACTAAACTAAGCGACACAAATGGAGGCGCAAACACCTGGCCCATCTAGGAGTGGCACTGAAGTGGCAGACAGGATGGCAGTTTTAAAAACTAGGCCCCAATGAGCACATAATGCAAAGTAAAAAAAGAGGTGAAAGATGGAATTGTCCTTGGGCCCTCCCACCCACCCTTAGATTGTTTAAACAGGACATGCACAGTTTAATAAACCCATAATTTCAGCGACAGGTGGTCCCCCTGGAAAAAGCTTGCCAAGTTCTCAGAATTATAGCTAGCTACAAACATACCACCTCCATATTTGACGACTTTTCACATTATGAGAAGAGACAAGAGGAAGACGACAGTGTCAAGAAGGTGATTCAAAATTTGAGAAGCACTCGCAATCAGGAACAACACACAGGCTTTCACCTCCACTCCTGTCTTGGTGTGGAACAGAAAGGACTTTAATCAAGCACATATATAAATACCACATTACAGGACAAACTGAAAACTTGGGGCCAAAGGCTTCAATTTGTAACCCCTTCTCCATTTTCATGGATTAATGCTGGCATGCAAATAAACTGGTTTATACCACAGGATCAAGATTGGATATTTTCCCCTCCATGGAGTCCAGAGACTTATTTTGTGAAAGTCTCGTGGGTTTCTTTTTTCCATTTTTTTATTGCATTATTATTTACATATTTTGTGGCAGATGCCTTATTTTCATTTTTCACAGCTCCCAGTTACACGCATGTGAGCATACCTGTGTGTCCCAGTTATATGTATGTGAAAATACCAGTGTGTCTTTTTTATTTTATTCATATTTTATTTTTAAATAAAGCAGCCCCTTAGATGTTTTAGCAGCCCCTCGTGAGCCCCCACAGCAGCCTCGGATTGGGTAAGTTGAGTTCGGGTGGGTTTGGTACTGTACTAAGCACTGTAAGCAGGACTGTGCAGTTAATTATTTTTTGTTATTCAACCCCTGCCCTAGTGGAGCTTACCATTCTACAGTCCAAACTCATTTCATACTACAAGTAGGACTGTGAGAGGAAGCAAGGCTAACCTTTGTGCCACCAGCATGCCTCAGCCTGGCAAGCCAGACAGCTTCCTTGCTGTAAGCCACCATGAGATTCCATACTGGGCCCTTATTCAATAACTTTGTGCATCACAGGAGCTCCTGGAAATCTAGTGCTGCAGTGCAATGGAAAGCTGAGATTTCATTTGCAATGCATAGAATTTGAATTTGACGGCAGATAAGAACCATTTGGCCCATCTAGTCTGCCCCTTTTTTTTAACCATATTTTCTCTAACATTCATAAGGGATACTGGGGACCTTAGTACAATGAGGTATAGAAGGGGTCCAAAGGAGGCAGTGCACTTTAAATTTCTTCCACAGGGTGTGCTGGCTCCTCTTCTCTATGCCCTCCCTCACAGCTCAGTTTAGAAAAATGTGCCCTCAGGAGAGGAAGCACACTCTGGAGCTTTTCTTCAGTTTAGTTTCTGTTTGTTATTTGCAGGTAAGATGTTTGGGCAACAGCTTACCTGCACCGAGGGACACTGGGGGATACCGACTCTGGCCTCGTTTAGAGGTGCTGAGTCGGATCCCGCTGACAGGACAACGGTCCTGAGGGTCAGTGTACCGCAGGCATTGCGTTCTCGCGCACACACTCGCAGCACGCCCCCCCCCCCCCCCCCCCCCAGTACAGAGCCCAAAGGTCGACAGAGTGGTGAGTGATAATGGGCACCCCATTGGGGGGGACCAAGTTCCTATGTGCGGCATGAATGCGGGGCAGGCATATGGACACCCCTGGCGGTGGTCCCATAACCCCCCCCCCCCCCCCCCACATAGACTGGCAGCGATAGTGAAAATAGGTGATTGTAAATTGTTTTACACACTTTTGGGACATTTGCCAGTATAAATATCAGTATAGCTCTGGCGCCAGTGTAAGGGGCGGAGCTTCCTCATAGTGGGACCAGCGGCTTCTTGGCACCATTTTATGCACACACAGCGCTGCTGCAGGACTGCCAGTTCCTCCAAGGGATCCTCCACGACCAGACACTGGTACAGGAGTGTAGTTAAGGGGGAGAGCCTGCTGTGAGACCTACCTGTATATTAGGCTCCTCAAGCACTATATACCAAATTGCCTCACTTCTAACTATATAATTGTTCGTTTTCAGGCTGGTGCTGGTCCCTCCTCTCTGAGTATCTCCACACACAATAGTCTGGGCAGGCTTGCTTGTACCTGATGTACTCTGTGTTTGTGTGTGTATGTAAATGTCCTCTGTCAGCATAGTGAAAAAAGTTGTGTGCACTGTTTGTCACACCAGGTTTTTCCCCTTCCCTGCAGATTCTCTCATGTGTGAACAATGCAGTCAGCCCTCACAAGGAAGTGGGGCTTCAGGGGGTGATTTGCAGGAGCCTGCATGGCTCAGCTCTATAAAATCTATGATGGCTGACATGTCAAAAGAACTGACTACTGGTAGACAAGAAAGGCAGTAGTTACAACAGTCTATGGCTGCTCTGACAAAAGATAGGGCAGACAGTAGACATGTTTCCCCTCTATCAAATCCATGGGATCTGGTCTCTGGGTCAACAGTAACTAGGTCGATAGTAACTAGGTCGACAGGGTCTCTAGGTCGACATGTTCTAGGTCGACAGGTCAAAAGGTCAACATGATTTTTTCTCAATTTTTTTCATACTTAACAATCCATACAGACTACGATTGGGAATAGTAACCTGTGCCAAGCGCAGCGAGGCACCTTGCCCGAAAAATGGCGAGTGAAGAGAGCCATGCGAGGAGACGTGGTGCACTAATTGGGGTTCCCGGTCACTGTATACGGAGACAACGACACAAACCACCCATAAAAAACTCATGTCGACCTTTTGACCTGTCGACCTAGACCATGTCGACCTACAACAGTGGTCGACCTAGTTACTGTCGACCTAGTTACTGTCGACCTTGCATACCACACCCCAAATCCATTACCACAAAAAAGGGGGTTACCTGATATTCTCTCAGAATCTGAGGAGGAGGTACCAGATGTAGAGGAGGGAGAAGAGCTGGAATCTGATACTGAATTAGATGATTCCTCTGCTGCACAAGGAGTAGACTTACTTATCATTGCTATAAGGGAGGTCTTAAATATTCCTGGGAATGAGACAGATGTGCAGCAATCCTTTTCTCATCATAGAAAAAGCTACAGGTCACATTTTCTGACTCTAAGGAACTGGGTGATCTTTTTAGAGGGCCATGAGCAACTCCTGATAAGAAATTCCAGTTATCAAAGAAATGGATCCCCACCTTCTGTTTTGCACAAGAGGGGCACAAGGTCTGGGAAATTCCCCCTGCTGTCGATGCATCAGTATCACATCTGTCAAAAAAGACAGTACTGTCAGTTCCTGGGGATACACCCTTAAAGGAACCAGCAGACAGGAAAATGGAAAATACTTTAATATCTATTTATGTTGTAGCGGGGGCCTCCCAGAGGCCTGTTATTGCAGGTTGTTGGGTGACACATGCCATTCATACTTGGGCCGGTAACATCCAAGAGGGTTTTGTTGGGGACAAGTCCCTGGCTTATATCGTGATACTAATTCAGCATATACAGGAGTCTGTCCGCTTCCTTTGTGATACAATCAAAGGTATTGGGGTAATAAATGCCTGTACCGCTACCATGGCGGTTTACGCATGTAGAGCACTGTGGATTCATCAGTGGGTGGTGGACGTGGAGTCAAAAAAGAGTGTTGAAGCCTTACCCTTCACAGGAGATTGGCTGTTCAGGGGGGAACTGGATACCTGGATTTCAAAGGCTACTGCTGTTAAGTCCACGTACCTCCCCTCGGCTGCTCCACCGGCTAGTTGTTCCTACACTGGGCCATCTCTGCAGTCCTTTCAGATGCCGTGCTTTAAAGGTAAGGCGCGAGTTGCCTCAAATATGGTATGAGGTAAGTCTTGTAAACCTGCCACCTCTGCTTCCCAGGAACAGGTCATCAGCTCTGTCTCCTCCAAACCCTCAGCATGATGGTGTCCCTTCATTCCAGGGGGACCTCAGTGTGGGAACTCATCTGAGATTCTTCAGCTCCATCTGTAACAGCTGCTGCCAGGATTCCTGGGTAAAAGATCTGATCTCCCAGGGCTACAAGCTGGAATTTGAAAGTCTTCTACCTCTCAGGTTTTTCAAGTCGGGGTTACCAGCTTCAGAAACCATGCACCTCACGTTGCAGGAGGCCATTCAAAAGTTAGCCTAGACCCAGGTCATTGTTACTGTGCCACCTCAACAACAAGGCAAGGGATACTACTCCGGCTTTTTTGTGGTACAAAAACCGGACAGTTCAGTGAGGCCCATTTTGAACCTCAAATCATTAAACCCATATCTGCGGGTTTTCCGGTTCAAAATGGAGTCTCTGAGAGCAGGGATCTCAGGTCTGGAGGAAGGAGAGTTTTTGGTTTCCCTGGATATAAAGGATGCTTACCTCCATATACCGATATAGCCGCCTCATCAAGCTTACCTCAGGTTTGCTCTGCTTCAGGAACATTACCAGTTCCAGGGGCTGCCCTTTGGCCTATCCATGGACCCAAGGATTTTCACCAAAGTGATGGCGGAAATGATGTTGCAACTCAGGATTCAAGGTGTGAACATTGTTCCCTACTTGGACGATCTGCTGATCAAAGCAATATCAGACAAAGTACTGCTAGACAGCATCTCCCACACCATATCCCTGCTATCACACCATGGGTGGATTCTGAACTTTCAAAAGTCCTACCTGGAGCCAACCCAGCATCTCCAGTTCCTGGGATGATCCTGGACATGGTGACTCAGACAGTATTTCTCCCTACGGACAAGGAGAACGCAATTCAGGAGTTGGTTAGGGCCGTTCTGCAGAAGGATCGGGTCTCAGTACATCTCTGCACCCGTCTGTTGGGGAAGATGGTGGCCTCCTTTGAGGCCATTCAATTTTGCAGATTCCATACAAGGATATTCCATCTGGTTCTCCTGAAGAAATGGTCGGGTTCACATCTGCAGATGCACCAGGTCATATGTCTCTCACCACAGGCCAGGATCTCCCTCCTGTGGTGGTTGCAATCCTCCAACCTCTTGGGGGGCAGAGCTTCAGGATCCAGGATTGGATTCTCTTGACCACAGATGTCAGCCTTCGGGGCTGGGGAGTGGTAACCCAGGGACATCAGTTCCAGGACCGGTGGTCACTCCTTGAAAGCTGGAACTCAAAGCGATCTACAATGCTCTGCTACAGGCAGATCATCTGCTCCAAAGCCTGGCCATTCAGGTACAGTCTGACAATGCCGCTTACGTCAATTGGCAAGATGGAACAAATACCAGGGCCTGCATGAGGGAGGTATCCAAGATTCTCCGCTGGGCCGAACAGAATGCAAGGGCGGTGTTGGCCATATTCATTCCAGGAGTCGACAACTGGGAAGTAGACTTCCTCAGCCGCAATGACCTCCAACCAGGAGAGTGGGGTCTTCACCCTCAGTTGTTTCAAGTGATAACAGATCTGTGGGGCTGCCCACAGATTGATCTGATGGCCTCTTGGCTCAACAACAAGCTTCAGTGCTATTGTTCCAGAACGAGGGACCCTCTAGTATCGGCAGTGGATGTGCTGACGTCTGCATGGGATTACCAGGGTGTACGTTTTTCCTCCGATTCAGTTGCTCCCCAAGGTTCTAAAGCGAATCAGAAGAGAGGGAGCTCAGGTGATTCTCATCACCCCAGACTGGCCTTAGAGGGTTTGGTACGCGGATCTTCTGGAGATGGCCATAGTAGACCCCTGGCCTTTACTGCTAAGGGAAGATCTTCTTTAACAAGGACCATTTGTCTACCCGGACTTACAGCGGCTTAATTTGACGGCATGACGGTTGAGCGGGACCTTCTAGCTGAGAAGGGCATCCTGGGAAAAGTTATTACCACCATGATTCAAGCCAGAAAACCGGTTTTGCCGAAGCACTACCACCATATCTGGAAAGGATATGTCTCTGGTGTGAGGTCCAAAAATATTCTCCTGTGGATTTCAACCTGGGGCGCTTTTTGCGCTGTTAATATAGGCTGGTGTGGATATGGGCCTAAGGTTGGGCTCCAATTAAGGTTCAGATCTCGGCCTTGTCCATTTTTTTTTCAGAAGAAACTGGCTGCTTTGCCTGAAGTCCAGACTTTTCTACAGGTTGTCCTGCACATCCAACCTTCTTTTGTGCAGCCCATGGTACCTTGGGATCTAATTGTGGTTTTGTCCTTTCTACAGTCCTCTTGGTTTGAACCTCTGATGTCGGTAGAGGACAAATACCTTACGTGGAAGACGGTTATGCTCCTTTTCTCGTAGTCCATAAGGGATACAGGGCGCCCACCTCTCTGCTGTGACTTTCCTGCAAGTTTGTTCTTGTGTGCAATTGTTTCAACAGCTGTTGCTAGCTCATTGTTGTGGTGTGTGCTGGTTCGTTAATCTCACCACTCATTGTCATGTACCCTCCTCTCAAGTATGTGCATCTCCTTCGGGCACAGTTTTCCTAGACTGAGCTGTGAGGGAGGGCATAGAGGAGAGGAGCCAGCACACCCTATGGAAGAAATTTAAAGTGCTCCTTTGGACCCCTTCTATACCTCATTGTACTAAGGTCCCCAGTATCCCTTATGGACTATGGGGGTCATTCCGAGTTGTTCGCTCGCAAGCTGCTTTTAGCAGCTTTGCACACGCTAAGCCGCCGCCTACTGGGAGTGAATCTTAGCTTATCAAAATTGCGAACGAAAGATTAGCAGAATTGCGAATAGACACTTCTTAGCAGTTTCTGAGTAGCTCCAGACTTACTCGGCATCTGCGATCAGTTCAGTCAGTGTCGTTCCTGGTTTGACGTCACAAACACACCCAGCGTTCGCCCAGACACTCCTCCGTTTCTCCAGCCACTCCCGCGTTTTTCCCAGAAACGGTAGCGTTTTTTCACACACACCCATAAAACGTCCAGTTTCCGCCCAGAAACACCCACTTCCTGTCAATCACACTACGATCACCAGAACGAAGAAAAAACCTTGTAATGCCGTGAGTAAAATACCTAACTGCATAGCAAATTTACTTGGCGCAGTCGCACTGCGGACATTGCGCATGCGCATTAGCGACTAATCGCTCCGTTGTGAGAAAAAAATAACGAGCGAACAACTCGGAATGACCCCCTATGAGAAAAGGATTTACCGGTAGGTAATTCAAATCCTCTTTTTATCTCAAACCTTATTTGATCCTTATTTCTTTGTAAGGATATCCTTATGTCTATCCGATGCATGTTTAAATTGCTCTACTGTCTTATCCTCTACCACCTCTGATGGGAGGCTATTCCACTTGTCCACTACCCTTTCTGTGAAGTAATTTTTAATCAAGTTTCCCTTGAAACCAACCAGTCTCAGTGCATGTCCTCGTGACCTATTGCTTCTCTTCAATTGGAGAATGCTTGAAGTTAACAGGGAAATAATTACAATTACTGATGTGCTACAATCCCAATCATGATTTCTAAGTGTAATTTGATTGTAATGTAATTTGTGCTAATCTCCATACAATATGAATTCACACAGCCCACATATAAAGTATGTATTGTGAGAATTTTATCATGCAGTCAGGTGAATTGTATTGTGCAATAAGATATTATTGGAAAATATATACAAAAATTACAAAAAAAAAGAACGTTCTTGGGAAATTAAGGACAATTGTCCATGATCTGCTAACATACAATACCATTCCATTCTTACCTTTGAGACTAAAACGTCATCTTTATAATCAATGAGTTGCTGTGGATAGTCAAGATCTTCCGTGGAGCTCATGTTGGTGTTTGAATAATAGGCAATGGCTAACTGAAGCTTTGTAATCTTCTTTCTAAGACTATATGTGTATTTTTAGTAGTGATGTGCACCGGAAATTTTTCGGGTTTTGGGTTCGGTTCCGCGGCCGTGTTTTGGATTCGGACGCGTTTTGGCAAAACCTCACCGAAAATTTTTTGTCGGATTCGGGTGTGTTTTGGATTCGGGTGTTTTTTTACAAAAAGCCTAAAAAACAGCTTAAATCATAGAATTTGGGGGTCATTTTGATCCCATAGTATTATTAACCTCAATAACCATAATTTCCACTCATTTTCAGTCTATTCTGAAAACCTCACACCTCACAATATTATTTTTAGTCCTAAAATTTGCACCGAGGTCGCTGGATGGCTAAGCTAAGCGACACAAGTGGCCGACACAAACACCTGGCCCATCTAGGAGTGGCACTGCAGTGTCAGACAGGATGGCCCTTCAAAAAAATACTCCCCAAACAGCACATGATGCAAAGAAAAAAAGAGGCGCAATGAGGTAGCTGTGTGACTAAGCTAAGCGACCCAAGTGGCCGACACAAACACCTGGCCCATCTAGGAGTGGCACTGCAGTGTCAGGCAGGATGGCCCTTCAAAAAAATTGTCCCCAAACAGCACATGATGCAAAGAAAAATGAAAGAAAAAAGAGGTGCAAGATGGAATTGTCCTTGGGCCCTCCCACCCACCCTTATGTTGTATAAACAGGACATGCACACTTTAACGAACCCATCATTTCAGTGACAGGGTCTGCCACACGACTGTGACTGAAATGACTGGTTGGTTTGGGCCCCCACCAAAAAGAAGCAATCAATCTCTCCTTTCACAAACTGGCTCTACAGAGGCAAGATGTCCACCTCATCATCATCCTCCGATTCCTCACCACTTTCACTGTGTACACCCCCCTCCTCACAGATTATTAATTCGTCCCCACTGGAATCCACCATCTCAGGTCCCCGTGTACTTTCTGAAGGCAATTGCTGCTGGTGAATGTCTCCACGGAGGAATTGATTATAATTCATTTTAATGAACATCATCTTCTCCACATTTTCTGGAAGTAACCTCGTACGCCGATTGCTGACAAGGTGAGCGGCTGCACTAAACACTCTTTCGGAGTACACACTGGAGGGAGGGCAACTTAGGCAGAATAAAGCCAGTTTCTGCAAGGGCCTCCAAATTGCCTCTTTTTCCTGCCAGTATACGTACGGACTGTCTGACGTGCCTACTTGGATGCGGTCACTCATATAATCCTCCACCATTCTTTCAATGGTGAGAGAATCATATGCAGTGACAGTAGACGACATGTCAGTAATCGTTGCCAGGTCCTTCAGTCCGGACCAGATGTCAGCACTCGCTCCAGACTGCCCTGCATCACCGCCAGCGGGTGGGCTCGGAATTCTTAGCCTTTTCCTTGCACCCCCAGTTGCGGGAGAATGTGAAGGAGGAGATGGTGACGGGTCACGTTCCACTTGACTTGACAATTTTCTCACCAGCAGGTCTTTGAACCTCTGCAGACTTGTGTCTGCCGGAAAGAGAGATACAACGTAGGTTTTAAATCTAGGATCGAGCACGGTGGCCAAAATGTAGTGCTCTGATTTCAACAGATTGACCACCCGTGAATCCTGGTTAAGCGAATTAAGGGCTCCATCCACAAGTCCCACATGCCTAGTGGAATCGCTCTGTTTTAGCTCCTCCTTCAATGTCTCCAGCTTCTTCTGCAAAAGCCTGATGAGGGGAATGACCTGACTCAGGCTGGCAGTGTCTGAACTGACTTCACGTGTGGCAAGTTCAAAGGGTTGCAGAACCTTGCACAACGTTGAAATCATTCTCCACTGCGCTCGAGTCAGGTGCATTCCCCCTCCTTTGCCTATGTCGTAGGCAGATGTATAGGCTTGAATGGCCTTTTGCTGCTCCTCCATCCTCTGAAGCATATAGAGGGTTAAATTCCACCTCGTTACCTCCTCTTGCTTCAGATGATGGCAGGGCAGGTTCAGGAATGTTTGGTGGTGCTCCAGTCTTCTGTACGCGGTGCATGAATGCCGAAAGTGGCCCGCAATTCTTCGGGCCACCGACAGCATCTCTTGCATGCCCCTGTCGTTTTTTAAATAATTCTGCACAACCAAATTCAAGGTATGTGCAAAACATGGGACGTGATGGAATTTGCCCAGATGTAATGCACGCACAATATTGCTGGCGTTGTCCGATGTCACAAATCCCCAGGAGAGTCCAATTGGGGTAAGCCATTCTGCGATGTTCTTCCTCAGTTGCCGTAAGAGGTTTTCAGCTGTGTGCCTATTCTGGAAAGCGGTGATACAAAGCGTAGCCTGCCTAGGAATGAGTTGGCGTTTGTGAGATGCTGCTACTGGTGCCGCCGCTGCTGTTCTTGCTGCGGGAGGCAATACATCTACCCAGTGGGCTGTCACAGTCATATAGTCCTGAGTCTGCCCTGCTCCACTTGTCCACATGTCCGTGGTTAAGTGGACATTGGGTACAATTGCATTTTTTAGGACACTGGTGACTCTTTTTCTGAGGTCTGTGTACATTTTCGGTATCGCCTGCCTAGAGAAATGGAACCTAGATGGTATTTGGTACCGGGGACACAGTACCTCAATCAAGTCTATAGTTGGCTCTGAATTAACGATGGATACCGGAACCACATTTCTCACCGCCCAGGCTGCCAAGGCCTCAGTTATCAGCTTTGCAGCAGGATGACTGCTGTGATATTTCATCTCCTCGCAAAGGACTGTTGGACAGTCAATTGCTTACTGGAAGTAGTACAAGTGGTCTTCCGACTTCCCCTCTGGGATGACGATCGACTCCCAGCAGCAACAACAGCAGCGCCAGCAGCAGTAGGCGTTACACTCAAGGATGCATCGGAGGAATCCCAGGCAGGAGAGGACTCGTCAGACTTGACAGTGACATGGCCTGCAGGACTATTGGCTTTCCTGGGTAAGGAGGAAATTGACACTGAGGGAGTTGGTGGTGTGGTTTGCAGGAGCTTGGTTACAAGAGGAAGGGATTTAGTGGTCAGTGGACTGCTTCCGCTGTCACCCAAAGTTTTTGAACTTGTCACTGACTTATGATGAATGCGCTGCAGGTGACGTATAAGGGAGGATGTTCCGAGGTGGTTAACGTCCTTACCCCTACTTATTACAGCTTGACAAAGGCAACACACGGCTTGACACCTGTTGTCCGCATTTGTGTTGAAATAATTCCACACCGAAGAGCTGATTTTTTTTGTATTTTGACCAGGCATGTCAACGGCCATATTCCTCCCACATACAACAGGTGTATCCCCCAGTGCCTGACTTAAACAAACCACCTCACCATCAGAATACTCCTTGTCAATTTCCTCCCCAGCGCCAGCAACACCCATATCCTCATCCTGGTGTACTTCAACACTGACATCTTCAATTTGACTATCATGAACTGGACTGCGGGTGCTCCTTCCAGCACTTGCAGGGGGCGTGCAAATGGTGGAAGGCGCAAGCTCTTCCCGTCCAGTGTTGGGAAGGTCAGGCATCGCAACTGACACAATTGGACTCTTCTTGGGGATTTGTGATTTCGCAGAACGCACAGTTCTTTGCTGTGCTTTTGCCAGCTTAAGTCTTTTCTTTTTTCTAGCGAGAGGATGAGTGCTTCCATCCTCATTTGAAGCTGAACCACTAGCCATGAACATAGGCCAGGGCCTCAGCCGTTCCTTGCCACTCCGTGTCGTAAATGGCATATTGGCAAGTTTACGCTTCTCCTCAGACGCTTGTAATTTTGATTTTTGGGTCATTTTACTGAACTTTTGTGTTTTGGATTTTACATGCACTCTACTATGACATTGGGCATCGGCCTTGGCAGACGACGTTGATGGCATTTCATCGTCTCGGCCATGACTAGTGGCAGCAGCTTCAGCACGAGGTGGAAGTGGATCTTGATCTTTCATTATTTTTTTAACCTCCACATTTTTGTTCTCCATATTTTAATGTGTGGAGTTATATGCCAGTATCAATAGCAATGGCCTACTACTATATATACTGCGCACAACTAAAATGCACCACAGGTATACAATGTAGATGGATAGAATACCTAATGGATGACGAGTGACGACACAGAGGTAGGTACAGCAGTGGCCTACCGTACTGCTATATATAGTATACTGGTGGACACTGTCAGCAAACTGCTAAACTAGTCTAAAAAAATGCACCACAGGTATACAATGTAGATGGATAGTATACTTAATGGATGACGAGTGACGACACAGAGGTAGGTACAGCAGTGGCCTACCGTACTGCTATATATAGTATACTGGTGGACACTGTCAGCAAACTGCTAAACTAGTCTAAAAAAATGCACCACAGGTATACAATGTAGATGGATAGTATACTTAATGGATGACGAGTGACGACACAGAGGTAGGTACAGCAGTGGCCTACCGTACTGCTATATATAGTATACTGGTGGACACTGTCAGCAAACTGCTAAACTAGTCTAAAAAATGCACCACAGGTATACAATGTAGATGGATAGTATACTTAATGGATGACGAGTGACGACACAGAGGTTGGTACAGCAGTGGCCTACCGTACTGCTATATATAGTATACTGGTGGACACTGTCAGCAAACTGCTAAACTAGTCTAAAAAAATGCAGCACAGGTATACAATGTAGATGGATAGTATACTTAATGGATGAGGAGTGACGACACAGAGGTAGGTACAGCAGTGGCCTACCGTACTGCTATATATAGTATACTGGTGGACACTGTCAGCAAACTGCTAAACTAGTCTAAAAAAATGCAGCACAGGTATACAATGTAGATGGATAGTATACTTAATGGATGAGGAGTGACGACACAGAGGTAGGTACAGCAGTGGCCTACCGTACTGCTATATATAGTATACTGGTGGACACTGTCAGCAAACTGCTAAACTAGTCTAAAATGCACCACAGGTATACAATGTAGATGGATAGTATACTTAATGGATGACGAGTGACGACACAGAGGTAGGTACAGCAGTGGCCTACCGTACTGCTATATATAGTATACTGGTGGACACTGTCAGCAAACTGCTAAACTAGTCTAAAAAAATGCACCACAGGTATACAATGTAGATAGATAGTATACTTAATGGATGACGAGTGACGACACAGAGGTAGGTACAGCAGTGGCCTACCATACTGCTATATATAGTATACTGGTGGACACTGTCAGCAAACTGCTAAACTAGTCTAAAAAAATGCACCACAGGTATACAATGTAGATGGATAGTATACTTAATGGATGACGAGTGAGGACACAGAGGTAGGTACAGCAGTGGCCTACTGTACTGCTATATATAGTATACTGGTGGACACTGTCAGCAAACTGCTAAACTAGTCTAAAAAAATGCACCACAGGTATTCAATGTAGATGGATAGTATACTTAATGGATGACGAGTGACTACACAGAGGTAGGTACAGCAGTGGACTACCGTACTGCTATATATAGTATACTGGTGGACACTGTCAGCGAACTGCTAAACTAGTCTAAAAAAATGCACCACAGGTATACAATGTAGATGGATAGTATACTTAATGGATGACGAGTGACGACACAGAGGTAGGTACAGCAGTGGCCTACCGTACTGCTATATATAGTATACTGGTGGACACTGTCAGCAAACTGCTAGACTAGTCTAAAAAAATGCACCACAGGTATACAATGTAGATGGATAGTATACTTAATGGATGACGAGTGACGACACAGAGGTTGGTACAGCAGTGGCCTACCGTACTGCTATATATAGTATACTGGTGGACACTGTCAGCAAACTGCTAAACTAGTCTAAAATGCACCACAGGTATACAATGTAGATGGATAGTATACTTAATGGATGAGGAGTGACGACACAGAGGTAGGTACAGCAGTGGCCTACCGTACTGCTATATATAGTATACTGGTGGACACTGTCAGCAAACTGCTAAACTAGTCTAAAATGCACCACAGGTATACAATGTAGATGGATAGTATACTTAATGGATGACGAGTGACAACACAGAGGTAGGTACAGCAGTGGCCTACCGTACTGCTATATATAGTATACTGGTGGACACTGTCAGCAAACTGCTAAACTAGTCTAAAAAAATGCACCACAGGTATACAATGTAGATGAATAGTATACTTAATGGATGACGAGTGACGACACAGAGGTAGGTACAGCAGTGGCCTACCGTACTGCTATATATAGTATACTGGTGGACACTGTCAGCAAACTGCTAAACTAGTCTAAAATGCACCACAGGTATACAATGTAGATGGATAGTATACTTAATGGATGACGAGTGACGACACAGAGGTAGGTACAGCAGTGGCCTACCGTACTGCTATATATAGTATACTGGTGGACACTGTCAGCAAACTGCTAAACTAGTCTAAAAAAATGCACCACAGGTATACAATGTAGATAGATAGTATACTTAATGGATGACGAGTGACGGCACAGAGATAGGTACAGCAGTGGCCTACCATACTGCTATATATAGTATACTGGTGGACACTGTCAGCAAACTGCTAAACTAGTCTAAAAAAATGCACAACAGGTATACAATGTAGATGGATAGTATACTTAATGGATGACGAGTGAGGACACAGAGGTAGGTACAGCAGTGGCCTACTGTACTGCTATATATAGTATACTGGTGGACACTGTCAGCAAACTGCTAAACTAGTCCTCAAAATGCACCACAGGTATACAATGTAGATGGATAGTATACTTAATGGATGACGAGTGACTACACAGAGGTAGGTACAGCAGTGGCCTACCGTACTGCTATATATAGTATACTGGTGGACACTGTCAGCAAACTGCTAAACTAGTCTAAAAAAATGCACCACAGGTATACAATGTAGATGGATAGTATACTTAATGGATGACGAGTGACGACACAGAGGTAGGTACAGCAGTGGCCTACCATACTGCTATATATAGTATACTGGTGGACACTGTCAGCAAACTGCTAAACTAGTCTAAAAAAATGCACCACAGGTATACAATGTAGATGGATAGTATACTTAATGGATGACGAGTGACGACACAGAGGTTGGTACAGCAGTGGCCTACCGTACTGCTATATATAGTATACTGGTGGACACTGTCAGCAAACTGCTAAACTAGTCTAAAAAAATGCAGCACAGGTATACAATGTAGATGGATAGTATACTTAATGGATGAGGAGTGACGACACAGAGGTAGGTACAGCAGTGGCCTACCGTACTGCTATATATAGTATACTGGTGGACACTGTCAGCAAACTGCTAAACTAGTCTAAAATGCACCACAGGTATACAATGTAGATGGATAGTATACTTAATGGATGACGAGTGACAACACAGAGGTAGGTACAGCAGTGGCCTACCGTACTGCTATATATAGTATACTGGTGGACATTGTCAGCAAACTGCTAAACTAGTCTAAAAAAATGCACCACAGGTATACAATGTAGATGGATAGTATACTTAATGGATGACGAGTGACGACACAGAGGTAGGTACAGCAGTGGCCTACCGTACTGCTATATATAGTATACTGGTGGACACTGTCAGCAAACTGCTAAACTAGTCTAAAATGCACCACAGGTATACAATGTAGATGGATAGTATACTTAATGGATGACGAGTGACGACACAGAGGTAGGTACAGCAGTGCACTCTGCACTGTACTACTCCTATATAATATTAATTATACTGGTGGTCCCCAGTCCCCACAATAAAGCAGCACACTGTGAGCACAGATATGGAGTGTTTTTCAGGCAGACAACGTATACTGGTGGTCACTGTCAGCAAAACTCTGCACTGTACTCCTCCTAACAGCTGCTCCCCAATCCTCCCCACAATTAAGCAATAAAAAACAAACAAGAATCAACTGTCTTCTACAATAAACGGAGAGGACGCCAGCCACGTCCTCTCCCTATCATCTCCAATGCACGAGTGAAAATGGCGGCGACGCGCGGCTGCTTATATAGAATCCGAATCTCGCGAGAATCCGACAGCGGGATGATGACGTTCGGGCGCGCTCGGGTTAACCGAGCAAGGCGGGAAGGTTCGAACCTGCCTCAGACCCGTGTAAACAAGGTGAAGTTCGGGGGGGGTTCGGTTTCTCGGAAACCGAACCCGCTCATCACTAATTTTTAGAGGGCTTAAAGGCTCAGGAAATTACTACGTAACTTGATTTGTGTTGGATTATATAATTATATATAATATTTATAAAGTAAGATCTTAAAAATGCATTTTGGACATATCAGTATCACTAATAACTATTGGGTACATCCTCTGGTAATGAAATGTACTTTATTCATTTATCTATGTTCAATGATGCAAGCTTGCCACTTCTACCTGCAGTATTATTTGATTTTCAAAGCATAATCGCAAGTTGCAAATAGGAAAAACTACTAGAGTTTATGGGGCAACTGAAAAACTGCATTTTTCCTATTTATAGTCAACAAGGTTGTACAGACTGGTTTACCGTGAAAATGTAAGTTGCTCTATCCTTAAGTGTAAAGCCTGGCATGCTTTCATTTTTCACTTCAAACCTGCCAAGGAGCAGAGACTAACAACAGCCCCTGCTTCATAGATATAGCCTCAAATAAAAAACACCTTAAAAAATGTAGCAGTACAAGTATCTACACTTACATCTTCTCTAAAATATTACTCATATGATAAATCCCAGTAACTGAATCCAAGATGATATATGGGGGTCGAGTAGTCTGTGGCACCGGTATTCTGGCATCAGCATTTCAAGGCTAGTTGGGATTCCGGCATTGATATTGTAAGTTGTGACCTCCGCGATCCCGACTAGGGATATTGTAACTGCTTCCCGGGGGGTATAATAATAGTCTTTTCTTGTAAACATTTGCTCTTTATTCATTTATTCTGCACTGTTGCATACATCCTTTTACCTTTGCCCCACCACCTAAACTGCAATCCAGGACTTGCTGACATGTGTAGTTTGCTCCTTTTAGAAACATTCAAGGACTGCAGTTCTAAAATCTATTTATCATAGAAAATATGGTGTCTGCAGTATGTGGTTTCAGTATTTTAGTTTTGTGGTATCATGATCAATGGATCTCTTGCCTAGCATACAGTATGTACCTGGGCACAGGTACCAGTCCATGTAAAGTGCAAAAAGGAGGGATTGAACTGTACACTCTATTTCTAAACATAATGAAAGGTGCTGTCATGCTGAGGCTTCTAGTACTATACAAGATAAAGAAAAATGCTGATACACACTCTATGTACTAAGAACACTGATAGTCAAAATACATTTTATAAACTCTTACAATTAACATGGAGTATAAGTGAAGTTGGACAAATTTGTGTACAAATCCATCAGGTCCAGGTGAACTTCATTCGATGGGTCCCTAACATCTTTTATGCTAACACATTTTATAAATGTATCCAGCTCTTAACCTTTAAATAGAGCCCATACTAATATGTAGTTAGCAATGTAGGAACTTGTGCTATGTAAAGTGCACAGTGTCAGACAGGGGCATGAAGGGCCCACCGGGGGAATGCAGTTATAGGGGCCCATGCTTAGGGGTGTGGCCAGACTACAAAGGGGGTGTGGCCAGCCTCCACAGAGTCTTGAAATACACAATAGTCTAGTGCAGTGTAATGCAACATATCTACCATCTATAAACAAGTGCACAGTCTGGAACCTGATCCCAAGAGGAAGGAGTGGGCACTCAGGCAGTGAGGCCTACTGGTGGTTTCCCTGGTACCCCTGTGGGCCAGTCCGACCCTGAAAGTGCACACCCACTCACAGCCCTGTCCTAAACATCCCCATCTCTGCAGTAACAAACCTGTCCTATTAGCCTCTTCTATACACTCACAGCCCTGTCCTAACCACCCCCATCTCTGCAGTAATAGACCTGTGCTAATACCCAGTTCTACTGTATGCACTCACAGCTCTGTCCTATCCCCCCTATGCACTCACAGACCTGTCCTAACCACCCCCTCTATACAATAACAGCCCTGCCTAGTACCCCCCACTCAGCACTATCAGACCTGTTCTAATATCCCCTCTCTGCACTCACAACACTGTCCTAAAATCCCTATCATACAGTGACTCGGTGGTGCTTTACAATTGCACAGCTGTATATTATTACATAGTAATAGCTGTAGAGATTGATGTACACACAAACACACTCCTCACTGAGAGCGAGATCGCAAAGGCATCGTGACACATGCACAGTACAATCTCTGCACATGCGCAGTTTGCCTATAATTGCTTACTTCATGCAATCATGAATTAGGCTCATATAGTGCTATGGATCGTTTGAGGAATGGGGGCGCCAAATCGGTGTCTTGCTTAGGGCCCCATGAAGTCTAAATCTGCCTCTGGTTAAATATACAAGATCCCTTTCATATATATATATATATATATATATATATATATAGGATGCAGTTCATTTGCCGGCAGTCGGGATTCTGGTGGTCAGGATACTGATGCTGGAATCCTGACTGCTGACAATACCAGGGGCGCCAGAATGTTTTTAGGTTGGGGGGTGTAGCAAAAAGAAATATTTACTGTATATATACAGTGGGGCAAAACAGTATTTGGACAGCCACCGATTATGCAAGTTGACCCACTTAAAAAGATGAGAGAGGTCTGTAATTTCCATCATAGGTACACTTCAACTGTGAGAGACAGAATCTGGAAAAATAAACAGGAAATCACATTGTATGATTTTTTAAACAATTTACTTGTATATTCTTGTAGAAAATAAATATTTGGACACCTACCAAGCAGCAAGATTTCTTGCTCTCACAGACCTGTTACTTCTTCTTTAAGAAGCTCTTCTATACTCCACTCATTAATTGTATTAATGGCACCTGTTTGAACTGGTTATCTGTATAAAAGACACCTGTCCACACCCTCAATCAGTCAGATCTCTCCACCATGGCCAAGCCCAGAGAGCTGTCTAAGAACACCAGGGACAAAATTGTAGAGCTGCACAAGGCTGGGATGAGCTACTCGACAATAGGCAAGCAGCTTGGTGAGAAGAGATCAACTGTTGGCGCAATTATTAAAAAATGGAAGAAATACAAGATCACTGGCAATCTCCCCCGACCTGGGGCTCCATGCAAGATCTCACCTCGTAGGGTATCAATGATCTTGAGAACGGTAAGGAATCAGCCCAGAACTACACAGCAGGACCTGGTCAATGACCTCAAGAGAGCTGGGACCACAGTCAAAGGTTACCATTAGTAACACACTACGTCATCATGGATTGAAATCCTGCAGTGCCCGAAAGGTCCCTCTGCTTAAGCCAGCACATGCACTGGCCCGTCTAAAAGTTTGCCAGTGACCATCTGGATGATCCAGAGGAGGATTGGAAGAATGTAATGTGGTCAGATGAGAGCAAAATCGAACTTTTTGGTATAAACTCCACTCGACGTGTTTGGTGGGAGAGGAATGACATCCCAAGAACACCATACCCACTGTGAAGCATGGGGGTGGAAACATCATGCTTTGGGGCTGCTTTTCTGCAAAGGGGACAGGACGACTGATCCGTATTAAGGAGAGGATTAATGGGGCCATGTATCGTGAGATTTTGGGTAAAACCCCCTTCCCTCAGTAAGAGCATTGAAGATGGAACGTGGCTGGGTCTTCCAGAATGACAATGACCCCAAACACGCTGCCCGGGCAACTAAGGAGTGGCTCCGTAAGGAGCATTTCAAGGTTCTGGAGTGGCCTAGCCAGTCTCCAGACCTCAACCCAATAGAAAATCTGTGGAGGGAGTTGAAAGTCTGTGTTGCCCGGCGACAGCCCCAAAACATGACAGATCTAGAGAAGATATGCATGGAAGAGTGGGACAAAATACCTGCTACAGTG
This sequence comes from Pseudophryne corroboree, assembly GCF_028390025.1. NCBI lineage: Eukaryota > Metazoa > Chordata > Amphibia > Anura > Myobatrachidae > Pseudophryne > Pseudophryne corroboree. The sequence goes on along the minus strand of NC_086445.1, from coordinate 817,163,911 downwards.
TGTGCAAACCTGGTCAAGAACTACAGGAAACGTTTGACCTTTGTAATTGCCAACCGAGGTTATATTACAAAGTATTGAGTTAAACTTTTTGATTGTCCAAATATTTATTTTCCGCAAGAATATACAAATAAATTTTTAAAATCATACAATGTGATTTCCTGTTTTTTTTACTTCAGGTTCTCTCTCACAGTTGAAGTGTACCTATGATGGAAGTTACAGATCTCTCTCATCTTTGTAAGTGGGTCAACTTGCACAATCAGTGGCTATCCAGATACTTTTTTGCCCCACTGTATATATATATATTAGAGATGAGCGGATTCGGTTTTACTCGGTTTTACTCGGTATATACAACCGGGCGGGCTTAATGACAGGCTTGGGCTCATTAACTTCTTGTGATTAAAGAGAGCAGGTTAGGACAATGATGGTATGTTCAGATTTTTCACCCTTGTAGGCCATGTCTATATATGAGTGTAGACCGATTTTAGGGGGTACAACAATTGAGTCAGGCTCACGTGTTACAGACATTTGAGACTCATACATAGACACTTTGAACAGGAGTATGGATAGTACTGACACGGCACATACTCTGTTTTAGGCATGTCTCAGCTTCTCTGGTCATTAGTTCTCTATATATATCATGTACACAGTGTAGTATGTTGATTCAGTATGTGACACCGATAGACACAGATCTATGTATAATTAGTGCTTTATGCACGATCACTTAAAAGTTACTTTCAAATTGTTTATTGCATATTGCCAAAGTGTTGCTGGCTCTTAATAGCACTATCATGCACATTTGTTTATGTATAATGTATGTATTATTAGAATCTTTTAATTAGGCACGAGTGTCTTTTACATACTTTGTTTTGTTTACAGCGTCTCCATGGCCACGCAGGAGGGAGCCGCGTCGTCACTTCCGGTTCCGCTGATGCGAGCGGTGACGCCGAACGGGAAACCCAAGTGACGTGGCCAGGGGAGAACGCACGTGTGGGAGCATGTGAAGGGGGGTAAGTTTATCACTATATAAGATTGTCTTACACATTGTTGTAGTTATCCTGACGAAGGGGAGGTGGTCCCCGAAACGTTAACAGCACCTAATACACGTTTGAAGTTTTTGCAAGTCTCCGAGTGCCGCCTCGTTATTCTTCGTTGTATATATATATATATATATATATATATATATATAAATATTAGTGATGAGCGGGTTCGGTTTCTCGGAAACCAAACCCCCCCGAACTTCACCCTTTTTACACGGGTCCGAGGCATACTCGGATTCTCCCGTATGGCTCGGTTAACCCGAGCGCGCCCGAACGTCATCATCCCGCTGTCGGATTCTCGTAAGATTCGGATTCTATATAAGCAGCTGCGCGTCGCCGCCATTTTCACTCGTGCATTGGAAATGTTAGGGAGAGGACGTGGCTGGCGTCCTCTCCGTGTATTGTTGATGCAAATATTTGTGCTTGCTTTACTTATTGCTTAATTGTGGGGACTGGGGAGCAGCTGTATATTAATATAGGAGGAGTACAGTGCAGAGTTTTGCTGATCAGTGACCACCAGTTTTATCCGTTCTCTGCATGAAAAAAATGCTCCTTATCTGTGCTCAGTGTGCTGCATATATCTGTGCTCACACTGCTTAATTGTGGGGACTGGGGAGCAGCTGTATTATATAGCAGGAGTACAGTGCAGAGTTTTGCTGACAGTGACCACCAGTATACGTTGTCTGCCTGAAAAACACTCCATATCTGTGCTCAGTGTGCTGCTTTATTGTGGGGACTGGGGACCACCAGTATAATATTATATAGGAGGAGTACAGTGCAGAGTTTTGCTGACCAGTGACCACCAGTATACGTTGTCTGCCTGAAAAACACTCCATATCTGTGCTGCATTGTAGACAGTATATAGTAGGAGTACAGTGCATAATTTTGCTGACCACCAGTATATAATATATAGGAGTACGGTACAGAAGGCCACTGCTGTACCTACCTCTGTGTCGTCAAGTATACTATCCATCCATACCTGTGGTGCATTTCAGTTTTGCACAGTTTGCTGACCACCAGTATATAATATATAGCATTACGGTACAGTAGGCCACTGCTGTACCTACCTCTGTGTCGTCAAGTATACTATCCATCCATACCTGTGGTGCATTTCAGTTTTGCACAGTTTGCTGACCACCAGTATATAATATATAGCATTACGGTACAGTAGGCCACTGCTGTACCTACCTCTGTGTCGTCAAGTATACTATCCATCTACATTCTGTACCTGTGGTGCATTTCAGTTTTGCTGTTTGCTGACACAGTGACCACCAGTATATATAGCAGTACGGTATGGAAGGCCACTGCTGTACCTACCTCTGTGTCGTCAAGTATACTATCCTTCTAGATTCTATACCTGTGGTGCATTTCAGTTGTGCAGTTTGCTGACACAGTGACCACCAGTATATATAGCAGTACGGTACGGAAGGCCACTGCTGTACCTACCTCTGTGTCGTCAAGTATACTATCCATCTACATTCTATACCTGTGGTGCATTTTAGTTTTGCAGTTTGCTGACACAGTGACCACCAGTATATATAGCAGTACGGTACGGAAGGCCACTGCTGTACCTACCTCTGTGTCGTCAAGTATACTATCCATCTACATTCTATACCTGAGGTGCATTTTAGTTTTGCAGTTTGCTGACACAGTGACCACCAGTATATATAGCAGTACGGTACGGAAGGCCACTGCTGTACCTACCTCTGTGTCGTCAAGTATACTATCTATCTAGATTCTATACCTGTGGTGCATTTCAGCTGTGCGCAGTATATATAGTAGTAGGCCATTGCTATTGATACTGGCATATAATTCCACACATTAAAAAATGGAGAACAAAAATGTGGAGGGTAAAATAGGGAAAGATCAAGATCCACTTCAACCTCATGCTGAAGCTGCTGCCACTAGTCATGGCCGAGACGATGAAATGCCATCAACTTCGTCTGCCAAGGCCGATGCTCAATGTCATAGTAGAGAGCATGTAAAATCCAAAAAACAAAAGTTCAGTAAAATTACCCAAAAATCAAAATTAAAAGTGTCTGAGGAGAAGCGTAAACTTGCAAATATGCCATTTACGACACGGAGTGGCAAGGAACGGCTGAGGCCCTGGCCTATGTTCATGGCTAGTGGTTCAGATTCACATGAGGATGGAAGCACTCATCCTCTCGCTAGAATAATGAAAAGACTTAAGCTGGCAAAAGCACAGCAAAGAACAGTGCGTTCTTCTAAATCACAAATCCCCAAGAAGAGTCCAATTGTGTCGGTTGCGATGCCTGACCTTCCCAACACTGGACGGGAAGAGCTTGCGCCTTCCACCATTTGCACGCCCCCTGCAAGTGCTGGAAGGAGCACCCACAGTCCAGTTCATGATAGTCAAATTGAAGATGTCACTGTTGAAGTACACCAGGATAAGGATATGGGTGTTGCTGGCGCTGGGGAGGAAATTGACAAGGAGGATTCTGATGCTGAGGTGGTTTGTTTAAGTCAGGCACCCGGGGAGACACCTGTTGTCCGTGGGACGAATATGGCCATTGACATGCCTGGTCAAAATACAAAAAAAATCAGCTCTTCGGTGTGGAATTATTTCAACACAAATGCGGACAACAGGTGTCAAGCCGTGTGTTGCCTTTCTCAAGCTGTAATAAGTAGGGGCAAGGACGTTAACCACCTCGGAACATCCTCCCATATACGCCACCTGGACCGCATTCATCATAAGTCAGTGACAAGTTCAAAAACTTTGGGTGACAGCGGAAGGAGTCCACTGACAACTAAATCTCTTCCTCTTGTAACCAAGCTCCTGCAAACCACACCACCAACTCCCTCAGTGTCAATTTCCTACTTACACAGGAAAGCCAATAGTCCTGCAGGCCATGTCACTGGCAAGTCTGACGAGTCCTCTCCTACCTGGGATTCCTCCGATGCATCCTTGAGTGTAACGCCTACTGCTGCTGGCGCTGCTGTTGTTGCTGCTGGGAGTCGATCGTCATTCCAGACGGGAAGTCGGAAGACCACTTGTACTACTTCCAGTAAGCAATTGACTGTCCAACAGTCCTTTGCGAGGAAGATGAAATATCACAGCAGTCATCCTGCTGCAAAGCGGATAACTCAGGCCTTGGCAGCCTGGGCGGTGAGAAACGTGGTTCCGGTATCCACAGTTAATTCAGAGGCAACTAGAGACTTGATTGAGGTACTGTGTCCCCGGTACAAAATACCATCAAGGTTCCATTTCTCTAGGCAGGCGATACCGAAAATGTACACAGACCTCAGAAAAAGAGTCACCAGTGTCCTAAAAAATGCAGTTGTACCAATGTCCACTTAACCACGGACAAGTGGAGCAGGGCAGACTCAGGACTATATGACTGTGACAGCCCACTGGGTAGATGTAATGCCTCCCGCAGCAAGAACAGCAGCGGCGGCACCAGTAGCAGCATCTCGCAAACGCCAACTCGTTCCTAGGCAGGCTACGCTTTGTATCACCGCTTTCCAGAAGAGGCACACAGCTGACAACCTCTTACGGAAACTGAGGAACATCATCGCAGAATGGCTTACCCCAATTGGACTCTCCTGGGGATTTGTGACATCGGACAACGCCACCAATATTGTGCGTGCATTACATGTGGGCAAATTCCAGCACGTCCCATGTTTTTCACATACATTGAATTTGGTGGTGCAGAATTATTTACAAAACGACAGGGGCGTGCAAGAGATGCTGTCGGTGGCCCGAAGAATTGCGAGCCACTTTCGGCATTCAGCCACTGCGTGCCGAAGACTGGAGCACCACCAAACATTCCTGAACCTGCCCTGCCATCATCTGAAGCAAGAGGTGGTAACGAGGTGGAATTCAACCCTCTATATGCTTCAGAGGATGGAGGAGCAGCAAAAGGCCATTCAAGCCTATACATCTGCCCACAATATAGGCAAAGGAGGGGGAATGCACCTGACTCAAGCGCAGTGGAGAATGATTTCAACGTTGTGCAAGGTTCTGCAACCCTTTGAACTTGCCACACGTGAAGTCAGTTCAGACACTGCCAGCCTGAGTCAGGTCATTCCCCTCATCAGGCTTTTGCAGAAGAAGCTGGAGACATTGAAGGAGGAGCTAAAACAGAGCGATACCGCTAGGCATGTGGGACTTGTGGATGGAGCCCTTAATTCGCTTAACCAGGATTCACGGGTGGTCAATCTGTTGAAATCAGAGCACTACATTTTGGCCACCGTGCTCGAGCCTAGATTTAAAACCTACGTTGTATCTCTCTTTCCGGCAGACACAAGTCTGCAGAGGTTCAAAGACCTGCTGGTGAGAAAATTGTCAAGTCAAGCGGAACGTGACCCGTCAACATCTCCTCCTTCACATTCTCCCGCAACTGGGGGTGTGAGGAAAAGGCAAAGAATTCCGAGCCCACCCACTGGCGGTGATGCAGGGCAGTCTGGAGCGAGTGCTGACATCTGGTCCGGACTGAAGGACCAGGCAACGATTACTGACATGTCGTCTACTGTCACTGCATATGATTCTCTCACCATTGAAAGAATGGTGGAGGATTATATGAGTGACCGCATCCAAGTAGGCACGTCAGACAGTCCGTACGTATACTGGCAGGAAAAAGAGGCAATTTGGAGGCCCTTGCACAAACTGGCTTTATTCTACCTAAGTTGCCCTCCCTCCAGTGTGTACTCCGAAAGAGTGTTTAGTGTAGCCGCACACCTTGTCAGCAATCGGCGTACGAGGTTACTTCCAGAAAATGTGGAGAAGATGATGTTCATCAAAATGAATTATCAATTCCTCCGTGGAGACATTCACCAGCAGCAATTGCCTCCAGAAAGTACAAAGGGACCTGAGATGGTGGATTCCAGTGGGGACGAATTAATAATCTGTGAGGAGGGGGATGTACACAGTGAAAGGGGTGAGGAATCGGAGGATGATGATGAGGTGGACATCTTGCCTCTGTAGAGCCAGTTTGTGCAAGGAGAGATTGATTGATTCTTTTTTTGGTGGGGGCCCAAACCAACCAGTCATTTCAGTCACAGTCGTGTGGCAGACCCTGTCGCTGAAATGATGGGTTCGTTAAAGTGTGCATGTCCTGTTTATACAACATAAGGGTGGGTGGGAGGGCCCAAGGACAATTCCATCTTGCACCACTTTTTTCTTTCATTTTTCTTTGTGTCGGCCACTTGGGTCGCTTAGCTTAGTCACACAGCTACCTCATTGCGCCTCTTTTTTTTCTTTGCATCATGTGCTGTTTGGGGACTATTTTTTTAATCTGCCATCATGTCTGACACTGCAGTGCCACTCCTAGATGGGCCAGGTGTTTGTGTCGGCCACTTGGGTCGCTTAGCTTAGTCACACAGCGACCTTGGTGCGCCTCTTTTTTTCTTTGCATCATGTGCTGTTTGGGGACAATTTTATTGAAGTGCCATCCTGCCTGACACTGCAGTGCCACTCCTAGATGGGCCAGGTGTTTGTGTCGGCCACTTGTGTCGCTTAGCTTAGCCATCCAGCGACCTCGGTGCAAATTTTAGGACTAAAAATAATATTGTGAGGTGTGAGGTGTTCAGAATAGACTGAAAATGAGTGTAAATTATGGTTATTGAGGTTAATAATACTATGGGATCAAAATTACCCACAAATTCTATGATTTAAGCTGTTTTTGAGGGTTTTTTGTAAAAAAAAAAACGAATCCAAAACACACCCGAATCCGACAAAAAATTTTCAGGGAGGTTTTGCCAAAACGCGTCCGAATCCAAAACACGGCCGCGGAACCGAATCCAAAACCTAAACACAAAACCCGAAAAATGTCAGGTGCACATCACTCATATATATATATATATATATATATATATATATATATATACAAACAGAGGGTCCCACACTCTCACTCAGCACAGGCGGCGGCTGGGGTGCCTAATCAAAGTCTAATCCAATCATAGGATCAGACTCATTGGTACAGTACGGTATATCTCCACACTTCCGTGGAGAAAGATAGCACTCTCCAGACTTGGGTTTTTCAGCAAAGAAAGTCATTTAATTGCAAACTTGGTTCCATAATTCAGGTACAAGCAAAATGCACATAAACCAAAACAAGGGGCTCACCAACGTTTCGGTCCTATTGTTAGGACCTTTCTCAAGGTGTCTGCCAAACAGTCAATCCATCCAATGGAGGTAACAATAGTAGACAAATCAGGGAGGAACCAGGATCCTGGTTCCTCCCTGATTTGTCTACTATTGTTACCTCCATTGGATGGATTGACTGTTTGGCAGACACCTTGAGAAAGGTCCTAACAATAGGACCGAAACGTTGGTGAGCCCCTTGTTTTGGTTTATGTGCATTTTGCTTGTACCTGAATTATGGAACCAAGTTTGCAATTAAATGACTTTCTTTGCTGAAAAACCCAAGTCTGGAGAGTGCTATCTTTCTCCACGGAAGTGTGGAGATATACCGTACTGTATATATATATATACATATATTTATATATATACATACAACAATCACCATGAGGCTCCAGCAGGGGCTATGGTAAAATAGAACCAGCACTCCTCTTAAATCCCATATCAAAAGGTATTTATTAACACCATGTCAAGGGCAAACAGCAAGTGAGTCAAATATCCAATACTTATCACTCCAATTCATAAACACCATCCAAACTGGGGAAGTGAGACTCCTGCCCAGGGTTGACTCCCAACAGCCGTTTCGGACATTGCCGTCGTCAGGGGAGAATCCACTGTGTCACATAACTCACAATACTCTTATACCATAGCTAATCACCATAAGAGTGTGCTCACCTGGTCCCCGCATTCACCGACTTCCCACCACCAGACCGAACATACCTGTGTCGCGGCAGCCTGCCCCCGCTAGACTCGCCGTTCTGACATCACCCGGAAGTGACGTCCGTGCCGCTCTCCCAGCATTTCCTAGCAACCGCTCAACATAGTGTAATCTGCTGTGTGACCACAGGACAGCACAACTGCCAATCTTGCCATGCTGCCCAGCAACCCAACACTGCAGTACATCCCGTCTGTGTTACGTGGAGATCGTGAACATTGCGGGACCGGGAATAGCTGTAATAACAATGTAAATATTATCAATAACTACAAAGTCCACACCAGAGCTGACATCAGTGGTCCAAATACCACCAGCAATGATGTTCAATAATGTAAATATATAAATACTGTAGCATACCCATCATTTTCTGTACCAATCTCCTAGCACCATTAAGTGTGAACCATAATATAAATATAAATATAACACCGGCATGTGTGCACATCATCTTCTAATAGTATATACACATAATATCTTAATCCTCTTTTGTAATCAGTATTATGCTCAAGGCGTGTCAATTATCTATTCTAAAGTGCTTTAAATGTGCAAACATGCTGCATGTAAACATTCAACATATGTTTAAAACAGTAATTGAAACATGATGGAGCACCAACATCAAGATACTGGAAAAGAAGAACCAAATCGTTGCCTTCAGAAAACCAATTTCTAACCCTACGATACACATAATATGTCCCAAGGTGGATCAGGGTCAATCCATTCACTATCAGATCTATATTCATTACTACAGATTAGAGATGAGCGGGTTCGGTTTCTCTGAATCCGAACCCGCCAGAACTTCATGTTTTTTTTCACGGGTCCGAGCGACTCGGATCTTCCCGCCTTGCTCGGTTAACCCGAGCGCGCCCGAACGTCATCATGACGCTGTCGGATTCTCGCGAGGCTCGGATTCTATCGCGAGACTCGGATTCTATATAAGGAGCCGCGCGTCGCCGCCATTTTCACACGTGCATTGAGATTGATAGGGAGAGGACGTGGCTGGCGTCCTCTCCGTTTAGAATTAGAATAGATTAGAGAGACACTTGATTTACTAATTTTGGGGAGCATTAGGAGTACTCAGTAGTGTACAGTGCAGAGTTTTGCTGATAGTGACCAGTGACCACCACTTTTATTTATAATCCGTTCTCTGCCTGAAAAAAGCGATACACAGCACACAGTGACTCAGTCACATACCATATCTGTGTGCACTGCTCAGGCTCAGGCCAGTGTGCTGCATCATCTATATATATTATATATCTGTCTGACTGCTCAGCTCACACAGCTTATAATTGTGGGGGAGACTGGGGAGCACTACTGCAGTGCCAGTTATAGGTTATAGCAGGAGCCAGGAGTACATAATATTATATTAAAATTAAACAGTGCACACTTTTGCTGCAGGAGTGCCACTGCCAGTGTGACTAGTGACCAGTGACCTGACCACCAGTATATAATATTAGTAGTATACTATCTCTTTATCAACCAGTCTATATTAGCAGCAGACACAGTACAGTGCGGTAGTTCACGGCTGTGGCTACCTCTGTGTCGGCACTCGGCAGCCCGTCCATAATTGTATATACCAGTGACCTAACCGTGGTTTTTTTTTCTTTCTTTATACATACATACTAGTTACGAGTATACTATCTCTTTATCAACCAGTCTATATATTAGCAGCAGACACAGTACAGTGCGGTAGTTCACGGCTGTGGCTACCTCTGTGTCGGCACTCGGCAGCCCGTCCATAATTGTATATACCACCTAACCGTGGTTTTTTTTTCTTTCTTTATACATACATACTAGTTACGAGTATACTATCTCTTTATCAACCAGTCTATATATTAGCAGCAGACACAGTACAGTGCGGTAGTTCACGGCTGTGGCTACCTCTGTGTCGGCACTCGGCAGCCCGTCCATAATTGTATATACCACCTAACCGTGGTTTTTTTTTCTTTCTTTATACATACATACTAGTTACGAGTATACTATCTCTTTATCAACCAGTCTATATATTAGCAGCAGACACAGTACAGTGCGGTAGTTCACGGCTGTGGCTACCTCTGTGTCGGCACTCGGCAGCCCGTCCATAATTGTATACTAGTATCCAATCCATCCATCTCCATTGTTTACCTGAGGTGCCTTTTAGTTGTGCCTATTAAAATATGGAGAACAAAAATGTTGAGGTTCCAAAATTAGGGAAAGATCAAGATCCACTTCCACCTCGTGCTGAAGCTGCTGCCACTAGTCATGGCCGAGACGATGAAATGCCAGCAACGTCGTCTGCCAAGGCCGATGCCCAATGGCATAGTACAGAGCATGTCAAAACCAAAACACCAAATATCAGTAAAAAAAGGACTCCAAAACCTAAAATAAAATTGTCGGAGGAGAAGCGTAAACTTGCCAATATGCCATTTACCACATGGAGTGGCAAGGAACGGCTGAGGCCCTGGCCTATGTTCATGGCTAGTGGTTCAGCTTCACATGAGGATGGAAGCACTCAGCCTCTCGCTAGAAAACTGAAAAGACTCAAGCTGGCAAAAGCACCGCAAAGAACTGTGCGTTCTTTGAAATCCCAAATCCACAAGGAGAGTCCAATTGTGTCGGTTGCGATGCCTGACCTTCCCAACACTGGACGTGAAGAGCATGCGCCTTCCACCATTTGCACGCCCCCTGCAAGTGCTGGAAGGAGCACCCGCAGTCCAGTTCCTGATAGTCAGATTGAAGATGTCAGTGTTGAAGTACACCAGGATGAGGAGGATATGGGTGTTGCTGGCGCTGGGGAGGAAATTGACCAGGAGGATTCTGATGGTGAGGTGGTTTGTTTAAGTCAGGCACCCGGGGAGACACCTGTTGTCCGTGGGAGGAATATGGCCGTTGACATGCCAGGTGAAAATACCAAAAAAATCAGCTCTTCGGTGTGGAGGTATTTCACCAGAAATGCGGACAACAGGTGTCAAGCCGTGTGTTCCCTTTGTCAAGCTGTAATAAGTAGGGGTAAGGACGTTAACCACCTCGGAACATCCTCCCTTATACGTCACCTGCAGCGCATTCATAATAAGTCAGTGACAAGTTCAAAAACTTTGGGTTACAGCGGAAGCAGTCCACTGACCAGTAAATCCCTTCCTCTTGTAACCAAGCTCACGCAAACCACCCCACCAACTCCCTCAGTGTCAATTTCCTCCTTCCCCAGGAATGCCAATAGTCCTGCAGGCCATGTCACTGGCAAGTCTGACGAGTCCTCTCCTGCCTGGGATTCCTCCGATGCATCCTTGCGTGTAACGCCTACTGCTGCTGGCGCTGCTGTTGTTGCCGCTGGGAGTCGATGGTCATCCCAGAGGGGAAGTCGTAAGCCCACTTGTACTACTTCCAGTAAGCAATTGACTGTTCAACAGTCCTTTGCGAGGAAGATGAAATATCACAGCAGTCATCCTGCTGCAAAGCGGATAACTGAGTCCTTGACAACTATGTTGGTGTTAGACGTGCGTCCGGTATCCGCCGTTAGTTCACAGGGAACTAGACAATTTATTGAGGCAGTGTGCCCCCGTTACCAAATACCATCTAGGTTCCACTTCTCTAGGCAGGCGATACCGAGAATGTACACGGACGTCAGAAAAAGACTCACCAGTCTCCTAAAAAATGCAGTTGTACCCAATGTCCACTTAACCACGGACATGTGGACAAGTGGAGCAGGGCAGGGTCAGGACTATATGACTGTGACAGCCCACTGGGTAGATGTATGGACTCCCGCCGCAAGAACAGCAGCGGCGGCACCAGTAGCAGCATCTCGCAAACGCCAACTCTTTCCTAGGCAGGCTACGCTTTGTATCACCGCTTTCCAGAATACGCACACAGCTGAAAACCTCTTACGGCAACTGAGGAAGATCATCGCGGAATGGCTTACCCCAATTGGACTCTCCTGTGGATTTGTGGCATCGGACAACGCCAGCAATATTGTGTGTGCATTAAATCTGGGCCAATTCCAGCACGTCCCATGTTTTGCACATACCTTGAATTTGGTGGTGCAGAATTTTTTAAAAAACGACAGGGGCGTGCAAGAGATGCTGTCGGTGGCCAGAAGAATTGCGGGACACTTTCGGCGTACAGGCACCACGTACAGAAAACTGGAGCACCACCAAAAACTACTGAACCTGCCCTGCCATCATCTGAAGCAAGAAGTGGTAACGAGGTGGAATTCAACCCTCTATATGCTTCAGAGGTTGGAGGAGCAGCAAAAGGCCATTCAAGCCTATACAATTGAGCACGATATAGTAGGTGGAATGCACCTGTCTCAAGTGCAGTGGAGAATGATTTCAACGTTGTGCAAGGTTCTGATGCCCTTTGAACTTGCCACACGTGAAGTCAGTTCAGACACTGCCAGCCTGAGTCAGGTCATTCCCCTCATCAGGCTTTTGCAGAAGAAGCTGGAGGCATTGAAGGAGGAGCTAACACGGAGCGATTCCGCTAGGCATGTGGGACTTGTGGATGCAGCCCTTAATTCGCTTAACAAGGATTCACGGGTGGTCAATCTGTTGAAATCAGAGCACTACATTTTGGCCACCGTGCTCGATCCTAGATTTAAAGCCTACCTTGGATCTCTCTTTCCGGCAGACACAGGTCTGCTGGGGTTGAAAGACCTGCTGGTGACAAAATTGTCAAGTCAAGCGGAACGCGACCTGTCAACATCTCCTCCTTCACATTCTCCCGCAACTGGGGGTGCGAGGAAAAGGCTCAGAATTCCGAGCCCACCCGCTGGCGGTGATGCAGGGCAGTCTGGAGCGACTGCTGATGCTGACATCTGGTCCGGACTGAAGGACCTGACAACGATTACGGACATGTCGTCTACTGTCACTGCATATGATTCTCTCAACATTGATAGAATGGTGGAGGATTATATGAGTGACCGCATCCAAGTAGGCACGTCACACAGTCCGTACTTATACTGGCAGGAAAAAGAGGCAATTTGGAGGCCCTTGCACAAACTGGCTTTATTCTACCTAAGTTGCCCTCCCACAAGTGTGTACTCCGAAAGAGTGTTTAGTGCCGCCGCTCACCTTGTCAGCAATCGGCGTACGAGGTTACATCCAGAAAATGTGGAGAAGATGATGTTCATTAAAATGAATTATAATCAATTCCTCCGCGGAGACATTGACCAGCAGCAATTGCCTCCACAAAGTACACAGGGAGCTGAGATGGTGGATTCCAGTGGGGACGAATTGATAATCTGTGAGGAGGGGGATGTACACGGTGATATATCGGAGGGTGAAGATGAGGTGGACATCTTGGCTCTGTAGAGCCAGTTTGTGCAAGGAGAGATTAATTGCTTCTTTTTGGGGGGGGGTCCAAACCAACCCGTCATATCAGTCACAGTCGTGTGGCAGACCCTGTCACTGAAATGATGGGTTGGTTAAAGTGTGCATGTCCTGTTTTGTTTATACAACATAAGGGTGGGTGGGAGGGCCCAAGGACAATTCCATCTTGCACCTCTTTTTTCTTTTCTTTTTCTTTGCATCATGTGCTGATTGGGGAGGGTTTTTTGGAAGGGACATCCTGCGTGACACTGCAGTGCCACTCCTAGATGGGCCCGGTGTTTGTGTCGGCCACTAGGGTCGCTAATCTTACTCACACAGTCAGCTACCTCATTGCGCCTCTTTTTTTCTTTGCTTCGTGTGCTGTTTGGGGAGGGTTTTTTGGAAGGGACATCCTGCGTGACACTGCAGTGCCACTCCTAGATGGGCCCGGTGTTTGTGTCGGCCACTAGGGTCGCTAATCTTACTCACACAGTCAGCTACCTCATTGCGCCTCTTTTTTTCTTTGCGTCATGTGCTGTTTGGGGAGGGTTTTTTGGAAGGGACATCCTGCGTGACACTGCAGTGCCACTCCTAGATGGGCCCGGTGTTTGTGTCGGCCACTAGGGTCGCTTATCTTACTCACACAGCGACCTCGGTGCAAATTTTAGGACTAAAAATAATATTGTGAGGTGTGAGGTATTCAGAATAGACTGAAAATGAGTGTAAATTATGGTTTTTGAGGTTAATAATACTTTGGGATCAAAATGACCCCCAAATTCTATGATTTAAGCTGTTTTTTAGTGTTTTTGGAAAAAAACACCCGAATCCAAAACACACCCGAATCCGACAAAAAAAATTCGGTGAGGTTTTGCCAAAACGCGTTCGAACCCAAAACACGGCCGCGGAACCGAACCCAAAACCAAAACACAAAACCCGAAAAATTTCAGGCGCTCATCTCTACTACAGATACGATGACATCAGCAGTTCCTCATGTAGTCCATCAGGAGCCAATGAGTTCAGACAATAAATCCATCTACTTTCTGGTCTCAACAAGATTTTATTTCTGTCTCCCCACTCCTCAAGGGCAGGACATGGTCAAGTGGTATACATTTAAAATTCTTCAGCGTGTGTCCAGCCAGGACAAAGTGCTGGATTCCATTTTTAATGTCGCTTTCTTGATCGAGGATCGGTGCATCGATATCCTCTCTTTTAACATACGTATTGTTTTGGCAACATATATTTTTTTGCACGGGCAGACTATCGCATATGTTTCATATTTAGCATATTTAGTCTCACATGTCATTCTGTGTCACAGAGGATAGATCTCACCCATGGCAGGATGTATGAAATTGCTTCCAGTCATCATAAAGCAACAATTGACACAATTACAACATTTAAAGGCTCCGACTTGCTGATTCAGCCATCCCATATTTGTTGTCACTGTTGGACTGATGTCCGAGTAGGACACTCTTTCTTTCAGATTTCTACTTCTTCTTTAGCTGAATAAAGAGTCCTTTTGTCACAACTGAGGGCTGATGACTGTGACTGGAAGCCTCAGTTGCAGGGGCTGATGGGTACCGGAATGTAGGAGGTGCGAGAGGACTTCTGGACATACGTAGAAGCTGTATACCAAATGCCCGAAGGTGTGACCACGACAACAGGAATATCTTTAAGTGCTTTTATTAAATGAAAAGTCAGATAATGTGCAACCAAACAAAACAGTAACAAGTGAGTCTCTGAAATATTACTGGTTGTGACCAGTAATCTGAAGTATAAGTGGTATGCACTATTGTACTTAGGAGCACAGGTGAAGCATAAAGTGATGCTGGGGATCGCTGGTAAGTTTTAAGTGAAAAAGCTGGAGAATGGCTGCTGGAAAGCCGGAGTTACGACACGGGTGAATCAGGGTAGACTGTAGAGGGTTAATCACTGGAGAGTCAGGTTACACTGCAGAGTGTAATCACCAGGGAGTCAGGCTGTACTGCAGAGAAAGTCCACGGGAGAACTGCACACTGGAATCACTGAAGACAATTGAAGCACTGACCATCTTCTGGGTGTGGATACAGGATATTTATACCCACAGATTAGCAGGGATTGGTGACAATTAGGCTCCAGCACTGTCAGTACTACGGATAGGAGGAACAATGTCATGTGACTGAAGTCCAACATGGTTGCGCCCATGAACACACACACAAGGGGAATTAACTACTATAGGAATGTGTAACAATGGCAGTGAAGGCCGCAGTAGCAGAATCACAGTGAAAAGACTTGAAACAATGAGATGCAGCGTGCTGCATGCAGACAGTGCAGATGGAATCCAGGCTTGGAACGCTGGGACAGTCTCAAGAGGCATTTGGAAGGTAAATACTGATAAGGAATTACCTGGATCGTGACACCTCTCACAAAATCTGCTCAGTGCGGGATCCGTTTGAAGGATGTGCCAATGCTTTAGTATGGACTTTTTAACCATGCCGGCTGTAATGGCATATATACTCGCAAAAACCAACCTTTCAATGTCCTCTTCCCTCTTTTTAGGGGTGAACAGATACTCACGCTTGTATTGCATGCATCTCGCCACCGCTTGGTTTACCTACTGTTTGTCATATCCTCGATCAAGGAAGTTTTGCCCCATCTTAGCCAGAGCCTCAGGTAGTTTAGCCATGTCCGAAGTGATTCGTACCACTCTCAATAGCTGAGAGAAGGGTAGCCCCCTCTTCAGGGGTTGTGGATGGAAACTGGTTGATAGCAACAATGTGTTTTTGTCAGTTGGTTTTCTAAATACATCTGTAGTAAATTTACCATCACTTATACTTATCAGTACAACAAGATATTCAATACTGGTAGGACTATATTTGTGAGTGAATTTAATTGACCCTGATCCACCATTTAACTTGTCAACAAATTCATTGAGTAGCTTCTCACCACCAGTCCACAGCATGAAAAGGTCATCTATAAATATAACATAAATTCTAATATATTTAGAAAAAATCGGGTCGTCCATAATATGACACTGATGATTTGTATGACTTGAGAGCGGTGATTAAAGACACTGATGATTTGTAGAACTTGAGAGCGGTGATTAGCCCGCAGCACACGTTGACTCCAAGAAGCACTGGTGACTGGATTGCAGAGAAACACATCAGCCGCAGTATACGCTGAACTGTGCAGCAACTGGCACCTGGAAGTGCCGGAGACACTGGGGTACGACTGCAGAGAGATACGTCGGGAACAAGAGCACTGACGTCCACGTCAGGGGAAAAGACGATACTCAGGCGCCGAGGCTCTGCCCGGCGTCCGACTTTGAATCTCGCGCCTCCGCTGGATTGGCGGAACAGTCTGATGACGTCACCTGCTCCCCGCCCACGTGATGCCGGGTGTCATGGCGGCGCCCCTGCCCCAGGGAACCGCCAGGAGCCGCGCCAGCCAGACGCCGGAGCCCGTGGACCACCGAAGGCGGAGACCGCAACACCGACCAGCAGGCACGCAGGGGTAAGCGTGGTGAATGCCGCCTATGGCGTGTGACAGTACCCCCTTCTCCAGGAGTGGCCCTCGGACACATTCCAGGTTTTGTTGGATGTCTGGAATGGAAAATCCGCACCAGTCGGGGAGCCATAACTTCAGTAGCCTTGACCCAGCTCCTCTCCTCGGGGCCAAAACCTTTCCACTCCACTAAATACTGTAAATTCTGGTGAAGATAACGAGAGTCAAGAATAGCTTTGATTTCAAAGTCCGTTCCAGCTTCAGACTCTGCAGAGGTTGGCCTTGGGGACTTTAAATGGAACCGGCTTAAAATAAGGGGGCGAAGGAGAGAAACATGAAAGGAGTTTGGTATCCGGAGGTGGGAAGGCAATCCCAATTTACAGACTACCGGATTCAGGACTTGTAACACGGGGTAAGGACCAATAAACTTTGGGGTGAACTTCATAGTGGGCACTCTTAACCGGAGGTTGCGGGTTGAGAGCCATACCCTGTCACCAACCTTGTATTGGGGAGCTGCTCGTCGCTTCCTATCCGCAAAGAACTTATAGCGGCCGGAGACTCTCTTGAGATTAGCATGAACTCGCCTCCAAATTTGACTGAAGTGCCGAAGAGTAGAGGCTGCAGCAGAAACATCCTCCGGAGGACAAATGGGTAATTCAGGAACTTGAGGATGGAACCCATAATTAATGAAAAATGGGGACTCACCAGTCGAAGAGTGGTACAGATGATTATGGGCAAACTCGGCCCATGGCAACAGTTCCACCCAATCATCTTGCGAGGGAGAGAGATAAACACAGAGAAAAGTCTCTAAATCTTGATTGACGCGTTCTGTTTGCCCGTTGGTCTGTGGATGGTAAGCGGATGAAAACTTGAGTTTTATTTGTAAGGCCGTACAAAGAGCTCTCCAGAATCTTGCAGTGAATTGTACCCCCCTGTCAGAGACGATTTCCTGAGGTAAACCATGCAGGCGGAAATGTTCTCGGATAAATAACAAAGCCAACTTGGGCGCTGATGGTAACCCGGTCAAAGGTACAAAATGTGCCATCTTAGAGAAACGGTCGATAATTACCCAGACAGTATTGTGACCCTTGGAGAAGGGCAATTCAGTGACAAAGTCCATAGAGATATGGGTCCAAGGCCTCTGAGGAATGAACAGTGGATGCAACAACCCCGCAGGAGGCAAACGAGGAATTTTGTGCTGAGCACACTGAGGACATGATTTGACATAATCTTGAATATCCTTCTTCATAGTGTCCCACCAGTAAGACCTTCGTAGAAACTCCCACATCTTTTGAACTCCAGGATGACCGGAAAACTTGGAAATATGAGCCCACTTCAACAAGCTTGGTCGAAATTTAGTTGGCACAGACATTCTCCCAGGAGGAGGACCCAGAGCGGTGGGAGCCGCCGACATAGAAACTGGACTGAGAATCAAAGCCTTCTCAATGGAATTCTCCTCATCCGAAGCTGTTAAGGAACGGGATAAAACATCAGCCTTGGTGTTAAAAGTCCCAGCCCGGTACTTAATGACAAACGAAAACCGAGTAAAGAAGAGCACCCATCTAGCTTGATGGGGATTCAAGCACTGGGCCGTCTTGAGGTACAGCAAATTCTTATGATCAGTGAAAATTGTAATTAGGTGTTTAGCACCTTCCAAAAGATATCTCCATTCCTCCAAGGCAGATTTTATTGCCAAAAGTTCTTTGTCTCCAATGGTGTAATTCTGTTCAGCAGGAGAGAATTTGCAAGAATGGAAACCACATGGATGTAACTTCCCATCTGGAGCGTACTGCGAAAGCACGGCACCTATGCCTACCGTGGAAGCATCAACCTCCAAAAAGAATGGTTTTGAAAAATCTGGTTGCTGAAGTACTGGAGCGGACATAAAGGCTGCCTTTAACTGAGCGAATGCTGCTATAGCTTCTGAGGACCAATGACTTGGGTCAGAACCCTTCTTGGTTAGGGCAGTAATAGGTGCCACGATGGTAGAGAATCCCTTTATGAATTTCCGATAGTAATTTGCAAAGCCCAGAAATCGTTGTACTGCTTTCAAAGAAAGAGGCTGAGTCCAGTCCCGGATGGCAGTGAGTTTCTCTGGATCCATACGAAGCTCCGTGCCTGAAATGATGTAACCAAGAAATGGAATAGAAGAAACCTCAAAGGTACATTTGGAAATCTTGCCATAAAGATGATTCTCTCGTAATCGAAGAAGTACCTCTTTGACCTGTATTCTGTGCTCTGTGAGATTTCTAGAAAATATCAGAATGTCATCCAAATATACCACGACACTTAGGTATAGCATATCCCGAAAGACTTCGTTAATGAATCCCTGGAAGACGGCTGGAGCGTTGCTGAGGCCAAACGGCATTACCAGGTACTCGTAATGCCCGTCCCTGGTATTGAAGGCCGTCTTCCATTCGTCTCCCTGTCGGATACGTATCAAATTATAAGCTCCACTTAAATCAAGTTTGGTGAAAACACGGGCTCCGCGAACTCTATCAAAGAGCTCCGTAATGAGCGGCAAAGGATACTTATTCTTAATGGTGACTTCATTTAGACCACGATAGTCAATACATGGTCTTAGCCCTCCGTCCTTCTTCTTCACAAAAAAGAAACCCGCCCCCGCCGGGGAGGTAGAGGGCCGGATGAATCCTTTCTGCAGATTAGACTTGATATAGTCCGACATAGCTTGGGTCTCGGGTAATGATAAGTGCGACCCCAAGGTGGCATTTTCCCCGGAATGAGCTCAATGGGACAGTCCCAGGGTCTATGCGGTGGTAGCAGATCGGCCGCTTGCTCCAAGAACACGTCAGAAAACTCCCGATAGGCCTCCGGAATGAGCTCTTCATCTGACTTGGAAGATACACAGAGCGGATAGACAGGGGTGAGACAATTTGAATGACAAAAAGGACTCCAAGATGTTATTTGTGTCGAACTCCAGTCGACGTGAGGGTTGTGAAGTTTAAGCCAAGAAAGGCCAAGAACCAGATCGTGGGGCATCTCCCGAATCACTAGGAACTCCAGATGTTCTTGATGCACAGCTCCCACTTGCAGTTTGACTGGTACTGTACAACTTGAAATCAGACAGTTAGAAATTTGGGTACCATTGATAGCAGTCAACGTAATAGGTCGTTCGACCGACCGTAGCTGAAAACCCAGATTCTGAGCACAGGAAAGGGAAATAAAATTTCCTGCAGCCCCAGAGTCCAGCAGAGCCTTAATGGGTTTGGCTATTGACTCGGAAAACAAAGACACGGAGAGTAAACAGTCCACTGACGGAGAAGGTTTAGAAGAAACCCCTAGCTCGACTCCTCCGGAACAAGCTAGGACTGCCCGTTTCCCAGACGAGACTTGCAAAACTTGAGAAAATGATCCGCGGCTCCACAGTAGAGACAGAGTCTACCCTCACGACGACGCTGACATTCCTCTGGGGACAGCCGAGATCGATTAACCTGCATGGGTTCATCAGGACTTGGAATAACCGTTTGCTTAGACAGAAAAGATCGAACCCTTGATCGATCTGACCGACTACGTTCGCCACCTCGTTCCTGCATGCGAAGATCCACCTTTACACAGAGCGAGATCAACTGTTCCAAAGAATCCGGCAAATCTCTAGTGACCAACTCGTCCTTTAGACGATCAGAGAGCCCGTTCCAAAAGGCAGCCCGAAGGGCATCATTATTCCAACGCAGTTCTGAGGCTATGGTCTGAAAATTAATCACAAACTGTCCCACTGAACGAGAACCTTGTCGGACACGAAGCAAGTCTGCAGAGGCAGCGGTCGTCCTGCCTGGCTCATCAAAGATCCTCCGGAATGACGCAATGAAATTGGTGTAACTAGAAACCAATGGATCAGATCGCTCCCTTAACGGAAACACCCAATCCAACGCTGAACCCTTGAGCAAAGAGATAATGTATGCCACCTTGGACCGATCAGTAGGGAAGTTATGTGAAAGAAGTTCAAAGTGTACCTCGCACTGATTGATAAAACCACGGCAATTCTTAGGATTCCCATTATAGCGAGAAGGAGTAGGGAGCTGAAGGCGTGACCTGGTTCCAGAGGAGGATGGAACATTACTAGAGACAACCACTGGAGCAGGTACTACTGAAGCCAGAGAAGTCTGAATTTGATCCAGCCGGCCAGACAATTCCTGGAGATAATGCATCACCTGGCCGTGTGCTGCTTCCTGACTTTGTACTCGAGAAATCAAGTCCTGGATGGTTCTTGCCTCTGGGCTCCGATCCCCCGGGTCCATGAGGCCTGAGTATACTGTCACTGACCTAGGTTGGGGGTGTTGTGAACTCGGGGGTTCTCCCGATGGTAGGGGAGAGGAACCACAGCTGGGTCGGAACAGGGATGGCTTAATATAGGTCTTCCTCATACAGGACTCTGACAGTAAAGCTTGGTGAAAATATTAAAGAACTTTATTGCAGGAAGAGAGCAACACAATGTCACATAGCAGAGCAGGAACGTATGGGGAAATGTCCAGACCTATAGGAGAACTTGTAAGCAATGCTGAGGATTCCAGGAAAAGAAGTACTTGTGAGTGTTGGTACAAGATAATAATGATTGAACTTGTAAGTGATGTTTTGAAAGATACTGGTGATTTGAAGAACTGGTGAACGGTGGTTAAAGACTCTGACGATTTGAAACACTTGTGAGCGGTGGTTAAAGACACTGATGATTTGTAGAACTTGAGAACGGTGGTTAAAGACACTGATGATTAGTGGAACTTGAGAACGGTGGTTAAGGACACTGATGATTTGTAGAACTTGAGAACGGTGGTTAAAGACACTGATGATTTGTATGACTTGAGGGTGGTGATTAAAGACACTGATGATTTGTAGAACTTGAGAGCGGTGGTTAAAGACACTGATGATTTGTAGAACTTGAGAGCGGTGGTTAAAGACACTGATGATTTGTAGAACTTGAGAACGGTGGTCAAAGACACTGATGATTTGTATGACTTGAGAGCGGTGATTAAAGACACTGATGATTTGTAGAACTTGAGAGCGGTGATTAGCCCGCAGCACACGCTGACTCCAAGAAGCACTGGTGACTGGATTGCAGAGAAACACATCAGCCGCAGTATACGCTGAACTGTGCAGCAACTGGCACCTGGAAGTGCCGGAGACACTGGGGTACGACTGCAGAGAGATACGTCGAGAACAAGAGCACTGGCATCCACGTCAGGGGAAAAGATGATACTCAGGCGCCGAGGCTCTGCCCGGCGTCCGACTTTGAATCTCGCGCTCCGCTGGATTGGCGGAACAGTCTGATGACGTCACCTGCTCCCCGCCCACGTGATGCCGGGTGTCATGGCGGCGCCCCTGCCCCGGGGAACCGCCGGAAGCCGTGCCAGCCAGACGCCGGAGCCCGTGGACCACCGAAGGCGGAGGCCGCAACACCGACCAGCAGGCACGCAGGGGTAATCGTGGTGAACGCCGCCTATGGCGTGTGACAACAGTATGTTCATTTATCCATCCATTTACATGTCCTAGATTAATCACATTATCAATTTCCCTTTTGAATTTATCGGTAGGATCAAAGGTTAATTCTTTGTAACAGGTGTTATCCGATAACTGTCTCACGACTTCATTGATATAATCGCTTCTATTTAATATCACTATCCCTCCACCTTTATCGGCAGAGCGGATAATGATATTGGTGTTGTCATACAGGGACTTGATTGCTGACATTTCATCTTGATTTAAATTGGAGTGGCGAATCTTAGCTCTACGTAACATTGGAATTGTGTGCAATCTTACCAACCGCATAAATGTCTCAATTGATGCATTGGACGAGGATGGGTCAAAGGTACTCGGAACCTTAAAAGGGCTAATGGTTTGATTGTGGTTACTCTTTTTGCTAAAGAAGTCTTTCAGTCGCAGTTGTCTATGGAATTTGTATAATTCGACCTCAAAGTCGAAAGTTTTCTGTTTATACGTCTGCACAAATGAAAGACCTCTAGCAAGCACACTGGTTTCTGATTCAGATAATCTGTGTGCTGATAGATTGTATATAGCTATGTCCGACCGCCCTTGGCATCTTTTTGATTTTTTATGTTTGATCCACCCTCTCCTATTGCACTTTCTGATTCTCTGTCTACGGTTGTTTTGCTGCGGGTGTAGACTTTACCACCTAAAAAATGTTTATGTTTACCAGAGTGATCTGAGTAACTCTGAGAAGTGTTGGACTCAATATCTGTGAATTGTCTCATAGGACGTCTGCGGGGGTTTTGTCCTGCTCTCCATTGTCTCCTAATGGGTTGTCCAAGTAGCCAAGGATAAACTTTTAGATCCCTGTAATCCTTCTTTACCTTTCTATATTTTACCTTTTTGAATGATAATAGTTCTGTTTTAAAAGATTCAACACCTTCATCAAGTTTAGTCAACAAATCCAAACTATTATCTGATTTAATGGTCTCTAATCCTCCTATTTCACAATTTTTAATCTCCGTCTCCAAATTTTTGATATCATTGTTTACCTGCTGAATCACTAATAACATCAAATCAAAACTGCATTGATTAAGGATTAAGCACCATTGTTTACAAAAATCTTTGCAGTTGCGTCCTAATGTCGGTTGATTCTTAATCCTAAAGCCTCTCGGAATGAGACTGTCTTTATGTTAGTGAGATACTGTAGTGAGAGCCCGTGTAACACACCTGTTGTAAAGCACCTAGGAGAACAGCTGACACACATGTGATCACAAAAAGATTAATAAAAAATTAATCTAATAGGGCACAGGATGAAGGTGCTATAAGAGCACCGAAATGGCTGTTGACTCACCAGCTTGCAGAGGCGTATTATTTATACCATACTGCAGTTTAAGCTACTCATGGTAGCTGCCAGGTACCCCATGTGCTCACATCTGATACCCTCAGTCATGCCTCTGTTGCACTTTTTGTATATGTACTTCTGTACTATGCCTTTTTAATCTTTCATAAAGTTATTTTGCATTTACTGGCGGTGCCAACCTCTTATTGGACTGTATTGCAACTCATTATGTGACTGGCACTCCGAAAGTGGACTCAGTCACAGTGTGTGCGGTTGGTTCATATATATATATATATATATATATATATATAATTACAGAAAAAGGCACTCACCAGGGACTTATTAGAGAAATCCATTGGCTTCCACTATGTGAGTTAATAAACATTGTCTTTCTGGATTTCTCTAATAAGTCCCTGGTGAGTGCCTTTTTCTGGAATTATATGGATATGGATTACATGAAGGAATGCATTGGAGTGCACCCCAGACAGTTGATGTTTAGATATAAGTGAGTGCCAACCTACCAAAGATATATATATATATATATATATATATATATATATATATATATATATATATATATATTGTCCTTTTGGTCTGGCACTCACATCAATATAAAAGCATCGTCTGGGGTGCTCTTCAGAGTAACACAGTATTCACCGGTTACCCAACAATAATCACTACATCCTCTATGTCAGTGGAAGGAAGGCACTCTCCATTTTTTTGATAGTAGAAAAATGCATATCCATCTTTATTGCATACAGGGATATTCATTCAAGTAATGCTCCAACTTTTCGACTCATACAGTGAGTCTTTATCAAGGCATACTTTAACAATTTTTATATAAACTCATCTTGCTAGTGATTGCTCATCCTGCATGCATTACTTGAATAAATATCCCTGAATGCAATAAAAATGGATATGTATTTTTCTACTATCAAAAAAATGGAGAGTGCCTTCCTTCCACTGACATGGAGGATGTTGTGACTATATATATATATATATATATATATATATATATATATATATATAAAATATATATAATCTCCTATATAATAGCCCAGATCTGTGACTCTGTGTGTATAACGCTGTGTATAACGCTGGGCGTGGCTAGGAGCTCTCATTGGGTTAGCAGCAGGTCTATCACACCCAGTCCACAGCTGATTGGGTGAGAAACGCCCTCTCACACAGGTTACATCCAATGGGAGGCTCTGCCCTTTGGCTGCTGTTTGTTCCCAGAGCAGGATTAACAATGGGGCTGATGGAGCTGCAGTTCCAGGTCCACACCCCAAATTAGGCCCACTCCATCTGCAGCAACATACCCTCCAACAATTTACACATAAAAATCAGTACAAAATAAAAAAGGGAGTGTAGCTACGGGAAAAGGGGTGTGGTCACGTCCCTTTTCCTATACTTTCAATGGAAGTTTGGAGAGCCAAAAATTGGAACAGACCATAAAAAAAGGTACTGTACCTGCCAAAAAGGTACAGCTGGAGGGTATGCCACTGCATCTGCAGCAAGTCTCTGTGCTGTAGATAGGGGGGAAAAATCCTTTTACTGCAGCGTCCTATGTCCTGCTGCCAGTCCGCCTGCCCCGTCCGGCATCAACAATCCCCACTCGCTAGCCATGGCGCAGGTAGAACAAAAGCTGCTGTGGCCACCGGCATAGATGTGTATGAAAGCGGTGCAGCAGAAGGCTTTCATAGCTCTCCCTGCACCGCATACTCTCTGAGCCCCGGAGCCTCTTCTGCGCATGATGTCACAGATGTGCCTCCCCGCCACAGCCGCGCCCAGATCCCCAGAGACCCTGACTCCGCAACACAGCACCTGGGCTGCCGGCCTGTAAGCCCCGAGGTGGCTAATGTAACGGATAGAGTGGGTGATAGCGTGTAGGGTAATGTCTGGACGCTGAATCAATGTAAAAGGTGACAGTGCTGTGCAGTGCAGTGCAGTGTCACTGACACTGCACAGCACTCTCACCTTTTACATTGATTCAGCGAGTCAGTCAGTTCTGCTAACCAGTCACTATTGTTAGCGCAAGTGTCCCAACGCGCCGTATTACAGAGAAGTAGATGCACTAAATAAACTACAGCTCCCAGAAGCCCTTAGCGCTGAAGCATTCCGGTGCTAAGGGCTGCTGGGAGTTGTAGTTTATTGAGTGCATCTTCTTCCCTGTAATGCGGCATGTTGGGACATCGGTGCTAACAATAGTGACTGGCTGTTTGGCTGCTGTGCGAGTCCCACCCTCAGAACCTCCACACCCACCCTCCCCTACCCATAGTACCACCACACCCACCCCTCCCCCACCCACGGCACCCCCACAACAATTTCCTCCCCCACCCGTGGTGACTCCAGACCCCCTCCCCCACCCATGGCACCAACGCAGCAGCCCCTCCCTCACCCGTGTCACCCCCGCAACCACCCCTTGCCCCCGCATCTCCCCTGGACCCCCTCCCCATCCACGTCTCCCTCGCACCCACCACTCCCCCAACCACAGCACCTACTAGGTTATTCATCAGGCCCTGCGTGCGCTGTTCACGCCATTGCAAGGGACTATGACCCCTTAACCATCGCATGCCCTTTGTCTGTGCAATATTTAACCACTCCCACAATTATGATTGGACGTAATACTCCATGTAATAAAAATATTGCATGCCACAAGGGCGTTCAAGGGTTAAGGGGGCCCTAGCCCCTTACGACGGTGTGAAAAGCGCCATAGGGAGTCGATGAATCACCTAGTATACGTATATAATGCTGGATACTGTATATGTATCAAGCATTTTATATATATATATATATATATATATATATATATATATTTATTTATTTATAAGATGTGTGTCACATCTTGACAAAGGGGTTAGACACCCCGAAACGTTGATGTATAATGTTGTGATTTTTCTAAATATATTATATGCAGCTTTTGCTTATGAACATACAGGCATTCTAACTCTCTCTCTCTCTCTCTCTCTCTCTCTCTCTCTCTCTCTCTCTCTCTCTCTCTCTCTCTCTCTCTTTCTCTCTCTCTATATATATATTTTTAATAGTTTACTTACTGGCATGTCACACAACTAGTGTATAAATAAACATAGAAGATTATAGAAGATCATTTTAGCAGCTGGGAACGTGACTAGGGTTACCTCCTCATCCCTTTAATTCTGGACACATATTAATTACACAGGTTCTGTGGCTGGCTGACTTCAAGACTCCATTTCACCTGGTTTTAATCAGCCACAGAACCTGTGTAATTAATATGTGTCTAGAATTAAAGGGATAAGGTGGTAACCCTAAACGATACTAATATGCGACAGCTGCCAACTATCAGTGCCAGATTAAGGTCTACATTGGCCTGGAGCTGAAATTTATGAAGGGCCTGTTGTTGACATGCAGTGGTTGTGAACAATTGTTCCCTGTGTGGGCAGGAGGTGTTGTGGCATACAACATCACTGAACTTCCTCACCTACACTACATCACTACTACACTACGGAGGTCATTCCGAGTTGTTCGCTAGCTGCATTCGTTCGCTGTGCAGCGATTAGGAAAAAAAATGGCACTTCTGCGCATGCGGCGCAATGCACGCGCGCAACATACTATTACAACGGCCGATGTAGTTTTACACAGGGTCTAGCAAAGCTTTTCAGTTGCACTGCTGGCCGCAGAGTGATTGACATGAAGTGGGCATTTCTGGGTGTCAACTGATCGTTTTCAGGGAGTGTTCGGAAAAACGCAGGCGTGGCAGAAAAAATGCAGGCATGGCTGGGCGAACGCAGGGTGTGTTTGTGACATCAAAACAGGAACTGAACAGTCTGAAGTGATCGCAAGTGCTGAGTAGGTTTTGAGCTACTCAGAAACTGCACAAAAAAACTTTGTAGCCGCTCTGCGATCCTTTCGTTCGCACTTCTGCTAAGCTAAAATACACTCCCAGTGGGAGGCGGCGTAGCGTTTGCACGTCTGCTAAAAACTGCTAGTGAGCGAACAACTCGGAATGACCACCTACATCTCCACACTATGGGGCATATTTATCACAAGTTGCATCCAAGGATGTATCAATTATTACATACAGAGACAGCTTCCGAGAAATCTCTGTCCCTGCAAATCCAAATTTTACAAAAAAAATTTTGTGAAAAATACCCTGAGATTGTACAGTGCATGCACTGCCACCGACAATAAAGACTCTATGTGGACAAAACACGTGTCAGTATAAATGTGAATGAAAAATATATAAATATGAATATTACAGTATTTATTAAACAAAGCTAGAGCGCATGCCTCTCAGCAAACACAGCCAGCTGCAAAAGTGCAGGAACACAGATACATGCTCATATCTCCTTCAGGTACAAGTGAGACCACACAACGCTTCCAGTATAGTGTCCACTTTCCCTACCTCTCCGTGCTGACAATTCTGCACAGTCACTCCAGTAGCATAATACAGTGGGAATACTTCCTTCACTGAAGCCGGAGGTCTCCTTAAGCTGATAATTGATGCTCCATATAGCTCTGCGTCAGTCGGTATGGGTGGATGGGTGTGCAGCTTTTCTGCTGACACAGCTGCACACTCCCTCCTGCATCTTGAGATGGGAGCACTTCTTTCATTTTAGCCGGCAATCTCCTTCAGCCGCTACTTCATTTTCTGGATGCTCCGTATAGCGCTGTCAGTCTTTGTGGGTGGGCAGGTATGCCTCATGTGCCTAGTGGGAAATCCGCCACTGGGTGGGCAGAGACACAGGTGAAAAGGCTGGCAGAATCACACATGGTGAAGGGGGCAGAGCTACAGGTGGGGAGGGGGCAGAGCTACAGGTAGGGAGGGGGCAGATACACAGATGGGAGGGGGCATAGATACAGCTGGAAAGGCTGGCAGAAACACACATGGTGAAGGGGATAGAGATACAGGTGGGGAGGGGGCAGAGATACAGGTGGGGAGGGAGCATAGATACAGGTGGGAAGGGCGCAGAGAGACAAGTGGACAGGGGGCAGAGATACAGGTGGGGAGGTGGCAGAGATACAGGTGGAAAGGCTGGCAGTAGCCAACATGGTGAAGGGGCAGAGCTACAAGTGGGGAGGGGGCAGAGACACAGGTGAGGACGGTGCAGAGACATGGGTGAGGAGGGGGCAGAGATACAGATGGGAGGGGGCAGAGATACACGTGAAAAGGCTGGCAGTAACCAAAGTGGTGAAGGGGGCAGAGATACAGGTGGGGAGGGGGCAGAGAAACAGGTGAGGAGGGTGCAGAGACACGGGTGAGTAGGGTGCAGAGATACCAGTGAGGAGGGGGCACAGATATGGGTGGGAAGGGGGCAGAGATAAAGGTGGGGAGGGGGCTCAGATACGGATGGGGCAGAGATATGGCTGGGGAGGGCAGAGATACGGGTGGGGAGGGGGCAGAGACATGGGTGGGGAGGGGACACAGATACAGGTGGGGAGGGGCACAGATACGGATGGGGCAGAGATATGGGTGGGGATGGGGCAGAGATACAGGTGGGGAGGGGGCACAGATACGGGTGGGGAGGGGGCAGAGGCACAAGTGAGGAGGGAGGTGGAGGCACCAATGGTAAAAGAAGTAGTGGCACAGGTGTGAAGGGGCAGAAACACAGGTTGGGTTGGATAAAAGACACAGGTAATAAAAAGGTAGCAGTGGGACAGATTCTAAGGATCAGTAGCATGAATGATGCAGTCTGACAGAGGCAGCTGCAGCCATATCTAATGTCCCTGGCTATTTAGGGGAATTGGGGAACCTTAACTTGATACTGCATAATCCCCACCACCTGGTCCAGTCACAGTGCTTCTGTGATTGGCACCGAGGTAGGGAGCATCGGGCAGGAAGAAGAGCAGCAGAGGATAAGGGAGGACCATAAATGGGGACAGGTGGTGCACGGCTAAACCCCCCCCCCCACGGCGTCCGCACTGGTTACCAGATCTTAAGCCCCTGCTGTCGATTCAGCTGCTAAGAGAGAAGAAGCAGTGAGTGCACTGCAAAAGTACTAGCAGCATGTGAGCTGGGCTTCGGTTGGGAGGCGGGGCTTCAGACAGGTCTCGGAGGCGGAGATGCTGACGGGTCCGGGAGCCGGAGCTTCAGTCGGGAGGCGGTGCTTCGGACAAGTTAGCGATCAGGAGATTTGTACGGGTCCTGAAGGCGGAGCTTCTGACATCACGGGGATGGAGCATCTGACAGGTCAGGACAAGGGATCGTGCTTCTGGCATAGGAGGGGCTTCTGTGGTCCGGCTGGGTTCAGGGGTGACGTTTTTCAGGTGGTCGAGAGGTGAGTGAGCTGCGCTGTTGGTGACAGGAATTTTCTTTTCCTGCCAACACTGGCTGCATTGCAGGAGAGCCTGTGGGCCTATTTTCAATGGGGGGCCTGGAGCTGCAGCTCCATCTGCCCCATTGTTAATCCGGCCCTGCCAACTATAAACAAGATGGTTTTCTCTCTGCAGCTAAGCAAGTGACTTTATATTGCACTGTAAATATTCCTATTATGCTTTCAATCCTGCCTTTAAACTTCTAATAAGGAAATATATTTGCTCCTAGTTAAATGACAAGGAGCCCTGCATAGACTGATGTCTATATTCAAAAATAGCTAAACCTAATCACGCCATTTTCAGGATCTAAGAGCTAGAACTGTAATCACTATACAGCAGTCATAGACAAATAGTATTTGACTGGAACCTCTGTCTTGCTTTGCTAACTAATACCAGTGAACAACAAAAAATCTGTAACAGTTTCCAGCTGATATACTGTAACTTTACTCACTAATGCATGGATACACACTAGGCAATATATCGTCTGTGAACCACTTACAGTAGTTCACAGACATATCACGTTGGCTGTGCTTCACAGCCCGAAGCCCAATATATCTGAAGATATATACAGTAGGCAGAGGCACATCTCGCTGTCTGTATGGGTGGTTGATGTACCAAAGAGAAGGATGATCCGGCACCAGTCTAATTAGTTTAAACAAGTCCTAAAATAAGAGTCCTTGTTGGTGGTGCGCCCAGAGTCAGATAAACACACGTTAAACAAAAAAGAGGAAAAGAAGACTCTTGTATGGGCGCATTCTTGTTCTAGGTATTAAATTCTATGATATATAGAAAAAGTAAAACATAGTTTTTATTGTTAATTATTTAAAAGCAAACAAATAATTACCCAAAAGCCAATGCCTCAACAGACAAATAGTATGTGTGAAAATACGTTAAAATGTTCTGGTCATACTACACATATAGTAGTTTGAAAGGATGTGGACACAGTAAGTCCTACACCCATTTCCCTTGACCAGTACAGAAAGATCTGTATTAAGAAGACCAAAGGGTTGGTCAGTGACATGTTGGGAGCCTTTGTCACCAGTATTCAGATAATGCTAAACAAGTAACTGTAATTACTATAATTTTATACCAAATGGTTATGTAGAATAGGTGAAAGATATCACTGATAAGAATGAAAAAAGGAATAATGGTGATACTGCTGTTAGTATTATGTTTGCATCACAACCCAAGTAGATTCTAAACCCTCTGCAACACTCGGTATTCCTTGGAGGCCTTCCATCCAAGTACTGACCCAGCCCAGCACTGTTTGGCTTCCAAGATCAGACGAGATCAGGCATTTGCTTTGCTCTATGGTAGTAGAGTGATCGGACTGGGTGTAACAACACTAATGAGATTGCACCTATATAAGAGTAAATAGAATCGTACTAGCATTAGAGCTACAAGAAATAGAAAAGATATGGATCTGCTTTCTGTGTTAGGCAGGAGGACAAAACACGTCACATTAGTGTCAAGTCAGCCCCCTGGCACACAGGGGCTCTGCCGTGACATCAGCTGATGCCGGATCTCCTTTGAAATTGAAGTCCCAGCACCAAGCAGGTCTGCAGGCTTCAGCATGGAGGGACCCGGGCTGCTTCCCCCTGACCGCTCAGACTTCACACTCCAACCCGGATCACCTCTGGAGAAGCAGGGGAGGTAGAGGTAAACAAGGGGGTTTCCCCAGACAGCAGTGGAAAATACGCACTGAGTAGGTGTTGTAGGCAGCAGCCCAGGCACAGCATGTCTCTCTCCGCCAGCAGCTAGCCTTAATTTTTTATACAGTTATTTATGTAGTGGTATATTTACAAGGTATATTGTCAGGGCCGAAACCAGGAATTTCGTCAACCGGGGCAAGGCAGTAATTTGGCGCCCCCTCCGCCCCAAAACAAGAATACATAAATAAAATACAAATAACAAAAACAAACCCTGTCAGAATAAAATAATTAGATTATCAAAAATTTTGAAAAAAAGGGGATACTATTGGACAATATTCTCCTATGTGCTTCAAATGCCCTATGCGTCACATGACCCGCCAGCAGTGAGTTCAACTACATGCCTTTCTTTGTGTACCCATACATTGCACTATATCACTGCACTATGGCCCTCATTCCGAGTTGATCGCTCGCAAGGCGATTTTAGCAGAGTTACACACGCTAAGCCGCCGCCTACTGGGAGTGAATCTTAGCTTCTTAAAATTGCGACCGATGTATTCGCAATATTGTGATTACAAACTACTTAGCAGTTTCAGAGTAGCTTCAGACTTACTCGGCATCTGCGATCAGTTCAGTGCTTGTCGTTCCTGGTTTGACGTCATAAACACACCCAGCGTTCGCCCAGACACTCCTCCGTTTCTCCGGCCACTCCTGCGTTTTTTCCGGAAACGGTAGCGTTTTTAACCACACGCCCCTGAAACGCCGTGTTTCCGCCCAGTAACACCCATTTCCTGTCAATCACATTACGATCGCCGGAGCGAAGAAAAAGCCGTGAGTAAAAATACTATCTTCATTGTTAAATTACTTGGCGCAGTCGCAGTGCGAATATTGCGCATGCGTACTAAGCGGAATTTCACTGCGATGCGATGAAATATACCGAGCGAACGACTCGGAATGAGGGCCCATATCATAACACTTCAATTCATTGTGCACTTTGTGAATTTTTTATGCAATAAGAGTTTATGTGAGTTACAGCTCTCCTCCTTAATACAGTAGCTACGTTTCATGGAGACAGCATAGTAGCAACATTTGAATCTGTCCACTATTTGACTCATGTTACAGAAAATGACTACATTGTATTGTAGAATCCTCTGAGATTAACCACTCACAAGTACCCTTAAGAGTAAGGTTACATGAGACCTTGATTCATTAACCACTTGCCTAGTATGGTTGCATCAGATGTGATCATGCCAGCAAGTGCTTTATCTGACCTGATCTCACAGGATGCGACTAGTCAGATACGTGTCATGCGACCAGTCAGATACACACTGTTTGCAGCAGCACTGCACCCTCCCCCAGTGATTACCGTGCTGCCAATCATTGCTGATCGGTCAGCATGGCAGGATCCCCCCACAGCAGAAGCCCCCCTGTGTACCGGGGATTAAACGGAAAGTCACGATGGTCGCAATGTTTCCAATGGTCGTGATGTTCTGCTGGTGCTGACCGATGTTCCAATGTTTTTGGGGAAAATATTTTTATTTAGAAATTTAAAAATAATAATAAAAAAAATTAACTAAAATAATTTTGGATAACATTAAATATATGTTCTTCATATAATTCACTTATAAAAAAAAGACAATTTCTGAGTGTTTTTTGTGAAAAAAAATTGTCAGTTAAGTGGTTATTTATGGAAGTATTGTATCACCACAGTGGGAGCTGGATTGCCACTCCCTGGTTTGACTTTAATTATACATGTTTTTATTTTACATGTTTATCATATGTTCTTTATAAATTACAGTAAGTGTTCTGCATAAATATTCTTTTATAATAGTCATCTTATTTGTGTCTCTACTCGGCGTGTCTCTATAATTCATGTTCTACTGTCTATGAAAAGGGGGGTCCCCAGCTAATAGAGTATAGCGGCGAAGTAGCACATCACATTTAGAATGTAGGACAGATGGGGAAACCCACATCTGACAAGTATAAGGGGCTCTGCTGTGTTGGGTAATGTTTATAAGGGGCTCTGCTGTCTAGCGTAATTTGTATGAAGGGACTACGGTGTGGTATAATGTGAGTAATGGACACTACTGTGTTGTGTAATGTGAATAGCAGACCCTACTGTGCAGTGTGAATTGGTGCTATTCTGTGGCCACACTCCTTCCCCATGAAGTCACACCCCTTTATTTTTGGCTTGTGTCTGTGACGCATGCTATCCCTACTTTGAATATGAAGGGGGGTGAGGGAACACAAATTCTTTTTCTGGCTCAGGGCATCAAAATATCTGGTTACGGCACTGTCCCCTCATGTGCCTTTCCTTCTCTTACTTACACTATCTTATACTCCATACTCCCTTTGATGGCACCTAACCCTTGTTTTCTGTTCTTGTCCTATATTGTCTTGAATAGTAAGTGCTATTTTCTTGTTATGCTCATTTATTTATTTGCTCTGTAACGGGCGCTGCAGATCCCTTGTGACACCATATAAATAAAGGATATTAATAATAATAATAATAATAATAATAATAATATTATGGGTGGACTGTACAGTGGGGATGTGGAAAGCTTATGTGAGCGGTTACAGAATTTGATAAGCTTGCATGAAGAGGTGAGTTTTCAGGGAACACTTGAAGGTTTGAAGACTAGAGAAGAGTTTTTTGAGCATGGTAGAGCATTTCCCAGAGAGGGTGTATCCCAAAGAAAGTCCTGCAATTGTGAATGGGAATGAATAATGAGTGTGGATTAGAAATGTAGATCTTGTGAAGAGCAAAGAGGTCGGGTTGGGAGATATTTAGAGATAAGCAAAGAGATGTACAGTACATTGGTATAGTTTGGTTAATGGACTTGTGTATGAGTAAAAGTATCTTATATTCTATAGAGTAGAGTAAGATTTGCCTTGCAGCTGCATTCAGAATGGATTGTTGTGTTGATAGTCTCTTTTTGGTAAGACCAATAAGAAGACTATAGCAATAATCAATATGGGACATACTGTAATGAGAGCATGGATTAGAGATTTTGCTGTGTCTTGTGTAAGGTATGATCATACGTAGTCACTACATGCTTGAACAGAGAAGGAAAGAGACCAGTAGAGAGAAAGAGAGATTACAAATGTTAGTAAAGGTTAGGATGAGCACAGGAGACAGAGATTAATTTATTTGTGAAGGTATAGGATCAAGAGGAGAGGTATTAGAGTAGCAGGATGAGAAGAGCATTGAAACTTTGTCCTCATTTGTGGGATCACATGAAGAGAAGGTACCAGAGGGTTCAGGTAGGGAATTGAGCAGGTCACTTGCTGAGGAAGAGCATATCATTTATTCTTGGATCTTATCAATTTTGTCCTTGAAGTAGGAGGCACTTGTGCCTTGATAGTGGCTGGTGGGTTGGGTGAGGGAGGGTTCAGAAGTGATTTAAATGTATGAAAAAGTAATTTGGGGTTAGCAGCTTAAGCACAGATGACAGTTTGGAAATATGTTTGTTTGGCATTGTCTAGGGCATTATGATAGGAATGGTAAATAGTCTTAAATGTGAGAAAGTCACTTTAAATACAAGATTTAAAATTAAGCCACTGATGTTCACCTTTAGGTGAGTGTTTTCGTAGGTTTCTTGTTTTAGAGTGCAATGGTTGACATCTAGGCCTACGTGGAGTGTGATGGGTAGCTGGAGCCACTTTATCAAGGACTATTTCTAGAGTCCGGTTCAGGTGTAATACAGCCGTCTCGGGAGAAGTGAATGCAGAAATAGATGATGGCAATTGTTGCAGATTGGTGTAAAGTTCTTGAAAATTAATTGAATTAACATTTCTGCAGGTTTGAGGAAAATTGGAGGACTGCAGTGAGACTGAGGTTGAAGTCATGCAGGAGAGCATGTAGGTGACAAGGTTCTGATCTAAGAGAGGGAAAGGAATATTAGTGATTTCAAAAACTGAGCATAGTCTGTTGAGTACTAGATCATAGCAGTGGCCTTCCTGATTAGAGATGCCAGTCCATTGGGAGAAGCCATCTGAGTAACACTTAGGTTACTCAGGATGGCCAGGCTGTTTAGACTTCCAGGGCTAGTAAATCTGCTTCAGAAGATCTAGACACTGACCTCGGCACTCCCACAAATTGGGGATGACATGCCCAGTTTTTAGGAACACTACCCAGTGCCACCCACTCCCTGCCCCACCACCAAATATCACAGGCTGAGGCTTAGGGGTCACTGATTGTGACAATGCAGAACCTGTTCTGCATATGCACAGAATGGGTCCTGCAAATTCGCAGTCCATCCACCTATGAATCAGGCCCATAAGTTATATAAACATATGTACAGTACTTTGTGAATTGGATCCAATATGCAGAATAAGGTAAATTGTACTGTACATTTACAGAATGTTAGAAAATATAAACATATCTAGTGAATACAGTATATGTAGCTGGGAAATATCATTAGGAAAAAATAATAAAGAAATAAATATTTTCTCTGGACATTATGAACTGTTGATCGAAACCTGCAAATACTGTAAACCGTTCCAGTCTTATCTTTGAGACTAAAAATTTTGTCATGGATAGTCAAGATTGTCTATAGAGCCCATGTAATATTCAAAGGCTAAATCAGAGCCTATAAACTTCTTTCTAATTAGAGAAGTGTATTTTTACAGGGATTAAAGGCTCAAGACGTTACTTTGTTACCTAATCTATTTTATACATTACATTCTGATACAGATCCTTCAATATGGCTGTTTTGCTATTTAAAGTATTAGGTCTCAATATCTGACCATGAAGTTTTTTCTTTTACTTATATTTCCAATGTATGCATGCAACTTCATCCAAAAATATTACTTACCTATAAACATTTTTATGTATTTTTAAATGTGTAAAAATAATAGCAAAACCTGCTAAAGTAGATAGGAAATAAATACAGCACACTAGATTACAGTTGTAATCATTGTATTTCCAATTTCCAAGCCTTCAGTAATACTTTCTAGTGTCTTTTGATGCTGGTCTACCAAATTTATTTACTAATGAATAAGGGTAAAACTTGTCCCACCAACCACTGCTTTACATGTTGGCAGAAAGAGGTACAAAACAGTGCATTTGAAGCCACTCATACCTCTGTTCTACTGTACTATTAGTAGTAAACTGTTTGTGACGTCAAAAAATTGTTATGACCATAATACCAGCAGTCTAGTGGTAAAGACAGCTTCTCAACACTTCTCCAAGAGACAAGCACACCACAAAGATACCCAAGAGGACCATAAACATGCTAAGTGTCACCATCAAAGATCAGTGGTCTATAGATCATAGTCACTAAAGATCTTAAATCATTACTGTATCAAAACTGAATTTCTGGGCTCTAAAGTGAGTCATAACTATGAATATGGGATCAGCAATATATAGCCATATAAATGGACTGCTTTCTAAAGTTGTTAGAGATCTGACTATTCTATAAATAAGGAGAATTAAATATTAGGAGAGAGTAGATCTGTCCCCTCATCCCCAGATTCAAGCAGACATATATTAAGTAAGGTAAAGACTGAGAGATAAAACAGAAAAATGGTGGGGGAGGAAACGGAACAGTACTAACTAGTGAATGGATTTTTTTATTTAGGCCATGAAAGGAAAAGAGTAGGACTCAGACAGAAGTAATAGGGGTGCACTTTAGACTTGTAGGCATGAAAGTCTACTGTACTCCTTGGCAGGAAGCCTTTGAGGGTTGGGAGATATGCCTTTGGTGGACAAAGATGTGGAGCCTGCAACAAGAGTTGGTGATCTGAAAAAGAAAGCCCCAATAAAGTATGAGGTTTTATCTCTAGGTGATAAAGAGCTAAAGTTATTTT
Source organism: Pseudophryne corroboree (assembly GCF_028390025.1). NCBI lineage: Eukaryota > Metazoa > Chordata > Amphibia > Anura > Myobatrachidae > Pseudophryne > Pseudophryne corroboree. The sequence continues at coordinate 817,126,774 of NC_086445.1, read as the reverse complement.
AATTAAATAAGTCAATTCTGCAAGGTCTTGGTGGATTTAAAGAGAGGCATACTCAAAACAAATATACTGGTGTTTCCTGGAATCACTCAAAGCCACTCCCTCAGTAGAAAAAAAATGGTTAGAGGAACTTATATGGGATTTAGTTCCCTTGGCAAGTAGTGTATTCTGTCACCTCATGGGACCTACAGTGGTATGCACAAGGAACCCCCACCACACAATGGTACAGTTGATTTCCCAACACCACAAGATAATTCCTACCACCTTACACATTTGATTTCCTTCCAGCACTCTTATTGACATGTATGGTATGGAGTGAAACCCTGCTCTGCCATACCGCATCAAGGCAGCATAATTTATGAAATTCACATCAACAGCACGAATATGGTTAATAACCTGGCATTTGGTATCCCGGCGGACAGAATACCGATGCCAGGATCCTGACCGCTGAGAATGCCAACAGCTGTGCCAGGGCTATTCTCACTCATTGGTGTCCATGACACTCATAGAATGGGAATAGAATCTGTGGTGAGCACAGCGAGCTACCAAGCCCATAGCATGGCGAGAGCATTGAGCCCGCAAGGGTCTTTCTAGTGCTCACCCCGCAGCTGGCATTCTGACAGACAGGATCCCAGTGTCGGTATAGTGACCTCCGGGATCCTGGCCACTGGGATTCCATCTCCAACAGCAGATGCCTATTTTTTACTATCATACAGAGGCGTCGGAATGGGGGGGAGGCAAGGGGGCAGTATGCTCCCCCAAACATGTCAGAGGTGCAGGCATGGGGAGGGGGAGCGCTTACCCTCAGATCACCATGGAGACTCCGACTTCAAAACTCCGGCGCTGCAGCGTGCTACACCATGTCCTGTCCAGCCGGCTCTACACAGAGACATTACTGGGAGGAGGCGGGGATGTCCCAGCAGGCTCAGCTTGGCAACGCCTCCTCCCAGTAATGCATCTGAGAGTCAGCTTGGACAGGAGGACACGGGGCTGCATGCTACGGCGCCGGAGTTTTGAAGTCAGATTCTCCACAGATTCTCCACAGGGATAATCATGGGGGGGAGCGCCAAAATGTATTTTTATATATGCCCCCCTCAACCACAACATGTTCTGGCGCCCCTGCTATCATTCCTATATTGCCTGACTACCTGTCATACTCTTGTACAGCGTTCACTGCACTTTGATTTACAGTAACACTGGACAAAAGATACAGACTAGTTCAACTTTATGTGGATGTCTTACTTACCCCTTCATTTCTAACTAATTTCATGCCAATTGTAGCATGTTAAATGAATGCATAGGGAGACCAACAAAATTCTATGCACATTTTTGCCTCATGTAAATGTGATTTTAATTACTTTATGTAGAAATATATTTATGCAACATGGTTGTGTATAGTTTAAAATAAATTTATGTCCACACTACTAAAGTTATTTCACACATATTTCACCTACTGTATATATAAGGATATTTTCCTTCACCTCACTATTTTACATTTAGTGTTTGAAATCATGGCTATTTGTTTACCATTTTAAATTGTTCTTTCATCCAAAAATTCTAGTTTGGTAATAAAAGTTATTTTTTGATACAAAAACAAAAAATAACCTGAATACCAAGAAAGGAGTACTCCTTGTTGTCTTTGAATAGGAATGGCATGCCAGATGACATCTTAGAGTTACTGCATGACATGTTTTGGGATCTTAGGGGTATATTTACTAAGATTCGTATTTCTGCCTATTTGAGCCAAGATTAATCACTGAAATCGGCAGTGTGAGATTGAAACTTTTTGAGAAAAAACATGGTAATTCACTAAACTATCATTTTTTTTCAATACAAGTTCACCAATGTCGATGAAATTTGTATTGCCGGCAGTGTTTTATGGGAGAGAATAGTAAAACACTGCCAGACTTTACACAGTGAGATCCGTGCAGGGCTTCATTGCTGTTTCCAAAAATATGGGGGACAAAATAAGTAGGGGTTCCCCATATTTTTGAAACCAGCACCGGGCTCCACTAGCCAAGGACATAATGCCACAGCCAGGGGACACATTAATGTTGGTCCCTGCAGCCGTGGTATTACCCCCCCAACTAGTCACCCCTAGCCGGGGTTCCCTGCGAGAATGGAGACCCCTTAAATCAAGGGGTCACCCCCTCCAGGCACCCAAGGGCCAGGGGTGAAGCCTGAGGCTGTCCCCCCATCCGTGGGCAGTGGATGGAGGGCTAATAGCCAATAGAAGTGTAAAAAAAAATAATATTGTCTTTTGATGTGGAATTACAAGTCCCAGCAAGCCTCCCCAGCATGCTGGTACTTGGAGAATCACAAGTACAAGCATGCAGGGAATTACGAGCCCACTGGTACCTGTAGTTCAACAACAAAAGAAATATCCTAAAAAAAACAACACACCGTGAAAGTAAAGTTTTAATAAAACACACTTACACACTCATACATATAGTACTTACCTACATCCCATGCCGCCATTCACGTCCACTTGTCCATGTAGAATCCAACCTGTAAAATAAAAAAATATATACTCACAAAAAATCCTGTCTAGATCGGTCCTCTTCTTTCCCTGTAGGCATCCATGAGTTAAAAAAAAAAAAAAAAACTGAAACACCCGAACCATGCGACTAAAGGGGATCCATGTTTTTTGTGTGAGTTTTTTTTAGAACTGGTGTTGTTGCCCATAGCAACAAATCATATTCTATCTATTATCTTCTAGAAGCAGCAAGATAAATGTTAAGTAAAAGAATCTGGTTGATATGGGCAACATCAATACAACATCACCTTAGTAAATTTACCCGTGTGCTGACCAGCCACCATCAGAAGCACTGAGAAGCGGATGTGAGAATCCCGCTATTGCGGCTATAGAAGTGGCTCACTTTAGTTCCCCCTGGCTCCCGGCTATCTAACAGCACTAAGAGGTGACCCGGGAATACAAATCTCGGCCAGTCCCGGCCACTAGTAGTAATATAAAGACCAGAGGCTGGTATGTGGATACATTTTTATAACCATGCACGGCTTTAATAATATTTGCTACTAACAAAGACGGATGGGACTGCTTTGAAGACAAGGTCATTGCTGGTCTGTTGCTATTACCACTACATAGTGATACCATATAGAGCAGCCTATGTGAGTTGAGTACAATGATTATTTTCACATTGGCAACTGCTGAACAAACAGGGAGCAAGTGTATAAACATTTCCAGTCTGTCTTTGTTAACTTAAATTGGAAAAAGTTACTTTCTGTGGCTAGAATTAACAATCATTACTCCACTAATGTATTTTCTAACCCTCTAACTAAAATGGTAAACAACTATTTATAGCACTACCAATTACTGTAAGTCACAGTATATCTATATAGCTTAATAAATCTATCTATCTATCTATCTATCGATACATTTTATATATATTTATAATATATTTATTAAGATTTATATATATAAATATATATAAATCTTAATAATCTATCTGTTTATTGAAGAATTGCTAAGATGAATATCTTTAATGCCAGATTTTGGTATGTATATATATCTCCACAAGGTGGTGTAATGATACCATGAATGTGTGCGTTTGATACTTATCAATGTTCTTTCATATTGCTTAGATTGTAAAACCCCTGATGAAGTCCTGAGGATGAAACACGTTGGGTTATCAGACAGCGATCTTGTTACTACTTTAAGGAAGAATATATGTCTGAAATATTTATGACTCAAATGGAATAATGTCAATATATACTACTGTACGAATTAAGAACTTTTCATCGTCATAAATGACTTCAAACAGTTGCATTTCACTGTATTTTTATGAATAAAAATTGTGATCTTTGTTTATACGATTGTACCCCATCTAACAGGGGATAACTCCCAAAGGTGTAGCTGTTTCACTTTGTTAGCATGAAATAGGGTCTTAAAATATGTAGTTCGTATGTATATATATATATATATATATATATTAGAGATGTGCACTTGAAATTTTTCGGGTTTTGTGTTTTGGTTTTGGGTTCGGTTCCGCGGCCGTGTTTTGGGTTCGACCGCGTTTTGGCAAAACCTCACCGAATTTTTTTTGTCGGATTCGGGTGTGTTTTGGATTCGGGTGTTTTTTTCAAAAAACACTAAAAAACAGCTTAAATCATAGAATTTGGGGGTCATTTTGATCCCAAAGTATTATTAACCTCAAAATCCATAATTTCCACTCATTTTCAGTCTATTCTGAATACCTCACACCTCACAATATTATTTTTAGTCCTAAAATTTGCACCGAGGTCGCTGGATGACTAAGCTAAGCGACCCTAGTGGCCGACACAAACACCGGGCCCATCTAGGAGTGGCACTGCAGTGTCACGCAGGATGGCCCTTCCAAAAAACCCTCCCCAAACAGCACATGACGCAAAGAAAAAAAGAGGCGCAATGAGGTAGCTGTGTGAGTAAGATAAGCGACCCTAGTGGCCGACACAAACACCGGGCCCATCTAGGAGTGGCACTGCAGTGTCACGCAGGATGGCCCTTCCAAAAAACCCTCCCCAAACAGCACATGACGCAAAGAAAAAAAGAGGCGCAATGAGGTAGCTGTGTGAGTAAGATAAGCGACCCTAGTGGCCGACACAAACACCGTGCCCATCTAGGAGTGGCACTGCAGTGTCACGCAGGATGGCCCTTCCAAAAAACCCTCCCCAAACAGCACATGATGCAAAGAAAAAAAGAGGCGCAATGAGGCAGCTGTGTGAGTAAGATAAGCGACCCTAGTGGCCGACACAAACACCGGGCCCATCTAGGAGTGGCACTGCAGTGTCACGCAGGATGGCCCTTCCAAAAAACCCTCCCCAAACAGCACATGACGCAAAGAAAAAAAGAGGCGCAATGAGGTAGCTGTGTGAGTAAGATAAGCGACCCTAGTGGCCGACACAAACACCGTGCCCATCTAGGAGTGGCACTGCAGTGTCACGCAGGATGGCCCTTCCAAAAAACCCTCCCCAAACAGCACATGACGCAAAGAAAAAAAGAGGCGCAATGAGGTAGCTGTGTGAGTAAGATAAGCGACCCTAGTGGCCGACACAAACACCGGGCCCATCTAGGAGTGGCACTGCAGTGTCACGCAGGATGGCCCTTCCAAAAAACCCTCCCCAAACAGCACATGACGCAAAGAAAAAAAGAGGCGCAATGAGGTAGCTGTGTGAGTAAGATAAGCGACCCTAGTGGCCGACACAAACACCGTGCCCATCTAGGAGTGGCACTGCAGTGTCACGCAGGATGGCCCTTCCAAAAAACCCTCCCCAAACAGCACATGACGCAAAGAAAAAAAGAGGCGCAATGAGGTAGCTGTGTGAGTAAGATAAGCGACCCTAGTGGCCGACACAAACACCGTGCCCATTTAGGAGTGGCACTGCAGTGTCACGCAGGATGGCCCTTCCAAAAAACCCTCCCCAAACAGCACATGACGCAAAGAAAAATAGAGGCGCAATGAGGTAGCTGTGTGAGTAAGATAAGCGACCCTAGTGGCCGACACAAACACCGGGCCCATCTAGGAGTGGCACTGCAGTGTCACGCAGGATGGCCCTTCCAAAAAACATTCCACAAACAGCACATGACGCAAAGAAAAATTAAAGAAAAAAGAGGTGCAAGATGGAATTGTCCTTGGGCCCTCCCACCCACCCTTATGTTGTATAAACAGGACATGCACACTTTAACCAACCCATCATTTCAGTGACAGGGTCTGCCACACGACTGTGACTGAAATGACGGGTTGGTTTGGACCCCCACCAAAAAAGAAGCAATTAATCTCTCCTTGCACAAACTGGCTCTACAGAGGCAAGATGTCCACCTCATCATTATCCTCCGATATATCACCGTGTACATCCCCCTCCTCACAGATTATCAATTCGTCCCCACTGGAATCCACCATCTCAGCTCCCTGTGTACTTTGTGGAGGCAATTGCTGCTGGTCAATGTCTCCACGGAGGAATTGATTATAATTCATTTTAATGAACATCATCTTCTCCACATTTTCTGGATGTAACCTCGTACGCCGATTGCTGACAAGGTGAGCGGCGGCACTAAACACTCTTTCGGAGTACACACTTGTGGGAGGGCAACTTAGGTAGAATAAAGCCAGTTTGTGCAAGGGCCTCCAAATTGCCTCTTTTTCCTGCCAGTATAAGTACGGACTGTGTGACGTGCCTACTTGGATGCGGTCACTCATATAATCCTCCACCATTCTTTCAATGGTGAGAGAATCATATGCAGTGACAGTAGACGACATGTCCGTAATCGTTGTCAGGTCCTTCAGTCCGGACCAGATGTCAGCATCAGCAGTCGCTCCAGACTGCCCTGCATCACCGCCAGCGGGTGGGCTCTGAATTCTGAGCCTTTTCCTCGCACCCCCAGTTGCGGGAGAATGTGAAGGAGGAGATGTTGACAGATCGCGTTCCGCTTGACTTGACAATTTTCTCACCAGCAGGTCTTTCAACCCCAGCAGACTTGTGTTTGCCGGAAAGAGAGATCCAAGGTACGCTTTAAATCTAGGATCGAGCACGGTGGCCAAAATGTAGTGCTCTGATTTCAACAGATTGACCACCCGTGAATCCTTGTTAAGCGAATTAAGGGCTCCATCCACAAGTCCCACATGCCTAGCGGAATCGCTCCGTGTTAGCTCCTCCTTCAATGTCTCCAGCTTCTTCTGCAAAAGCCTGATGAGGGGAATGACCTGACTCTGGCTGGCAGTGTCTGAACTGACTTCACGTGTGGCAAGTTCAAAGGGCATCAGAACCTTGCACAACGTTGAAATCATTCTCCACTGCGATTGAGACAGGTGCATTCCACCTCCTATATCGTGCTCAATTGTATAGGCTTGAACGGCCTTTTGCTGCTCCTCCAACCTCTGAAGCATATAGAGGGTTGAATTCCACCTCGTTACCACTTCTTGCTTCAGATGATGGCAGGGCAGGTTCAGTAGTTTTTGGTGGTGCTCCAGTCTTCTGTACGTGGTGCCTGTACGCCGAAAGTGTCCCGCAATTCTTCTGGCCACCGACAGCATCTCTTGCACGCCCCTGTCATTTTTTTAAAAATTCTGCACCACCAAATTCAAGGTATGTGCAAAACATGGGACGTGCTGGAATTTGCCCATATTTAATGCACACACAATATTGCTGGCGTTGTCCGATGCCACAAATCCACAGGAGAGTCCAATTGGGGTAAGCCATTCCGCGATGATCTTCCTCAGTTGCCGTAAGAGGTTTTCAGCTGTGTGCGTATTCTGGAAAGCGGTGATACAAAGCGTAGCCTGCCTAGGAAAGAGTTGGCGTTTGCGAGATTCTGCTACTGGTGCCGCCGCTGCTGTTCTTGCGGCGGGAGTCCATACATCTACCCAGTGGGCTGTCACAGTCATATAGTCCTGACCCTGCCCTGCTCCACTTGTTCACATGTCCGTGGTTAAGTGGACATTGGGTACAGCTGCATTTTTTAGGACACTGGTGAGTCTTTTTCTGAGGTCTGTGTACATTTTCGGTATCGCCTGCCTAGAGAAGTGGAACCTAGATGGTATTTGGTAACGGGGGCACACTACCTCAAGAAATTGTGTAGTTCCCTGTGAACTAACGGCGGATACCGGACGCACGTCTAACACCAACATAGTTGTCAAGGCCTCAGTTATCCGCTTTGCAGCAGGATGACTGCTGTGATATTTCATCTTCCTCGCAAAGGACTGTTGGACAGTCAATTGCTTACTGGAAGTAGTACAAGTGGTCTTCCGACTTCCCCTCTGGGATGACCATCGACTCCCAGCAGCAACAACAGCAGCGCCAGCAGCAGTAGGCGTTACACGCAAGGATGCATCGGAGGAATCCCAGGCAGGAGAGGAATCGTCAGAATTGCCAGTGACATGGCCTGCAGGACTATTGGCATTCCTGGGGAAGGAGGAAATTGACACTGAGGGAGTTGGTGGGGTGGTTTGCGTGAGCTTGGTTACAAGAGGAAGGGATTTACTGGTCAGTGGACTGCTTCCGCTGTCACCCAAAGTTTTTGAACTTGTCACTGACTTATTATGAATGCGCTGCAGGTGATGTATAAGGGAGGATGTTCCGAGGTGGTTAACGTCCTTACCCCTAATTATTACAGCTTGACAAAGGCAACACACGGCTTGACACCTGTTGTCCGCTTTTCTGTTGAAATACCTCCACACTGAAGAGCTGATTTTTTTGGTATTTTCACCAGGCATGTCAACGGCCATATTCCTCCCACGGACAACAGGTGTCTCCCCGGGTGCCTGACTTAAACAAACCACCTCACCATCAGAATCCTCCTGGTCAATTTCCTCCCCAGCGCCGCAAACACCCATATCCTCCTCATCCTGGTGTACTTCAACACTGACATCTTCAATCTGACTATCAGGAACTGGACTGCGGGTGCTCCTTCCAGCACTTGCAGGGGGCGTGCAAATGGTGGAAGGCGCATGCTCTTCATGTCCAGTGTTGGGAAGGTCAGGCATCGCAACCGACACAATTGGACTCTCCTTGTGGATTTGGGATTTCGAAGAACGCACAGTTCTTTGCAGTGCTTTTGCCAGCTTGAGTCTTTTCAGTTTTCTAGCGAGAGGCTGAGTGCTTCCATCCTCATGTGAAGCTGAACCACTAGCCATGAACATAGGCCAGGGCCTCAGCCGTTCCATGCCACTCCGTGTGGTAAATGGCATATTGGCAAGTTTACGCTTCTCCTCCGACAATTTTATTTTAGGTTTTGGAGTCCTTTTTTTACTGATATTTGGTGTTTTGGATTTGACATGCTCTGTACTATGACATTGGGCATCGGCCTTGGCAGACGACGTTGCTGGCATTTCATCGTCTCGGCCATGACTAGTGGCAGCAGCTTCAGCACGAGGTGGAAGTGGATCTTGATCTTTCCCTAATTTTGGAACCTCAACATTTTTGTTCTCCATATTTTAATAGGCACAACTAAAAGGCACCTCAGGTAAACAATGGAGATGGATGGATACTAGTATACTTATGGATGGACTGCCGAGTGCCGACACAGAGGTAGCTACAGCCGTGGACTACCGTACTGTGTCTGCTGCTAATATAGACTGGATGATTGATAATGAGATGAAATCAATATATATATGTATGTATATATAATATCACTAGTACTGCAGCCGGACAGGTAGATAATATATTTATTAGGTAATGATGACTGATGACGGACCTGCTGGACACTGTCAGCTCAGCAGCACCGCAGACTGCTACAGTAAGCTACTATACTATAGTAGTATGTACAAAGAAGAAAGAAAAAAAAAAACACGGGTAGGTGGTATACAATTATGGATGGACTGCCGAGTGCCGACACAGAGGTAGCTACAGCCGTGGACTAACGTACTGTGTCTGCTGCTAATATAGACTGGATGATTGATAATGAGATGAAATCAATATATATATGTATGTATATATAATATCACTAGTACTGCAGCCGGACAGGTAGACAGTCACTACCTAAATCAGAGGAGAACAGTGACACGGAGACACCTCTACCTCACTGTACACCCCCCCCCCCCTTTCCAATCCAAACAACACACAATTTAATTTTGTGGCCCGCCCACGACAACTCACATGACTGTGCAACACGTGCCGCACCTCATAAGGCCATCCCCCATCCAAGCTAAACCCCATACCTGGAACCCACCTTCCACAATTACACCACCCCCTGCACCTCAACACACCTTTCCCCCATCCACCTATCGCACCCCCCTGCACACACCACACCCCCCAATATCCTTCCCCATCCACCCAACCCATGTGGACCTCCCCCACCCATGGCACCTCCGGACACCCTCCCCCATCCCCCTGGCCACTGCACCCACAACTCCCCCAAGCACAACACCGCCAGTCCCCCATCCCTCAACCCCAAGGCCACAGTATATACAGTCACTGACCCCCATTCACAGTTTTGCCCACACCCTACATCTTGGGGACTCCCACCCCAATCCACGAACCCCTTGCAACCACCTCTCCACCAACCACAGTACCTTCATCACCCTCCACAATCCAGCACCAACCCCACTCAAAACCTAGCACATACAACCTCCACCCCTGAATCTGAACCTCCCCCACCAGCAGCACAGATATACGCTGCACCCCACAGCATACGCTGCACCCCATCTGAACCCACCTATCCACCACCCGTTCCTCCCTCACACACAGCACGTCCCTACCCCCTCCACCATTTCCATCTCCCCCAAAGCCAACCCTCCACCCCTCACAGCATTTACAGACCCCATTCACTACAGCACCTCTGGAACAATACCCCCATCCACAGCCCCCTTTTGCAACCACCCATGCACCACCTTGAACACCATCTGAACCCGCTATCAGTCACTACCTCAATCTGAGGGGAACAGCGGCACAGACACACATCCACCTTTCTGCACCCACCCCCTTTCAAATCCAAACCACATACAATTTAACTTTGTGAATATAGATGCCATCAAATCACATTCTGGTAATAAGCAACACTAATACTGTGACCAGTGTGTCCATAAGCACCTTTCCTACCTGTGACTAGTGTGTGTATAAGCGCATGTAATACCTTGGTCATTTGTGGGTATTTGCACCACCGCTACCTGTGACATTGGATGTATAGCCTACTATGCTACCAGTGGCCATTGTGAGTCTAACTACACTGCTAGCTGCGGCCATTGCGGGTCTAACTACACTGCTAGCTGCGGCCGCTCTATGTATAAGCAGATTACCTGTGGTCACACTGTGTATAAGTGCCTTAGCTAGCTGTGAGGATTGTCTGTGCAAGTGGAGCAGAAACCTGGGGCCTTTGTGGGTATAAGCCCCACTGCTACCTGTGGACACTGTGTACACGCGTCTGTGCAACTTGTCGACACAGTGTGTATACACACCGCAGATAGCTGTGGCCACTGTGTGTATGAGCGCCTCTAATACCTGTGGACACCACGATCTTGCCCGGTCATCCACCACCCACAGCTTCTTGGGGTCCCCCACCCCAATTCACGTATCCCTCACAACCACCACTCCAACAACCACAGAACCTTCACCACCCTCCACAATACAGCACCAACCCCCACAAAACCCATCACACAAAATCTCCACCCCTGAACCTAAACAACCTGACCCTCCCAAACCCCCTCTGGCATATGCTGCAGCCACTCTGAGCCCACCTCTCCACCACCCCTTCCTCCCTCACACACAGCATGTCCCTACCCCCTCCACCATTTCCATCCCCCCCCACATCCAACCCTCCACCACTCACAGCATGTACAGACACCATTTGCATTAGCATCTCTGGAACAACACCCCCATCCACAGCCCAACCACCCATCCACCACATGCATCACATTGAACACCATCCGAACCCGCTAGCGGTCACTGCCTAAATCCGAGGGGAACAGCGGCACAGACACACCTCCACCTCTTTGCACCCACCCCCATTCAAATCCAAACCACACACAATGTAATTTTTTGATTAGACATGCCACTAAATCACATTCTGGTAATAATTAATACTAATACTGAGGCCAATGTGTCCCTAAGCTACTGTCCTACCTGTAACAAGTGTGTGTGTGTGTGTGTGTGTGTGTGTGTGTGTGTGTGTGTGTGTGTGTGTGTGTGTGTGTGTGTGTGTTATAAGCGCCTGTAATACCTTGGTCAGTTGTGTGTATTTGCACCACCGCTACCTGTGCCATTGGATGTATAGCCAACTATGCTACCAGTGCCCATGATGTGTATAAGCGCTGCTGCTACCAGTGGCCATTGTGTGTTGGAGTGCCCCTGCTACCTGTGACCATTGTGTGTTTAAGCACACTGGTACCTGCGGCCGCTGTGTGTGTATAAGCAGATTAGCTACCTGTGGTCACACTGTATATTAATGCCTTAGCTAGCTGTGAGGGTTGTCTGTATAAGTGGCTCTACACCATGGGGCCTTTGTGGGTATAAGCCCCACTGATACCTGTGGCCACTATCTGTATATGCGTCTGTGCAATCTGTCATCACAGTGTGTATACACGCCATGGATAGCAGTGGCCACTGTGTGCATAAGCGCCTCTAATACTTGTGGACACTGCTACTAGGTGTGGTTGTGGGGTGGATACGCTGCTCTGCTACCTGTGGGAATTGTGTACAGGAGCAGATCTGCTACCTGTGAACAGTGTGTGTGTGTGTGTGTGTGTGTGTGTGTGTGTGTGTGTGTGTGTGTAAGCCGCTCTGCTATCTGCCCATAGGACATTGTCCTCTTTTTCTACAGGTCTTTGCTGGAGAGCATTAGGTACTTCATCTCCAACTGCACACGTCTTTCAAGTCTTTACTACAGTGTTTTGCTGCTATTTAAGTGGAAATGTATAATGCTTATACTACCACTGTATACTACACTATGTTAGTCATCATGGCCTGCCGCCATTTGTACACCTCAACACAAGGTACCATACGCCCTTTCACCTTGCTATACTGTAGTTACACACTATCCTAAATATTCTTGACCATAATTCACACGGGAAAAATTATACCAAACCTAGACTCTTGCAAACCGTATTTTGTTCTGTCCCACTTTGGCTCTCTTTTAACTCTCTATTTCACACTACCTATCCTTATTCTTTCACAGACACATGGCATTTCTGCACATTCAATTTCCTCCCACTAATGTCTCTGTATATGTACTTTCCAAACAATATTTGTCTTTTCATAGTTTTAACTTAACAACTTTTTGGTATTCATTTCATTTACACGTTCATTTTGTACATCATGCCCTGCAGGTGCTGTTCACCCACTCATAAGGGCCTACACCCCATTCACCATCAGACGCCTGAAAGAGACAGCATCATACTAAAGTAGTTTTCAGCCATCTTGTATCACAGTAGCCATTTTTGTCTGAGTATAAAGAAACGCTTTTGCTTTAAAGTTCTAAGTAATGCTGACATTTTATTAGTTAGAGAGAAGTTCCTCTGAGAATCAAGGTCAAGCAATTTGCTTATCTCCTGGAACATGTTTTGAGAACAGTGGTGTTTTGAGAACGGTGTCTACAGACTGACTCTCAAGGATTGTAATGTCTCATAATTTCTATGTGTGAGAAATGACACCTATGCTTATGTTTTGTGACGTGTAACAAATTCCTGTATACTGTATGTCTATAAGAACCCCTAGACAATAAACTGCTGTGGGCTCATTCTTATGAAAATAACCAAGCGTGATGTCGTCTGAGTCTCCCAATCGATTGGTCAAAGGTATTTAAACAGACAACCTAAGGAACTTGATATATGGAAGGGTTTTTTGCAGAGAAGCAAAAGGAAGACTGTTTTTGTGTCTCTCTGGGGCACACTTTGTATAAATTGAATTACTGATGAAATTATGATATTTGTACAATGTGAGTGTAAGGATGAAACTTAACTTTTATTATTCTAAACAGACGAAAAAACAATATACAAGAATGTTGCTGTATATATCAGCAAAAATGATTAAAAAAGTATTAAATAACAATATGACGATATGTGACTCACTTGATGTGAAGTAGGTGGCAGAAAGTTGGTCTGCACACCCACTGGATTTTAAGTGAGTATTGATATGCGACGTTAATCAAAGCGAAAGTTTGAAAATTCTTGTTTTCTCTATCAACTTATGAATTGTTATACACCAGTACATCCATAAGAGAGAAGCAAGAAAAACCGGCTTTTACAACTCCGGACTCCTTCTAGAATAGTAAGCATGGGTAAGTATACTGCAATGAATATTTGTGGGGGAATTTACTGATTAGTGAAGGGTATATCAACGGAAGGTATGTTCCTTGATACTACAGTACCCAGCATTCCCAGAGGGTCACCCTTTCTGGTACTAACCAGGCCCTATGCTGCTTGGCTTCCAAGATCAGACGAGATCGGGCATGTCCAGCATGGTATGACTGTAGAAAGTCAAGTAGATACCTGTCAGCGTATAGGAATAACCAATGCTTGAGCAAGTTTAGACCTAACTGAATAGCGGGTCCGAAAAAGGTGTAGAAGGAATGATATTCCAAATTCCTTCAATATAACCCGACAGTATATCACATTGCTCTTAGATGAAAATTAAAACCAAAAGGGGATTTCACATAGAAAAAGGTGCAAATAAACATCAGAACCATATGGTGACTCGTATCGTTGTATTAATGCTGGGGAGATTATCTAAAAGATAACGTTATCAAATGGCCAATTGCTCGCCCAAGGTGTAACTTTCAAGAAAAACCACAGTGTTAATGAGTGAAAAAGAGGGCCTCAAAAGACCAGAGAAATTTGCACATGAGAAATTCCCCACAAAAGAATTGTGGTGATACCAATACAAACAACTGAGAAATTCCCCACAAGAGAATTGTGGTATAACGATACAGAAAGTGGTATGCCCTAATTGCTGAGATATATTATGTAATTGACAATACAATCGAGGTTTGACCAAGAAATGGATCCCTTTACATCGACTTATGGAGAAACAATGAATGTGTCAAAACAAAAGAAAATAATAATAAACACTTGCATAACAAAGCCAAGTACAAGCAAATTGCCAGGCAATAATATAGCTTGGGTAAGTGATATGAAAATAACAGATTCGAAATTAGAAATGAGTTGCTAAATACATTGCAGAAATACCATATGCTGTCTCATAAAAAAGCATGAAATTTCACATAGAATCCAGCACATTAGCAGCATAAACAGCTGTCTGTCTATTGCAGGAAGATACAATTGTATATAAATATTTGTCACAGTTAGTGAAGACAGACTATATGCAAAAAAACAACATAACAACAACACATATAGTATAATTAATTAAACCAAGCTCTCCTTTTGCAGGGATAATAGTAGTCTAATGAATACCTGGCTAAGCTGGTTGCTTTAATCAGAGAGATAATTAATTAATTAGTGCACTAATTAACACCTGGTAAGTGGTTTCCCCGTACTTGGTAAATACCCTGTGTGTGTATACAGTATCCAAGGAAACGACAGGCAGGTGCTAGCGCTAGGGAGCTTGTTGCTAGAGAAACAGATCCTGTGTTTTTGCGGCATGCACAGAGTGGAAAGGGCTTATCCCCTGTAGAGTCGCAAAGTGCAGGGGGATGGGACGCCTATTTAGAGAGCTGATCAAAGCTGCAGGGAGCGATGGATGATTACCTGCGGCGTGTGTGCTGGAGAGGAGTCCGCCCGCCGGAGCTCCATCACGGAGGTCCCGGAAGTCGGGCACCGGACCAGAAGTGACGCGCGTTTTGCTGGGAGGAGCTTGTTCACCTGATCGTCTGAACTTGATATATGAGAAGGTTTTATATTCAACAGTACTTGGGGGCTATTGTCCACGATCACTGACAGCTGCCGCTGGTGGATGATAACAAGACTGATGGCCGTATGCAGACACTGACAAAATCCCTGGGGTGAGTAATCTAAAAGCTTGATCTTCATCTTGATTACTCACTGTGTGTGTATACTGCTCGTCAGCCTGTTCATCCATAGGCAGGTAAGCTATACGTGATTTTTTTTAAACCGTTTTGTCTGTTTAAAAGGTGCACATTTTTGTTATGTTTCTGTTCTGTGTTTTCTCTAACGTACGTGCATAAGTTTCAGTTTCACTTTTGCAAGGAAAAATTTTGTTTTATTTTTAAATGACCTGTCAGAATTGCAGATGCTCAATATTTTTGTGGTATAATCCTGCTATTGAGTCTGAATATGGTGAATTTTATAGGTCTATTGCAGAAAAGTGATTTCATTTTTGTAGGGAACCTTAAGACAGATTTTGCAACAGTTATGGAGTGTCATGTTGACAAAGTGATTGATTAGAAAAATTTGTTGGTGATAAATGTCCATATTGTCTTGATAAATAACCTGTTAATTATATACCAGGAACCTATCAAGTGGTTTGTTCTAAGTCTTTGTCATTTTACCCTTGGTCCCAGAGTTATAGTTAGTGAAAGAAATTCTACTGATTCTAAACAGAGTTTAATCAGATGGCATGAAGTTAGGTTAAGAAATTAAACACTCACATACTCAGCCTTTTTAAATCCAGTATATTTTGTAGACATATAAGGTAACCTTCTGAGGTCAAATGAAGAGTTTCAGGATATAAGGGTAATATGGACTCAATGGAAAGGGAGTTTGGGAATCTTTGCCCTAAGTGCAAGTCAGAGTCAATAGAAAGAAGGCTCAGATATGACTGCCCAGGGTTTTCGGGAAACATACAGGCAGGGACTGTGTGTCTCTTAATATAAGGAAACTGCAGTTGACATTTAACCTACAAGGTTTGGTAATAGCGGTATCAGTTTTTCATAGAAAAGTATACTAAATCTTTTTGTCACTTAAAATCTATTCCTGGCTGATTCAAAAAAATTAACATTGTTAGAAGATGTTAAAGCTATTATTGACAAAGGTAATATGATTCATATATGAAAAATGTATTGCTCAGTGGTTAAAGAGGTCTTTGCGGACTAGGTAGAGTTAAGTCAGTAATAACAAAGTTTTGGTTTGTTGTGTCAGATCAAGATCCAGAGTGTTTGCTTCATTTGGCCCTTTGATTGTTGGTATAGGATCTCCATATAAATAAACACTTAAAGGCATAAGAGTGATGTTTGAAAGAGCAGGTCTTTTAAACTGAGAAGCATGACTTTTGTTTTTCGATACTGCGCAGTAGAAGTAAAGGTGCGGCCCAGAAGGATTTTGCAAAGTGAACTGATCAATCGCGCAAAAGGACCGCATAACAGTGAGCCCCTGAAGATCAGTACTAGGGAGGGGAAACAGTCACCTCATGGTATTGGTGCAATTTTTTTAAGGGGCAAACTTCCCAGAGGAAGGAAAGGGCTGACCAATGAAGGAGATTTGAAGCAACAAACACTGGATTAATAAAAAAGGGGTTTTCTGACACTGTAAATATTTGGCCAAAGAACAATATTTAATCCTTTGTTATTTTTATACTGCATGCACACTGCTGTGTATAAAACAGTGATGTGTACATGTAGTATGAACTACAGTTTTGCTGCTATAAGCAAAAAATGTAATTTAATTTGGCTCAGAAAAAATAAAATAGTATGTATGGATAATGCTTCTACGTGAAAAAGCATACTGTAATAGGTACATATATATGGATATAAAATGTTTTTGACTACAAAATATGGATATGACAGTAAGTGAAAGTTGCATTAGGAAAATAATTGTCACTTTATTCCTGAATGCCTTCTAAGACTATATTAATGGGTGATCACGCATACTTATGTAGATTTATATATATCCATAAAGTCAGTTTACATATATGCAATGTGTATTTTAGTTTTGGTTTAGAAAAAAATTCTCAGCTGTTAGGTAGCTGAAGACAGTAGCATAGTACTCATTACTTCAGTACTTTGTTATTTGAAATACTAGAAGTTTTGTAATGCAATTTTGATGCAGGGGAAAATGAATCCTACATTACAACTCCAGACAAATTGATCAGGAACATTACACACCATGGTTTCAGTCTGATATGTTAAAAACTGTAAATGAGTTACCAGATATGAGGAGAAACCCTGTTGCATTTTTTAAGTAATTTTCACAAATATGTGGTGTGTGTGTGTGTGTGTGTGTGTGTGTGTGTGTGTGTGTGTGTGTGTGTGTGTGTGTGTGTGTATAGACCCTGTTGGATATATTTACAGTACAGTAAAGATGTTTTGTAAGACAAAACAACACCTACATTAGTGTTGTTATAAACTTGTGGTTAGACAAGAATATAAAGGATATCCAGTAGATGGCGCTGCAGAAGCAAAAATGTTACCAGCAACATTCCAGCAAGAGTACAACCTCAGATAGAAGCTGCTATACAAGTCTACCTCTCACAGGAAAAGAAGGATAAAGAGGAACAACAACTCCCACCATGGTCATCATCATTAGGTTGAACACCAGCATGGGTGGACTTAGACTAAGTAGGTACAGCCCTATTTGGGAACAGGAGCAGCACATGAAATAGCTACAAGACCAGCACAGGTAGCTGAACGTGGTTATGAAATTCACTCAGCACCACTAAAAAGACAAAGAAAGACAGCTGAGAGAGATCAGTACTACATGGCAAGATTACAGAGGTAATGCCATGATCAGAAGATATGGAGCACCAGCAGCTCCAGAGTTAAAGCAAATAATAAGGAATAAGACCAAAGAAGTACCAGAAGGCAAATGAATGATGCTTCATCTGCCAACATGAGGTGCATGCTTCTTCAGGTACCACCCTGTGAACATATCTCCAGGTGGTATGGTCACAGTCACCTTGCCCACTGGAGAAGGATGTTTGTGTCGAATACTGGAGCCACTAGATGCAGAAGACAGCAGAGGGAGGTACCAAAGGAACTAATGACATCAGAAACCCTTGAAGGGACAGGAGATACAAGAACTACAGTCACCAATACCAGTCCAGTTCTTGACCTCAAGTACATGTCCTGTGACTTTGCTGGGACACAATGCACTGAAGCTTATCCAAGTGAGAATACAGTACACCCCAGCAGAAGATGAATTTTCCAGCAACTTATCAAAGGAGGTACAGAACTATTTAGAAGCAAGTTAGAACAGAAGTTCAGTATTGGCTCATTCCCGCAGTACCAGTTGTGGAAGGAAGAAAGTAAGCAATACTGCTAGACCAGAGTACCCCAGAGAGGGGCTACATCACCAAGTGACTTATCCAGAAGACACACAGCTAATACAGTATGTGGATGACCTGCTGATTACCACCACCACTGAAAAAGGTGCCAAGGAGAGACAGTGTCCTTACTGAAGTTTTTGTAAGAACAAGACTGCAGAGCCTCGAAAGGAGAAATTGCAGATAGCAAAACAAAAGGTAATCTTCCTAGGACACTCAAGGTACCCGACTTCTAACAGAAGAGAGAAAAAGTCATAATGCAAGCTACAATGCCAACAAGTGTCAAGCAAGTCAGATGATCATTCCTGGGCCTAGTGGGAAACCACAGAAAATGGATACCTCTAGCACCAGTCTACATGCAAGCACTGTATGACAACTCTGAAAGGGAGGAGGGTCCACATCCTACACAGCAACCAATGAATGAAGCAATTGAACAATTGGAAGCAGCTGTTGCCTCATCTCCAGCCCTAGGACTACCAGACTATAGAAGGAAGCCATGCATGGGAGTCCTTACGCAGAAATATGGACTAAGGCAAAGACCAGTGGCCTGCCACTCAAGCAAGCTTGACAACATTATTCAAGCAGCACCCACTTGCATCAGAGCAGTGGCAGCAGCAGTCTTAGAAGAGGACAAGAGCACAGGCATAGTGCTGAATCATGAGCTTATCATCCAGGTACCACATGCAGGTACAGAGAAGCTTCAACAAGCAAGAACAAAACACCTGTCAGCAGCAAGGCTGACCAAGCATGAAGTAACACTGCTAAGTGCAACAACGTGACCATCAGAAGATGTACTACCCTCAACCCAGCAACCCTTTTCTCCAGCATTAATAAATAAAGGTGTTGAATCTCAAGATTAAAAAGGAGGGAAAAACAGATTGTCTTCCCTATTGATGGAACAGCAAGAAGTTATGATAAGGACCAGGAAGGTGGTCCAGAAGAAGATGGCATCAGATCATCATGGATGCAGGACCAGGGGGATGGTCCAGAAGAGGAAGAGAATAATTCTAGTAATCAAAATGTTTCCTTTTCCCATGATTGTGTGGCATTAATGGAACAAGAAACTCAACCCTTGCCACATGTTACAGCTCTACCTAATGCTCAGCATGAGCTATATGTGGACAGATCAAGGTACTATGAGGATGGAATTCCTTATGCAGGATATATAGTAACCACTGAACATGAAGTTGTGGATTCAGGATCCTTACCATCCCAGCACAGGATTGTGGGCCAGATATGGAAAAGCAGAGGCTTCAAGACGGCAAGTGGCAAAGACATACAACATGCTTCACTGATCAGACACCGGTTCAGACCTCGCAAGGGCCACAAAAAAGTTGCAGTAATGAAGATCCAGGCACACGCAAGAAACGACACTCCTGAAACAATCTGGCAAGATGCTGAATCCAAGGGGGTAGCAAAATGCCCCCAGCAGAAAAGGCAAGCCTATACATTAAAGCAACCATTCCAGTGCCAGACCAAATGCTTGATTATGCTACACTGATTGAACTTCAGAACCAAGCAGGAGAGAATGAGAAAGTAGCCTGGGGAAGAAAGCAACCAAACAACCAGGGCAGGTAGCAATCTACACCACACAGACAGAAGAAACAGAAGTAAAGCCTCAAATGCCTGATCTACAGGATTTGAAGAAATTTCAAGAACAAGCGGGTCCTGAAGAAAAAGCAGCATGGCAGAGAAGAGGAGCAAGACAAGAAGAAGAAACTGGCTTATGGAAATTAGAAGAAAAGTTATGCTTACCCAGAAGCTTATATCCACTTATGTGTTAAGTCAGCCATGGACTCACGCACCTGGAAAAGAATCAAATGGAAAATTTAGTTAATGAAACATGGATAGCTCCAGGATTTTATCCAGATGCAACCAAGTTTGTACAAGCCTGCTGGATATGTAGAAATGTCCAATCCAGAACAGAAGGTCAAGAAAACCCTTGGAGTAATCCGCAAAAGTTATTTTCCATTTCAAAGACTGCAAATTGACTATATTTAGCTGCTAAAGATGTATTTGTAGTTACAGCCTTTTTCAGTTTTTGGCCAATGGCAAAAGCTACAGCAAAATCAATAGCTAGAAAATAAGTTTCAGAAGTTATTTGCAGATATGGAGTACCAGAAGTTATAGCAGCAGATATCGGTATTTATTTCATTGGAGAAATAATGTAGGATATGGGGATACAACAGGCATTTAATGTGTTGTATTGTCCGCAAATTAGTGAATGTGTCACAGAAACCAGAAAGGGATGCTAAAATGTTTATTTTCAGTACTGTTTAATAGTAGAACCATATTCAGTAAAACCACAGGTTATTTACCTTATGAAATATTGTTTGATAGCATACCTAAGATAGGATGTTATTATCCACAAGAGCGTAAATATGGTAATTTGACGGCATATGTAAAAAAAAAAAAAATCTTACTGAAGAAAGCTACAC
Source organism: Pseudophryne corroboree (assembly GCF_028390025.1). Taxonomy (NCBI): domain Eukaryota; kingdom Metazoa; phylum Chordata; class Amphibia; order Anura; family Myobatrachidae; genus Pseudophryne; species Pseudophryne corroboree. The sequence continues at coordinate 817,105,742 of NC_086445.1, read as the reverse complement.
CTCTGTATTCTCGTTTTTGCCTCTCTCCCAGATTCAGGAGCAGATCTGAATCCCTGCAAGCTTTAACCAGGAGATTGGGTGTATCTGGAAAGATACGTGAGAGTCACTTGAGCCCAGATTTGATGCTCCGTATCAAGTGTTGCTGACCACGCCCACTTCTGTGAAAATTAAAGAGAGAGAGACTTGGGTCCCACTGCAAACTTGCCCAAGTTAAGTTTGAACAATGAAATACACAAACATGCAGAGGCTAATTGGGCCTAAACTAGACAGGCCACTATGGGTCATTATATTGGGTACTTCAGTACTCATTGTAGTCATAGTATACTCTATATCCCTCATAGGAGAGAGCAGGGACTGGCATGTCTGCCAATCCAAAGCTACATACCGAAAACTGGTATGTAGAAGTGTGGTATCCGAGCCACTAAATCTTGCGTCCATTCAATGAAAGTAAAGATCATGAAATTTCCAGGGTTTCAAAGATACCAGTTAGTTAAGAGATGCTGGGCTCACATGAGCCCACATCTGTCCCCCTTACATATGAGCGTATGGGGGTTTCTAGATTTCTTTGGAGCAAATACATACTATAAAATAGAGTATGACACTTTTTTTAGATATGTATGAAGAGAACTCCAAGAATGTGTTCTACATCTATTACTAATGAAACAGATAACGCGCAAGAAGTGGTACAGAGATATGTCCAAGAAATAGAAAATGAAAAATAAGCATAAGCCAACAAACCTAATACCCGTGACACTCTAGAGCAGGGGTAGCCAACCCTGGTCCTCGAGAGCTACCAACAGTTAACGTTTTCCAGGTCTCTTCACAGAATCACAAGTTAAGTAATTTGCTCCACCTGTAGATCTTTTAAATGTCAGTGAGTAGTGACTGCACCAGTGCACGAAGGTGAGCTGGAAAATGTGAACTGTTGGTAGCTCTCGAGGACCAGGGTTGGCTACCACTGGTTTAGAGGGTGACTGGGGATGGTTATCATGGCTAAATCCTACTAAATTGTTTAGTGAAATCAAAGGATGGATTGTTGGAAATTTTGATGTTTTTATTACAAATTGTTGGCTTAGCAATTTGCATATATCTGTGTTTTAAGATACTATTTTGTTTCCTTTCAGCTTGCAAAAAGTCTATAAACTCAAGATTTGAAACCTCCAAGTTTAAGAAGTTACAGAAGAGCTTGGAAAGAAAGAGCCGTGAGCAGTCTACCTTAATGGATTTGAGTGAATGGCCATCAACCCTCCATTGGATAAAGTGAAAAGCACCATCTCTCGGGGATATAGCCATTAGCACCATCATAGCTAGACTGTTTGCCCAGACTCGTTAGGTAGAGATTTTGTAATGCCTCATAGCTCAAGTGTAATATGAGATTATTATAAAAAGGAGGGAATGAAAGAGACGGCATCATGCTAAAGTAGTTTTCAGCCATCTTGTATCACAGTAGCCATTTTTGTCTGAATATAAAGAAACGCTTTTGCTTTAAAGTTATAAGTAATGCTGACATTTTATTAGTTAGAGAGAAGTTCCTCTGAGAATCAAGGTTAAGCAATTTGCTTATCTCCTGGAACATGTTTTGAGAACAGTGGTGTTTTGAGAATGGTATCTACAGACTGACTTTCAAGGATTGTAATGTCTCATAATTTCTATGTGTGAGAAATGACACCTATGCTTGTGTTTTGTGACGTGTAACAAATTCCTGTATACTGTATGTCTATAAGAACCCCTAGACAATAAACTGCTGTGGGCTCATTCTTATGAAAATAACCAAGCGTGATGTCGTCTGAGTCTCCCAATCGATTGGTCAAAGGTATTTAGACAGACAACCGAAGGAACTTGATATAGGAGAAGGTTCTATCTCCAATACTCCCTTTTGTCATGCAATAATTAACCAATATCAAAACTACGATTGCAGGTAATACTCCCTATAATACAACTATCCTACACTTTGAAGTTGTGCGGGGGTTAAGGGGGCGTAGCCCCTTACGACAGTGTGAAGAGCACCCATAGGGCACGATCAATCACCATGGGTATATGTATATGTGTGTGTATGTATATATATATATATATATATATATAAATTGTGTATATATTAGAGATGAGCGGGTTTGGTTCGTCGAGATCTGAACCCCCCCGAACTTCACGTAGTTTTCATGGGTCCGAGGCAGCCTCAGTTCTTCCCACCTTGCTCGGTTAACCAGAACGAGGCCGAACGTCATAATCCCGCTGTCGGATTCTCGCGAGATTCGTATTCCATATAAAGAACCGCGCATCACCGCCATTTTCACTCGTGCATTGTAGATTGAGCAGAGAGGACGTGGCTATGTTCTCTGCCTGAAAAGCTCAATATCTGTGCTCAGTGTGCTGCATTGTGGTGACCACCAGTATATAGTAGTACAGTACAGTAGGCCATTGTATCTTGCAGCTCCGTGTCAGTCTCAGTTCTAGTATCCTGATCAGTGCTCAATCTGTGCTACATTGTTGTGACCAGTATATAGTAGTACAGTGCTGCATTGTGGTGAACACCAGTATATAGTAGTACAGTAGGCCATTGCTGTATCTTGCTGCACCGTGTCACTTCTAGTATCCTGATCAGTGCTTAATATCTGTGCTCAGTGTCAGTGCTGCATTGTGGTGACCAGTATACTACAGTACAATAGTCCAGTGAAGTTCTCGCTGCTCAGTGTCAGTTCTCCGTAGTAAAATCAGTTCTCAGTATAATCAGTGTGCTGTTACACGTGCGCCCGTTTTCCGCCATTACTGCATTGGGATTTAGACAATTGATGAAGTTATTGTGTCCCCGTTACAAAATCCCATCTAGATTCCACTTCACTAGGCAGGCGATAGCGAGATTTCTCTGACGTCCTAGTGGATGCTGGGAACTCCGTAAGGACCATGGGGAATAGACGGGCTCCGCAGGAGACTGGGCACTCGAAAAGAAAGATTAGGTACTATCTGGTGTGCACTGGCTCCTCCCTCTATGCCCCTCCTCCAGACCTCAGTTAGAATCTGTGCCCGGCTCGAGCTGGTTGCACACTAGGGGCTCTCCTGAGCTCCTAGTAAAGAAAGTATTTATTAGGTTTTTTATTTTCAGTGAGATCTGCTGGCAACAGACTCACTGCTACGAGGGACTTAGGGGAGAGAAGCGAACCTACCTGCTTGCAGCTAGCTTGGGCTTCTAGGCTACTGGACACCATTAGCTCCTGAGGGATCGAACACAGGCCCAGCCTCGGTCGTCCGGTCCCGGAGCCGCGCCGCCGTCCCCCTTGCAGAGCCAGAAGACGGAAGATTCCGAGGAGAAAATCGGCGGCTGAAGACTCCGGTCTTCATTAAGGTAGCGCACAGCACTGCAGCTGTGCGCCATTGCTCCCCATGCACACCACATACTCCGGTCACTGATGGGTGCAGGGCGCTGGGGGGGGGGGCGCCCTGGGCTGCAATCAGAGTACCTTAACATGGCAAAAAAACACATAATATAGTCTAATAAACTATATATATGTAAAAATCCCCTGCCATAATATTAATAAAAGAGCGGGATAAGCACGCCGAGAAGGGGGCGGGGCTATCTCACTCAGCACACTGGCGCCATTTTCTCTTCACAGTTCCGCTGGAAGACAGCTCCCCAGGCTCTCCCCTGCAGTTTCCAGGCTCAAAGGGTTAAAAAGAGAGGGGGGGCACTAAATTTAGGCGCAAACTATACATGTTAAGCAGCTATAGGGAAAAATCACTTTCTGTAATAGTGTAAATCCCTAATTATATAGCGCTGTGGTGTGTGCTGGCATACTCTCTCTCTGTCTCCCCAGAGGACTTTGTGGGGTCCTGTCCTCAGTCAGAGCATTCCCTGTGTGTGTGCGGTGTGTCGGTACGGCTGTGTCGACATGTTTGATGAGGAGGCTTATGTGGAGGCGGAGCAGATGCCGATAAATGTGATGTCACCCCCTGCGGGGTCGACACCAGTGTGAATGGATATGTGGAAGGTATTAACCGACAGTGTCAACTCCTTACATAAAAGGTTTGATGACATAACAGCTGTGGGACAGCCGGCTTCTCAGCCTGTGCCTGCCCAGGCGTCTCAAAGGCCATCAGGGGCTCAAAAACGCCCGCTACCTCAGATGGCAGACACAGATGTCGACATGAAGTCTGACTCCAGTGTCGACGACGACGAGACAAATGGACATTCCACTAAGGCTATCAGTTGCATGATTACGGCAATGAAAAATGTGTTGCACATTTCTGACATTAACCCAGGTACCACTAAAAAGGGTATTATGTTTGGGGAGAAAAAGAAACCAGTGGTTTTTCCCCCTTCAGATGAGTTAAATGAAGTGTGTGAAGAAGCGTGGGCATCCCCTGATAAAAAATTAGTGATTTCTAAAAAGTTACTAATGGCGTACCCTTTCCCGCCAGAGGACAGGGTACGTTGGGAGACATCCCCTAGGGTGGATAAAGCGCTCACATGCTTGTCAAAGAAGGTGGCACTACCGTCTCAGGATACGGCCGCCTTAAAGGAGCCTGCGGATAGAAAGCAGGAGGCTATCCTGAAGTCTGTGTATACACACTCAGGTACTATACTGAGACCTGCTATTGCTTTAGCATGGACGTGCAGTGCAGCAGCAGCGTGGTCTGATGCCCTGTCTGATAATATTGATTCCCTTGACAGGGACACTATATTGCTAACCATAGAGCACATTAAAGACGTAGTCTTATACATGAGAGATGCACAGAGGGATATTTGCCGGCTGGCATCTAGAATAAATGCAATGTCCATTTCTGCCAGGAGAGTATTATGGACTCGGCAGTGGACAGGTGATGCGGATTCTAAAAGGCACATGGAGGTTTTGCCTTACAAGGGTGAGGAATTGTTTGGGGATGGTCTCTCGGACCTCGTTTCCACAGCGACAGCTGGGAAGTCAACATTTTTACCCCAGGTTCCCTCACAGCCAAGGAAAGCACCGTATTATCAGGTACAGTCCTTTCGGCCCCAGAAAGGCAAGCGGGTTAAAGGCGCGTTCTTTCTGCCCAGAGGCAGGGGTAGAGGGAAAAAGCTGCACCATACAGCCAGTTCCCAAGAACAGAAATCCTCCCCTGCTTCCACTAAATCCACCGCATGACGCTGGGGCTCCACTGGTGGAGCCAGGTGCGGTGGGGGCCCGTCTCCGGAACTTCAGCGACCGGTGGGTTCGCTCACGGGTGGATCCCTGGGTTCTACAAGTGGTATCTCAGGGATACAAGCTGGAATTCGAGACGTCTCCCCCTCGCCGTTACCTCAAATCAGCCTTGCCAGCTACTTCCCCGGACAGGGAGGTAGTGCTGGCGGCAATTCACAAGCTGTTCCTCCAGCAGGTGATAATAAAAGTTCCCCTCCTTCAACAGGGACGGGGTTACTATTCCACAATGTTTGTGGTACCGAAACCAGACGGTTCGGTGAGACCCATTCTAAATTTAAAATCCTTGAACACTTATATAAGAAGGTTCAAGTTCAAAATGGAAAAACCAAAAAAGAGAAAAATGAAGCGCCTGTGTCTGTATTTGACCAATTATAAAAATAAAGTATCCATCAGAACTCACGTTCGCTTCACTCAAAGGGCTGTATATACCCCTAGAAATTGCAATCGCTAGACAAAAGAAAAGGGAGAGGAGCGCTCATGTGTTCATGATAGATACCTGATGAATCTATACAGAGCCGGTAAATAATTAAAAACGATTTATTCAATAACAATTTTACCAATTATAATTTCACTATTAAAAATATATAGATAAATAAAATAACATGCTGGCCAGCAGTTTTCAACTATCACCAATACTGCTAAAACATCCCTGTTGGGGGATCTGTGCACTGAAAAAGTAGTATCAGCATATAGTAACTTTGTATAAAGCTGTGATAGTAACTGTTCCTTGCATAAAGGATAGTTCCACTAAAAGAAAATGTCCTGTAGAGACATCAGCGTGTGTTAAATTGTAACAGTCAGGTTGCAACTGAAGCACGCTGAAATAATGAAGGTGTAGCGGCAGATATCAGCTTATAACAATGTGTCCGATTACCTCCCTGGTGGAAATCGCGGTGTGGTCCTACCCCCGGTAACCGAGCGTCCTCGGTTGTTGGATTGTGCACGGGGGGTGCCTCTTATGTCACCGGCTGTAGCTTCCTTCACAAGCACAGGGGGAAATGATGTATCGGACTTGTGATGCTGGAGCCTGCTTCGGCGGTCATGCTGGTAATGCTGGTAATTGACAGCGGGTTGAGCGGATTGCAAGTTCCCGTGCCGACTCCCGCTATGCTGCACGATACACCTGTGAGTTGATGGTGAACACTGCTGCAGCTTCAAAAGATGGGCGAGCATGTTATTTTATTTATCTATATATTTTTAATAGTGAAATTATAATTGGTAAAATTGTTATTGAATAAATCGTTTTTAATTATTTACCGGCTCTGTATAGATTCATCAGGTATCTATCATGAACACATGAGCGCTCCTCTCAAGTTCAAAATGGAATCGCTCAGGGCGGTTATTGCAAGCCTGGAAAAGGGGATTACATGGTATCACTGGACATCAAGGATGCGTACCTGCATGTCCCCATTAACCCTCCTCACCAGGTGTACCTCCGTTTTGTGGTACAAGACTGCCATTATCAATTCCAGACGTTGCCATTTGGTCTGTCCACGGCACCGAGGGTAGTTACCAAGGTAATGGCCGAAATGATGATACTCCTTCGAAAGACGGGAGTTAAAATTATCCCATACTTGGACGATCTCCTTATAAAGGCGAGGTCCAGGGAGCAGTTGTTGGTCGGAGTAGCACTATCTCAGGAAGTGCTTCAACAGCACGGCTGGATTCTGAATATTCCAAAGTCGCAGCTGGTTCCTACGACGCGTCTGCTGTTCCTGGGTATGGTTCTGGACACAGAACAGAAGAAGGTGTTTCTCTCGGAGGAGAAGGCCAAGGAGTTGTCAACTCTGGTCAGAGACCTCCTGAAACCAAAACAGGTGTCGGTGCATCACTGCACGCGAGTCCTGGGAAAGATGGTATCTTCTTACGAGGAAATTCCATTCGGCAGGTTCCATGCAAGGATCTTTCAGTGGGATCTGTTAGACAAGTGGTCCGGATCGCATCTTCAGATGCATCGGCTGATCACCCTGTCCCCGAGGGCCAGGGTGTCTCTGCTGTGGTGGCTGCAGAGTGCTCATCTTCTAGGGGCCGCAGATTCGGCATACAGGACTGGGTCCTGGTGACCACGGATGCAAGCCTCCGAGGTTGGGGGGCAGTCATTCAGGGAAGAAACTTCCAGGGACAATGGTCGAGTCAGGAGGCTTCCCTACACAAGACCCCTGCTTCAAAACCAGCCGGTGCTGATTCAGTCAGACAACATCACGGCGGTCGCCCATGTAAATCGACAGGGCAGCACAAGAAGCAGGATGGCGATGGCAGAAGCCACAAGGATTCTCCGATGGGCGGAAAATCACGTGATAGCACTGTCAGCAGTGTTCATTCCGGGAGTGGACAACTGGGAAGCAGACTTCCTCAGCAGGCACGACCTCCACCCGGGAGAGTGGGGACTTCATCCAGAAGTCTTCCAACTGATTGTAAACCGTTGGGAAAGGCCACAGGTGGACATGATGGCGTCCCGCCTAAACAAAAAGTTAAAAAGATATTGCGCCAGGTCAAGGGACCCGTAGGCGATAGCTGTGGACGCTCTAGTGACACCGTTAGTGTACCCGTCGGTTTATGTGTTCCCTCCTCTTCCTCTCATACCAAAGGTGCTGAGGATAATAAGAAAGAGAGGAGTGAGAACTATACTCATCGTTCCGGATTGGCCAAGAAGGACTTGGTACCCGGAACTGCAAGAAATGATCTCAGAGGACCCTTGGCCTCTGCCTCTCAGACAGGACCTGCTACAGCAGGGGCCCTGTCTGTTCCAAGACTTACCGTGGCTGCGTTTGACGGCATGGCGGTTGAACACCGGATCCTGATGGTAAAGGGCATTCCAGTTAAAGTCATTCCTACGCTGATAAAAGCTAGGAGAGATGTGACAGCAAAGCATTATCACCGCATATGGCGAAAATATGTTGCTTGGTGTGAGGCTATGAAGGCCCCCACAGAAGAATTTCAGCTGGGTCGTTTTCTGCACTTCCTGCAGTCAGGAGTGACTATGGGCCTAAAATTGGGTTCCATTAAAGTCTAGATTTTGGCCCTGTCTATTTTCTTTCAAAAAGAACTGGCTTCACTGCCTGAAGTTCAGACGTTTGTTAAGGGAGTGCTGCATATTCAGCCCCTTTTGTGCCCCAGTGGCAACTTGGGATCTCAACGTTGTGTTGGATTTCCTAAAATCACATTGGTTTGAGCCACTTCAGACCGTGGAATTAAAATATCTCATGTGGAAAGTGGTCATGCTTTTGGCCTTGGCTTCGGCTAGGCGGGTGTCAGAATTGGCGGCTTTGTCCTGTAAAAGCCCCTATCTGATCTTCCATATGGACAGAGCAGAATTGAGGACGCGTCCCCAATTCCTCCCTAAGGTGGTATCAGCGTTTTATTTGAACCAACCTATTGTGGTACCTGCGGCTACTCGGGACTTGGAGGCCTCCAAGTTGCTGGACGTAGTCCGGGCCCTGAAAATCTATGTTTTCAGGACGGCTAGAGTCAGAAAAACTGACTCGCTGTTTATCCTGCATGCACCCAACAAGCTGGGTGCTCCTGCTTCTAAGCAGACTATTGCTCGCTGGATCTGCTCCACGATTCAACTTGCACATTCTGCGGCTGGACTGCCGCATCCTAAATCAGTAAAGGCCCATTCCACGAGGAAGGGGGCTCTTCTTGGGCGGCTGCCCGAGGGGTCTCGGCTTTACAACTTTGCCGAGCTGCTACTTGGTCGGGATCAAACACGTTTGCAAAATTCTACAAGTTTGATACCCTGGCTGAGGAGGACCTTGAGTTGCTCATTCGGTGCTGCAGAGTCATCCACACTCTCCCGCCCGTTTGGGAGCTTTGGTATAATCCCCATGGTCCTTACGTAGTTCCCAGCATCCACTAGGACGTCAGAGAAAATAAGAATTTACTCACCGGTAATTCTATTTCTCGTAGTCCGTAGTGGATGCTGGGCGCCCATCCCAAGTGCGGATTGTCTGCAATACTTGTATATAGTTATTGCCTAACTAAAGGGATATTGTTATGAGCCATCTGTTCATGAGGCTCAGTTGTTATTCATACTGTTAACTGGGTATAGTATCACGAGTTGTACGGTGTGATTGGTGTGGCTGGTATGAGTCTTACCCGGGGTTCCAAATCCTTTCCTTATTGTGTCAGCTCTTCCGGGCACAGTTTCCCTAACTGAGGTCTGGAGGAGGGGCATAGAGGGAGTAGCCAGTGCACACCAGATAGTACCTAATCTTTCTTTTAGAGTGCCCAGTCTCCTGCAGAGCCCGTCTATTCCCCATGGTCCTTACGGAGTTCCCAGCATCCACTACGGACTACGAGAAATAGAATTACCGGTGAGTAAATTCTTATTTTTACCAATTAATATCAGTGATTTATAATTATTAATTACAGGGATCTTGCCAAACAATTCCTGTGATTTTGTCATTTTCTTCCAGTGATTTGGACCAATAATACCATTGATTAGAACAAATAATTCCTGTGATATTGAGGTGTTTGTGTCGCTTAGCTTAGCCATCCAGTGCACCTCTTTTTCTCTTTTCTTTGCATCATGTGCTGTTTGGGGACTATTTTTTAAGTGCCATCCTGTCTGACACTGCAGTGCCACTCCTAGATGGGCCAGGTGTTTGTGCCGCCCACTTGGGTCGCTTAGCTTAGTCATCCAGCGACCTTGGTGCAAATTTTAGGACTAAAAATAATATTGTGAGGTGTGAGGTGTTCAGAATAGACTGGAAATGAGTGGAAATTATGGTTATTGAGGTTAATAATACTATAGGATCAAAATTACCCCCAATTTCTATGATTTAAGCTGTTTTTGAAAAAAAACACCCGAATCCAAAACACACTCAAATCCGACAAAAATTTTAAGGGAGGTTTTGCCAAAACGCATCCGAATCCAAAACACAGCTGCGGAACCGAATCCAAAACCAAAACACAAAACCCAAAAAATGTACGGTGCACATCTCTAAAAAATATATACACTGTATGTATGTGTGTGTGTGTGTGTGTGTGTGTGTGTGTGTGTGTGTGTGTGTGTGTATATGTATATGTGTGTGTATATATATATATATGTATATATTAGTGATGAGCGGGTTCGGTTTCCGAGAAACCGAACCCCCCCGAACTTCACCCTTTTTAGACGGGTCCGAGCCATACTCGGATTCTCCCGTATGGCTCGGTTAACCCGAGCGTGCCCAAACGTCATCATCCCGCTGTCGGATTCTCGCGAGATTCGGATTCTATATAAGCAGCCGCGCGTCGCCGCCATTTTCACACGTGCATTAAGATTGATAGGGAGAGGACGTGGCTGGCGTCCTCTCCGTTTATATAGTTATATACTACACAGTTGATCTGATTGCTTAGCTTATTGTGGGGAGGATTGGGGAGCAGCTGTTAGGAGGAGTACAGTGCAGAGTTTTGCTAATAGTGACCACCAGTTTTTTATCCGTTCTCTGCCTGAAAAAAAACGCTCCATACCATATCTGTGCTCAGTGTGCTGCATGATATATCTGTGCTGAGTGCTCACATTGCTTAATTGTGGGGACTGGGGAGCAGCTATAGCAGGAGTACAGTGCACAGTTTTGCTGACAGTGACCACCAGTATACGTTTGTCTGCCTGAAAAACACTCCTGTGGTGTCTTTTTTTTTATACTATAAACGCAGTCTGCTGACAGTGTCCACCAGGTCCATTATACTGTATATAGCAGTACGGTAGGCCACTGCTGTACCTACCTCTGTGTCGTCACTCGTCGTCCATAAGTATACTATCCATCCATCTACATTGTATACCTGTGGTGTCTTTTTTTCTTTATACTATAAACGCAGTCTGCTGACAGTGTCCACCAGGTCCATTATACTGTATATAGCAGTATGGTAGGCCACTGCTGTACCTACCTCTGTGTCGTCACTCGTCGTCCATAAGTATACTATCCATCCATCTACATTGTATACCTGTGGTGTCTTTTTTTTTTATACTATAAATGCAGTCTGCTGACAGTGTCCACCAGGTCCATTATACTGTATATAGCAGTACGGTAGGCCACTGCTGTACCTACCTCTGTGTCGTCACTCGTTGTCCATAAGTATACTATCCATCCATCTACATTGTATACCTGTGGTGTCTTTTTTTCTTTATACTATAAACGCAGTCTGCTGACAGTGTCCACCAGGTCCATTATACTGTATATAGCAGTACGGTAGGCCACTGCTGTACCTACCTCTGTGTCGTCACTCGTCGTCCATAAGTATACTATCCATCCATCTACATTGTATACCTGTGGTGTCTTTTTTTCTTTATACTATAAACGCAGTCTGCTGACAGTGTCCACCAGGTCCATTATACTGTATATAGAAGTACGGTAGGCCACTTCTGTACCTACCTCTGTGTCGTCACTCGTCGTCCATAAGTATACTATCCATCCATCTACATTGTATACCTGTGGTGTCTTTTTTTCTTTATACTATAAACGCAGTCTGCTGACAGTGTCCACCAGGTCCATTATACTGTATATAGCAGTACGGTAGGCCACTGCTGTACCTACCTCTGTGTCGTCACTCGTCGTCCATAAGTATACTATCCATCCATCTACATTGTATAAATGTTAGTAATGGGCGGATTCGGTTTTACTCGGTTTTACTCGGTTCTCAAAACAGAATCTTATTGGCTCACTGATGTCATGTGTTTTGGATAGCCAATAAGATTCTGTTTTGAGAACCGAGTAAAACCGAGTAAAACCGAATCCGCTCATCACTAATACCTGTGGTGTCTTTTTTTTATACTATAAATGCAGTCTGCTGACAGTGTCCACCAGGTCCATTATACTGTATATAGCAGTACGGTAGGCCACTGCTGTACCTACCTCTGTGTCGTCACTCGTCGTCCATAAGTATACTATCCATCCATCTACATTGTATACCTGTGGTGTCTTTTTTTCTTTATACTATAAACGCAGTCTGCTGACAGTGTCCACCAGGTCCATTATACTGTATATAGCAGTACGGTAGGCCACTGCTGTACCAGCCTCTGTGTCGTCACTCGTCGTCCATAAGTATACTATCCATCCATCTACATTGTATACCTGCGGTGTCTTTTTTTCTTTATACTATAAACGCAGTCTGCTGACAGTGTCCACCAGGTCCATTATACTGTATATAGCAGTACGGTAGGCCACTGCTGTACCTACCTCTGTGTCGTCACTCGTCGTCCATAAGTATACTATCCATCCATCTACATTGTATACCTGTGGTGTCTTTTTTTCTTTATACTATAAACGCAGTCTGCTAAGAGTGTCCACCAGGTCCATTATACTGTATATAGCAGTACGGTAGGCCACTGCTGTACATACCTCTGTGTCGTCACTCGTCATCCATAAGTATACTATCCATCCATCTACATTGTATACCTGTGGTGTCTTTTTTTTATACTATAAACGCAGTCTGCTGACAGTGTCCACCAGGTCCATTATACTGTATATAGCAGTACGGTAGGCCACTGCTGTACCTACCTCTGTGTCGTCACTCGTCGTCCATAAGTATACTATCCATCCATCTACATTGTATACCTGTGGTGTCTTTTTTTTATACTATAAATGCAGTCTGCTGACAGTGTCCACCAGGTCCATTATACTGTATATAGCAGTACGGTAGGCCACTGCTGTACCTACCTCTGTGTCGTCACTCGTCGTCCATAAAGTATACTATCCATCCATCTACATTGTATACCTGTGGTGCCTTTTAGTTGTGCACATTAAAATATGGAGAACAAAAATGTGGAGGTTAAAAAAATAGGGAAAGATCAAGATCCACTTCCACCTCGTGCTGAAGCTGCTGCCACTAGTCATGGCCGAGACGATGAAATGCCATCAACGTCATCTGCCAAGGCCGATGCCCAATGTCATAGTACAGAGCATGTAAAATCCAAAACACAAAAGATCAGTAAAATGACCCAAAAATCAAAATCATAAGCGTCTGAGGAGAAGCGTAAACTTGCCAATATGCCATTTACGACACGGAGTGGCAAGGAACGGCTGAGGCCCTGGCCTATGTTCATGGCTAGTGGTTCAGCTTCACATGAGGATGGAAGCACTCATCCTCTCGCTAGAAAAAAGAAAAGACTTAAGCTGGCAAAAGCACAGCAAAGAACTGTGCGTTCTTCGAAATCACAAATCCCCAAGGAGAGTCCAATTGTGTCGGTTGCGATGCCTGACCTTCCCAACACTGGACGGGAAGAGCTTGCGCCTTCCACCATTTGCACGCCCCCTGCAAGTGCTGGAAGGAGCATCCGCAGTCCAGTTACTGATAGTCAAATTGAAGATGTCAGTGTTGAAGTACACCAGGATGAGGATATGGGTGTTGCTGGCGCTGGGGAGGAAATTGACAAGGAGGATTCTGATGGTGAGGTGGTTTGTTTAAGTCAGGCACCCGGGGAGACACCTGTTGTCCGTGGGACGAATATGGCTATTGACATGCCTGGTCAAAATACCAAAAAAATCAGCTCTTCGGTGTGGAATTATTTCAACACAAATGCGGACAACAGGTGTCAAGCCGTGTGTTGCCTTTGTCAAGCTGTAATAAGTAGGGGTAAGGACGTTAACCACCTCGGAACATCCTCACTTATACGTCACCTGCAGCGCATTCATCATAAGTCAGTGACAAGTTCAAAAACTTTGGGCGACAGTGGAAGCAGTCCACTGACCACTAAATCCCTTCCTCTTGTAACCAAGCTCCCACAAACCACACCACCAACTCCCTCAGTGTCAATTTCCTCCTTACCCAGGAAAGCCAATAGTCCTGCAGGCCATGTCACTGGCAAGTCTGACGAGTCCTCTCCTGCCTGGGATTCCTCCGATGCATCCTTGAGTGTAACGCCTACTGCTGCTGGCGCTGCTGTTGTTGCTGCTGGGAGTCGATCGGCATCCCAGAGGGGAAGTCGGAAGACCACTTGTACTACTTCCAGTAAGCAATTGACTGTCCAACAGTCCTTTGCGAGGAAGATGAAATATCACAGCAGTCATCCTGCTGCAAAGCGGATAACTGAGGCCTTGGCAGCCTGGGCGGTGAGAAACGTGGTTCCGGTATCCATCGTTACTTCAGAGCCAACTATAGACTTGATTGAGGTACTGTGTCCCCGGTACCAAATACCATCTAGGTTCCATTTCTCTAGGCAGGCGAAACCAAAAATGTACACAGACCTCAGAAAAAGACTCACCAGTGTCCTAAAAAATGCAGTTGTACCCAATGTCCACTTAACCACGGACATGTGGACAAGTGGAGCAGGGCAGACTCAGGACTATATGACTGTGACAGCCCACTGGGTAGATGTATTGCCTCCCGCTGCAAGAACAGCAGCGGCGGCACCAGTAGCAGCATCTCGCAAACGCCAACTCGTTCCTAGGCAGGCTACGCTTTGTATCACCGCTTTCCAGAATACGCACACAGCTGAAAACCTCTTACGGCAACTGAGGAAGATCATCGCAGAATGGCTTACCCCAATTGGACTCTCCTGGGGATTTGTGACATCGGACAACGCCAGCAATATTGTGCGTGCATTACATCTGGGCAAATTCCAGCACGTCCCATGTTTTGCACATACCTTGAATTTGGTGATGCAGAATTATTTAAAAAACGACAGGGGCGTGCAAGAGATGCTGTCGGTGGCCCGAAGAATTGCGGGCCACTGTCGGCGTTCAGGCACCGTGTACAGAAGACTGGAGCACCACCAAACACACCTGAACCTGCCCTGCCATCATCTGAAGCAGGAGGTGGTAACGAGGTGGAATTCAACCCTCTATATGCTTTAGAGGATGGAGGAGCAGCAAAAGGCCATTCAAGCCTATACATCTGGCCACGATATAGGCAAAGGAGGTGGAATGCACCTGTCTCAAGCGCAGTGGAGAATGATTTCAACGTTGTGCAAGGTTCTGCAACCCTTTGAACTTGCCACACGTGAAGTCAGTTCAGACACTGCCAGCCTGAGTCAGGTCATTCCCCTCATCAGGCTTTAGCAGAAGAAGCTGGAGACATTGAAGGAGGAGCTAAAACAGAGCGATTCCGCTAGGCATGTGGGACTTGTGGATGGAGCCCTTCATTCGCTTAACCAGGATTCACGGGTGGTCAATCTGTTGAAATCAGAGCACTACATTTTGGCCACCGTGCTCGATCCTAGATTTAAAACCTACGTTGTATCTCTCTTTCCGGCAGACACAAGTCTGCAGGGGTTCAAAGACCTGCTGGTGAGAAAATTGTCAAGTCAAGCGGAACGTGACCCGTCAACAGCTCCTCCTTCACATTCTCCCGCAACTGGGGGTGCGAGGAAAAGGCTAAGAATTCCGAGCCCACCCGCTGGCGGTGATGCAGGGCAGTCTGGAGTGAGTGCTGACATCTGGTCCGGACTGAAGGACCTGCCAACGATTACTGACATGTCGTCTACTGTCACTGCATATGATTCTCTCACCATTGAAAGAATGGTGGAGGATTATATGAGTGACCGCATCCAAGTAGGCACGTCAGACAGTCCGTACGTATACTGGCAGGAAAAAGAGGCAATTTGGAGGCCCTTGCAGAAATTGGCTTTATTCTACCTAAGTTGCCCTCCCTCCAGTGTGTACTCCGAAAGAGTGTTTAGTGCCGCCGCTCACCTTGTCAGCAATCGGCGTACGAGGTTACTTCCAGAAAATGTGGAGAAGATGATGTTCATTAAAATGAATTATAATCAATTCCTCCGTGGAGACATTCACCAGCAGCAATTGCCTCCAGAAAGTGCACGGGGACCTGAGATGGTGGATTTCAGTGGGGATGAATTAATAATCTGTGAGGAGGGGGATGTACACAGTGAAAGGGGTGATGAATCGGACGATGATGATGAGGTGGACATCTTGCCTCTGTAGAGCCAGTTTGTGCAAGGAGAGATTGATTGCTTCTTTTTTGGTGGGGGCCCAAACCAACCAGTCATTTCAGTCACAGTCGTGTGGCAGACCCTGTCGCTGAAATGATGGGTTCGTTAAAGTGTGCATGTCCTGTTTATACAACATAAGGGTGGGTGGGAGGGCCCAAGGACAATTCCATCTTGCACCTCTTTTTTCTTTCATTTTTCTTTGCATCATGTGCTGTTTGGGGACAATTTTTTTTAAGTGCCATCCTGTCTGACACTGCAGTGCCACTCCTAGATGGGCCAGGTGTTTGCGTCAGCCACTTGGGTCGCTTATCTTAGTCACACAGCTACCTCATTGCACCTCTTTTTTTCTTTGCGTCATGTGCTGTTTGGGGAGTATTTTTTTGAAGGGCCATCTTGCGTGACACTGCAGTGCCACTCCTAGATGGGCCACGTGTTTGTGTCGGCCACTAGGGTCGCTTAGCTTAGTCACACAGCTACCTCATTGCGCCTCTTTTTTTCTTTGCATCATGTGCTGTTTGGGGAGTATTTTTTTGAAGGGCCATCCTGCATGACACTGCAGTGCCACTCCTAGATGGGCCAGGTGTTTGTGTCGGCCACTTGTGTCACTTAGCTTAGTCACACAGCGACCTTGGTGCGCCTCTTTTTTTCTTTGCATCATGTGCTGTTTGGGGAGTGTTTTTTTCAAGTGCCATCCTGTCTGACACTGCAGTGCCACTCCTAGATGGGCCAGGTGTTTGTGTCGGCCACTTGGGTCGCTTAGCTTAGTCACACAGCTACCTCATTGCGCCTCTTTTTTTCTTTGCATCATGTGCTGTTTGGGGACAATTTTTTTGAAGTGCCATCCTGCCTGACACTGCAGTGCCACTCCTAGATGGGCCAGGTGTTTGTGTCGGCCACTTGTGTCGCTTAGCTTAGCCATCCAGCGACCTCTGTGCAAATTTTAGGACTAAAAATAATATTGTGAGGTGTGAGGTGTTCAGAATAGACTGGAAATGAGTGGAAATTATGGTTATTGAGGTTAATAAAACTATGGGATCAAAATGACCCCAAATTCTATGATTTAAGCTGTTTTTGAGGGTTTTTTGAAAAAAACACCCGAATCCAAAACACACCCGAATCCGACAAAAAATTTTCGGTGAGGTTTTGCCAAAACGCGTCCGAATCCAAAACACGGCCGCGGAACCGAACCCAAAACCAAAACACAAAACCCGAAAAATTTCCGGTGCACATCACTAGTATATATATATATATATATATATATATATATCCAGGCCTATTCCTTTCAGCTAAGTGCCTGAGTCTTTGCATATTACATCCTTACATCCAGTGGCTTACATGAACCAAGATACCTTGTTACGGCTACTTCATTAGTAGTTGCTGTGGATACTACCTGTGGCTTGCATGAACTATTGTATATAACCTTTTTACTTCATTAGTAGTTGCTGTGCTCACCAAACATGGCTCCCTTGCTGTGAATATCTTCAGAGATTGCACTGTGTATCTTATGCTATCACTAAAGTTATCAACTTATATACTACCTGCATATTACACCTTGGAAGTGTTCTTATTACTATAGATTTCATTGTCTTTGGAAAATCCTGTTATTTAAACTGTGCTAGTAATATCTATCTGTCATATTAGTATTATCCTGAATTACTTCTCCAGCACGCTGCTGATTTTCACTGTGCTGCGATCAGGTCTCTACTGTGCATGCAATGTGCATGCACGTCGTACGGGTACAATGCTGATTGTTGCTGAGCTATGGATTTAACGAAGAATCCATACGCACAGCCGATCACAAGGAGATTGACAGGAAGAGGGCGTTTATGGGTGTTAACTGGGAGTGGTAGGGAAAACGCAGGTGTGTCTGGGCGTTTGGAGGGCGGGTGTGTGACGTCAATTCCGGCACCAAAAAGATTGAAGTGATCGCAAGGGCTGAGTAAGTTCAGACTTACTCTGTAACTGCACAAAATGTTTTTGCAGAGCTCGGCTGCACAGGCGTTTACACTTTTGCAAAGAGAAAATAAACTCCCCCCATGGGCGGCAACTATGCGTTTGCACGGCTGCTAAAAATGGCTAGCGAGCAATCAACTCGGAATGAGGGCCATAGAGCGTATGCCCTTGTGGGGAAGGGGCATGACAAAATTGATCCCAGAGAATGTTGTGTAGGTATTGGCCATGGAAAGGGGTGGTGGAAGGAGACAGGGGCAGTCAGAAGAAGGTTACTTTCAAAAAAGGGGGAAGCTACAACTGAAAGTAATTAAATGTAGAAAATTGATCAGTGCTGCCAACAGTGCCTCCTACCTTGCAGCACTATGTGTGATGGCACAATTTGCACATACCTAGTTACGGCCCTGGTTTGCTGTGCTGATTGGGGAAATTCCCCAGATGACTAGTTTGGTTGCTTTTTAATCGTTGTGAATCTTGTAAATTCTTGATTATTGTTTACATTACATAAAAATACTACATTACTTTTGTGACAGGAGTGTTGCTAGAATGCAATCTGACACAAATATTTCACCACGCCTGATAAAGGGTAATTAATTTTCTCTTCTATTCCCTCCTCCTTTTCTCTGTCTATCCCTATTGTTTGTATTATATTACTATATTTCATATCTTTAAAGCAAATGTATACGTTTAACCCTTTAGTGATTTATAATAATTCATCACTAATTGTTTACCTTTTTATTACAAACCGGCAGAGGTTGCATCTAGATAGAGATAGATAGATAGATAGATAGATAGATAGATAGATAGATAGATAGATAGATAGAGATTTATATATATATATATATATATATATATATATAGCTATAAATCATTAGGAATCCTCTATTCATGGAAGAATGCACGCCAGTCATATAGAATGTAAAACGTAAGAATGTATTTCAACAAACAATTGCTACTAATAGAATTTACTTTTATCATTAAACAGTATTGGTCAAATACAATGCAAGTCACCATATCACAGGTGTATTTATTACTGGGGAGATATTACTCGGCTAAATCACAGATTGCATAAAATGAAACCCTAGATTTATTGATAGATATTGGAAAAATATCTATCTGAAGAAACATCTAAGGGGATTGGTTTTGGTTTATGTATGTGTGTGAGTGTGTATGGGGGAGGGGCAGCATGTGACTGCATGGTCCACAGACCGCATGGGACAGAAGGTAGACTCCATTTTGGGAAAACTCCCTTGATTCCCAAGTCTGCAACACATGATTCAAAAGGAAATGCCAGCAGCCATTTTAGGTTTGCAGGTTCAAACACATGGCATTCTTTGCTTGGCTATAAAGTCACATAGCAGAAGCCATTTTATAAACTACATATCTCTGAAAGACTCCACTACATTCCAGAATATATAAACTATGTGCTGATTTCACAATTCCAAGCCATCTAATTACATTTCACAATTCCACGCTAACACAGAATCTCAATAACCAGAGCATATTGTATGCTTGCTATGCTGTATAATGTAGCCAGTAATTATATGCCAATCCCGGTCTGTACCTTTGGAATAAACACATCCTACATTGTGCTAACTTTTCAGGCCTAAAACCAATTAATTCCAGCCTTCCAAGACCAGCACCACATATCACATGCTGGCCATGTTATAGGAATCATCACAAGACCAGATCACCAAGTAACCACAAATACCAGCATGCCATTGCTATAAGCACATGACCACAGTAACAAAAGTAAGTATGTGTCGACTTCTATATTTCCGCAAGATACACTATATAAAACCACTACAATCTGTTATAAATCACCATCCACAAATGTATACCAGAAATGCTATGCTACAGATTGTCTAATGTTCCAATTACCATTCCAGATCACATAATTGCACAAGCACCATTAACCTTTAAGCCATATGTGTTTCCAAATTAACTATTCTATGCCAAATGTTTCACAACTACCACAAACATATATTTACCTATTCCATGCCATTTATCTATGAGATATAGAGAAAATGATACTTAGCCATCCAGAGCCCGGTGACTGAAGCTGCATCCTTCCAGAATGTGTCTGTGAGCTGTGTCCAGCTCAGTGGTACCTGCAACTTGTGGGTGTGTCTTTCACAGGGAGTGTGTGGGCTAGCTGTATCAGTGAGCTGAGCTTGGTTATTCAAATGCTAACTAGCCAAGGCCACTTGTATAGATATGTTAATTAGGCCTGGCTAAAGAAACCAGTGTTAACAGTTTAATTCTTTGTATAATAGTAAAATATAATATGTCTCTAAAATCGGTATAAGGAAATTACTCTATAACAACGACCGACCACGAGCTTGTTCAAAAACAACAAATACCTTTTATTCAGGTTGCTCAGTTACAAGGAACACATAAATCATAGATCACTGTGTTTAGCATAAACAACCAGGAGGTTAGGCCCTGCCTCACTCCCTTTTCCTTTATAAGGCACCTTTCAGGTTCCAGTGTGCTGACACTAGTGCCCCAGTCTTTCGGATCCCACTGTCATTAGCAAGCCCATTGACTGGGCACTAACTGCTGTCAGGAGCCCTGACTTATGGGAGAGACTGTGCTTTAAACCCAGCAGCCAGGTGCTGGTTGATGAAGCAGCTTTCTGGGCTGAGAAGCTCATAAGACCTGGTCTGTGCCCAATGGATGGGAAACTGGTCTGTCCGCACTTCCCATCCACCCCCAGGACCCTGTAAGCAGCTTTCCACAACCACTCTATATCCAGGTGGCAAAGCACATCTCCTGCAACGCTGTCTATATTTCGCAAAGCTACCTACAGTAATCGTATGTCCCTTTTATGTACATGTTTTTCCTATTTTTTTAACCTGTGAATTAAAAGTAAAGTATTAATATTTGAGATAAGAGTACCCCCCAAAAAACAAGAGTCTCCTTTCTCCAATCTCTTACAGTTTAAAAGGTGTTTGATAGGAAATACATTTCTGGCTAGTTGATTCACAAAATGATCTTCAGTGCTCATAAAACAGTAATTGATGCAACCATGACATATAAAGACTTTTTTCTTGTTTGTAGTCAACAAGATGATTTTACAGGATCCATGTGTAATAGGAGAAACAAAATATCAAGATGGCAGCTGTCATCCATTTCTGTTGTTTTCTTCTATCATCTTTGCCTCGCAGCGTACTGGAAAGTACCAGAACATTTAATACATGGCGCCACATCCTGGGGTGACGGTTTAACTGCTACTGCACATGATTATGCTATACCATATATAGAAAGACCAATCAAGTTTTTGTTTACATTTATAACCTTATTTGGCAAATCGTAGCCATACTTTGTCTAGCTTTTGCTTTATAAGCGAGAAGAAAGTGTGCAACAGCCTTTCCTGGGTGAAACAACACTGACTGCAGAGGTGCCAGGATGAATGACCTATCCAGCTCCTTATCGATAGACGATTAGGGGTCCTGGTTCCTTTTTCTGTGTTATTTTATTGATGACCAGAGTAGTACTAATATATGAGCCTTCAGATTAATACGTATAAGCAGATGTTTATGTTTACCTTTTTATTTTCAATTTATTTTAATGTCATTTTTATATTGATTGTAATACATTGTATTATATTGACTGATATTGGACAGTGCTTCTCAATTTTCCCATTATTACGGTTTTATTTTTAGATGAGGGTCAGCACCTCATTCTAGATAGCAGCAGTCCACTTCAGTATTTGGATTGTGGGCCTAATTCAGACCTGAGCGCAGCAGCAAATTTGTTAGCTAATGGGCAAAACCATGTGCACTGCAGGGGGGGGGGGGGGGCAGATATAACATGTGCAGAGAGAGTTAGATTTGGGTAGGGTGTGTTCATACTGAAATCTAAATTGCAGTGTGAAAATAAACCAGCCAGTATTTACCCTGCACAGAAACAATATAACCCTCCCAAATCTAACTCTCTCTGCAAATGCTATACAGTATCTGCCCCATCTGTCGTGCACATGGTTTTGCCCATTAGCTAACAAATTTGCTGCTGCAATCAGGTCTGAATTAGGCCCTGTGTTTTATTTCAAAGGTTATTAGCGACACCAGTGCCCAAGTTTGTTATTTAGAGTAATGGGAATATTATGTAAGGATAAAGGTGACTTAGAACAGCCTTATGAAGCACATATTATACAAATATTAGCACAAAAGACCATCTGCATATTAAGGGAATGGTAGTAGGGGTAGTTAATATAATTCTTTGTCCTGAGTTGAGGCGATCTCAGTGTAATACTGTATGTGTGTATAGCTCCCAACATATTAGGGACTCTTGCAAGCCTATAGAATGTTGCCTTAACTTCATGACATGGATTCCTGGCTGGGGAAACAATATTATAGAGCAGGGCACACTGGGAGGCACAGGTGGTGTGGAGTGACTATCAGTTTGCAGCATGTCTGGTGTCCTACACTATTGATTTAATTATTATTATTATTATTATTATTATTATTATTATTATTATTATTATTATTATTATTATTATTTTGGAGTGGGGATTAGGTTTCTTTGGATCAATTATGTTCCAATTTAATTTCCAACCTTAGTAATATCAACTTCCTTTTGACATACTGTAGGTATAGACGCTGTAAATTTCCTTGATTTGAATATATATGTAGAATAATGACTAGGAACTATTTGGAACCAACAGACTGTAACTCCTTCATTAAATATAGTAGTAACCATCATGGCAACTTATTGAAAAGTGTACCTGCTGGTAATTTCCAACATGTGAGGAGGAATTGTACCAAGCAAGAAGTAGTCAGTGATCAACCAAAAAATCTAAATGAACCATCTCTATCAAAAGGGTATCCAAGAAAGATGATTGAAAAGGTGCAGAAAATCAAAAGATTAAGATAGGACTAAAAGGCTCTAAATACTGTTAAATAATTTGAATCTGGTTTGAAATCCACTCAGAAGTTTAGTTTTTATTATAAAGTTTAATGGGCAATACCAACAATCGAATAGACGATCAGAAAACATTGGGGAGTATTAACTGGTGAAATATATAATTGAAACGCATTTTTTGTATACAAAAAATGCTAATAATCTTAAAAACTGTCTTGTTAGATGTGTCATTGCTAGCCTGGATTCTACTCAAGATGTTAAATCTAAGGGCTTTTACCATTGTGGCACATGTGGTAAGCAATGTAAGAGCAAAGTGAGTAAGATCACACTATTTCAAATATAGCCAAAAATATAGAGTTTATGGAGTGAAAGGTTTATAACCTGCCATACTAAGAATTGTAGCTATTTATTGGAGTGCATGTGTAGAAGCCAGTACCGTATATTGTCAAGACCACATGAATGATAAAAAAGTGACTTGCAAAGTGTTATATGGAAACAAAATGGTTGCCAAGGAGCCATGCTTGTATTTATATTTTATGAATGTGTCAGGCTGGATGGTACAAAGGAATGTGTTCACAAGAACCAAGAAAATGTGCCCTTTGTGCCATATTTCAATGATACAGCTGTATAATCCAAAACTATATGCCGTTTGTTTGTGGTAGCAAGATATATAATATTGTAGCAATAGATTTGCTAAAAGTGTTGCCATCAGTATGTTCTCACACACCAGAACAATGGCTATTTTATACACTGTATACAAACAAAAAAAAAATATATATATATATATATATATATAAGAATGGGGTACCCTATAGCACTAAATGTGAGTCTAAAGCAGCACCTCTAGAAGTACCTCCTATTGGCCAAGGTTCAAAAACAAAATCAAATGCACAGATCTGAGAGCGCTAGATTAATGGTATTGTTCACGTACTTAATTGCAGTGGTATACAATAAAGGTCTCAAATACATTCAAGTAAAACTTATTCATAAAAATATAATAAAACATCAAGAGCATCAATAAGGTTTCACAAAGCTGTGTCTTCGGATTTATCAGATTTTACATTCAGTTTCTTTGTTGGTATAGATTCACTGAGTGACACAAATGCAGAAAGATATCTTAGTCTGCAGGGGCATTCAAGCATATATACCACCCAATTGGTATTGCATGTTGCTCGCTCTTTCATATAATAGGTTTTTGAACCTTCAGAGTTAGTAAAAGATTTAGTGTTAGGATTTATGCACTGACAGATGTTGCAATGTTGGCATTTGAAAAGTCCCTTGATGTCCCATAGTCTCTTTTTCTCCTGTTGAATAGGGAACAACATACCAGGCGTGAGACGGTCTTTCAAATTCTTTGCTTTCTTAAAAATAACTCTTGGTCTATCCGGTAAAATGGTGCTCAGGATGGGGTCCATTTTTAAAACTCCCCAATGTTTATTTAAGATCCCCCGGATTTTTTTGTCTTGACAGTTAAAAGTTGTAATAAAATTCAGCCCTGTGTTCTCCTTATCTTTATTCTTATATTTCAATAGATCTTGACGTTTAGTAGTAAGTGTTTTCTTTCGTGCCTCATCTATTAATTCTTTAGGATAACCTCTTTCACGGAAACGTTCTCCATATAAATTCAACTGTTCTTCTGTATCACCTGGCTTAGTACAATTCCTTTTGATTCTACAAAATTGTGATAAGGAATATTGCTTTTCCATTTCAACGCATGTCCACTCTTATAATGTACATATGAATTGATATCAACTTCCTTAATAAAATTTCTGGTGACTACCTTAGTGTCATCATTACTTAAAATCAAATCCAGATATTCAATCTCTGTGATACCCACCTTTTATGTGAAGGACAGATTGTAGTCATTCTTTTCAAAATGAATCATAAAATCTTTAAAACATTCCATGGTGCCATCCCAGATTAAAAGTATGTCATCAATATACCGCTTATATACGATAATATGTTCAGAGTAGGGATTATTATTGTATATATTCTTCTGTTCCCAGCTTCCCATGTGCAGGTTGGCGAAGCTGGGTGCAAAAACACTGCCCATCGCTGTTCCGCAAATTTGTAAATAAAAATGCTCTAAAAATGTAAAATAATTATGGTATGGTGGGATGGTTTGTTATTAAAAATTGGTATTCCTCTTTCGTTAAAACTTCCTCGTGTAGAGCTAAAATCAATATAGATCTAAGTTCTTCCACAAAGTCTTCAGTGGGGTCCTTACACAGTCTTTGGTATGAATCCGTGTCCCCTAACAAACGGTATGCTTCCATCTCATAATCAGTGCGATTAAGAACTACCAGTCCTTCACCTTTGTCGGCTTGACGTATGACTATGTCTCTATTTTTCTTCAAGTCTTTCAAAGCCTTCCTTTCAAAATTTGATAAATTAGTGTGGGTGCCAGGTTTGAGTGACTCAAGATCCTTTTTTACCAATTCATAAAATACCTCAATCTGATTACTTCTTGATTCGAGTGGATAGTATTTAGACTGTGGTTTGAGGCCTGATTTGGATCCGGTTTCAGGATTCTCCTTTTGGCCTGTAATCTTTTTTTGAAAATGTCTTTTCAAGGTGAGTTTTCTTATATATTTATTCAAATCCGTGAAAGCTTCAAAATTGTCGATCTGCGACGTTGGGGCAAAAGAAAGTCCCTTGGATAGTAGTGATATCTCCGCAGAGGTAAGATTATAATTAGATATGTTGAAAATCCCCTTGTCACCCATTGTAGTGGTGTCTAATGTCTTAGATTTCTTCTTTTTTTGCATTCGCTTAAGGCCCCCCTTCTTCCTCTTCGAATCTTCTTTTTAGGGGTGATGCCCTTTGTACCGTTTCTTTGACATATGGGTCCCTCCGAGCTCTCTGGTCTGAGGCTACTGGGGATAAAAAATCTTCCACATCCGTTTCAGAATTTAATCTGTTCAGGGCTGAATATCTATTTTGAGTCTCGAACTTAACTTGTCCAGGTGTCCTTGGTTTCCTATAGTGGTCCTTTTCCTTAAAATGTATTTGTTTCTGTGGGACAGTTCGCCAGTTGTAGTTCCTATGGTTGAAATTTGCACGTTTCCCATGTTCCTCTGTCTCCCGTAAGCCGTTCCATTTTTTTACTCTATTGTTCACATAATCAGTTTTGTCCCGTAAATATTTTCTTTCTTTTAAGGATACAACCTCATCTTCTATCCTTTCAAGTTTTTTAACTAGGACAACCTCATTGGCTTTGTAATCTTCCTTCCCCTCATACGGTTCCATGGCTACTTCTGCTTGCCTTATATCTTCCTCCAATGTTATTAGATCTCTCTTTGTCTCCTCAATGATTAAGTTCATAAGTTTTAGTGAACAGTCATGTAATATGGTGTCCCAATCTTTCATAAATTGGTCATTCTGTACTCTAAAGGTAGGTTCCTTGAATACCCTCAATCCTCGTGGCACTCTATTCACTTTTATGTACTGCTCCAAGCTAGTTATATCCCACCAGGTCTTTAGCTCCCTTGTGAATAATTTTTCTATATTCCAGAATTTGTCGTCTAGACCCTCATTAATACGTGATACTGGTTCGCTGTTTTCATTGAAAAAATGTTTTTTGTCTTTTAGATTTACATTGGTTAGCCTGAGCAGCAAGCCACGGGAGAAAAGGGCTGCCATCCCATTATAACGTGGGAGTGCATTTCTAAGGAGTCCGGTTACCCTAGAGGAGGAATAAGGACATTCATCCAGCTTTAAAGAGAGGAATAGCGCCAATACCACCCACACAACCTTCTTCATATATATATATATTAGTCCATCCAGCACTCCGCTGTCCCCATTGGGGTACCTGCTCTGGTGCCCTCCTAGGGGTGTGAGCCCCAATACAGACAGAGGGTGCAGGTGGCACTCAGAGACTTGCACACGAGGTATAGTGAAAAACAGCCAGGTGGATTTATTGTCAACGTTTTGGGGGATGCACCCCCTTCCTCAGGACACTAAACACAAGTGCAATACAAACTGAAAAACTTAAATACCTTACCAACCTGGACCCCAGCAGCCTTCGCCACGTCACTGTCGTCCTGGTTCACGGAGCCCACACTTCCAGTAGCGTCTCCCATCCGGAAGCCGGAAGTCACATCATCCTGCGGCCAGAAACCGCCTCCGATCCGGCTGCAAACACAGGGGAACAGGTTACTATAGCAACAATACACAAACACCTAGTCGGCATGTGTACTGCCCCAAACAGAATAACATCACATATACAAACATACACGAACACTTTTGCTATGTGAAATCAAAATCAATGTGACTAAACAACTTATAATACGCACATCAGATCTCTGTGTGTGATGAAAATTCAAGTGTACAACGTGAATACATTAAATCTCTGGAAGAAAAGTATATGAAATGAGTAAAAAATGCATTCAATGTACATCCTTATCAATAAATGCACTTCCCTGTATAAAACCTGCTGTATCAAACAAAACTATGCAGTATAAATGTATCTATGTATATACTGTATAATAGCAGCATCTCAAATAACTGACCCAGGTCATGAAGCTGTCTATACTGAATATCCATTATACTGTTTTAAATGTCTATCTAGCATGTTATACTGATACACCTTGTCAAAGTCAGAAAAATATCATGCTACACGTTGCCATATATTCACCTCATGCGCGTGCCTGCTGCACTTGCACATTCTCTCCCGTGCATGCGGATACTCGCAGCCGCGTGATGGCGCCTCGGCCATGCGCTCGAGCGCGTGGTATGTGCATTTACGGTAGAGTTTGTGTGCGTCTAGCGGGCGACTCAATCGCTAGATAATAAATCCATATAGCAGGTTTTATAGGTAATGTTCCCCTTAGTGATAACTGTAAGTTTGTTTAATGTGACTTGTTCACGGACTTGGGAATCCCTCTTTACGTGGTACAAAGGGTCTGATTAAGGTAGAACAGTTGTGTCTGGTACCTAACCGAAGAGTATTTTAATAGCAACAATCCGGTGTTGGTTAGGTATAGATTAAACGCTCCTGCGTATAGTTATGGCCATTAGTAGTTTCTGGACATATCCTATATTTGCAGTTCATTATCCATGCGGCGGGAATCCGGAGATTCCCTCCCACCTGAGCTGTTTGAAATAGTCACAGCCCACCTGTTCAAATCCACCTATGACCTTTTGTTATAGTGCAGAGAGACATTCCTGTGTCCAATGAACAATAAGGTTGTAGGGCCCTTTGAAGTACACTGTATGTTGTGTATATAAGGGTCACTGTCCCCAGACCGGCCAGTACTCTCTCTCTTCAACAGCATAAGAGTATCCTTTCTGTGTGTTACATTCAAGGTTTACTGATTATCATCTTGTGAGCGTCTGCGCCGCTCGTGATCTCCTCGTGGTCTGGAGCGTCCGCTACGCTGGTAGCGTAGCATTACGGTAGTCGCTCGCCTATAGCGTGCTCGACACCAAGCGTAAGCTGTGAGCGAGCGTGCCGCATGTGCGTCTCGATCACAGCCGAGCGTATGCTACGCAAAGTGCGTACCCTTACGGTACCCCATACGCCAATTGCGTACTGAGTCTCTTACCCATATATAGTGAATATTATAAGGTAATCAAATCGACATTATCAATTGAGGGCTTGTCCGTCCTCCACATATCCGCACTAACGAAAACAAACGTTATCTGCCAGCAAGGGCGGGAAGGCAGTAGTGCTGACTAGATAAGCATCTGTTTCGCTACGCTGTAGGAGTGCTGGGGTGGAATCGGGAACCGTAAGGTAGAAAGGTAAGAACAATACGCTATTGTCTTTTAAAACTGTTTATTTCTGTTTTGTGTATACACATGCACACATCTACATTGTTGCAGCTCACTTTCTTGTTGCCATTAGAATTGATTATTAGACACGTGCTGAAGAAATCTGGTGCCATTTAGTTGAGATTACATAGGATAATTTTTAAGGGAATAATTGTAAAGGACACGCACACAGCATAGCAAATACTGTGTTGTGTACGGTAAGCGATTTTAGTTGAATATCGTTTACATTGATAGAAGCGTGTTGATTGTGTCGCTGTGGGCATATCTGCACTTTGTTTCTTGCGAGTGTGACCAACGCTCCACTTATATGAATAATACGGTGGTGGCAGCAGTACGTGTGTGAGGCTAAACCCAAATGCCTCCAATAAATAACGTATAGCAAGAATTTACACAACTGCGCCTGCGTGCATATAGGATGTCAGAAATAAATGGTTTAAGTGAAAAAAGATCACAGGATGATATTTTTTGAAAATAAAACTGACATTTATTCTTATAAATGGTGTTTGGGCAAATTTGCCTCTTTACAAGTATATAGATTTAATACGTTTGAGGTGGGGAATGAAAAATGAAGAAATAGAAAAATAATAAAAATAAAAATGAAAATACAAAAAACAATATTGGGATACAAGCAAAAATATGAAAAAATATATATATCAGGTCAGACTGTTCGTACTGCACCTGTGTATTATGAAAAAAGATTTGAAAAAGGGTTTGAAAAAATGAGATTCCAAATATGTGGTGTGAACAGAGTGTGGCGTCCCACCTCTTTTCCACCTTACTGTGGTTTGATAATGTTTTATACTGCAGACTGTGCGGATACTTCTGGATTATCAGGAATGTTCAAATTCCAGTTATAACACAGTGGTTTTATATATCAGCACTTTGTGCATACTTGTCTCGGACAACGTGCGAGATCACGTACGTGACGCAAAGGCATACGCACGCGGCGTGTTTTACGCAACGGAGCGTACGGATACGCCCACTGAGACTCAAATCACACAATAACCTTGTTTAGGGTGGGCGGTATAGTACAGCCACCTGATAATAGCACACGGTTGTTCAGTTTTTCCAAAAAGTATTAGTTAAAAGAAAACCTTTTTCTACTGCAAAACCCAGGGATTAGACCCCTACCTGTATGAAAGGAATTTCTGTACAGAAAAAGATCAGTGTGTATATGAGTGAGTAGGAGTGAGTGTGGAACTTAAGGTATTATTTTTGTGAACCCACAAATCGGGATCCCGTCGGAGACCACATCAGGTGAGTGGACACTTGGTGGCGTGGACTGGCTTGCCCGCGTTAACATTGTAGAAGGTAAAAGGAGCAAGTAGTTTCCGCAGACAAAAGGACTGCGAGGTATTTAAGCGCAGCCCGAGGGGTTTTGCGTAGCACCCTTATAGTCAAGTTAAGCTCCAGCTGAAGGTTTCGCAGCCTAAACAACCGATTCCATTGGTCGTAAAGCGTATAAATATTTAGTTATTTATGCGCTGTGCGACTGGACCGCACGTAATTGTGGGCATTAGTTTGTTACCTTGATACCCATTAAAAAAAATTTACTGTGGGATCATAAACGCTATTTGTACATTCTAACGTGATTTGTGTAGGTTTTTGTTATTTTAAGGGAGTTTCACTGCTCACTCAGGAAATCTCCAACGACCAATACTTGCTGGGGAGGGATCGCATACTCTCACACGCCCCAGTAAATAGAGGTTACAAAAGATCCCACGGATTGGATTGGCCAATTGGGGCGCAGAGTGAGTGAAGGCACTAGTTGAACTTTCACCGTCGCCTTACCACGGGCAATCTGGTCTGTTTGTGAGAATTAGCTAAGACAGCAATATCTACAAACGATGGGGGCCAGTTGTTCAAAGAAGGGACGTCCAACAAGGGTTCACGTTGGTAGTTGCTGGCCCAAAGGGTCCGCAAGGTATATAATGTGTGAAAAATACGGATCACACACACAGGTATTATGCAAAGAATGGGAACGTATGACAGAGGATGATGGGGAACAGTTTCCCCGGGTAGGCAGTCTGAACCCTGATGTATTGCAGAACCTAAGAAAAAGGATAGGTCTAATAAAATCTGCAAAGCAGAGGATTAGACATTATGATTGTTTACAGATATGGCAACAGGAAAGTGAAATACAACAGGAATTAGCTCAGAAAGCAATTCCAAATCCTGGTAGAAATCTAATAGCAACGGCACCACCACCATATATATAGTAGGGGACAAAGTGGCTACAGAGAATGACATGCGGGTGTACGATAAGAGTGCACTTAATCAATGTAGTAGTGATAAGGTTAAGATAAAAGTTAATGCAAATGTTGATACTAACGTTAACCCATGCAAGTTGTATCCTATGTTAAACTTCCCACAGGAATACGACCAAGAAGATGAGCCCACTACGATTTCAGCCCTCTCTCTAGCGGCCACCATAAGCGATACTTCAGTGGGCACCGCCCAACCAGTAAGATTGGCATCTAAAGCCCATAGCTCAGGGACAGGTGAGGTTGTGTCTACAGGTAAGTACGGCACTGTACAATATGCTGAAACTATTGCACCACACACTGAAGAATCAAACCAGAGTGAAGTAATTAATATTAACCCTGTTAGAGTAATAGCGGTCCCCAATGGTAAGACTGACACAAATGGAGCCACACCCATTAGGAATATTGCTATGCACTGTCCCTGGTCCCGTGCAGAATTAAGAACAATTTTGTCTGAATTTCCTGATCCCAGAAAAGATTTAGCCGCATGTCAGAGGTTCATTAAGGACCTAGGTAACTCCACTGAACCTAACAACAAAGATTGGCGGACACTACTGCGGGCATGTCTGCCCTCTAGTATTGACCCCATAAAGTTTATAGCCGACTGTAAATTAGATGAGGAGGTACCCCTTACGGATGAATATAATCAAGACAATGTAACCAGAATCAATCTGCAGTTGGGAATATACTTCCCAGCTGTAGTAAAATGGAACAAAATATTCTCCATTAAACAAATGGAAGGGGAAACTGCCCCTGACTATTTCCACAGGGCATTAGAGGAAATGGCTAAATATACTGGGATCGTGGACATTGAGGCAAATATACACCATAGAGAGGTAGCGGTGTCCGTCTTGATGGACGGTTTAAAAGAGGTATTAAGGAGTAGAGTACAAACTACTCAACCTAACTGGAGAGGTATGTCGGTGGCCGCCTTAAGAGAGACTGCTGTTGGGCACGACAGGAACATCACAAGACGCAGGGAGTCACAGAGTGATAGACTGATGGCAATAAGTATCCAGGCCCTTACAACAAGGCCGCCTCAGTCCCGATCACAGACCCCTGGTGGTAAGCCGCATGTGGTAAAATGTTACAATTGTAACAGGGAAGGACATTTTGCACGTAACTGTACAAATAACTCACATAATGCACATAAAAACCCTAGACAACGACATGACATACGAAATTGGGATCAAGGACCGCAGAGACGGAGTTATGAGCCACACGCAGGGGAAACAAGAAGGTATCCCCCAAAAAGAGACTGGCAAGTCTCTGCAAATACCCATTTACCCCCTTCACAGGCAATAGCTGCCACTGCAATGCAGGGAGGTCACCACGCACCATAGGGGTGTGGTCACACCTGTAATCTGCAGCCAGTGAAATTGATTGCGAGCCTTGGAAGTGAACCCGAGGTTACAATTGATGTAGCTGGTAAATCTCTAAATTTCCTTGTAGATACGGGGGCGGCCAAGTCTGTGATAAATTCGACCGTGGGCATGAGAACCACTGGTAAAACAATTCCAGCCATGGGAGTAACAGGAGTAGTACGACAATACCCTTTAAGCAAACCAACAGAGGTTACGATAGGGCCTTTGCATACCAAGCATTCTTTTCTGCTGGCTGCATCGGCTCCGACTAATCTCTTAGGGAGAGATTTACTGTGCAAAATGGGATGCGTCATATATTGTACTCCTGAAGGTGTGTTCTTGGACATACCCAAAAACCACGCTCAGGAAGCGCAAGATATGTTAGACTCCCCAACAAGATTAATGTCACACACTGTTGTTGTAAATAGGTGTCCGTCCAGGGTAGAAGAAATGATTTCCCAGATACCGGAGTCACTTTGGACCAAGGACGGACAAGACACTGGATTGATGGCAAATGTAGCCCCAGTAGTTGTGCAAGTAAAAGATGGTAGGATAGCTCCAAAAATCCCACAGTACCCTCTGAAGCCAGAGGTGGAGTTAGGAGTTTACCCTGTAATAGAGCGCTTGCTACAACAGGGCATTCTAGTAAGGACTTCCAGCACTGCCAATAGCCCCATCTTCCCTGTTAAAAAGAGTGGGGGGAGGGGTTACAGATTAGTACAGGATCTAAGAGGGGTCAACAAAATAGTTGAGAGTCAATTCCCCGTAGTGCCAAATCCAGCTGTTATCCTAATGCAAATCCCTCCCACTGCCAAATTTTTCACTGTGATTGACCTCTGCTCCGCTTTCTTCTCGGTACCTCTGCACCCTGACAGTCAATACTTATTTGCATTCACATACAGAGGACTTCAATACACATGGACTCGATTACCACAAGGTTTCATAGACAGTCCAAGTATTTTCTCACAGGCCTTGCATGATTGTTTACAGTCTTTCCAACCAGAGAGTGGATCAGTATTGATACAGTATGTGGACGATTTACTACTGTGTTCAGATTCATTGGAAGCATCCCTGAGAGATACGAAACAGCTCCTGTTTCATCTTTCAGACACAGGACACAAGGTTTCCAAGGACAAATTACAATTATGCCAGGCCCGGGTGAAGTATTTGGGACACTGTCTGACACAAGGACTGAGACACCTCACCGCTGATAGAATTCAAGCAATTCGTGACATGACCCTGCCACAAACCCAGCAACAGATTAGAACGTTTTTAGGAATGTGTGGGTATTGCCGTAACTGGATCCCAGGTTTTTCCATACTGGCCTTGCCATTGCAGGAGATGGTTTCATCAAATAAACCTGATCGGATTTCGCACACAGACGAATCTGAGATGGCATTTGAGAGACTTAAACAGTGCCTAACGCAGGCACCGGCATTGGGTATGCCAGACTATGGGAAACCCTTTGAGCTGTACGGAACAGAGAGTGCTGGGTGCGCAGCAGCTGTCCTAAACCAGAAGCATGGTGATGCCAGCAGGCCGGTAGCTTACTACAGCGCTCAGCTTGACACGGTAGCGCGATCCTTCCCCACATGCTTGCGAAGTGTTGCAGCGATAGCATTGCTAGTTACAAAAAGCGAAGATGTAGTGCTAGGACACAACCTCACAATTCATACACCCCATGCAGTGTCAGCTTTGCTGAATTCTGCCCAAACCAGACACGTCTCATCAGCGCGGTTTACAAGATGGGAATTGGCATTGATGGCCCCCGTAAACATTACCATAAAGAGATGCAGCGCATTAAATCCTGCAACGTATCTCCCAGGTGTGCCTGGACAGGCACAAAGGGTGGAGGATGAGAGTGATGGTGAAGGAGGATTTAATACAGGGGATGACATGCATGATTGTATGGAATATTTGACCCAAAATTTCACGGCAAGGCCTGACATCAGTGACAACCCACTGGAAGATGTAGATTTTACTTTCTACACTGACGGTAGTTGTCACAGACAGACAGACTCGGGAGACTTGTGTACTGGATACGCAGTCGTAGATGACCAAGGTACCATAGAAGCAGAACCGCTAGGCCCACCACACTCAGCACAAGTTGCTGAACTGGTTGCCCTAACCAGAGCATGTGAATTGGCTAAGGGCAAGTCAGCCAATATCTACACAGATTCTAGGTACGCATTCGGAGTAGTCCATGATTTCGGAGCCCTATGGCGCCTCAGAAATTTCATGACGGCAGCTGGCACACCCGTAGCGCATGCAGCCCACATCAAAAGACTTCTAACAGCGATACAGGAACCCGACAGAGTGGCTGTTATCAAGTGTAAAGCTCACACGTATAGCCAAGACCCGGTATCACTTGGTAACAGCCGAGCAGACGAAGCTGCTAAATCAGCAGCCGGTACCCCCATACAGACAGACACCACACAGCTGATGGTATACTGTAAACACGCAGAAATTGCGTGAAATGCAAAATTTGTGTTCCTCACAGGAAAAGGCAGTTTGGAGGTCAAAAGGATATGGCCAGGAGTCCTCAGGACTCTGGACAGATGGACATGGTAAACCAGTGGCACCCAGAGCATACCTTCCAAGTCTAGCGGAAGCAGCACATGGGCTGACTCATCTAGGCAAAGAAGGGATGTGCAAGCTAGTAAGAGCTTATTGGTGCGCCCCAGGATTTTCTTCCCATGCGGGTAAAAGAGCGATGACATGTCTCACCTGCTTGAGGAAGAATATCGGAAAGGCAATACCAACAGAACCATCCCATATCCCTCCGACAGATGGCCCTTTTCAGGTAATACAAATTGATTTCATACAATTGCCACCTTGTAGAAATTTAAAATATGTTTTGGTCTGTATTGATGTGTTCTCAAATTGGGTCGAAGCATTTCCCGCGGCCACAAATACCACTGTATTTACTGCAAAGAAAATTGTGCAGGAATTTGTGTGTAGGTACGGTATCCCTAGAATAATTGAAAGTGATAGGGGTACCCACTTTACAGGTGAAGTCTTTCAAACAATGTGTAAATTGATGGGAATTAATAGTAAGCTGCATACTCCGTATCGCCCCCAGGCGAGTGCAAAGGTGGAAAGAGTTAACAGCACTATTAAAAATAAATTGATCAAGGTAATGACTGAAACAGGACTGTTGTGGCCTGAAGCTTTGCCAATTGTATTATACAGCATCAGAACCACTCCCAGGTCCCCTCTTAATCTGTCTCCTTTTGAAATTCTGTTTGGTCGACAACCCCATGTTATGATTAACCCCCAGGATGATTTGAAATGTAACAATGAAGTAACCGTAAAGTACTTGGTTAAGATGAGTAAGCAATTGAGGAATCAAAATGATAATCTAAAGTTGGTGATTCCTGATTTGCCAGACAGTAATTGTCATGACATTGAACCTGGGGATTATGTATTGATACGGAATTTTCTACGCTCAGGTTGCCTTATTGACAAATGGGAAGGACCATACCAAGTCTTATTGACCAGCACAACTGCTTTGAAGGTTGCCGAGAGAGAGACTTGGGTCCATACGTCTCATTGTAAGAAGGTTGCGGATCCAGAAAGGTCCTGTGACAAAGAACAGACGGTAGAGGTTGTATCACTAGAGTGTCTGTTCAGGGAAGAGTGAGACGACACCTGAGCGTTGAGAATAATAAGACCAGAAGCTTGTCGAGCCAGATTTCTTTTTCCCATTTGTTATTTTCTCCAGTTCCCACCTCCCTCCTATTTCCCTTCCTCCTTCTTATTTTCTCCTTTTACTCCTCCAAGATGGACTTGCCCCAAGAGACTGTGATATGGATTTTCCAGTTAACCATGATGTTGACCAGAGCAGTCTGTTTCGGTGAGAGTACCATGGAAGTCGAGAAAGGATCTGGAATGGGTTCTGATGGATAGGATGAAGACGTACATTTCCAAGAACAACATAATCACAGAGTAAAGGCGAGTATCAGAAAACGATCTGGTAGCATTGACAATAGAAGGAATTGTGAAGGATTGTTAGCTGAAGAGAACTGCATCTGTAGACACTGTGACAGTATAGTCGAGGATGGGTGTATCAAGAAATGCCAATCCAGTTTTAATATCCATATGGACCGGCATCCATTAAGTGACTATCACTCCTTAGTGGGTAAAGTGTTAAATCAGACAGATTGTTGGGTATGCTCTCAAGTACCTCAAGGCCATAGCAAATCAGGACTAGTACCATTCCCTTTAACGGTAGGAGAGGTACTTGAGCTAAGTGGTGGGAGGCCGGTGGACAAGAGGTTTAATATCTCTAGTCCTCCTAGTTTGAAGCTCCACCAATATCATGTGGATAGGTCCTTAGTGTGCTTTAACATTTCCAATCCCCGAAAGCCGGGAAATTGGGAAGTGTCATGGAGTAATCAAACCATGACATTCTCACATAGAGCCGACAGATTGCCCATAGACACAGAACTTATACGCCAGATAGCCGACCATAGGAAATTCTTTCGGTATAGGTACACCTTAGGAAGTAGGATCATGCGAGTTGGAGAAGTATCACCAGGATACTGTGCACAGATCGTACAAACTGATACGTGTACTAAACAGATGGGAGAATTAGGGTTAGGAGAGTTCACATGGAAGATTTGTAATATGGTTATGTGACACTCCGTCCCATATGTTCTCCCCGATGATGCATATTTCATATGCGGGAGGAAGGC
Source organism: Pseudophryne corroboree (assembly GCF_028390025.1). Taxonomy (NCBI): domain Eukaryota; kingdom Metazoa; phylum Chordata; class Amphibia; order Anura; family Myobatrachidae; genus Pseudophryne; species Pseudophryne corroboree. The sequence goes on along the minus strand of NC_086445.1, from coordinate 817,068,782 downwards.
GTATAAGTGGCTTGCCCCAAACTCAGAAGGGTTATGCTATATTGGAAAAGTAAGGTAATGACTGTATCCCACACTAAAATGAAAGATATTCACCGTGGTGCCCAAGCTCCTTATACTCACACTCATTACGAGCACATCGTTAAACGGCACCTGATAGAAAGAACAGAGCATCCGGCCTCTGACCTGATCCATGAATCCACCGGGATTCAATTCCTAATCGCGTTAGATATCACTCGTACCGCCAGAGGAGTGATAAATTATAGGTATATATCTGCGCTTGCAAATTTATTAGACAATATCACTGAAATGTATGACGACACATTCAGGTATACGGGGAGAGAGTTACAAGCCTACAAAACAGAACTGGTTCAGCATAGGATAATTCTCAATTATCTCACAGCTGTGACAGGCGGGTATTGTGTTACCCTAGCGACTCAATATGGAATAAAGTGCTGCACGTATATTACAAACAGCACTGAGGACCCGGTCGAGGTCATAGACCAAAAGATGGATGACATCTTGCAATTAAAATGGGAGTTCCGAAGGAAACACAATCTCACCCTTGCTGCTGTGGGTAATGAGCTGACCAGTTGGGTGTCATGGTTGAACCCACGAAATTGGTTCTCTGGTTTAGGAGAATGGGCCCAAGGTATTATCATGTATGTAGGGAAATTTCTTTTGTGTATTCTGGGTGTCATCATATTGGTCGGTCTGATATTTAGATGCGTTCGGGTTTTAACGAAGTGTAAATGTAGTGCCCGAGTGATGAGTTTAAGAAGTGAAGATACTGCAATAACAACGACTAATTTGATTTATGACCCAACGATAGAGACAATGTTGTGATGAAAATGTGATTCCACGGTCCGTTTCTTTCACCCGTTTCTCCTTTGTTTTTCTCCAAGGTACAAAGACTCGCTTGGAAGAAGGATTTGAAGACCACACTTATACAAAGATTTTTTTTTTTATGGACTATGTTGCCGGCCCTCAATATCCCTAGTGACTTTAATGAAAATGCTAGCCCAGAACTTTAATGATTTAAAATTTTATGGACATTGAAACGGCTTTGCTCGCATTATAGCAAAAGCCCAAAGAGACTACAGTCAACATGTACATCGAGACAAGACACAAGAGAAGACCTCAATCAACAAATGTATATTAAACTCACATAGTTTATGACTGCATTTACCATAATTCCTTCTTATCTTCATTTCTACAACCTTCAGGTAATGACACACATAGTCGATAGGGAATATAGGCACAGATATCAGCACTCACATATCCCCCCATTCATGTATCATCAACTAAAATGTGCTCCCCCATTTTGTTGCAACCACAAGCCGAAAAGAGCTCGGTAAAGTTTGACAACCCATCCACAGGCCCATAATACGGGATAAGAAGGAATCCAAATGTATACTTCGCAATACCTCGAAGCTTAATTTAAAACACGTACGGCACGATGATACATGACCCCTCAAACATGGATTCATACACACATGCTTCTACTATCTCACTAGGTCATACCTTTTTCCCACCTTCCTCTCTTCTCCCTTACCCAATCATAGAAATGTATTTATACATGACATATATTTTTCTCTTTTTGAACTGTTTTAGGAAGTGGCAGTTATTGATGACTGCCAAAGGGTGGACTGTCAAAGTCAGAAAAATATCATGCTACACGTTGCCATATATTCACCTCATGCGCGTGCCTGCTGCACGTGCACATTCTCTCCCGTGCGTGCGGATACTCGCAGCCGCGTGATGGCGCCTCGGCCATGCGCTTGAGCGCGTGGTATGTGCATTTACGGTAGAGTTTGTGTGCGTCTAGCGGGCGACTCAATCGCTAGATAATAAATCCATATAGCAGGTTTTATAGGTAATGTTCCCCTTAGTGATAACTGTAAGTTTGTTTAATGTGACTTGTTCACGGACTTGGGAATCCCTCTTTACGTGGTACAAAGGGTCTGATTAAGGTAGAACAGTTGTGTCTGGTACCTAACCGAAGAGTATTTTAATAGCAACAATCTGGTGTTGGTTAGGTATAGATTAAACGCTCCTGCGTATAGTTATGGCCATTAGTAGTTTCTGGACATATCCTATATTTGCAGTTCATTATCCATGCGGCGGGAATCCGGAGATTCCCTCCCACCTGAGCTGTTTGAAATAGTCACAGCCCACCTGTTCAAATCCACCTATGACCTTTTGTTATAGTGCAGAGAGACATTCCTGTGTCCAATGAACAATAAGGTTGTAGGGCCCTTTGAAGTACACTGTATGTTGTGTATATAAGGGTCACTGTCCCCAGACCGGCCAGTACTCTCTCTCTTCAACAGTTATCGCTGATAATTGGAGGACTGGATTCCGGTTGCGCCTGCGAGTGTTCCCCGTATGGTATGTTTCTCTGTTGCCACTTTGTTACCCGTGTAATGTTAGCCATTCATTCTCAGTCTATGTATTTGTGATTGTTTACTATTGCGTATATTTCTGTCTAGATATCCTGTTAGAATTATATGTTAGTCTGTAGTGTATGACTTGTTAACTGTTTCTCTTTTTGATATAACTAAAAGCTTGTTAGTAAAGGTGTTGGAACCTTAGCAAGGTTTCGTGTGTTCATTACATTTGCAGAGGGTAATAGGAGCGTCCCGATCGCTCAAACAGCTTTGGTATTATTAAGGTTAAGCAGCGTTATATCGCTACAGTGTTTCAGTACAAGGTTTACAGCATAAGAGTATCCTTTCTGTGTGTTACATTCAAGGTTTACTGATTATCATCTTGTGAGCGTCTGCGCCGCTCGTGATCTCCTCGTGGTCTCGAGCGTCCGCTACGCTGGTAGCGTAGCATTACGGTAGTCGCTCGCCTATAGCGTGCTCGACACCAAGCGTAAGCTGTGAGCGAGCGTGCCGCATGTGCGTCTCGATCACAGCCGAGCGTATGCTACGCAAAGTGCGTACCCTTACGGTACCCCATACACCAATTGCGTACTGAGTCTCTTACCCATATATAGTGAATATTATAAGGTAATCAAATCGACATTATCAACCTCAATAGATACTCTTGCTCAGTTTAAAGAAAACAATTCAAACTCAGATATTCATTTAAACCCCGTGGGTAAATGGTGTCTAGTTTGTGGATCCATAGGGCCACAAGTTGTAATAATTTATTGGCACATTCACCACCGCGTGACTAGCTCAATTCTGTATGTCTCAATTTGATTTTTGAGCTTGTCCAGCCAATTGACAGATTTATCATCCGAGAGAGAGCTCAGGTGCTGTTCCTCAAATTTTTTTTAGTTTTTCCCTTGTGTCATTGACTTCACGAGTTGATTCTTCAATGACCAATAACATGAGGTCCATGGTGCATATATTCAGGACCGATATGCAGCACTTACAAAAGCTGATGTTGTGGCGTCCAATAGTAGGGGTGTTTTGGACCCAGAAACCCCTAGGAATTTGTTTACTTCCATAGTAATCTGAGAGGGTCCGGCAATGATACATGAAGTCAATTTCTATTTTTTTCAATTTATAAAATTCACGATACAGTTCATCATTTGAGGATCATGTGCTCTCCTCAAACACCGGGTCTTTTAGCATTATGTGCTCTGCTTCCAAGTCAGAAAAACTTAAAGTGTCTTAGGTGTCGCATTGTAGGATGTATGACAATGCATCTCCCGTGTCCAGCTAGACCACAGACATAGTACAGTTAATCAAATACTGTAAAACGGGGGCAGTACAAAAAACTGTGAACGTACAAAAAATTGCAAAAAAGTGCTAAAGTGGCTGTGCAGAATAAAGTGCAAGATTGTGCAAAATCCCCAATGTGAGTGAGAATAGGCTGTGGTCCTGGGCAGCAGGAACTTGTGAAGTAATAGCAGGTGTACTGTATCACGTCGGTAAAACACAGTGCCATTTTAAAGAAGTGATGGCACAACATAGGTCAGCCATTAGGGCTGCCCTGCAATCCGTGAAAAGTGATCAACCAGTGGCACGCCACTTTGCACAGAGAGACATACCTTGATATCTGTGCGGTATAAAATTGTGGACCATATTCCAGTCACTTTACGTGGTGGTGATCGTGCCAATAAATTATTACAACTTGAGGCCCGATGGATCCACAAACTAGACACCATTTACCCACGGGGTTTAAATGAATATCTGAGTTTGAATTGTTTTCTGTAAACTGAGCAAGAGTATCTATTGAGGTGTATCAGTATAACAGGCTAGATAGACATTTAAAACAGTATAATGGATATTCAGTATAGACAGCTTCATGACCTGGGTTAGTTATTTGAGATGCTGCTATTATAGATACATAGATACATTTATACTGCGTAGTTTTGTTTGATACAGCAGGTTTTATACAGGGAAGTGCATTTATTGATAAGGATGTACATTGAATGCATTTTTTACTCATTTCATATACTTTTATTCCAGAGATTTAATGTATTCACGTTGTACACTTGAATTTTCATCACACACAGAGAGATCTGATGTGTGTCTTATAAGTTGTTTAGTCACATTGATTTTGATTTCACATAACAAAAGTGTTCGTGTATGTTTGTATATGTGATGTTATTCTATTTGGGCAGTACACACGGCGACTAGGTGTTTGTGTATTATTGCTATAGTAACCTGTGCCCCTGTGTTTGCAGCCGCAGCGGAGGCGGGTCCTGGTCGCAGGATGACGTGACATCCGGCTTCCGGATGGGAGCCGCGACCGGAAGTGTGGGCTCCGTGAACCAGGACGACGCTGACGCGGCGGAGGCTGCTGGGGTCCAGGTTGGTAAGGTATTTAAGTTTTCCACTTTGTATTGCACTTGTGTGTAGTGTCCTGAGGAAGGGGGTGCATCCGCCGAAACGTTGACAATAAATCCACCTGGCTGTTTTTCACTATACCTCGTGTGCAAGTCTCTGAGTGCCACCTGCACCCTCTGTCTATATATATATATATATATATATATATATATATATATATATATATATATATATATATAATATTTATAGTGAGTAGTGTGATACATCACTAATTGGAGTGCATTACCATTTAGAAAGCATTTAAATACATTTGTATAGTTTCATATGAAATATATTTATTCACAATAAGTACAAAAATATAATAAATAAATAAATGAAAAAGGAATATCAAGTGTGACAATTAGACTCCATTCTGGTAAAATGGACCCTTCCAGGAAAATGAGTAAACACAGTGACCAATATGCAAAGTGGTGATGCTCATATTTTGTCATAAATAATACCACACAGGTAGTGTTATTGGTGCTTGCTCCTAGATTAACTGAAAGACCAATTGTTCACTTAGTATATCCAGACAGGGGAGAACACAGACTGGGCTCCAAGTCTGTGCTATGCTCAACCCTGTGATTGATGTAGAGATAACTTCCAGACAGCTGGTTGATGCAAGTTTTGCAGTCAGCATACCACTCATCGGTATTCTGGCTGTCACAATATCAATGCCTGGATACCGATTGGGGCCACCATACTGCCGCCGGTATACCGGGGAGGTAGGTGATTTCCCCGTTATGGGTGTCCATGACACCCATTGAGGGAGAATAGAATCTGTGGCGAGCTACGCTCGCCACCGAGCCCACAGTGTGCCGAGTGTAGTGAGCACGCAAGGTGCTTCATTGTGCTCCACCCCTGCCGTCATTCCACCACTCGGGATGCCGATTCAGAATACTGACCTTTGGGGGGAGAGCTGTGAGGCGGCAGAGTGTACCTGCCATGCGGAGACTTCTGCCCACGGCCGTGAAGCAGGGCCGGTGCAAGGTTTCTCGGCATCCTAGGCAAAACTTCTGCCTTCTGCCCCTTCCCCCTACCCACCCTTCAGATGAAAGCCATGCTGCTCTTACCCCCTCCCCCAAACTCTGTTAAATGTTTGCTGTTCTATCCCCCCCAAAATCTGTGTGCATGCTGCTGCTCATCCCCCCAGACTGTGTGCATGCCTGCTCCTAATCTCCCCCCCCCCAACCCCTCACCACACCGCTGCTCTCGCTCGCTTTCCTTATCAATGCAGAGAATGCACTGGGCAGCCACCTTACCTGCAGGCTGCAGTGCAGAGTTGGAACTGAGTAGTCCGTGAAGAGCCTGGAATGAAGAGCAGTGCTCCATGTCACCCCCAGCCAGGACTCCAGGAGCTGTCAAAGTTACTGCCTGTGCCGGGTGGAGGTGGAGCTGGAGGCTGCAATATGGGAGCTTAGCAGCCACGGCTACTGTAAGATACGCATTCTGGGGGATTGCAGTGGCTGTGAAATGTAGGACTATGCTACCTTTTTTTAGGCAGCTGCAGCAGGCCGCCCCCTCAGGTCCCGGCACCCCTAGGCAGCTGCCTAAAGCTGCCTAGTGGAAGCTCCGGCCCTGCCGTGAAGGGTGCCTCCCGCTGTCAGGGCAGGCTATGCTGCTGTGCCCGAGTCTGTTCAGTGCTGGTCTCCCCTTTGATCTCATGGCTGCTGCTGTGAATGGACACTTTGGCTTCTGGCCCCCCATCTGGTCATTTCTTATGGCTTCCTGCTGCTGCTGTGGAATGCTCCTGTTCCTGCAGGCAACGGCAGACGTTCTTCATCTGCTGATCCGCTCTCAGTCCCTCCATTGGATACCGGTATTCTACCGTGTCAAATATAAAATACTTTTACTTACTTACAAGGCTATTAACCAAACTGCACCATCATACATCTCCTCACTCATCTCAAAATATCTCCCTACCAGACCTCTCCGCTCTGCACAAGATCTGCGCCTTTCATCCACATGTATTACCTGTTCCCACTCAAAATTACAGGACTTTACCCGGGCTTCACCCACTCTGTGGAATGCCCTCCAACGCACAATAAGACTCACCTCTAGTCTTTAAACCTTTAAACGTTTTCTGAAAACTCATCTCTTCAGACAAGCCTACCAAATTTCAGACCCACACACATAACCTTCAATGCTTCCCTATTAAGTTACATCCCCTCTGTACAGTCCACATAAACTCACATTTTGTCTTCCAACATTGCTGGGTGATCATATCATACAACCCATTAAGAACCTAGCAATCTGGGGAACCATTATGTAACAGGTAGCATCTATCCTTGTGTATCAATGCCTATTTCCCTATAGATTGTAAGCTTGCGAGCAGGGCCTTCCTACCTCTATCTGTCTGTCTTTGCCCAGTTTTGTTCTATAACTGTTGTTCTAATTGTAAAGCGCAACGGAATATGCTGCGCTATATAAGAAAATGCTAATAAATAAATAAATTATCTACACCACCTCTAAGCAGGGCCGGCGCTTCCATTAGGCAGCTTTAGGCAGCTGCCTATGGGCGCCTGGACCTGAGGGGGCGGTACGCTGAGGCTGCCAGCCATGTAGCCCCCACGCAAAATCAGCAGCAGGGCATCCGGCGGCATAGACACACATAGCAGCGCGGCGGGTAGTCCTGCAACGCAGCTAAGCCAACTGACAGGCAGCTGATGCACTACACGGTGTCCCGGGATCCACCAGCGATTTTCTTTCACTCACCACCGCTATGCAGTGTGAGCAGAGAGGTAGTTTCCCCCTCGGCCAGTCCCGTGTTCCTTACCTCTCTGCCGGGCAGCTCCATAGCCTACTGTACTGCTTGATGTTTTTTTTTTAAAGGGGCGTGGCCACACCTCCGTGATTAGGCCACGCCCCCGAGTATGCTAGGTTCTCGTGGTCTGTCTGTTGTTCTCTGCTGCCTGGCATGGCTACTCTTTCGGAGACTGACTCCTGTGAACTGAGCTGCATGGAGGTTACTACTGTGCTAGTGGTGTGTATGTCTCAGTGTGTGTGTGTGTGTGTGTGTGTGTGTGTGTGTGTGTGTGTGTGTGTGTGTGTGTGTGTGTGTGTCAGTATGAGCGTATGGGTGCCTCTGCCTCAGTGTGTGTGTGTGTGTCTCTCAATATCAGTGTGTGTGTGTGTGCCTCAATGTGTGTGTGTGTCTCTGTGTTAGTGTGTGTGTGCCTCAGTATGAGTGTACGTCTGCCTCTGCCACAGTATGAGTGTACGTGTGTGTGTGTTTCTTTATCACTGTGTGTGTCTCAGTATGAGTGCGTGTGCCTCTGTGTCAGTATGAGTGTCAGTGTGTCTCAGTTTGAGTGTGTGTGTGTGTGTGTGTGTGTGTGTGTGCTTCTGCCGCAGTATGAGTGTCAGTGTGTCTCAGTTTCACTGTATGTGTCTCAGTATCAGTGAGTGTGTGCCTCTGCCTCAGTATGAGTGTCAGCGTGTGTCTCAGTATCACTGTGTGTGTCTTAGTATGAGTGTGTCTGTGTGTCACAGTATCACTGTGTGTGTCTCAGTATGAGTGTGTGTGCCTCTGCCTCAGTATGAGTGTGTCTCAGTATGAGTGTGTGTGCCTCTTCCTCAGTATGAGTGTCAGTGTGTGTCTCAGTATCACTGTGTGTGCATCAGTATGAGTGTATGTGTGCCTCTGCCTCAGTATGAGTCAGTGTGTGTGTGTGTGTCTCAGTATCACTGTGTGTTTCTGCCTCAGTATGAGTGTCAGCGTGTGTGTGTGTGTGTGTGTGTGTGTGTCTTAGTATGAGTGTGTGTGTGCCTCAGTATGAGTATATGTGTGCCTCTGCCTCAGTATGAGTGTCAGTGTGTGTGTCGCAGGATCACTGTGTGTGTGTCTCAGTATCACTGTGTGTGTGTCTCAGTATGAGTGTGTGTTTCAGTATGTGTGCCTATGCCTCAGTATGAGTGTCAGTGTGTGTCTCAGTATCACTGTGTGTCTCAGTATGAGTGTGTGTGCGCCTCTGCCTCAGTATGAGTGTCAGTGTGAGTGTATCTTAGTCTCAGTGTGTGTGTGTCTCAGTTTCAGTATGAGTGTCAGTGTGTCAGTATCACTGTATGTATCAGTATGAGTGTATGTGTGCCTCTGCCTCAGTGTGAATGTCAGTGTGTGTGTGCCTCACTATGAGTGTATGTGTGCCTCTGCCTCAGTATAAGTGTCAGTGTGTGTGTGTGTGTCTCAGTCTCAGTATGAGTGTGTGTGCCCCAGTATGAGTGTATGTGTGGCTCTGCCTCAGTATGAGTGTCAGTGTGTGTGTGTGTCTCAGTATCACTGTGTATGTGTCTCAGTATGAGCGTGTGTTCGGCCTCAGTATGAGTGTATGTGTGCCTCTGCCTCAGTAAGAATGTCAGTGTGTGCGTGCCTCACTATGAGTGTATGTGTGCCTCTGCCTCAGTATAAGTGTCAGTGTGTGTGTGTGTCTCAGTCTCAGTATGAGTGTGTGTGCCCCAGTATGAGTGTATGTGTGCCTCTGCCTCAGTATGAGTGTCAGTGTGTGTGTGTCTCAGTATCACTGTGTATGTGTCTCAGTATGAGCGTGTGTTCGTGCCTCAGTATGAGTGTGTGTGTGCCTCTGCCTCAGTATGAATGTCAGTGTGTGGGCCTCAGTGTGAGTGGTTCTGTGTGTGTGTCATAGGGCTCACTGGGAAACATCCAGTACCTGTATTGCTATACCTCACACTCTGACTCTGTTAGTTACAGCAGATCACTGCACACATACTGTATCACTACAGGCCTGCAGTTGGTGAAGGTACAGGCAGATTCAGTGGCATCACAGAGCACACACACACCCTCCCCCCCCCCCCCCCCCCCCCTGCTGTTTAGGAGGATAATTTTATATTATTTCTCTGACGTCCTAAGTGGATGCTGGGGACTCCGTCAGGACCATGGGGATTAGCGGCTCCGCAGGAGACAGGGCACAAAACTAAAGCTTTAGGATCAGGTGGTGTGTACTGGCTCCTCCCCCTATGACCCTCCTCCAAGCCTCAGTTAGGTTTTTGTGCCCGTCCGAGCAGGGTGCAATCTAGGTGGCTCTCTTAAGGAGCTGCTTAGAAAAAGTTTTTAGGTTTATTATTTTCAGTGAGTCCTGCTGGCAACAGGCTCACTGCATCGAGGGACTTAGGGGAGAGAAGTTCAACTCACCTGCGTGCAGGATGGATTGGCTTCTTAGGCTACTGGACACCATTAGCTCCAGAGGGAGTCGGAACACAGGTCTCACCCTGGGGTTCGTCCCGGAGCCGCGCCGCCGACCCCCCTTGCAGATGCTGAAGATTGAAGGTCCAGAAACCGGCGGCAGAAGGCTCTTCAGTCTTCTTGAAGGTAGCGCACAGCACTGCAGCTGTGCGCCATTGTTTGTCACACACTTCTCACCAACGGTCACGGAGGGTGCAGGGCGCTGCTGGGGGCGCCCTGGGCAGCAATGTAAATACCTTTTATGGCTAAAAAATACATCACATATAGCCCTTGAGGCTATATGGATGTATTTAACCCCTGCCAGATATTACAAACTATGGGAGAAAAGCCCGCCGGAATAGGGGGCGGGGCTTATTCTCCTCAGCACACAGCGCCATTTTCCTGCTCGGCTCCGCTGTGAGGAAGGCTCCCAGGACTCTCCCCTGCACTGCACTACAGAAACAGGGTAAAACAGAGAGGGGGGGCACTTTTTATGGCGGTATTTTATATATTTAAGCTGCTATAAGGATACAACACTTATATAAGGTTGTTCCCATATATATTATAGCGCTTGGGTGTGTGCTGGCAAACTCTCCCTCTGTCTCCCCAAAGGGCTAGTGGGGTCCTGTCTTCGATAAGAGCATTCCCTGTGTGTCTGCTGTGTGTCGGTACGTGTGTGTCAACATGTATGAGGACGATGTTGGTGTGGAGGCAGAGCAATTGCCGGTAATGGTGATGTCACCCCCCAGGGAGTCGACACCGGAATGGATGGCTTTGTTTATGGAATTACGTGATAATGTCAGCACATTACAAAAATCAGTTGACGACATGAGACGGCCGGAAAACCAGTTGGTACCTGCCCAGGCGTCTCAGACACCGTCAGGGGCTGTAAAACGCCCTTTACCTCAGTCGGTCGACACAGACCCAGACACGGACACTGAATCTAGTGTCGACGGTGAAGAAACAAACGTATTTTCAAAGATAGAAAAGTGCTAATTTCAAAAAAGTTATTGGCATTATACCCTTTCCCGCCAGAGGTTAGGGCGCGCTGGGAAACACCCCCTAGGGTGGATAAGGCGCTCACACGCTTATCATGATACGGCCGCCCTCAAGGATCCAGCTGATAGGAGGCTGGAAACTACCCTAAAGAGTATATACACACATACTGGTGTTATACTGCGACCAGCCATCGCCTCAGCCTGGATGTGCAGTGCTGGGGTGGTCTGGTCGGATTCCCTGACTGAAAATATTGATACCCTGGATAGGGACAGTATTTTATTGACTATAGAGCAATTAAAGGATGCTTTTCTTTATATGCGAGATGCTCAGAGGGATATTTGCACTCTGGCATCGAGAGTAAGTGCGATGTCCATATCTGCCAGAAGAAGTTTATGGACGCGACAGTGGTCAGGTGATGCGGATTCCAAACGACATATGGAAGTATTGCCGTATAAAGGGGAAGAATTATTTGGCGTAGGTCTATCGGATCTGGTGGCCACGGCAACTGCCGGAAAATCCACCTTTTTACCTCAGACCCCCTCCCAACAGAAAAAGACACCGTCTTTTCAGCCGCAGTCCTTTCGGTCCTATAAGAACAAGAGGGCAAAAGGACAGTCATATCTGCCCCGGGGCAGAGGAAGGGGTAAGAGAGGGCAGCAAGCAGCCCCTGCCCAGGAACAGAAGCCCTCCCAGGGTTCTGCAAAGCCCTCAGCATGACGCTGGGGCTGTACAAGCGGACTCAGGAGCGGTGGGGGGTCGACTCAGGAATTTCAGCGCACAGTGGGCTTGCTCACAGGTGGACCCTTGGATCCTGCAGGTAGTATCTCAGGGTTACAGGTTGGAATTCGAGAAGTCTCCCCCTCGCCGGTTCCTAAAGTCTGCTTTGCCAACGTCTCCCTCAGACAGGGCGACGGTATTGGAAGCCATTCACAAGCTGTTTTCTCAGCAGGTGATAGTCAAGGTACCCCTCCTACAACAGGGAAAGGGGTATTACTCCACGCTATTTGTGGTACCGAAGCCGGACGGCTCGGTAAGACCTATTCTAAATCTGAAATCTTTGAACCTGTACATACAAAAATTCAAGTTCAAGATGGAATCACTCAGAGCAGTGATAGCGAATCTGGAAGAAGGGGACTTTATGGTGTCCCTGGACATAAAGGATGCTTACCTGCATGTCCCAATTTGCCCTTCACATCAAGGGTACCTCAGGTTCGTGGTGCAAAACTGTCATTATCAGTTTCAGACGCTGCCGTTTGGATTGTCCACGGCACCTCGGGTCTTTACCAAGGTAATGGCCGAAATGATGATTCTTCTGCGAAGAAGAGGCGTATTAATTATCCCTTACTTGGACGATCTCCTGATAAGGGCAAGGTCCAGAGAACAGCTGGAGGACGGAGTAGCACTAACCCAAGTAGTGCTGCAACAACACGGGTGGATTCTGAATTTTCCAAACTCTCAGTTGACCCCGACAACACGTCTGCTGTTCCTGGGAATGATTCTGGACACGGTTCAGAAAAAGGTGTTTCTTCCGGAGGAGAAAGCCAAGGAGTTATCCGAACTTGTCAGGAACCTCCTAAAACCAGGAAAAGTGTCTGTGCATCAATGCACAAGAGTCCTGGGAAAGATGGTGGCTTCTTACGAAGCAATTCCATTCGGCAGATTCCACGCACTAACTTTTCAGTGGGATCTGCTGGACAAATGGTCCGGATCGCATCTGCAGATGCATCAGCGGATAACCTTATCGCCACGGACAAGGGTGTCTCTTCTGTGGTGGTTGCAGAGTGCTCATCTGTTAGAGGGCCGCAGATTCGGCATACAGGACTGGGTCCTGGTGACCACGGATGCCAGTCTGAGAGGCTGGGGAGCGGTCACACAGGGAAGAAACTTCCAGGGAGTATGGTCAAGCCTGGAGATGTCTCTTCATATAAATATACTGGAGCTAAGAGCAATTTATAATGCTCTAAGCCTGGCAAAACCCCTGCTTCAGGGTCAGCCGGTGTTGATCCAGTCGGACAACATCACGGCAGTCGCCCACGTAAACAGACAGGGCGGCACAAGAAGCAGGAGAGCAATGGCAGAAGCTGCAAGGATCCTTCGCTGGGCGGAAGATCATGTGATAGCACTGTCAGCAGTGTTCATTCCGGGAGTAGACAACTGGGAAGCAGACTTCCTCAGCAGACACGATCTACACCCGGGAGAGTGGGGACTTCATCCAGAAGTCTTCCACATGATTGTGAACCGTTGGGAAAAACCAAAGGTGGATATGATGGCGTCTCGCCTCAACAAAAAACTGGACAGGTATTGCGCCAGGTCAAGAGACCCTCAGGCAATAGCTGTGGACGCTCTGGTAACACCGTGGGTGTACCAGTCAGTGTATGTGTTTCCTCCTCTGCCTCTCATACCCAAAGTACTGAGAATTATACGGCAAAGGGGAGTAAGAACGATACTCGTGGCTCCGGATTGGCCAAGAAGAACTTGGTACCCGGAACTTCAGGAGATGCTCACGGAAAATCCGTGGCCTCTACCTCTAAGACGGGACCTGATTCAGCAGGGACCGTGTCTATTCCAAGACTTACCGCGGCTGCGTTTGACGGCATGGCGGTTGAACGCCGAATTCTAAAGGAAAAAGGCATTCCAGAAGAGGTCATTCCTACACTGGTTAAAGCCAGGAAGGAGGTGACCGCACAACATTATCACCGCATTTGGAGAAAATATGTTGCGTGGTGTGAGGCCAGGAAGGCCCCCACGGAGGAATTTCAACTGGGTCGATTCCTACATTTCCTGCAAACAGGATTGTCTATGGGCCTCAAATTGGGGTCCATTAAGGTTCAAATTTCGGCCCTGTCGATTTTCTTCCAGAAAGAATTGGCTTCAGTTCCTGAAGTCCAGACTTTTGTAAAAGGAGTACTACACATACAGCCCCCGGTTGTGCCCCCAGTGGCTCCGTGGGACCTGAATGTAGTTTTGGATTTTCTCAAATCCCATTGGTTTGAGCCACTCAAATCGGTGGATTTGAAATATCTTACATGGAAAGTAACCATGCTACTGGCCCTGGCTTCAGCCAGGAGAGTATCAGAATTGGCGGCTTTATCGTATAAGAGCCCATATCTGATTTTCCATTCGGACAGGGCAGAACTGCGGACGCGTCCTCAGTTTCTGCCTAAGGTGGTGTCAGCGTTTCACCTGAACCAGCCTATTGTGGTGCCTGCGGCTACTAGCGATTTGGAAGATTCCAAGTTGCTGGACGTTGTCAGGGCATTGAAAATATATATTTCAAGGACGGCTGGAGTCAGAAAATCTGACTCGCTGTTTATACTGTATGCACCCAACAAGCTGGGTGCTCCTGCTTCTAAGCAGACGATTGCTCGTTGGATTTGTAGCACAATTCAACTTGCACATTCTGTGGCAGGCCTGCCACAGCCTAAATCTGTCAAGGCCCATTCCACAAGGAAGGTGGGCTCATCCTGGGCGGCTGCCCGAGGGGTCTCGGCATTACAACTCTGCCGAGCAGCTACGTGGTCGGGGGAGAACACGTTTGTAAAATTCTACAAATTTGATACCCTGGCTAAAGAGGACCTGGAGTTCTCTCATTCGGTGCTGCAGAGTCATCCGCACTCTCCCGCCCGTTTGGGAGCTTTGGTATAATCCCCATGGTCCTGACGGAGTCCCCAGCATCCACTTAGGACGTCAGAGAAAATAAGATTTTACTTACCGATAAATCTATTTCTCGTAGTCCGTAGTGGATGCTGGGCGCCCATCCCAAGTGCGGATTGTCTGCAATACTTGTACATAGTTATTGTTACAAAAAAATCGGGTTGTTATTTGTTGTGAGCCGTCTGTTCAGAGGCTCCTACGTTTGTCATACTGTTAACTGGGTTTAGATCACAAGTTATACGGTGTGATTGGTGTGGCTGGTATGAGTCTTACCCGGGATTCAATATCCTTCCTTATTGTGTACGCTCGTCCGGGCACAGTATCCTAACTGAGGCTTGGAGGAGGGTCATAGGGGGAGGAGCCAGTACACACCACCTGATCCTAAAGCTTTAGTTTTGTGCCCTGTCTCCTGCGGAGCCGCTAATCCCCATGGTCCTGACGGAGTCCCCAGCATCCACTACGGACTACGAGAAATAGATTTATCGGTAAGTAAAATCTTATTTTTTGTAATTTTTAATACAGCAACAGGTGGGCTGCACTGGTGCACTGGGGGGGGGGGGGGGGGTGCGGCGGCAGGATGTCATATACCCCCCCCCCCCAGCCTGCTCGGTCACTTATGTCCTTTGCTTCCTCATCTACAGGAAGTGCCCTGGTAGTCCAGTGGTTTATGCATCTGCAGCCTAATCCCACTGTCACTGTGGGACCAGCACCAGCATGTGATACTACTACAAACTTTTTTTTTTACTTTGTCCTACAGAGCTACGGAACACCTGTAGGTTCATAGGCTGTGATGGATGCTGGCTGATTGCTTCTCCATCTGACGGTTTCTCTTCCTTGCAAGTAGGTAGTGGAGTTTTTTTTTCCATGTGTCACCTGTAGCTGATGTGAAACTACATTTCCCAGTATGCCCTGCTTTTTTTTGGCGGGATGTGCTGGGACTCATAGTTCCACATTGGCTGGGGGTGCCACATTTCCCTATATTTGCAACATAAAAACTGTTTGTTAATGAACCAACATAGGTATATCACCAGATATATATTGTATGGCTGAACAAGACATCCGTACCTGCTGCTCAGAAAACGTATTTGTCAGATTGTCGTGTTCTATTTTTTTGCCATATATTAGTACTGAAATCTAACTGCACACACTAAACAAATGTACTGCCCGACAATGCTCAGAAACCCGACGCCGGAATCCCAAGAGTCAACATACCGAATGTAAGTATGCCGGAAGGGTTACAGTTAGGCCATACCTCCCAACTGTCCCGATTTTCGCGGGACAGTCCCGTTTTTTGGGGACTGTCCCGCTGTCCCACCCGCGGGCCGCAGTGTCCCGCGGTTGGGGGGGCAGTTGGGAGGCTCTGTCTGTCGCTGCCCTGCTTAGCAGAGCAGCGTTGAATAGACGCTGTGCGCATGCGCACAGCGTCTATTCAGGGGAGTCAGAGGGAGAGGGGGCATGCCAGCAGCTCACAGAGCGCTGGGCATGCCCCCTCAGTAGCGAAAACGGGGCGTGGATCACGATCGCGGGTCCTCCCGCGAAGCCACGCCCCCTTTTCTTAGGTCACGACCCTTTTTCGGGAGCGCGCGCGGCTTCGCCGCGCGTGTGTCCCTCTTTGAGGGGACACAAAGTTGGGAGGTATGAGTTAGGCTGTGGGGAGTAGGGGGATAGGGTTAGGCACCAGGGGGAGGGTTAGAGTTAGGTTGCAGGGGTGGGGGGGGGAGTTAGGGTTAGACTGCAGGAAGGGGAGGGGTGGAGGGTTAGCATACTTTCCAACGAGGTGTTGGGATTCTAAGCGGCAGGGTCCCTTTCCCAACTTGCTGTAGGGTGTATTCTCTATACAGCCTGCAACAATTTTTATACGTTATAATCCAATCGGCGGGACAGTGGCATAGGGTAAGCATTACTGCCTCAGAGCACTCAAGTCATGAGGTCAATTCCTGGTCATGGCCTGTCTGTGTGGAGTTTGCATGTTCTTTTTATGTTTGTGTGGGTTTCCTCTGGGTATTCCTGTTTCCTCCCACACTCCAAAAACACATGGGAAGGTTATGTGGAATTGTCTGTGTGTGTTTGTATTTTAGGGTATATCACTCTCATTCCAGTGGGACAGGGAGTGATACGAAATCTGATGTTCTGTGTACAGCGCTGTGCAAATTAGTCTATTATCTAAGTAAACAGTAACAATAGTTTTGATACTTTAAGATAGGGCCTTGCACACATGTTGGAGAAGCCATCACATTTTCCCTTTGTACTTAGCAGGAGCACATTCATTTGCTGTTCTGTTAATAATAAATGGGTAAATGCAAATTATGTACTGGGGAGCATTGTGGGATTTCTCCTGTCAGGGCAAATGTGTGTGTTTTTTATTCTGTGGAGGATAAAGTGTTTTTTTCTTTTTTCCTGAAAGGGGCCAGTGTGTTTGTTATTATTTTTCCTGTGGATGCCAATGTGTTTTATTTTTTCCTGTGGTGCCCAATGGGGGTGGTGGTAGGGGGGGGGAGGCTGAAGTTTTGCCTAGGGTGCCGAGAAACCTTGCACCGGCCCTGCCTCTAAGGTATTGTTTTACCCTACTTCTAACCACTCTCCTATTGTGCACCAGTCCTCCTGCACCCTGAAACTGACCCCTGCACCTTTAAACTGCTTTCCCTGCAATTGACACCCCTGCATCTTACATTCCTGTACCCTGCATCTACCCACCAACAATATGCACCTTCAATCAGCACCCTACACCTCCCCTCCCGGCACCCTGTACCTGCCCACCTCTGCACCCTACACCTTTCCTCCCTGCACCCTCTAACTGCCCACCTCTGCACCTTACACCTTCCCTCCCTGCACCCTATAACTGGCCACCTCTGCACCCTACACCTTTCCTCCCTGCACCCTCTAACTGCTCACCTCTGCACCTTACACCTTCCCTCCCTGCACCCTATAACTGCCCACCTCTGCACCTTACACCTTCCCTCCCTGCACCCTATAACTGGCCACCTCTGCACCCTATGCATTTTCTCCCTGCACCCTGTAACTACCCACCTCTGCACCCTACACCTTCCCTCCCTGCACCCTGTAACTGCCCACCTCTGCATTCTATGCCTTCCCAAATATGTTTTATAACCATTCATTGTCCATACCTATTGCAAGTCCTGCTAGTAAGAAGTTATTTGCCCAGTTTTGTTCTATAACTGTTGTTCTAATTGTAAAGCGCAACGGAATATGCTGCGCTATATAAGAAAATGCTAATAAATAAATAAATTATCTACACCACCTCTAAGGTATTGTTTTACCCTACTTCTAACCACTCTCCTATTGTGCACCAGTCCTCCTGCACCCTGAAACTGACCCCTGCACCTTTAAACTGCTTTCCCTGCAATTGACACCCCTGCATCTTACATTCCTGTACCCTGCATCTACCCACCAACAATATGCACCTTCAATCAGCACCCTACACCTCCCCTCCCGGCACCCTGTACCTGCCCACCTCTGCACCCTACACCTTTCCTCCCTGCACCCTCTAACTTCCCACCTCTGCACCTTACACCTTCCCTCCCTGCACCCTATAACTGGCCACCTCTGCACCCTACACCTTTCCTCCCTGCACCCTCTAACTGCCCACCTCTGCACCTTACACCTTCCCTCCCTGCACCCTATAACTGCCCACCTCTGCACCTTACACCTTCCCTCCCTGCACCCTATAACTGCCCACCTCTGCATTCTATGCCTTCCCAAATATGTTTTATAACCATTCATTGTCCATACCTATTGCAAGTCCTGCTAGTAAGAAGTTATTTGGTAAGGGGTAACGTGTATAAGGGATGCTACTGTGCGGTGTAATGTGATCAATTGACACTACTGTGCAGTTTAATGTAAGTAAGGACCACTACTATGTGGTGTTACATTTGAATTGAACGGGGATGGTGAGAGATGCAGACGGGAGATGATGGCATGACTGAGAAACAATGCAGGGAGGAGATGATGGTGTGGCTGAGAGACGCAGGGAGGAGATGATCTTGTGGCTGATAAACAATGCCGGGAAGAGATGATGGTGTGGCTGACAGATGCAGGGAGGAGATAATGGTGTGGCTGAGAGACGCAGGGAGGAGATGATGCTGTGGCTGAGAGACTCAGGGAGGGGATGATGGTGTGGCTGACAGATGCAGGGAGGAGATGATGGTGTGGCTGAGAGACGCAGGGAGGAGATGATGCTGTGGCTGAAAGACTCAGGGAGGGGATGATGGTGTGGCTGACAGATGCAGGGAGGAGATGATGCTGTGGCTGAGAGACGTGGGGAAGAGATGATGGTGTGGCTGAGAGACGCAGGGAGGAGATGATGCTGTGTCTGAGAGACTCAGGGAGGGGATGATGGTGTGGCTGACAGATGCAGGGAGGAGATGATGCTGTGGCTGAGAGACGCAGGGAAGAGATGATGGTGTGGCTGAGAGATGCAGGGAGGAGATGATGCTGTGGCTGAGAAACGATGCAGGGAGGAGATGATGGTGTGGCTGACAGATGCAGGGAGGAGATGATGCTGTGGCTGAGAGACGCAGGGAAGAGATGATGGTGTGGCTGAGAGAAGCAGGGAGGAGATGACGCTGTGGCTGAGAGACTCAGGGAGGGGATGATGGTGTGGCTGAGAGATGCAGGGAGCAGGAGGTGACACAAGTCTGCTTGAATCTCTGTTGTATGATGATGACATTGGTTATATTTCTACACAAACAGGCATCTTCCATACCATGTTATATCCTTCATGAATAGTGAATACCGACTGAAGATGCTGTCTGACCATGGAGGATACATTTTTCAGAGGTTCCCCATTGTGAGATGTCACCATATAGGTAAGGTGGAATGAAAAGGAATGTCAATATGCGGTGCTAGATACGCCCGACAGGCAGTGCGAGACAAGCCTGGTAGGCAGTGCTAGACACGCCCCTCCGACTGTGCACCCCCTAATAAAATGTGCTGCGCACGCCTATGCAAATAGCAGAATGTGGTATCAAGTATCGGACACCTCTTGCACCTGCAGCAATAACACCTGTCAGTTACTGTGTTGTTTGCACCATGGAACAGGGTACCAGAAGGTTTCTTTTTCAAGTCACTGTTTGCTTATTTTCCTGGAAGGGTCCATTTTACCAAAAGTGAGTCTAATTGTGGAACTTGATATCAATCTTTCATATATTTATAATATGTATTGTATTTATTGGGGATAAATGTATTTTATATGGAACAATACAAATGTATTTGATTGCTTTCTAATAGGTAATATGCTTCAATATATCCCATATTATACACTGAAAAGTACAGAGAAAAATCTAGAAACCAGCTGGTTGTTATTATTATTATTATTATTATTATATAAAGAATAATAATAATAATAATAATAATAACAACAACAACGTATGTAAGATTTTACAAGAATTCTTGTACATGGAGCATGTGCAATGTGGTCCCTTATTAGCCTTATCGAGGGAGCTTCCACAGAGTGTCCTTCATCAACTCCAGCCTGATGTGCAGGGGTGGGGGAGTAGGGGGGGCTCCTGGAATATTTGAGAATTGTGGAGGGAGCTTCCACAGCATGTCCTCTGCCTAACAGTTTCAGCCCACCATTTGGGAAGTCTTGCTTGGACATTTACCGTGAACCCAACTAAAGCAAGAAGACAGTAATAACAACTAAGTTAAGTGCATTTTTTTAAGTTTGTTTATACTTTGTTACTTGTATTTTACAATATCCAGTGTGTTACTTATATTCAATATACTATTCATTTTACTTTCACTTCTATTTAATATATTCAACTTTTTATAATTATTTTACTTACACCTTTTAATATTTGTTTAATAAATGGTTTAATTAACTGCTTGTATACAGGAGTTGGTTCACCAGATTACACAAAGCATTGCAGAAAAAATAAGAATTTACTTACCGATAATTCTATTTCTCGGAGTCCGTAGTGGATGCTGGGGTTCCTGAAAGGACCATGGGGAATAGCGGCTCCGCAGGAGACAGGGCACAAAAAGTAAAGCTTTATGATCAGGTGGTGTGCACTGGCTCCTCCCCCTATGACCCTCCTCCAAGCCTCAGTTAGGATACTGTGCCCGGACGAGCGTACACAATAAGGAAGGATTTTGAATCCCGGGTAAGACTCATACCAGCCACACCAATCACACTGTACAACCTGTGATCTGAACCCAGTTAACAGTATGATAACAGCGGAGCCTCTGAAAAGATGGCTCACGACAATAATAACCCGATTTTTGTAACTATGTACAAGTATTGCAGATAATCCGCACTTGGGATGGGCGCCCAGCATCCACTACGGACTCCGAGAAATAGAATTATCGGTAAGTAAATTCTTATTTTCTCTATCGTCCTAGTGGATGCTGGGGTTCCTGAAAGGACCATGGGGATAATACCAAAGCTCCCAAACGGGCGGGAGAGTGCGGATGACTCTGCAGCACCGAATGAGAGAACTCCAGGTCCTCCTTAGCCAGGGTATCAAATTTGTAGGATTTTACCAACGTGTTTGCCCCTGACTAAATAGCCGCTCGGCAAAGTTGTAAAGCCGAGACCCCTCGGGCAGCCGCCCAAGATAAGCCCACCTTCCTTGTGGAATGGGCATTTACATATTTTGGCTGTGGCAGGCCTGCCACAGAATGTGCAAGCTGAATTGTATTACACATCCAACTAGCAATAGTCTGCTTAGAAGCAAGAGCACCCAGTTTGTTGGGTGCATACAGGATAACAGCAAGTCAGTTTTCCTGACTCCAGCCGTCCTGGAACCTATATTTACAGGGCCCTGACAACATCTAGCAACCTGGAGTCCTCCAAGTCCCTAGTAGGCGCAAGGCACCAAAATAAGCTGGTTCAGGTGAAACACTGACACCACCTTAGGGAGAGAACTGGGGACGAGTCCGCAGCTCTGCCCTGTCCAAATGGACAACCAGATATGGGCTTTTTTGAGAAAAAAAACCACCAATTTGACACTCGCCTGGTCCAGGCCAGGGCCAAGAGCATGGTCACTTTTCATGTGAGATGCTTCAAATCCACAGATTTGACTGGTTTTAAACCAATGTGATTTGAGGAATCCCAGAACTACGTTGAGATCCCACAGTGCCACTGGAGGCACAAAAGGGGGTTGCAATACTCCCTTGACAAACTTCTGGACTTCAGGAACTGAAGCCACTTCTTTCTGGAAGAAAATCGACAGGGCCGAAATTTGAACCTTAATGGACCCCAATTTGAGGCCCATAGACACTCCTGTTTGCAGAAAATGCAGGAATCGACCGAGTTGAAATTTCTTCGTGGGGCCTTTCTGGCCTCACACCACGCAACATATTTTTGCCACATGTGGTGATAATGTTGTGCGGTCACCTCCTTTCTGGCTTTGACCAGGGTAGGAATGACCTCTTCCGGAATGCCTTTTTCCCTTAGGATCCGGCGTTCCACCGCCATGCCGTCAAACGCAGCTGCGGTAAGTCTTGGAACAGACATGGTACTTGCTGAAACAAGTCCCTTCTTAGCGGCAGAGGCCATAAGTCCTCTGTGAGCATCTCTTGAAGTTCCGGGTACCAAGTCCTTCTTGGCCAATCCGGAGCCATGAGTATAGTTCTTACTCCTCTACGTCTTATAAGTCTCAGTACCTTAGGTATGAGAAGCAGAGGATGGAACACATACACCGACTGGTACATCCATGGTGTTACCAGAACGTCCACAGCTATTGCCTGAGGGTCTCTTAACCTGGCGCAATACCTGTCCCGTTTTTTGTTCAGACGGGACGCCATCATGTCCACCTTTGGTATTTCCCAACGGTTTACAATCATGTGGAAAACTTCCCGATGAAGTTTCCACTCTGCCGGGTGTAGGTCGTGCCTGCTGAGGAAGTCTGCTTCCCAGTTTCCATTCCCGGAATGAAACACTGCTGACAGTGCTATCACATGATTTTCCGCCCAGCGAAAAGTCCTTGCAGTTTTTGCCATTGCCCTCCTGCTTCTTGTGTCGCCCTGTCTATTTACGTGGGCGACTGCCGTGATGTTTTTCCCACTGGATCAATACCGGCTGACCTTGAAGCAGAGGTCTTGCTAAGCTTAGAGTATTATAAATTTACCCTTAGCTCCAGTATATTTATGTGGAGAAAAGTCTCCAGACTTGATCACACTCCCTGGAAATTTTTTCCTTGTGTGACTGCTCCCCAGCCTCTCGGGCTGGCCTCCGTGGTCACCAGCATCCAATCCTGAATGCCGAATCTGCGGCCCTCTAGAAGATGAGCACTCTGTAACCACCACAGGAGAGACACCCTTGTCCTTGGATATAGGGTTATCCGCTGATGCATCTGAAAATGCGATCCGGACCATTTGTCCAGCAGATCCCACTGAAAAATTTTTGCGTGAAATCTGCCGAATGGAATTGCTTCGTAGGAAGTCACCATCTTTACCAGGACCCTTGTGCAATGATGCACTGATTTTAGGAGGTTCCTGACTAGCTCGGATAACTCCCTGGCTTTCTCTTCCGGGAGAAACACCTTTTTCTGGACTGTGTCCAGAATCATCCCTAGGCACAGCAGACTTGTCGTCGGGATCAGCTGCGATTTTGGAGTATTTAGAATCCACCCGTGCTGTTGTAGCAGTATCCGAGATAGTGCTACTCCGACCTCCAACTGTTCCCTGGACTTTGCCCTTATCAGGAGATCGTCCAAGTAAGGGATAATTAAGACGCCTTTTCTTCGAAGAAGAATCATCATTTCGGCCATTACCTTGGTAAAGACCCGGGGTGCCGTGGACAATCCAAACGGCAGCGTCTGAAACTGATAGTGACAGTTCTGTACCACGAACCTGAGGTACCCTTAGTGAGAAGGGCAAATTTTGGACATGGAGGTAAGCATCCCTGATGTCTCGGGACACTATATAGTCCCCTTCTTCCTGGTTCGTTATCACTGCTCTGAGTGACTCCATCTTGATTTGAACCTTTGTAAGTGTTCAAATTTATTTTATTTTTATTTTTTTTAGATTTAGAATAGGTCTCACCTAGCCTTCTGGCTTCAGTACCACAATATAATGTGGAATAATACCCCTTTTCTTGTTGTAGGAGGAGTAATTTGATTATCACCTGCTGGGAATACAGCTTGTGAATTGTTTCCCATACTGCCTCCTTGTCGGAGGGAGACCTTGGTAAACCAGACTTCAGGAGCCTGCGAAGGGGAAACGACATACTACATGTAGGATCCAGGGGTCCTGTACGGTCCCAGCGTCATGCTGAGAGCTTGGCAGAAGCGGTGGAACGCTTCTGTTCCTGGGAATGGGCTGCCTGCTGCAGTCTTCTTCCCTTTCCTCTATCCCTGGGCAGATATGACTCTTATAGGGACGAAAGGACTGAGGCTGAAAAGACGGTGTCTTTTTCTGCAGAGATGTGACTTAGGGTAAAAACGGTGGATTTTCCAGCAGTTGCCGTGGCCACCAGGTCCGATGGACCGACCCCAAATAACTCCTCTTCCTTTATACGGCAATACACCTTTGTGCCGTTTGGAATCTGCATCACCTGACCACTGTCGTGTCCATAAACATCTTCTGGCAGATACGGACATCGCACTTACTCTTGATGCCAGAGTGCAAATATCCCTCTGTGCATCTCGCATATATAGAAAATGCATCCTTTAAATGCTCTATAGTCAATAAAATACTGTCCCTGTCAAGGGTATCAATATTTTTAGTCAGGGAATCCGACCAAGCCACCCCAGCTCTGCACATCCAGGCTGAGGCGATCGCTGGTCGCAGTATAACACCAGTATGTGTGTATATACTTTTTATGATATTTTCCAGCCTCCTGTCAGCTGGCTCCTTGAGGACGGCCCTATCTATAGACGGTACCGCCACTTGTTTTGATAAGCGTGTGAGCGCCTTATCCACCCTAAGGGGTGTTTCCCAACGCGCCCTAACTTCTGGCGGGAAAGGGTATACCGCCCATAATTTTCTATCGGGGGGAACCCACGCATCATCACACACTTCATTTAATTTATCTGATTCAGGAAAAACTACGGTAGTTTTTTCACATCCCACATAATACCCTCTTTTGTGGTACTTGTAGTATCAGAAATATGTAACACCTCCTTCATTGCCCTTAACGTGTGGCCCTAATAAGGAATACGTTTGTTTATTCACCGTCGACACTGGATTCAGTGTCCGTGTCTGTGTCTGTGTCGACCGACTAAAGTAAACGGGCGTTTTAAAACCCCTGACGGTGTTTCTGAGACGTCTGGACCGGTACTAATTGTTTGTCGGCCGTCTCATGTCGTCAACCGACCTTGCAGCGTGTTGACATTATCACGTAATTCCCTAAATAAGCCATCCATTCCGGTGTCGACTCCCTAGAGAGTGACATCACCATTACAGGCAATTGCTCCGCCTCCTCACCAACATCGTCCTCATACATGTCGACACACACGTACCGACACACAGCACACACACAGGGAATGCTCTGATAGAGGACAGGACCCACTAGCCCTTTGGAGAGACAGAGGGAGAGTTTGCCAGCACACACCAAAAACGCTATAATTATATAGGGACAACCTTATATAAGTGTTTTCCCTTATAGCATCTTTTATATATTTCTAACGCCAAATTAGTGCCCCCCCTCTCTGTTTAACCCTGTTTCTGTAGTGCAGTGCAGGGGAGAGCCTGGGAGCCTTCCCTCCAGCCTTTCTGTGAGGGAAAAAGGCGCTGTGTGCTGAGGAGATAGGCCCCGCCCCTTTTTCGGCGGGCTCGTCTCCCGCTCTTTAATGGATTCTGGCAGGGGTTAAATATCTCCATATAGCCCCCGGAGGCTATATGTGAGGTATTTTTAGCCAAAAAAGGTTTTCATTTGCCTCCCAGGGCGCCCCCCTCCCAGCGCCCTGCACCCTCAGTGACTGCCGTGTGAAGTGTGCTGAGAGGAAATGGCGCACAGCTGCAGTGCTGTGCGCTACCTTAAGAAGACTGAGGAGTCTTCTGCCGCCGATTCTGGACATCTTCTCGTTTCAGCATCTGCAAGGGGGCCGGCGGCGAGGCTCCGGTGACCATCCAGGCTGTACCTGTGATCGTCCCTCTGGAGCTAATGTCCAGTAGCCAAAGAAGCCAATCCATCCTGCACGCAGGTGAGTTCACTTCTTCTCCCCTAAGTCCCTCGTTGCAGTGATCCTGTTGCGAGCAGGACTCACTGTAAAATAAAAAACCTAAGCTAAACTTTTCTAAGCAGCTCTTTAGGAGAGCCACCTAGATTGCACCCTTCTCGGCCGGGCACAAAAATCTAACTGAGGCTTGGAGGAGGGTCATAGGGGGAGGAGCCAGTGCACACCACCTGATCATAAAGCTTTACTTTTTGTGCCCTGTCTCCTGCGGAGCCGCTATTCCCCATGGTCCTTTCAGGAACCCCAGCATCCACTAGGACGATAGAGAAATCCACAATTTGTGATTATCCTTAATATATTTTTGCATTTTATCTTAAATCATTTTGTGGTATTCAGGTAGTGACACCTAGAGGGAAAACAAGAGACTTAAAATTGGCTCTAGCAATACTGGAAATAAGAATCATTTTTTAATTAAGTACTATGACAAATAAGGGAATAAATGGTTTCTTAGTTAAGGGTATTATTATGGATCCCAAATGAATTAGTTTTATTTTATGTGTTCTTATTACTGTATTGGTATTCATTTATATTGACATACAGTATTTGTATCAGATAATGTATACACTTGTTTTATCTCTTTGTTTTTCATATATTGAGTAGTCCCAATATTTCTTTCTCTGACCTCCCTCCAGCAAAAATGAATGTTATTAACTTGGCTGGCGCTATACATGTATGAAAAAAGATTACTTCTGTATATGAACATGTGTTCCAACTAGAAAAAATACTGTCTTGCAGGAGCGTAACTTCCAGAGGCAATGAAGACACCTGCCTCCGGGCTCCAAGCCCTGAAGGGGAACCTTCATGTACAGCAGCACCTGTGTGGTTCCCAACAAGATCCAAGTAGGACCGCTGCTCTTACAACGTAGGTCTGCGGCACACCTGCTGCACAGTTAATCTGCTTTGTCCCAGGAGTTCTGCTAACACCTGCAATAGGGGACAGAATGGCTCCATTCAGCCTGCGCTGCATCAAGCGATGGTGCACCCACCACTGCTGCTGGACTGTGAGACAGGACCTGCCATTGAATGCTGATTCTGCATACTGCAGACTACTGAATCACAGTGTAGCTGGAGCCCTGCCAATTCACTGTAGACTCTATCCCCTGTAGTCTGGCTGAGAGTGCTATCTATATAATTCTGTATGGTGTGTGTGTGTGTGTGTGTGTGTGTGTGTGTGTGTGTGTGTGTGTGTGTGTGTGTGTGTGTGTGTGTGTGTGTGTGTGTGTGTGTGTATATGTATGTATGTATGTATGTATGTATATAATAGTGTGTGTACTGTATGTGTGTATGTGTATATATATATATATATATATATACTGTACACACACCATATTTCTTTTACCTTTTTATTTTTTTAAGGTGGGGGGGAGACACCAAACTACAACTTGCCCCGGGCGACTGGGGTAAACTTACGCCCCTACTGGCTTGTGTACCAGTGCATAGCAGCGCAAGTGCAGGGCAGTGTTTTTATTCAGTTTTTAGCATTTCACATATATATTTATGTGTTTTAATGCTGTGTATGAATTCTAAATGTTGAGTGCTGGATCATTTTGTATTATTGTGCATCTTTATATGATGATGTGTTGGATATTTATTTTATCTGCTCCAATTCATGTGACCCTACTATGGATGTAAAAGGAAATCCTAAGCCTCATACCTCGATAAAGGATCCTAATCCGAAACACGTTGGTGCTGTGATCTGTGACCTTCTTCACCTACCTGGACTTGCCCTCCATCAAGGGATCCATCTTACCTCTTCCACTTTGCGGGCTTTGTAGAAAAGAGTTTATTATGGACACTCTCTCTCAAGTCAATTTTTGGTGATTGATTTACAGTCAGTCTCACCACTTTGGAGAAATTCTGTTTTCTGCATATTTTTAAGGATTCATTTATGTCGCCCTATATACTGTAAATAAATATAAGATTTTATGGGAGTACCAGTTGAAGAATAACAAACCTTTAAGTGTCTATCCATCTCCTCTTTATGGTGACTTTAATCTGAAAGAGGACATCTTGGGACTAAAAGTTATCTTGTATACCACACTATACTGTAGGTGAGATGAACTGGCATCCAAATTTGCTGGAGGTGGAGAATGCAGGTCAAAAGCAGACTTTTTTTCAAGCGACAGTCATTTAAGAGGCATGACCATGGCTTGTAAGTGACTGCAGCTTTAAAAAAATGTCCCACTTTATATTTTGTTATACTTGCTATATGCATCAGAAAAAGGAGATTGCTGAGGATTTGTGTTTGTGAGAAAAAAAGGAGGGATTAGTAACCTGCAGCTCACATATATCAGTTGCTGATATTACTGCTGATTCCTCATGTAGCCCTTGATGTAGATGCTCAGAGGTTACTGTTGAAGATGAAGGTGAGGGGGAAGAGCTAAGAGGTCCAGGTTATCTGCAAGCGTATCTCGTGCTATAAAAACAGCTTATAGAGCTTATAGGAAACTGAAAAACTTTATTATTCATCTTTTTATCATACTTGGCAGGATACTGGACCACAGTCTGTTGCTGGGCCTCCCTGTCTGCCTGGGCCCGGGACGTCAGTACCAGTAGTACTTCCCTGATGGCAGCCCTGACTTTCCACAGCTAGCATCTGTCATGGTCCCCTAGTCACATAGAGCTGCAGGTGAAATAAAAAATGTACAGTATGGACATAAAAAAGTGCAAGTTGCAGCCAAAAATTCCATTTAATGTATGATTCTTACAGAATGCAGATGTTCATGTAAATTGGCAATTTGTTTGCTAAAATGCATGCATGAAATCTCTAAAAATTTGCATGGTGCATAAATTCCATGGTGTGGTATGCAGTTAAGTTGCCTGCAGTCGGGATCCCAGCGGTCAGGATACCAACTCCGGGATCCCGACCTCTGATAATGCCGACAGCCGGAATCCCAGCTAACAGGGGCTATTCCTACTCGTGGGTGTCCATGACTGAAAAGAAACTGTGGTATGTGCAGCAAGCCACAGAGGCAGCAGCGTGGCGTGTGCTGCGATTCCGCAAGGGGACTCTGCGCTTGCCCCACTGCCGGCACACTGACAGTCGGGATGCCGCTGTCGGTTGTGATGAGAGAAACACCAGACAGTCTGAAGTGGAGTGCCAGACCAGTCGAAAGGAGCCTCACAAAAAGGAAATGGGATCCGTTCCATATTTTGCGATGACCTGAAAAATACCTACAGCAGACTTTAGAAAACCCCAGGGAGACAGAAGGAACTATTTTTTAGCTCCTGTAGTTTGGTTTTGTAGAAAACCAGTAAGCGACCCTGGGGGTGGATGGGAAAAGAGGGCGGGCCCCATCCACAATGGTCAGTCCAGATCTTGTGGGTTCTGCAGCCAGGATGGCTGAGTAATTGTGCACCCAGGGCCGGATTAACAATGGGGCGGATGGAGCTGCAGCTCCAGGCCCCCCATTCAAAATAGGCCCACAGGATCCCTTGCAGTACTGCCAGTGTTGACAGGAAAAAGTTTTTCCTGTCACCCACCAGCCCAGCTTACTCTCCCCCTGACCAGAGCCGGCCTTCTAAGCCGTAAGCACCACCTCCCAGACCTGTAAGAAGCTCCGCCTCCAGGATCCGCCCACAGCTCAGCCTCTGTGATCTGTCCAAGCTCCGCCCCCGGGACCCGTTCAGAGCTCCATCTTCGGGATCCGTCCAAGTTCCGCCCCCGGGACCCGTCAAAGCTCCGCCTCCGGGATCCGTCTAAGCTCCGCCCCCAGGATCCGTCCAGAGCTCTATCTTCGGGATCCGTCCAAGCTCCGCCCCCGGGACCCGTCCAGAGCTCTATCTTCGGGATCCGTCCAAGCTCCGCCCCCGGGACCCGTCAAAGCTCCGCCTCCGGGATCCGTCTAAGCTCCGCCCCCAGGATCCGTCCAAAGCCCCGCCTCCGGGATCCGTCCAAAGCCCTGCCTCCTGTGCACCTTTGGATCATGGATGGCCTGAAGCTTTGCAGACTCTGCAGACAGTGTTAGAACTTTGAAGATGGATCTTCAGCAGGTGGGTAGAGCTGGGGGTCAGTGGGGTTGCCGGGGAAGGGGGGGGGGGGGGAGGGGAGTTGTGAGTGCTAGATCATTTAGGACAGAGGTCTGCTGCTTGTTTGCACCGTTCACACAGGGGGTCGCAGCTCCTCCTGTGAACATGCTGCACACTCCCCTATCCCATTTTTACTCCTTTCATGTCATCTGCTGCTCTTACACCAGTATCTCCCCCCCCCCCCTTCCCCACCTGTATCCCCCCCTCCTACCTGTATCTCCCCCCTTCTCACCTGTATCCCCCCCCTCCCCACCTGTATCTCGCCCCCCCTCCCCACCTGTATCTCCCCCCCCCCTCCCCACCTGTATCTCCCCCCCTCCCCACCTGTATCTCCCCCCCCCCTCCCCACCTGTATCTCCCCCCTTCTCACCTGTATCTCCCCCCACCTGTATCTTCCCCCCCTCCCCACCTGTATCTCCCCCCCCTCCCCACCTGTATCTCCCCCCCTCCCCACCTGTATCTCCCCCCACCTGTATCACCCCCCACCTGTATCTCCCCCCCTCCCCACCTGTATCCCCCCCCCCTTCTCACCTGTATCTCCCCCCACCTGTATCTCCCCCCCTTCTCACCTGTATCTCCCCCCACTTGTATCTTCCCCCCCTCCCCACCTGTATCTCGATGTTCAAGTGTGTATGTTGCAACAGGGAAGCGCTGATATAGATGCACATTCAGGTATGGGTCGTTGGCTCGACCCAACTTAGGTCGACCACTGAAGGTCCACATTGCTGTTAGGTCGACAGGCAATGGGCATTAGGTCGACATGTACTAGATCAACAGGTAAAAAGGTCGACATGAGTTTTTTGACTGTTTTTGGTGTTGTTTTCTCCGTAAAGTGACGGGGAACCCCAATTAGTACACCATGTCCCCTTGCATGCATGCGTCCTCTTTTAATTGCACACTTTTTTTTTCCTTAGGAAAACATTTCTGTTCCCTTTCCACCTGTATCTATACCACCTCCCCACCTGTGTGTCTACCACCTCCCCACCTGTGTGTCTACCACCTCCCCACCTGTATCTATACCACCTCCCCACCTGTGTGTCTACCACCTCCCCACCTGTGTGTCTACCACCTCTCCACCTGTATCTATACCACCTCCCCACCTGTGTGTCTACCACCTCCCCACCTGTGTGTCTACCACCTCTCCACCTGTATCTATACCACCTCCCCACCTGTGTGTCTACCACCTCCCCACCTGTGTGTCTACCACCTCTCCACCTGTATCTATACCACCTCCCCACCTGTGTGTCTACCACCTCCCCACCTGTGTGTCTACCACCTCCCCACCTGTATCTATACCACCTCCCCACCTGTGTGTCTACCACCTTTCCACCTGTGTGTCTACCACCTCCCCACCTGTGTGTCTACCACCTCCCCACCTGTGTGTCTACCACCTCCCCACCTGTGTGTCTACCACCTCTCCACCTGTATCTATACCACCTCCCCACCTGTGTGTCTACCACCTCCCCACCTGTGTGTCTACCACCTCTCCACCTGTATCTATACCACCTCCCCACCTGTGTGTCTACCACCTCCCCACCTGTGTGTCTACCACCTCCCCACCTGTGTGTCTACCACCTCCCCACCTGTGTGTCTACCACCTCTCCACCTGTATCTATACCACCTCCCCACCTGTGTGTCTACCACCTCCCTACCTGTGTGTCTACCACCTCCCCACCTGTGTGTCTACCACCTCCCCACCTGTGTGTCTACCACCTCTCCACCTGTGTGTCTACCACCTCCCCACCTGTGTGTCTACCACCTCTCCACCTGTATCTATACCACCTCCCCACCTGTGTGTCTACCACCTCCCCACCTGTGTGTCTACCACCTCTCCACCTGTATCTATACCACCTCCCCACCTGTGTGTCTACCACCTCCCCACCTGTGTGTCTACCACCTCCCCACCTGTATCTATACCACCTCCCCACCTGTGTGTCTACCACCTTTCCACCTGTGTGTCTACCACCTCCCCACCTGTGTGTCTACCACCTCCCCACCTGTGTGTCTACCACCTCCCCACCTGAGTGTCTACCACCTCTCCACCTGTATCTATACCACCTCCCCACCTGTGTGTCTACCACCTCCCCACCTGTGTGTCTACCACCTGTATCTATACCACCTCCCCACCTGTGTGTCTACCACCTCCCCACCTGTGTGTCTACCACCTCCCCACCTGTGTGTCTACCACCTCCCCACCTGTGTGTCTACCACCTCCCCACCTGTGTGTCTACCACCTCCCCACCTGTATCTATACCACCTCCCCACCTGTGTGTCTACCACCTCCCCACCTGTGTGTCTACCACCTCCCCACCTGTGTGTCTACCACCTCCCCACCTGTGTGTCTACCATGCTCCACCTGTGTGTCTACCACCTCTCCACCTGTATCTATACCACCTCCCCACCTGTGTGTCTACCACCTCCCCACCTGTGTGTCTACCACCTCTCCACCTGTGTCTCTGTCTCCCTCACCACCTGTATCCCTACCCCCTCCCCACCTGTATGACTCCCCCTCTCCACATATGTTTCTGCCTTCTCTCTACCTGTGCTTCCACCACTCTCTCCATTGTGTCTCTGTGCCACCTTCACTACCTGTCTCTCTGCCACCTTCACTACCTGTGTGTCCACCCCTATACCTTCCTACTAGTACCTCTGCCTCGTTCGCCACTTGTGCCATTGCCCCCTCCCTACCGGTTTCTCTGCCCTCTCCCCACCTGTGCTTCTGCCCTCCTTTCCACCTGTGTCTCTGCTCCTATCAACCTCTTTCTCTGCCATCCACCCCACCTATGGTTCTGCCTTCTCTCTACCTGTGCTTCTACCTCTGTCACTACCTTCCACTCCACCTGTGTCTTTGCCTTGTCTCCATCTGCGCTTCCGCCTCCCTCTCCAAATGCATCTCTGCCTCCCTCCCCACCTGTATCTCT
The DNA here is from genome assembly GCF_028390025.1 of Pseudophryne corroboree. Taxonomy (NCBI): domain Eukaryota; kingdom Metazoa; phylum Chordata; class Amphibia; order Anura; family Myobatrachidae; genus Pseudophryne; species Pseudophryne corroboree. The sequence goes on along the minus strand of NC_086445.1, from coordinate 817,036,072 downwards.
ACCCCCTTCTCCCCCTGTGTGTCTGTCTTCTCCCCATCTACGCTTCAGTCTCCCTCTCCAAATGTATCTCTGTCTCCCCCCACCTGTGTCTCTACTCCTTTCACAACCCGTACTTCCACCCCTCTTGCCACCTGCGCCTCTCACAAACTGTGTAGAAAAGAGGGCAGTGCCTGATAGACCAAATGTAGCAGCAGTTTCATCATGGAGCCATCAGAGTTCCTAATATGAGTAATGCAGGGGACCCTGAATACAATGTGAAGATCAGGTCAGTAGTCTGTGTTGGGGGTATGTCCTGCACATTCCTGTTTCAAGATCCTGCGCATGCCTAAGCCAGCCACTAAGCTGATGCACTGTAGTGAGTATTTAGACATCCAGCGTAGTCCCTCCCATCCCCAGGACCAGGTACGCACCCCTCCCTGCTTCTATACCCAGCTGTCCCCCTTTTTTTCCTACTCCTTCCTTCCTCAGGCTCACCCCTCCTTTCCCTCTATCCTATTGTTCTGCTTCACTCTAAAGGATGAGGTGTGAGTAGTTAACAGTAATGTAGTGTTGGGAGGTAGGTTGGTGAGGTGTAGTGCGGGGATATAGTGTGGGGAGGTAGCGTAGTGATATAGTGCAGGAATGTAGTGTAAGTAGGTAACAGTAATGTAGTGTTGGGAGGTAGGTTGGTGAGGTGTAGTGCGGGGATATAGTGTGGGAAGGTAGCGTAGTGATATAGTGCAGGAATATAGTGTAAGTAGGTAACAGTAATGTAGTGTTGGGAGGTAGCTTGGTGAGGTGTAGTGCGGGGATATAGTGTGGGGAGGTAGCGTAGTGATATAGTGCAGGAATGTAGTGTAAGTAGGTAACAGTAATGTAGTGTTGGGAGGTAGGTTGGTGAGGTATAGTGCGGGGATATAGTGTGGGGAGGTAGCGTAGTGATATAGCGCAGGAATGTAGTGTAAGTAGGTAACAGTAATGTAGTGTTGGGAGGTAGGTTGGTGAGGTGTAGTGCGGGGATATAGTGTGGGAAGGTAGCGTAGTGATATAGTGCAGGAATATAGTGTAAGTAGGTAACAGTAATGTAGTGTTGGGAGGTAGCTTGGTGAGGTGTAGTGCGGGGATATAGTGTGGGGAGGTAGCGTAGTGATATAGTGCAGAAATGTAGTGTAAGTAGGTAACAGTAATGTAGTGTTGGGAGGTAGCTTGGTCAGGTGTAGTGCGGGGATATAGTGTGGGGAGGTAGCGTAGTGATATAGTGCAGGAATGTAGTATAAGTAGGTAACAGTAATGTAGTGTTGGGAGGTAGGTTGGTGAGGTGTAGTGCGGGGATATAGTGTGGGAAGGTAGCTTAGTGATATAGTGCAGGAATGTAGTGTAAGTAGGTAACAGTAATGTAGTGTTGGGAGGTAGATTGGTGAGGTGTAGTGCGGGGATATAGTGTGGGGAGGTAGCGTAGTGATATAGTGCAGTAAATGTAGTGTAAGTAGGTAACAGTAATGTAGTGTTGGGAGGTAGATTGGTGAGGTGTAGTGCGGGGATATAGTGTGGGGAAGTTGCGTAGTGATATAGTGCAGGAATGTAGTGTAAGCAGGTAACAGTAATGTAGTGTTGGGAGGTAGTTTGGTGAGGTGTAGTGCGGGGATATAGTGTGGGGAGGTAGCGTAGTGATATAGTGCAGGAATGTAGTGTAAGCAGGTAACAATAATGTAGTGTTGGGAGGTAGTTTGGTGAGGTGTAGTGCGGGGATATAGTGTGGGGAGGTAGCGTAGTGATATAGTGCAGGAATGTAGTGTAAGTAGGTAACAGTAATGTAGTGTTGGGAGGTAGGTTGGTGAGATGTAGTGCAGGGATATAGTGTGGGAAGGTAGCGTAGTGATATAGTGCAGGAATGTAGTGTAAGTAGGTAACAGTAATGTAGTGTTGGGAGGTAGGTTGGTGAGGAGTAGTGCGGGGATATAGTGTGGGGAGGTAGCGTAGTGATATAGTGCAGGAATGTAGTGTAAGTAGGTAACGTAGTGTTGATCGGTGAGCTCTCTCCCCCAGTCAGCTGACACCGGAATCCTGCTCTGTGACACCGATCAGCTGTCCTGTAAACCGGTACCTCCATTTACAGTGTATGAGATGCCGGTTTACAGCTCAGCTGATCTGGGTCACACAGAGCAGGAGCCCAGTGACCATATGACTGGGGGAGAGAGCTCACTGATCACCGTGCAGCTTAGTGTAAGCAGAGGTGGGAGGGGGTGTCACAGGTGGGAAAGGGGAGTAGACGGTGGCGGCTCATGCGCTGTACAATCTCAGGGTATTTTTCATGAAAAAGAGCTTTCTCACAAGCTCTGTCCCAGTATGCCATAATTGATACTTTCTTGCTATGTATTCAATCATCTCAATGCGATTTTGGTCGAATTTATCACATTCCGTGCACGTCAGATGCGGATTGTGATAAATATGCCCCATAGTGCGGAGATGTAGTGTAGTAGTGGTATAGTGAAGAGATGTAGTGTGGGAGTGAGGAAGTGCAGTTGTATGCCACTACACCCCCCCCCCCCCCCTGCCCTCACTCTGTGACGCTAATCACACCAAATGCGCGACATGCAATAGGCCCTTCATAGATTTCAGCTCCAGGCCCATGTGGACCTTAATCTGGCATTGTGTGCACCTACAGGATACCTAGAAAGGGCTGAAGGTTTCAGAGGTGCAGGACCTCTGATGCTGACTAGCAACCAGAAGCTAGGGCCTGTAAGGGGGGGGGGTTCGGGGGGAGACACCAAACTACAACTTGCCCCGGGCGACTCGGATAAATTTACGCCCCTGCTGGCTTGTGTACCAGTGCATAGCAGCGCAAGTGCAGTGCAGTGTTTTTATTCAGTTTTTAGCATTTCACATATATATTTATGTGTTTTAATGCTGTGTATGAATTCTAAATGTTGAGTGTTGGATCATTTTGTATTATTGTGCATCTTTATATGATGATGTGTTGGATATTTATTTTATCTGCTCCAATTCATGTGACCCTACTATGGATGTAAAAGGAAATCCTAAGCCTCATACCTTGATAAAGGATCCTAATTCGAAACACGTTGGTGCTGTGATCTGTGACCTTCTTCACCTAGCTTGACTTGCCCTCCATCAAGAGCTAAGAGGTCCAGGTTATCTGCAAGCATATCTCGTGCTATAAAAACAGCTTATAGAGCTTATAGGAAACTGAAAAACGTTATTACAGGTTGAGTATCCCTTATCCAAAATGCTTGGGACCAGAGGTATTTTGGATATCGGATTTTTCCGTATTTTGGAATAATTGCACCCCATAATGAGATATCATGGCGATGGGACCCAAGTCTAAGTACAGAATGCATTTATGATTCATTTACACTTTATACACACAGCAGGAAGGTAATTTTAGCTAATATTTTTAATAATTTTGTGCATTAAACAAAGTGCGTGTACATTCACACAATTCATTTATGTTTCATATACACCTTATACACACAGCCTGAAGGTACTTTAATACAATACTTTTAATAACTTTGTGTATTAAACAAAGTTTGTGTACATTGAGCCATCAGAAAACAAAGGTTTCACTATCTCAGTCTCACTCAAAAAATTCCGTATTTCGGAATATTCCGTATTTCGGAATATTTGGATATGGGATACTCAACCTGTATTCATCTTTTTATCATACTTGGCAGGATACTGGACCACAGACTGTTGCTGGGCCTCCCTGTCTCCCTGGGCCCGGGACGTCAGTACCAGCAGTACTTCCCTGATGGCAGCCCTGACTTTCCACAGCTAGCATCTGTCATGGTCCCCTAGTCACATAGAGTTGCAGGTGCAATAAAAAATGTACAGTATGGACATAAAAAAGTGCAAGTTGCAGCCAAAATTTCCATTTAATGTATGATTCTTACAGAATGCAGATGTTCATGTAAATTGGCAATTTGTTTGCTAAAATGCATGCATGAAATCTCTAAAAACTTGCATGGTGCATACATTCCATGGTGTGGTATGCAGTTAAGTTGCCTGCAGTCGGGATCCCGGTGGTCAGGATACCAACGCCGGGATCCTGACCGCTGATAATGCCGACAGCTGAAATCTCAGCTAACAGGGGCTATTCCTACTCGTGGGTGTCCATGACACCCGTAGAGTGGGAATAGAAACTGTGGTGAGTGCAGCAAGCCACAGAGGCAGCAGCGTGGCAGCAGCGTGGCATGTGCTGCGATTCCACAAGGGGACTCTGCGCTTGCCCCACTGCCGGCACACTGACAATTGGGATGCCGCTGTCGGTTGTGATGAGAGAAACACCAGACGGTCTGAAGTGGAGTGCCAGACCAGTCGAAAGGAGCCTCACAAAAAGGAAATGGGATCCGTTCCATATTTTGAGATGACCTGAAAAATGCCTACAGCAGACTTTAGAAAAACCCCAGGGAGATAGCAGGAACTATTTTACCTTCTGTAGTTTGGTTTTGTAGAAAACCAGTAAGCAACCCTGGGGGTGGATGGGAAAAGAGGGCGGGCCCCATCCGCAATGGTCAGTCCAGATCTTGTGGGTTCTGCAGACAGGATGGCTGAATTAATTGTGCACCTGTAGGATACCTAGAAAGGGCTGAAGGTTTCACAGGTGCAGGACCTCTGATGCTGACTAGCAGCCAGAAGCTAGGGCCTGTAAGGGGGGCTAGTGTCAGGGGTCTGGAAGACGGTGTATGCCTGAAGGGACTTCGGTATCAGTGATTCCTGTCAGGACGCATTTCCATGGAAGCATGATGCTGCACGCACTGGTGACTATAACCCAGGACACTGTCTTGTGTGTGTTTATTTGTAGAGCTGTTGGCAAAAAGCTTTACACTGCTGGATTCATTCTTTTGTAGACTGTATGCTGTGTCTATAACCACCTGGCGGCTCTGTGATGTTAAACAGCCAGGGAGATTGTTGTGGTGCACACATATGTAGAAAAAAAACTGTGGTTTAGTAAAGCTGTTTTGTTTACTTTTCGCTATATACCTTGGTGTAAGTGTTGTTATTTTACGACAATCCCAACAATACTGGGGCAGATGTATTAACCTGGAGAAGGCATAAGGAAGTGATAAACCAGTGATATGTGCAAGGTGATAAAGGTACCAGCCAATCAGATCCTAACTGTTAATTTACATATTGGAGCTGATTGGCTGGTGCCTTTATCACCTTGCACATATCACTGGTTTATCACTTCCTTATGCCTTCTCCAGGTTAATACATCTGCCCCACTGTTACAAGTGGTGGCCCGCACGGGGAACATAAAGTGGGATGTCAGACGCTTTTCAGTGTGGCACAACCACCCCCCTCCCCCGACCTAATAAAGCCTAAAAAAAAGGTGTTTTTTTTCCTTTTTAGGTCTTAAAGGGGAAATGTCCCAAAAAGTATAAACAATTTATTTCCTTTCCCAGCCTAAAAAAGCAGGGGATACTGGCCTATAGGGGTTATTTATTGAAGCCTGCTGTCTTTCGCTACCCCTCTAACCTCAATACGGAGGAGCTGTTGCGTACACTGACCACTGCTGTGGTGGCACAGCAAAAGACCCAAGAGCAGATGGCACAGCTGTTGACGGATAGGGCACCTGAAAAGAAGCCGGTCATATTACATAAAATGACCACTTAAGATGCCTACTTTCTAATATTCGAAAAAAACGCTCAGCGGTTAAAATGGGAGGTAGATACGTGGGCGGACCGGTTAGCACTGGGCATATGCCGACTTATCTGTGGAACAAAATAAACACTATGGAGTAGTAAAGGTTGCTATCTTAGCCCGGCTTGGCCTAACCACTGCGAGTAAAAGCACAGCACTTCAAGGAGTGGAATTTTCAGTCTGGATCCCCTGTCAGGATACAATTGGCAGAGATAGCCAAGTATGGCTGCAGTTGGCTACAGCCTGAAGAGAATGGTGTTAAGGTCTCCTGCTCTGTGCTGCCACGTCGTCATGGCAACCGGGAGACAAGTGCTAGCGGAGTAACCTGAGCGTAGCTGATACTCCGGTTCGGGTCTTTTGCTGTGCAATGGTTACAGGCTCTGTGCGCGGCAGGGGATCCGGTGCTGGTTTTTGTGCTCACAGTCTGTGAGGTCTGAGTGGGGCGTGGACAGCACCTGCTATATAAACCCTCTTCTCAGGTTAGGCAGATGTTGCTGAATCTTTGTTGGTTAGTCAGTTCCTGAAAGCTAGCTAGTACTGTGTAAACTTTGTATTTGTTTGTTGCTTACTGCAAATAGGCCTTGGGATTTGGTATTACACTCTGCCAATCCAGACCTAGCAGTAAGACTGGAGTCAGTCGTTTAACCTGCTGGGGTTCTTTTGCTACTCTGTGAACCTAGCAAGTTTGCGGCTGTATTCTCAGACTTGCCTGCCAAAATCCTTTCTCACTGTGCAAGGTGTTCAGGTGTCAGTTTAGTGGCAGTAAGCTGAACCAGTGCACTGCAAGTGAGGACTAGGATTGTGGAGACTCTCCTTGTGTCTATTATTCCATCTCTGACCAAGGAGTTTACTGCCACACCCGTTGGTAACCCTTTAGGGTTTTGCTGTTGCCCTTAGCAACAGCATTTCGGGTTCTCTACGTATTTAATCACTACATCTCGCTTCTTTCCATCTGAGCATTCCTAATACTAGGGAGACACCCAGTTTCTTAGCCTTTGGGCTTCTCTGTTCACTTTGTGTTTATTTTGTTACCCTATCACCTTCTGTGTATGTAATGTCATATTCCCCAGTCTCTGTGAGTTCATTTGTTTTGCATCCCTCACCGTTCAGACACCAGTACATTCCTGCTGGCACTGGTGTGCATAACATATTCAGCAGCCCAATACTCCTGTTGAAATTTTGTAGGAATATGGAGCATACCCCTCAAAATACTTTGCAACAGGTGGTCGATCAGGTGCAGGTCCTGACACGACAATTTAATGATTTGTCCATTAAAATGCACACCTCGCAGGCCGCTGGCGGAGCTCCCGCAGCAGCAGTACCTTCAGGGGTTAAGGAGCCGAAAGTAAATCTCCCGGATCGTTTTTCTGGAGATCGCTCGCAGTTCTTTTGTTTCAAGGAGAGCTGCAAGCTATATTTCCAGCTTAGGCCTCAGTCTTCTGGGTCGGAGATTCAGCGGGTGGGCATAGTGATTTCCTTGCTACAAGGAGACCCGCAGGTCTGGGCATATGGGTTGCAGCCTGACTGTCCGTCGCTTAAAAGTGTTGATGCTTTTTTTACGGCACTGGGCATGTTGTATGATGACCCTGACAAGACGGCCTTAGCCGAGGCTCAGATTTCGATCCTTAAGCAAGGGCGAAGGCCAGTTAAGGTTTATTGTACAGAGTTTCGGAGGTTGGCCCATGATACCCAGTGGAATGACCCAGCCCTGAGACACCAGTACCGAAGAGGTCTTTCTAACCAGTTAAAAGACCAACTGGTACAATATCCCTTGCCTGATAGCTTGGATCAGCTCATGCAGTTATCCATTCGGGTGGATAGACGGCTGAGAGAGCGCAGGCTTGAAAGGGAGACCGAGGTTTCCTTCTTTCCCAAGGGAACCTCAGACTCTGAGGAATTTTCCGAGGCGCCTATGCATATTGGGGCTACCCGCCTCTCCTCGCGTGAGAAGACGCGGAGGAGACAGCAGGGGTTATGTTTGTACTGTGGGAATAAAGGTCATGTGGTAGTATCATGCCCAGAAAAGCCGGAAAACTTCAGGGCCTGAGGGTGATGGGAAATATCCTGTCAGGTCAGAAGTCGGAATTTCCCAAGAAGACTTTTATCATTCCGGTGACCTTGAAGATCCTCGGTCAAACTGTCAAGACTGAGGCCTTTGTGGACAGTGGGGCCGACGGGGGTTTTTATGGACCGCCAATTCGCCCTGAGACACTCTGTTCCCTTAGTATCCTTGGCATCGGAAATTGAGATTTGTGGGTTAAACGGGGAACCATTATCCCAGGGTAAAATTACCTCTTGCACTAGCCAGATTTCTTTGTTTATTGGAGCCACACACTCTGCAAAATTGTCCTTTTATGTGACTGTCTGTACTTTTGCCCCATTGGTGTTAGGGGTTACCCTGGTTAAGGGCCCACAATCCTCAATTTGACTGGGTCTCTGGGGAGATTCTTAGTTGGGGTACTGATTGTTTCAGGAGTTGCTTGAGCCTTCCAGTCAGGCTTTCGCAGCTAAGTTTGCCAGGATTGCCAGGATGTTATGCAGATTTTGCGGACGTGTTCTCCAAAACAGTTGCAGAGGTACTACCTCCCCATCGCCCCTATGACTGTGCCATTGATTTGTTGCCGAATGCTAAGCTTCCCAAGAGCAGGTTGTACTCCCTGTCACGTCCTGAGACTCAGGCTATGGCAGAGTACATTCAGGAGAACTTGGCTAAGGGATTTATCAGACCTTCACAGTCTCCAGTTGGGTCGGGGTTCTTCTTCGTGGGTAAAAAGGTAGGTTCGTTGCGACCCTGCATCGACTTCAGGGAATTGAACCGTATCACGATTAAAAACTCATACCCACTGCCTCTCATTTCGGTCTTGTTTGACCAGCTTCGTACTGCCACCATTTTTTCTAAGATTGACCTATGCGGTGCGTACAATCTAATCCGAATAAGAGAGGGGGATGAATGGAAGACTGCCTTTAATACCCACTCAGGGCATTATGAATATTTGGTGATGCCTTTTGGGCTCTGTAATGCCCCGGCAGTCTTCCAGGACTTCGTGAACGATGTGCTCAGGGAATATTTGGATAGATTCTTAGTTGTATACTTAGATGACATCCTAATCTTCTCCCATTCCCTGGAGGAACATCGGAAGCATGTACGCTTAGTCCTCCAGAAACTCAGAGACCACCAGCTTGGGGCGAAGCTGGAGAAGTGCGAATTTGAAGTTCAGCAAATTGCATTTCTAGGATATATTATCTCCCCAGAAGGTTTCCAAATGGAGGGTTCCAAGGTACAGGCAGTCCTGGATTGGGTGCAGCCCACTAGTTTGAAGGCGCTTCAGCGTTTTTTGGGCTTTGCAAATTTTTATAGACGATTTATCGCTGGATTTTCGTCTATAGTGGCGCCCTTGGTGGCACTCACTAAGAAAGGGGTGGATGTTGCTCACTGGTCTTGTGAGGCCAAAGCGGCTTTTGCCCGTCTCAAAAGGGCATTTGTCTCGGCCAAGGTGCTGCGACACCCAGATCCAGAGCGTCCTTTTGTGGTGGATGTGGATGCCTCTGAGATGAGTATTGGGGCAGTGCTCTCTCAGATGGGGGTGTCTGATAATCGCCTTCATCCCTGTGCTTACTTTTCCCGTAAATTTTCACCTGCCGAGATGAATTATGACGTGGGTAACCGGGAATTGTTGGCTATTGAGGATGCACTCGAGGAGTGGAGACACTGGCTTGAGGGGGCTAAGTTTGTGGTCTCAATTCTCACCGACCATAAGAATTTGGCATATTTAGAGTCAGCGAAGCGCCTCAATGCCAGGCAGGCACGATGGGCTTTGTTTTTTGCTCGCTTTAATTTTTTGATAACATATCGCCCTGGGTCAAAAAACATCAAGGCTGATGCGCTCTCGCTGAGTTTTGCTTCAATCCAGGAGACCACCGAGGAGCCATTGCCCATTGTGTCCCCATCATGTATTAAAGTGGGCATTACCCAGGACCTCTTGTCATTAGTCCTTAGAGCACAGGAGCAGGCTCCTCCAGACCTTCCGGTAGGTCTTTTGTTTGTGCCTCCTAGGTTAAGACAGCGAGTGTTCCTGGAATTCCATGCCAAGAAGTCGGCAGGTCACCCGGGTATTGCCAGAACTCGGGAGTTGCTATCTAGGGCGGTGTGGTGGCCCTCGGTGGCTAGGGATGTGGATCAGTGGGTTCGGGCATGTGACATCTGTGCCCTAAATAAGACTCCTAGAGGGGTTCCTGTTGGCCCATTACATCCACTCTCTATTCCATCTAAGCCATGGACCCACATTTCAATGGATTTTGTGGTGGACTTGCCCAAATCCTCGGGGATGACAGCCATCTGGGTTGTCGTTGACAGGTTTTCAAAGATGGCGCACTTCGTTCCATTGGTTGGGCTGCCATCGGCCAGACGCCTGTCTGAATTATTTATGCTGCATGTTGTGCGCCTCCACGGGTTGCCACTTGATGTGGTCTCTGACCGCGGATCCCAGTTTGTGGCCAAATTCTGGAGGGCATTTTGTTCCGATCTCCAGATTTCTGTCAGCTTGTCGTCAGGCTACCATCCGCAGTCTAATGGGCAGACTGAAAGGGTGAACCAGTCCTTGGAGCAGTTCCTCAGGTGTTATGTCTCCAAGTGTCAGACTGACTGGGTGGCTCATCTGTCCATGGTGGAGTTTGCCTATAACAACGCGGCTCACTCTGCTACAGGGATCTCTCCCTTCCTTTGTGTGTATGGGCATCATCCTAAGGCCAATTCTTTTGACCCCCTGGACTCCACGCCTGGTGGTTCCTCTGTGGTTTCGGTCCTTGGAGGTATTTGGAGGAAAGTGAAGAAAGCCCTTGTGTCTGTGTCATTAGTGACCAAAAGGGTTTTTGATAAGCGGAAAAGACCCTGCAGCTTCAAATTAGGAGACTTCGTCTGGTTGTCTACCAAGAATTTGAAGTTGAGACAGCCATCTCATAAGTTAGGCCCCCGGTTCATCTGTCCTTATAAGATCACTAGGGTTATCAATCCGGTGGCATTTCAGTTAGATCTACCCCGTTCTTTGGGTATCAATAAAACATTTCATTGTTCCCTTTTAAAACGGGCGATTAGTAATCCTTCTTCCAGTGGAAGACCTTCCCCTCTTCTGATACGTGGCCAGAGGGAGTTTGTTGTTGAAAGGATTCTTGACTCCAAGATGGTTCGGGGTCGGCTGTCATTTTTGGTGCACTGGAAGGGGTATGGCCCGGAGGAGCGGTCGTGGGTGCGCAGTTGTGATCTTCATGCCCCCAGACTCTTACGCTCTTTCTTCCCGCAGTTCCCCGATAAACCCGTGGTAGGGGTTCTTTGACCCCTCGTCAGAGGGGGGGTACTGTTAGGGTCTCCTGCTCTGTGCTGCCACGTCATCATGGCAACCGGGAGACAAGTGCTAGCGGAGTAACCTGAGCGTAGCTGATACTCCGGTTCGGGTCTTTTGCTGTGCAATGGTTACAGGCTCTGTGCACGGCAGGGGATCCGGTGCTGGTTTTTGTGCTCAGTCTGTGAGGTCTTAGTGGGGCGTGGACAGCACCTGCTATATAAACCCTCTTCTCAGGTTAGGCAGATGCTGCTGAATCTTTGTTGGTTAGTCAGTTCCTGAAAGCTAGCTAGTACTGTGTAAACTTTGTATTTGTTTGTTGCTTACTGCAAATAGGCCTTGGGATTTGGTATTACACTCTGCCAATCCAGACCTAGCAGTAAGACTGGAGTCAGTCGTTTAACCTGCTGGGGTTCTTTTGCTACTCTGTGAACCTAGTAAGTTTGCGGCTGTATTCTCAGACTTGCCTGCCAAAATCCTTTCTCACTGTGCAAGGTGTTCAGGTGTCAGTTTAGTGGCAGTAAGCTGAACCAGTGCACTGCAAGTGAGGACTAGGATTGTGGAGACTCTCCTTGTGTCTATTATTCCATCTCTGACCAAGGAGTTTACTGCCACACCCGTTGGTAACCCTTTAGGGTTTTGCTGTTGCCCTTAGCAACAGCATTTCGGGTTCTCTACGTATTTAATCACTACATCTCGCTTCTTTCCATCTGAGCATTCCTAATACTAGGGAGACACCCAGTTTCTTAGCCTTTGGGCTTCTCTGTTCACTTTGTGTTTATTTTGTTACCCTATCACCTTCTGTGTATGTAATGTCATAATCCCCAGTTTGTCTGTGAGTTCATTTGTTTTGCATCCCTCACCGTTCAGACACCAGTACATTCCTGCTGGCACTGGTGTGCATAACAAATGGTTCTCACCAGATAGTAGAAATGGTAATTGTGGACCAGTGTATCCGCACCCTGGATCACAACACCCAAAGATGAGTAATCCACGCCGCCCCTCAAAATCTAGAGACGTTGGCAATCATCCGGAGAGATATGAGACAGCTGTCTGAATGGCTAAAGGCCCTAATTGGTAGTCACTGGCTGGACGGCCAGTGAAGGTAATACCTATGACTCATTCTCCCGGACTGGGGACAGGAGCGTGACCACGGGGGTCTACCCCTACTGTCCCTGCATCTAGAAATAATGGATTCTCTACTGAGGAGAGACCTTCCCCATTATGTTATGAATGTGGTGATCCTGGCCACTACAGATGCATGTGTCCCAGAAGAAGAGAGCCCATGGATTGTAGTGTTGCAAAAGGCACAGAAGAGAACATGGTGTTCTGCTCTATGTGGTCTTCACAAGGGCGAGCCCCTCTGATATGGGAGCCAGTGCAAATTGGAGACCGCAAATCGTCGGCCTTGGTAGACTCCGGCAGTGAATTAACATTGGTTGCAGCAGCCGTTGTGCCAAAGAATGTGGAACAACTGCCGGTATCAACCAACTTCCTGTGTGTGCATGGGACTACGGAGAAGTATCCCCGTGTCATACTACCTATTACTGAACAAGGCTTCTTGCTCCGACAGAGGACAAATATGATGATCCACCAAAGCACTCTCATACTGCATCATCTGAGGTGGTTGCTGTGGGCAAAGGTGGTGATGAGCAGACTTCCCCGAAGGAAGTGCCAGAGCACCCAGTTCCTCTTCCAGAGTGGGCCCAAAACTTACAGCAAGTGGACCTGGAAAACTTTGCTATTGATAATATAAAGGAGTAGGACAAGGTGGTCAAGGTCAATGGGAGGGTTAATATACTCTATCCGCCTGATGGGTCTCCTTATTTCATTCTGAGAGAAGACTTACTATATCGGGAGATAATTAACCAAGGGAGTAAACTAAAGCGGTTATTAGTACCACAAAAACATGTACCGCTGGTGCTGACCGCTGCACACACGCATCTTTGGGGATGACATCAAGGCAAAGAAAAAACAAGAGAGAGAATATTACTCTGTTTCTATTGGCCAGGAATATACACAGATGTAAAGGCGTACTGCCAGCAATGTCCAACATGCCATCGGACCAGTCCAAAACCCCACTTGCGGGCTCCCTTGATATCTATACTTATTGTACAAGTACCCTTTGAGAGGATAGCAATGGACATAGTAGGTCCACTGGAAAAAGGAAAAAAGGAAACCAACATATCTTGGTAATTCTCAATTATGCGACGCAGTAGCCTGAAGCCATACCTCTTCGTAACACAAAAATTGCAACCATTGCTAAGGAACTACTGTTGCTGTTTACCAGGGTTGGCTTCCCTAAAGAGATCCTTACTGACCAGGACACCAGGTTTATGTCCCAAATTCTCGAAAAATTGTGCCAGAAACTACAAATCAAAAGGCTGCATACCTCAGTCTACCACCCGCAAATGGATGGTCTGGTGGAACTGTTCAATAGAACCATGAAGACTATGATAAGATGAGCTGTTAGCGAGAATGGGATAAAGTACTGCCGTTCCTAATTTTTGCCATCTGAGAAGTCCCGCGGGCCTCCACAGGGTTCAGCCCATTTGAGCTACTCTTCGGGAGACAGCCTAGAGGCGTACTGGATGTGATAAAGAAAAGTTGAGAAAGACAACACCCAGAAGAACCCAATGTGATACATTTTGTAGCCCGGCTCTACGAGAGACTTCACATGATTGATCCTATCATCCTGGAAAACCTTGTTGAAGCCCAAACCCGGCGAATAAAAAATGTATCTGCACACACACTGTATTTGTCTTAATCTACATATGAAACATAAGTTCCATCATAAACCCCTATTTAGATTTGTGGTAATTACCATCTATTATGGGGGTGCTACCAACTACAGTTATCATAGATACACAAAAGAAAGAAGGAAAGGACTGTATTGTCGGTGCACAAAAAGAAGATTAGATCTGGTTATCACATCTGCCTATATGTAATTAAAATGTAACTTTTATTAGTATTTATTTAAAAATCGTGTACATTACTTACACATAACCATGAGTATAAGCGAAACATAGAGGTTAAAATTATGACACAAACAAAACATACATAGTGCAAATGAAATAAAGGTGAATTAAAGATTTAAAATGTGTGTCCACGTGTCTTATTCCAATGTCCAAGGATATATAATCTATTATTCTGTAATAGGATTAGGATTTATTTGTATATTTCAGTCATTATTAGGCTCTTAGACGAGGCATTAAGGGAATAAAGATGTTAATTGTAGTGATATCTTAGATATTGTAGCAATATAAGCTGTTGGTACCAACTTATTTGTGACAGAACAGCTGTTGCACTGTCTAATTGAATCAGATGTGTAGAAGTGTAGAATACACAGGTGATGCTATAAATTCAATATAAATATATGATATACTCCGGGGGAATAAATATCTTCCTCAGTTGTTTATAATCATTAACATAAATGATAATATATGGGGGATGTATCTTTCTTTTAATATGTCCTCAACACGAAAACTTCTTCATTTGTTAAGGGCTGTGTCGCTGATAATAAAATACATATCAATCCGCTACAGCAATTAGATGATCAAAGTGTTGTTATCTCTAAAGACAAGAACATCTTATTTTTTAGGAATAAATGACACCTTACTCTGATGTCCGTATGTAGCTTCCCAGATTATGCATCACCATTAAGCATCTGATATAATTGTAATTATTAGGTGAAAGAAGCCTTCATTAAATGTATATGGGTAACAGTGTATTGAATGAAGATTTTATTATCCTGATGTATGTCACCTGATAAAGCTAGATTTCCCAACCAGCATTAAACATTAATGTTAGCACATTGTTTTATTCACAGCTGCCACATTGACTTGTAGAGTTCATTTGGAAACATTTGTTGCAGTTGCATCTGCTCAGTTGTGTCACATTCAGCATAAAGAGATAAAATGGGGTAAATTTACTAAGATTGGAGTTCTATTTAAGATGGGATGTTGCCCATAGCAACCAATCAAATTCCAGGTATTATCTTCTAGAAGGTGCTAGATAAATGAGAAGTAGAATCTGATTTGTTGCTATGGGCAACATCTCATCTTAAATAGAACTCCCATCTTAGTAAATTTACCCCAATGTGTCTATTTAAGCTTGAAGCAATATCTTCTGCTCACTGTGTATGTTAGAGGATTTCAGCAGTCACTGCTGCGTTATTCATTAATTAATTATATTGTTATCTAATCAGCAGCTATAGATTATCTATATTTCAGTAATCATCTCTTAATAGTATTGTAATAGTCACTACATACGGTGACTGGATCACGCTGATTATTCATTAATTTATGAAAATTTGTTGTAATTGTGTCATAGATGCTTAATAACACTGACACATCTAACATATATACCAGATAGGTTTATCTTAACTTGGAGCAGTGCTTGTAGCTTCCTATATATTTTCAACTGAGTCTAACAGCTAATGCTGCATTTTTTCTGTTGTAATAATTTCCACTATCCACTTAACAGAAATCTAGCTATTCAGGACTCAATATTCATGTATCCAAATAAATAGCTGATATTACATTGCTTGTTATCCACTTAACACAAATATAGCTGTCTAAGATTCACTTATTCACCTACTCACTGCCTCATACTAATAATCTAAGCATCATAATGAGATAAAGCTAACTAAACATTGGTGTAACATGGACATGGAAACACGTGTAGACACGCTGCCCACACGCGTGTTCCGCTGTTACTCTGACAGCTTCGTCAGGGCTGAACCAGAATGCCTCTCCAGGCATAATATTTAAACTCTCCTAGTGATCCAATCAGCAACAGACGGCTGGTCACATGTGGCCGCTAACCAATCGTAATGCTGCTCCTCCGGTCACATGACCCGGGGAACCAATAGCGGAACTTCATTGTTGTCATGGTAGCGGCTATTCAACCATGAAGTTCCGCTATTGGTTCCCCGGGTCATGTGACCGGAGGAGCAGCATTACGATTGGTTAGCGGCTACATGTGACCAGCCGTCTGTTGCTGATTGGATCACTAGGAGAGTTTAAATATTATGCCTGGAGAGGCATTCTGGTTCAGCCCTGACGAAGCTGTCAGAGTAACGGCGGAACACGCGTGTGGGCAGCGTGTCTACACGTGTTTCCATGTCCATGTTACACCAATGTTTAGTTAGCTTTATCTCATTATGATGCTTAGATTATTAGTATGAGGCAGTGAGTAGGTGAGTAAGTGAATCTTAGACAGCTATATTTGTGTTAAGTGGATAACAAGCAATGTAATATCAGCTATTTATTTGGATACATGAATATTGAGTCCTGAATAGCTAGATTTCTGTTAAGTGGATAGTGGAAATTATTACAACAGAAAAAATGCAGCATTAGCTGTTAGACTCAGTTGAAAATATATAGGAAGCTACAAGCACTGCTCCAAGTTAAGATAAACCTATCTGGTATATATGTTAGATGTGTCAGTGTTATTAAGCATCTATGACACAATTACAACAAATTTTCATAAATTAATGAATAATCAGCGTGATCCAGTCACCGTATGTAGTGACTATTACAATACTATTAAGAGATGATTACTGAAATATAGATAATCTATATCTGCTGATTAGATAACAATATAATTAATTAATGAATAACGCAGCAGTGACTGCTGAAATCCTCTAACATACACAGTGAGCAGAAGATATTGCTTCAAGTTTAAATAGACACATTTTATCTCTTTATGCTGAATGTGACACAACTGAGCAGATGCAACTGCAACAAATGTTTCCAAATGAACTCTACAAGTCAATGTGGCAGCTGTGAATAAAACAATGTGCTAACATTAATGTTTAATGCTGGTTGGGAAATCTAGCTTTATCAGGTGACATACATCAGGATAATAAAATCTTCATTCAATACACTGTTACCCATATACATTTAATGAAGGCTTCTTTCACCTAATAATTACAATTATATCAGATGCTTAATGGTGATGCATAATCTGGGAAGCTAT
Source organism: Pseudophryne corroboree (assembly GCF_028390025.1). Classification (NCBI taxonomy): domain Eukaryota; kingdom Metazoa; phylum Chordata; class Amphibia; order Anura; family Myobatrachidae; genus Pseudophryne; species Pseudophryne corroboree. The sequence goes on along the minus strand of NC_086445.1, from coordinate 817,019,117 downwards.
ATACTGACATCTGAGTAAGGTGTCATTTATTCCTAAAAAATAAGATGTTCTTGTCTTTAGAGATAACAACACTTTGATCATCTAATTGCTGTAGCTGATTGATATGTATTTTATTATCAGCGACACAGCCCTTAACAAATGAAGAAGTTTTCGTGTTGAGGACATATCAATTAAAAGAAAGATACATCCCCCATATATTATCATTTATGTTAATGATTATAAACAACTGAGGAAGATATTTATTCCCCCGGAGTATATCATATATTTATATTGAATTTATAGCATCACCTGTGTATTCTACACTTCACTACACATCTGATTCAATTAGACAGTGCAACAGCTGTTCTGTCACAAATAAGTTGGTACCAACAGCTTATATTGCTACAATATCTAAGATATCACTACAATTAACATCTTTATTCCCTTAATGCCTCGTCTAAGAGCCTAATAATGACTGAAATATACAAATAAATCCTAATCCTATTACAGAATAATAGATTATATATCCTTGGACATTGGAATAAGACACGTGGACACACATTTTAAATCTTTAATTCACCTTTATTTCATTTGCACTATGTATGTTTTGTTTGTGTCATAATTTTAACCTCTATGTTTCGCTTATACTCATGGTTATGTGTAAGTAATGTACACGATTTTTAAATAAATACTAATAAAAGTTAAATTTTAATTACATATAGGCAGATGTGATAACCAGATCTAATCTTCCTTTTGTGCACCGACAATACAGTCCTTTCCTTCTTTCTTTTGTGAAGCCCAAACCCGCCAGAAACAATATTATGATGCTACTGCCAAAGCGAGGCAGTTCCACCCGGGGGATAAGGTGCTAGTCCTGGATCCAACTCTGGAGAGTAAGTTGTATGGTCATTGGCATGAACCCTATGAAATCATAGAGGCTGTGTGGGTCCAGTTAATTACAAGGTCAAACAACCTGGAAGAAGACACCCAGAACAGGTTTTCATGTTAACTTACTTAAACCCTGGTTAGAAGAGGAATCCACGTCAGCTGCAGCTGCTTCTCAATCAGAGGTGGCCGAAGTGCCTGTAGGAGAATCTCTAACTCGACAATAGGTAGCAGAGGCAAGAGCTCTGGTTGCTTGAAATCATGATGTTTTCTCATCCAAGCCTGAAAGAATGACTCTGACCAAGCATGAAATTTATACACCACCAGGAGTCATCATAAGACAAAAACCATATCGGATACCCGAGGCGAGATGGGAAGCTGTCACCAAAGAAGTCCAAGAAATGCTGGACCTGGGTGTGGTTGAGGAATCACAAAGTAATTGGTCCAGTCCCATGGTATTGGTACCAAAACCAACTGGGACAATTCCGTTTTGCGAAGACTTCCAAAAACGTAATAAAGTATCACGGTTTGATGCATATGCTGCGAGTCGACGAGTTAGTGGAGAACCTTGCGGGCAGTCAGTACCTTACTACGCTAGACTTAACAAAAGGGTATTGGCAAATCCCTTAGCCAAAGCTGCGTGAGACAAAACTGCTTTTGCCACTCCAGATGGACTATTCCAGTATAAGATGCTTCCATTTGGGCACCATTGTTGGAGATAGACTCAGTATATCAACGTCCTTCGGTCGTCTGTTAATACCCTTGAACATCAGTGAATGGTTCTGTACTTAGCAGCCAGATGGAGACCAGAAATAATGAGACAACACACAGGAGATATGTAGAAACTCAGCAAGTCATTTCTGATCTGACTTGTTGCTCTAGGAGCCTTTATTTATACACAAATGAACAAAGGAATAAAGGTATGGCAGTGTGTTAGCCAATCAAAGTACACCATGTGCAGAGATAAACAATGGCCCTCATTCCGAGTTGTTCGCTCGGTATTTTTCATCGCATCGCAGTGAAAATCCGCTTAGTACGCATGCGCAATGTTCGCACTGCGACTGCGCCAAGTAACTTTACTATGAAGAAAGTATTTTTACTCACGGCTTTTTCATCGCTCCGGCGATCGTAATGTGATTGACAGGAAATGGGTGTTACTGGGCGGAAACACGGCGTTTCAGGGGCGTGTGGCTGAAAACGCTACCGTTTCCGGAAAAAACGCAGGAGTGGCCGGAGAAACGGTGGGAGTGCCTGGGCGAACGCTGGGTGTGTTTGTGACGTCAACCAGGAACGACAAGCACTGAACTGATCGCACAGGCAGAGTAAGTCTGGAGCTACTCTGAAACTGCTAAGTAGTTAGTAATCGCAATATTGCGAATACATCGGTCGCAATTTTAAGAAGCTAAGATTCACTCCCAGTAGGCGGCGGCTTAGCGTGTGTAACTCTGCTAAATTCGCCTTGCGACCGATCAACTCGGAATGAGGGCCTATGATTTAATGAAACCAATTATAACATTCCTGTATATATTCTCATCACTGTTTGCTCATTAATTTAATGAGAAGGCCTTTCTCTTATCGCCATCTGGACATTAATCTTGAAAGCCTTCTTTCCATTGTCACCTGGATATTCCAAAACATACTCCTTTAATGTTCTCATCACGCAATTAAAGTTTTATCTTAGCCTGGGAGTTAACTAAATGTTCTTGTGACTGCAGCTGGAGAAATGATATTGCTCTTAGCAAAATCGTTTCTCACAGAAATATCTATGTAATTCATTTAAGTAAATTACATATACTAGCTGGCTATGCTCATTGATTATTGCAATGAACATTCTAATCAATATCAAATTATGAGACATAGAATCACATCCTACTTATTGGGTTGAAACTTATTTTATAACATTATGCAACCTTTTAGTTTTAAAAACAAAGCTTACAACAGTTATAAAGAGGATTTTATATTTAAAATTGTTCAAATTCCTTTAAAATGCTTTAAGGTCATTTTTCTGGGCGTTTTCCCAATATCTGGGATTCTTGCCAAAAAACTCCTTTAATCTGCAGGTGTGAATTCTTTTAGGCTTATTCGCCTAACGATCTAATAGGGAGTTGCTGCCCTTTTAGATTATAATTTTTAACAAACTACTGTTTTTTATCAATAAATTTCGTGTATGCAAGTACAAAAATTCACATAATAAACTCTTAAAGGGGTAGGTAGGATAATAACAAGCCATATATGCATCTGAGTTGATCCTTGACCATTATCAATATGTTGGAGTGCATATTTCTTATACAGGTTGCTAGGGCTAAGGGTCTCATGCATATATCGTATAAATGTCAGCATTACTTATAAACCTATAAAAATAGTTGAAAGAACTAAAATCAGGCGCTAATAAATTACCACCATATCCTGGTGATCAAGTATTAATATTTGAAATAAAAATTATTTTATATTTATGCTGCAGGAGAGAGCTTGACTTGGGGTAAACAAGTCAAAACGAACTGGCACTAGGAAATCCCAAGTACCAATAACCAGAGAATACTTAACAAATCCCCTCTTGCGCTATAAATAATATGGTATGGCTAAGAGTTCAATAAATCAAAACTTGTTATTCCATATATTTTATATGTTTTAATACATAAAAGATATATATAGATATATATTTCACAAATAAACAACTTGACCGGTCAATAAAATCACTAACATTGCATATTCATATATAGTATTATAAACTTCCTAAGGAGGTGGATCTAGGCATACTCTGTGCACAGAAAAATATAATACTATAATGGTAAAGGTAAAACTCAGTCCGTATATTGAATTCAAGAAATCAAATACCAGCTATAATTTGAATCCATGTAGCAAATGGTATCCTTGAGAGTTACTTTGTATTAAAGTTCCTCAATGAGTTGCCGCTCAGCAGAGAAGAATAATAGTGTTAAAAGAAACCGCTTCACACTGGAGCCTTACGTGTGGTTTCCACCTGCAGTATTATCATGGGAGAGTCCCAATAACAGACGAGGCGGTCTCGTGCTACGGGAACCGAAACCTGCGCTGGCGCCTGCTGTGCTGAATGAAACCCGACTTCCAAGCTCTGTGAGTCCACACCTCTAAGTGCCGTCTGCAAGCACCAAAGTCGCTTTCTCTCTCCTCCCGATTTTCGTCTGTCTAGAGACAGTATCGCAGGATGGCACTGCTGTTGTGGGTTCAAAAGCTGGTACAGGGGTCCAATAATTCTGCTTCTGACGCGTTTCGCTCCTCTCGTGGGGGCTTTATCAAAGAATGAGCTCCAAGTGCTCCAGGACCCTTTTTAAAGGAGTGATCTTAACTCCTATTGGTGCTTATGTTAATGAATGCAAAACACCTGTTCCAACGCCTACTTGATTCCACCTCCTGATCCAACCTCCTCATAGACATATAAAGAAGCATATAAATCCTATCTTCATTTAATATAAAAAAATGGATATTACATAAATAAAAAAAATAAAAAATCTAATGCATATGAATATATGAAAATTAATAAATATGCCCGTTTGTCCATAAACTCTTTTTTCATGTTCAATTGTCTCTTCAACAGTTCAAATAATAAAAACGTAGAAAAAAATATATAGAAAAAATATATACACACGTTCACTTATAATATCAATCTAACCAGTGAATCGAACTCACTACCCTGTCCTTCGTAATCCATTACTCTACCGTTCATCCATCGCCAACCCCTAATAGCTATATCGGATCTTAATACCATTAATGGTCCTAGCAGAGAATAAGAAATCATTTATATATCTATATAAATATGTGTATCCCCCTCTCGATGGGTAGGTTCTTCATATTAGTTTCACGTATTACTCACATTCACAACTCTATTATACGATTATATTCTAGTAGAAAAAAAAAATATTTTCACAATACATAATGATAATAATCTACCAACTTTGGTGCTTGCAGACGGCACTTATAGGTGTGGACTCACAGAGCTTGGAAGTCGGGTTTCATTCAGCACAGCAGGCGCCAGCGCAGGTGCCGGTTCCCGCAGCCCGAGACCGCCTCGTCTGTTATTGGGACTCTCCCATGATAATACTGCAGGTGGAAACCACACGTAAGGCTCCAGTGTGGAGCGGTTTCTTTTAACACTATTATTCTTCTCTGCTGAGCGGCAACTCATTGAGGAACTTTAATACAAAGTAACTCTCAAGGATACTATTTGCTACATGGATTCAAATTATAGCTGGTATTTGATTTCTTGAATTCAATATACGGACTGAGTTTTACCTTTACCATTATAGTATTATATTTTTCTGTGCACAGAGTATGCCTAGATCCACCTCCTTAGGAAGTTTATAATACTATATATGAATATGCAATGTTAGTGATTTTATTGACCGGTCAAGTTGTTTATTTGTGAAATATATATCTATATATATCTTTTATGTATTAAAACATATACAATATATGGAATAACAAGTTTTGATTTATTGAACTCTTAGCCATACCATATTATTTATAGCGCAAGAGGGGATTTGTTAAGTGAAACCTATAAAAATAGCTTGAAATACATCTATAATGGCTGCCATTATACAAAATGGCTGATAGCTGATTTAGCATAATGCTGTCTCTTTTACCATGGAGCACCTGCCATGTTCCAACGAGCCATGGACCGATTATTGAAACCACACCGGGGGGATGTGGTGGCATATCTCGATTACATAGTCATCTTTACAAATACATGGGAAACCCACCTGGAAAGGGTGCAGGCAGTCCTAATCTCTCTAAGGGAACATGGTTTAACTGCCAACCCAGCTAAATGCAAATTGGCACTGACTGAGGCCAATTACCTTGGGTATGTGATAGGTCAAGGAGAAGTCAGACCCCAAAGCTGTGGAAGAAGCCTGGGAAGATCTCAGAACAGCTTTGTGTTCTACCTCAGTTCTGGTAGTTCCGGACTTCAAGAAGACGTTCATATTACCGCCAGACGCATCAACATCGGGTCTAGGAGCTGTTATGTCACAGGAAATAAATGGAGAAGAGAAACTGCTCCTTTACCTAAGCAGAAAGTTAGTACCCAGGGAAACAAGATATGCCATTGTCGAGCTGGAGTGTTTCACCATTAAATGGCCAGTTAAGTCTCTTAAGTATTACCTTCTGGTAACAGACCATGCTCCGCTTCATTGGATGCAGTTGAATAAGGAAGTCAATGCTAAAGTAACACATTGGTTTTTGGCACTTCAACAGTTCAAGTTCAAGGTAGAACATTAGACCTGGAATGCTTCACAAAAATGCTGATGCTTTGTCCAGGCGCTACGAGACCGTAAAGCCCCTGGAAGGAAAAGTCAATTTCCCCAGTAAGGAAAAGCATAGGGGGAGGGTATGTGATGAGAGGGACACCAGACGGTCTGAAGTGGAGTGCCAGACCAGTCGAAAGGAGCCTCGCAAAAAGGAAATGGGATCCGTTCCATATTTTACGACGACCTGGAAAATGCCTACAGCAGACTTTAGAAAAACCCCAGGGAGACAGCAGGAACTATTTTAGCTTCTGTAGTTTGGTTTTGTAGAAAACCGGTAAGGGTCCCTGGGGGTAGATGGGAAAAGAGGGCGGGCCCAATCCACAAAGGTCAGTCCAGGTCTTGTGGGTTCTGCAGCCAGGATGGCTGAGTAATTGTGCACCTGTGGGATACCTAGAAAGGGCTGAAGGTTTCACAGGTGCAGGACCTCTGATGCTGACTAGTGGCCGGAAGCTAGGGCCTAGGCAGGCTAGTGTCAGGGGTCTGGAAGACTATGTATGCCTGAAGGGACTTCGGTATCAGTGATTCCTGTCATGACGCATTTCCATGGAAGCAGGACACTGCACGCACTGGTGACTATAACCCAGGACACTGTCTTGTGTGTGTTTATTTGTAGTGCTGTTGGAAAAAAGCTTTACACTGCTGGATTCATTCTTTTGCATACTGTATGCTGTGTCTATAAACAACTGGCGACTGTGTGATGTTAAACAGCCAGGGAGATTGTTGTTTCTCCAAGTTGTGGTGCAAACAACTTGGTTTTGTTTTATGTAGAAAAGAACCTGTGGTTTAGTTAAGCTGTTTTGTTTTCAATATATACCTTGGTGTCAGTATTGTTGTTTTATAACAACCCAACAATACTGTTACACGGTATACTGACGGACGGCATCCTGATCGTCTGTAAAACCTACTGATCCCCATGGTGTGTACGCACAGAATTGCAGCACTGATTGAGGTGCATGTTGTCTGAAACGTATTGTGCATTCCTGAATGGTGACTTGAAGGTGGCTATTCAAACGAAGGGAGAAGTATGGTACCATCTTTTTAGTGTGTTATGGCAGTGTCACAAGCAGGGCTTAAAGTGGTCCTTGAGAGGTGGTGGAACTCATTTATCCTGCCTCCTAACCACCCCACGCTTTCTCACATTAAGTGGAGCCAGGGCCATGCTAGTGTTTTCGGAACCCCCTGCAGGCTATAGATTACTTACTTTAAAAAAGGGACATTGATCTCACAAAGAAACAGTATGGTCACACAATTGTACCCCCAATTCAAGTTACACCACCCAGTAACATAATCGTATTCACATTAGACTGCATGTACCTACTGACCCTGATTTGTATTACACCACATAGTAATGTCCTTATTCAGGTTACGTCACTCAGTAGTGCCCTTTATTCACGTTGCACTACATAATGGTACCCTTTATACACGTTGTTCCACACAGTAGTGCCCCTTATATACAATACCCACAGCAGTGCCCCTTATACAGAATGCCCATACTTATAGTGCCCCTTACACATAATGCCCACAGAAGTGCCGCTTGTACACATAATGCCGACAATAGTAGTGCCCCTTATACACATCTCTGCCTCCAGAAGCTCACTGCCTGTGTCCCTACTGCAGCTCCATGCCTTGTATCCCTCCAGCAGCTTCGCCACCTCTCTTTTTTTTTTTTTTTTTTACAGCCCCTTCTCATCTTGTCTTCAAGATGCACAGAGCCTGCTCCTCTTCATGGCTCCTCCTCACTTCAGCAGCGGTGACAGCATGACATCACATACACCGTACTGGAAAAGGAAGCCACTGGAACCTGAGGAGGGGATGGATGAATGCTGTCCAACAGACACAGCATGTGCGAGTACCAGGAGGGTGGTCTGTAGATGGAGGAAGACCATGGAGGCACCAGGACCTGAGGAAGGGGGAGGTGGTTGCAGCTCATTAGTAACACTAGCGCCGCCTGCATCATCAATTGATGTAGATGATGGGGCAGGTTTTTCTGTTGGAATTACTGTGCAGGGCAATGGAGGTGGTGGAACTAGTTCCCCCTGCCATTACAGGTGGTGGAACTCAGTTCCACCTCGTTTCCTCCCACTTTAACCCCTGGTCACGAGCGTGTCACAGAAGTGGTTGCACACTCAGATGCATAATCGCTTACATTGGACCTATCATTGGGCTGATGCAAGTTTTGAAAGTGCATCTGATAGTTGTGACTGCAGCCACTCCATGTGGGCGTCTCCAGGGGCGGATTGGCCCACCAGGACACCATGACCGATTCCGATGGACCGGTCTCAAATCTCCATCAGCCAGGCCAATTCACACTTAGGCTGGGCTGGCTCATACTGCTTCCATTGCTTGTGGTTCATTGGAACGCAATCCGGAAGTTAGGCTAGCGGGCACTTCCAGGTGATGCTTGCCGTGAAAAGGGGTGAAGCTGTTCTACACATCCCAGCATGCCCTGCCACAGTTTTGCTACTAAGGTATGCTAAAACCGAGACAGGGCATGCTGGGATGTGTAGTTCCACAGCAGCTGGAGGGCCGCAGGTTGGAAACCTATGCCCTATGGAGACTGTAGTAACATAGAAGTAGAATTTATAACACCTTGGAATGAGGTAATAAGATAAAGGTATTTCCCAGTGGCTCACAAACATTTTTGAATCATGGCGCACAAGAGTGTTTTCACAGCATCCCTAGGCTCAAAAGTTTCTTATTAAGAAATCTAGAAAAAATATTTAATTAATTAAATTGTGTTTCTACGACATCCTTAGGTTCAGTTATGTGGTAAGAGACCAGATTTACTTTTGTTTGTCCACATGTGTTATGATTGGCAGCCACAAGTACTGGTTCTGCCTATTACATTGACCATAAATCATTTGAATTGGTCCTGGACCACCAATCCAAGCACCCCTGCAAGTGCCCAGAGGCACCACACAATGCCACAGCACACAGTTTGGGAATAAATGGTCTAAACAAAGAATGCCATGTGGTCTCTCCTCCCCCACACACTACCCCAAACTATCTCTATCTCTCTATTTATCTCTAGCTCTATCTTACACACCCATATACAGTTAAAAAATATTTACATATTGGATTGTGTTTGACAGTGTGTACTTACTGTTTTATAATATATGTGAACTTTATTGAAGATCAATTGTTAATGAAAATACACTTTACTATATCTTGCATGCAATCTTTCTTGAATAGAATTATCCTAATTATCCTAAAGAGGTATAATTCCGGTGTATAACCTTGCGAGGAAGCTATTAAAATGTATATAATTAGTTTTTATGATAAAGTTATTAAATGATAAAAATAGTATATTTGTTTTAATAATATGATATTAATACAGGGAAGAAAACAACCAGGCTGTTACAGACACATACATATAATCATATCTATAAATCAAAAAATTATACTACTGTAATTTTCTTCCCAGGATTGCATCAAATCGCTTTCCAGTTACTTTCACTTGTATGTCCCTGAAGCCACAGTCTGTGAGGAGCTTGGTGTATTCAGATGGGGTCCTTTCTCTTCCTTCCGCCAGGACCAACATGTTTAATGAGAATAACTGTGCACCCACAGGGCCACTTTTATCTTCATTTAATAGTTCTTCAATCAGCAGAACAGCACCTCCTTTACGTAGCAGAGAGAAAACAGGCAAAGTCCAGCTTACAAGTGAGAATTATTGGAAACATGATAAGTAAAAATATATTTATATTGCATGTACAGTGTTTCAGATATTAACAGATCTTAACAGATATTAACAGGACCAACAAGACTTTGGGTAGCCCTGTTACTCCTTACAATGTGCTAGATTGCAATGAAATACCATCTCAGTTTAGGTGCTGGACTCTGTAAGCTCACTTGTTATTGTTGTCGCCATCGCTGGTCCTCCTCAGTAGACGTAGCTACCACCATACATAGGAAACAACAGTCCTGGCTCATTTTCCAGAATCATGCATACGGTAATATTACAGAAGAACACCAGGCACACAGCAAGTCCAAGTTGGAAGGTTAAATAAATGCTGAATGACTGTTACTCAGTGGCGTAACTACTGCCCCCGCAGTCCTCGCGGTGGCTTGGGGGCGAGGGGCTGCGGGGGCGCCACTGATTTACAGCAGACTGACATGCGGACGAGCGTCCGCATGTCAGTCTGCAGTCTCCTTCCCTCCGCCGCTTGTTGGAGGGACACGGTCACGGCGGGCACAGCGCGCCTCCCTGTGTCCCTCCTGCATCATCTCCGGCAGCCGCGGGTCTAATAGGGGGAAGTGCCGTCCGTGAGCTCTAATTGGCTCACGAACCGGCACTTCCCCCTATTAGACCCGCGGCCGCCGGAGATGATGCAGCAGGAGGGACACAGGAGAGGCGAGCTGTGCCCTCCGTGTCCCTCCAAAAAGCGGGGGGGGGGGGGGGGGGGGCGCATATATGGCACTGGAAGGGGGATATCTGGCACTGGGGCATATATGGTATTGGGGGGAATATCTGGCACTGGGGGCATATATGGCACTGGGGGGGAATATCTGGCACTGGGGGCATATATGGCACTGGGGGGGAATATCTGGCACTGGGGGCATATATGGCATGGGGGGAATATCTGGCACTTGGGGGGGAATATCTGGCACTGGGGGCATATATGGCACTGGGGGCATATATGGCACTGGGGGCATATTTGGCACTGGGGGGGAATATATGGCACTGGGGGCATATCTGGCACTGGGGGCATATGTGGCACTGGGGGGGAATATCTGGCACTGGGGGCATATGTGGCACGGGGGGAATATCTGGCACTTGGGGGCATATATGGCACTGGGGGCATATTTGGCACTGGGGGGGAATATATGGCACTGGGGGCATATCTGGCACTGGGGGCATATCTGGCACTGGGGGGGAATATCTGGCACTGGGGGCATATGTGGCACTGGGGGGGTATATGTGTACCTGGCACATGGGGGGGGCTATATTTGGCACTGGGGCATGTGAGTACCTGGCACCGTGGGGGAATATCTGGCACTGGGGACATATGTGGCACTGGGAGCTCAGCCCTAGCAACAAGGACTACCTCCTAGCAACGAGCATGACACCCAATGCATGAAACACCTGGCAACGAGCATGACACCCAGTGCATGAAACCCCTGGCAACGAGCATGACACCCTGAGCATGAAAACCCCTGGCACCGTGCATGGAACCAAGAGCATGAAACCCCTGGCAACGAGCATGACACCAAGTGCATGAAACCCCTGACAACGAGCAGGTAATTGAAAAGTAATTAGAAGCCTTACTGTAGGACTTAATGTGTAATGGGCATTACGGTGTGTGGCATAATGTATCACGGACATTGCGGTGTGTGTCATAATGCGTCACAGGCATTACGGTGTATGGTATACTATATCACGGGCATTGTGATATGTGGTATAATGTCTCAGGGTCATTGCAGTGTGGCATAATACATAACGGGCATTGCGGTGTGTGGCATAGGGTATAACGGGCAGGGCATTGCGGTATGTGTCGCAGGCATTACGGTGTATGGTATACTATATCACGGGCATTGTGGTATAATGTCTCAAGGTCATTGCAGTGTGTGGCATAATGTGTCACAGGCATTGTATGTGCTATAATGTATCGGGTATTGCAGTGTGTGGCATAATGTATCACGGACATTGCGGTGTGTGTCATAATGTGTCACAGACATTGTATGTGCTATAATGTATCAGGGGCATTGCAGTGTGTAGCATAATGTATAACGGGCATTGCGATTCCTGTCATAATGTGTCACAGGCATTACGGTGTGTGGCATAATGTGTCACAGGCATTACGGTGTGTGGCATAATGTGTCGGGGGCATTACAGTGTGTGCATATTGTGTCATGTGCATTATTGTGTGCGGCATAATGTCTAAGGGCCATTGCAGTATGTGGCATAATGTATACTGGGCATTACTATAAGGAGGAAAAATGGCAAATAATGTAAGGGGCATGAATCAGGATTATTTTTCTTTCCTGTGGTGGCCAACGTATGGGCGTGCAGGTTGCAAAACTGGGGTATAAGGTAGTCTTTTCCTGCAATGCCACGCCCTTTATACGAAACCACGCCCATACCAACGAAACCACACCCCTTTTTTGGCGCGGGCGCCTTCGGCGCGCGCATATTTGTCCCTTTCTTGCTCCCAATTATGGAGCATGAAGGGGGGGGGGGGCGCCGGAGAATTTTTTGGCTTGGGGGAGAAAAATTTCTAGTTACGCCACTGCTGTTACTACTGACAGCAGCTGACTATTTTATGTCTCTGACTTACTGTTTCCCCTCACTCCAACCATGCTGCACCACCACTAGCTGCACAGGATGCCAGGGCCCAAAAGTTATTTTATTATTGGTGCATGATAATGCTTTTCCGTACACTAGACTCACATTTTCCCCAGCTACAGCTAGAATTGTTATTCCAGTACCCAGAGGCATCTGAACGGGTGAGGTAAGGTGGCAGCTCGCCCCCCCCCCCCCCAACAAAAAACAAAAAAACATGAGAGGCGCCAATGTACAGGAGGAGCGATGTGCTGTCAGATGAAAGACCACACATCACAACCTCCATTTAATACAGGGACCAGCAGCAGCAGCAATATGTGGCTGTACAGCCCCTCATGCTTCCAGTGCCAGTTCATATGCACAGGAGACAGAACGGGGCTGCACGCTACCCACCCACCTTACTAATGCCATGAATATCAGACATTTAGGGGGGGGGGGGGTCTAAAGCAGAGAAGCTCCGCCCCCATGAGAGACCTGTAGCTGTGTTTTGTCAGGTAGTGTCTCTCCCACTCCCTCACTCCCTAACACACTCTCTCATCTTGCTCCTATCTCTCTCTCCCTAACCATCTCTCTCCTCTTGCTCCTGTCATTCTCTCTCTCCCTAACACTCTCTCCTCTAGCTCCACTCTTTCTCTCTCTCTCTCTCTCTCTCTTTAGCTCCATCTTTCTTTTCCAGACAATCTCTCTTGCTACCCTCTCTGTCTCTCTCTCCCTCCCTCTGATACCCTCTCTCTCTTTTGCTCACTCCCTGATGCCCTCTCTCATCCCTTTCTCTTTCTCCCTGACACCCTCTCTCTCGCGCGCTCCCCTCTCTCATTCCCTCTTTTTACATGAAACCCTCTCTCTCTGTCTCTCCCTTTCATTCTCTCTTCTCTCTCTCACCCGGATACCCTTTCTTGCTCCTATATTTCTCCAAAATATCTTCTCTCTTTCATGCTCCCCTCTCTCTCCCTGGGCGGGATGTACTAATAGACATTGCCGCCGATCGTCACTATGCTAATCGCATACGTTCTAACATATGCGATTAGCATTGCGAAGGACAGCTCTCCCGATAACAGCTGCCCTTCCTGATCCCCAGCGGCACCATCACTTCTGGGTTTCAGCCCCCAAGTCATTCTGCGCATGTGTTGACCTGGCAGCCGGGGCTTTGTATATTAGGAAAATGCGTTAAACTGTGGTTTACCACATTTTCTTCTTAGTACATACCCAGAGCCAGCCCTAACCAATATGATGCCCTAGGCAAGATCTTGGCTGGTGCCCCCTAGCACCGCCACCATTTCCACCTCTCACCCTGAACCCCTTTCCCAGCACCATTACCCCCACCCATAAGTCCTTATTTTGGTGTTCCTACCCCCTATATTTTAAATAGGAACAGTTCGCACATTCGGCGCGCAGCCCAAAAAGGGGTGTGTTTTTGCTGGCAAGGTGCATGGCCACACAATAGTAAACCCAATTCAAATTATACCACAGAGTAGTGCATCATTTTTCATATTTTATCATGCAATAAACAGTAGTATACAGTAGTACCATTTTACCTTATATACATTACTCCTCACAGTAGTGCCCCTTATTCACATTACATCACACTGAATTGCCACTTATTCACATTACACCACATCATATTGCTCTTTATACACATTAGACCACACAGTACTGCTCTTTCTATATGTTACAACACACAATAGAGCACCTTATGCACATAATGCCACACATTAGTAATGCCTTTATACACATAATACCACACAGAAATGCCTCTTACACATTTTTACACACATTATTAATGTCCTTAGAAACATAATTCGCTTTACACATTATACCAACCTTTTTTAATGCCCTTATACAAATAATGTCCCTTACACATATGCTGCACATTATTAATGCCCTTATACACATGACACACATAGTGTCCCTTATACATAAGCCACACATTATTAGTGCCCTTATACACATAATGACACATCACAGTGCCCCTTACACACAGTGGCGTAAGTTTGTCCCAGTCGCCCGGAGGCATGATAAATTTTGGTGCCCCCCTACATATACACACACATACCATATGTAACTATCCGGCACTCAGGGTGAACAGTAGTAGCGCGCTCAGGTACCTTTCCCAATAGTAATATAGAATAGATACACATACAAAGTGGACACACTCCAAGTCAGTCATTACAATAAAACAGACATCAGAATACCTTTATAGTACTCCTACTGTGCTTCCTCACATGCCAGTGGGTCTCGATGGAGGTGCTTTGGCACAGCGGTTTGCCGATATATATAAAAAAACACACAAACACCTCATTCACTTAAAAACACACACATGCCTCTTTCACTTAAACATACATACGCCGCTTTCACTTAAAAACACACACATGCCTCTCACTTACCCATGCCTCTTTCAATCACTCACACACATGCCTCCTTCACTTAAAAACACACACACACACTGCTTTCACTTAAACACACACACATGCCTCTTTCACTTAAACACACACATATGCCTCTCACTTACACATGCCTCTTTCACTCACTTACTCACACACACACGCCTTCTTCGCTTAAAAACACACACACACCACTTTCACTTAAACACACACGTCTCTCACTTACACACACGCCTCTCTCACACACACACACACACACACACACTCAGAAACGGACACCCCTCCATATATTTGTAAGGTAGCGTGTACCCAGACCAGGTGTGTGCTCTGTACATAGTCCTGTAGAAATGCTCAAATGCCTCCTTTAATCCTTGCCTCTCACACACATGCCTCTCACTAATAAACACACATGCCTCTCACTTACACACTTGTCTCTCAATTACACACACATGCCTCTCACTTGCGCACACACACACCTCTTGCACACATGCCTCTCACACACACATGCCTCTCACTTACACACACATGCCTCTCACACACAGACACCTCTCACACACATGCCTTTCACACACACATGCCTCTCACTTACACACACACATGCCTCTCACACACATGCCTCTCCCTTATACACACATGCCTCACACACACGCCTCTCACACACATGCCTCTCATTTACACACACATGCCTCTCACACACACACATGCTTCTCACACACATGCCTCTCACACACGCCTCTCACTTACACACACACACACACACACACACGCCTCTTACACACACATACCTCTCACACACTTGGCTCTCACTTACACACACAGCTCTTACACACACCTCTCACACACATGCCTCTCATTTACACACACACCTCTCACACACACGCTTCTCCTACACATGCCTCTCAATTACACACACATCCCTCTCACACACATGCCTCTCACTTACACACACATGCCTCTCACACACATGCCTTTTACTTACACACACACATGCCTCTCACACATGCTTCTCACACACATGCCTCTCACTTATATACACACACACACACACACATGCCTCTCACACGAATGCCTCTTTTACTAGAACACACAACTTTCCTTAAAAACACACACACACATCACTTAAAAACATGCAGACACAAAACACATTGCTTCCAACATTTATTAAAGCCCCCCAGCACCCCCAACTACACCTCCCCCCCCACACACACACACACATACATACACACACCCCACAGTGCAGTTTGAGGCAAGTGCTGCCAGTGCCTACCTTTGGCTATCATCAGCCTGACGGAGGAGCAGAGAGCTTCACTCGGCTGGCTTGCTTAACTGGATGGGCCCAGGAGGAGCTGCGCTCTGGAGCTCCCCCTAGCTGCAGCCAGTGCCAGCTCTCTGTATATACAGGAGGCAGCTTCCGTGTCACTGACACAGCTCCTCCGCCTGCAAGAATGATTAAAAAAAAAGCAGCAGCGAGCGATCGTCAGGCAGCGAGAGACAGTGGAGGAGATGTACAGGGGGTACATCTCCTCCACTGTCTCCCGCTGCCTGACGATCGCTCGCTGCTGCTTTTTTTTTTTTTGCAGGGGGCAGGTCAGGAGCCTGGTGGTAGCCGACTCCACTAACTCCCACAGTTCCACCACTGCTTACACATATGCCACACATTATTAGTGCCCTTATACACGTAATGCCCCTTACACATACGCCGCACATTATTAGTGCCCTTATACACATAATGACACACATAATGTCCCTTACACATATGCCGCACACTATTATTGCATTTATACACATAATGACATGCATAATGGGGGTGATTCCGAGTTGTTCGCTCGCTAGCTGCTTTTAGCAGCATTGCACACGCTAAGCCGCCGCCTACTGGGAGTGTATCTTAGCATAGCAGAATTGCGAACAAAAGCTTCGCTAATTTTCTCGTAACTATTACCCCGCAGTTTCTGAGTAGCTCCAGACTTACTCAGCCATTGCGACCAGCTTAGTCCTTTTCGTTCCTGGTTTGATGTCACAAAAACACCCAGCGTTTGCCCAACCACTCCCCTGTTTCTCCAGCCACTCCTGCGTTTTGCAACTCGAACGCCTGCGTTTTTCCGCACACTCCCATAAAATTCCCAGTTTCCGCCCAGAAACACCCACTTCCTGTCAATCACACTACGATCAGCACAGCGTTGAAAAAGCTTCATTATACCGTGAGTAAAATACCTAACTTTTCTGTAAAATAACTAAGTGCATGCGCTCTGCGAACCTTGCGCATGCGCAGTAAGCGACTAATCACAGTATAGCGAAAATCGGCAATGAGCGAACAACTCGGAATGACCCCCTATGCCCCTTACACATATGCGAACACTACTGCACAAACAACTCACCCGCACACAGCACTCACACGAATGCTAACACTGTGACCTCTGCCTCTGCTTGGATACATATGTGTCCTCATACATCCTGCCTCAATACGCCATGCAGCAGGAGATGCCTGGCATGAGTCAGTTGGTAGCTCCCGCCTCCCAGCCAGCTCTGCTAATGTCGAGCACCTTTTTTTTTCATGAAAATGCATCTTATTTGCATTAGTATGTGGCTAGGACGCACAAGCAGCTTCTGCTGATTAAAATGATATGTGGCATTGCTAACTTCTGAGTGAGACTGTGACTGTCTCTGCATACGAAATGCTACACAGAGAATATAGTTGTGCTGCATATCATTTTAATCAGCAGAAGCTGCTTGTGCCCCTAGGGATACCAAATGCCCTAGGCATTTGCCTAGTTTGCCTATGTCTAGGGCCGTCTCTGTACATACCGCCCCCTGACACCCTCTTTGTTTCCTTCTCACTCTTTCCTGCTCCTATAAGGGGAATTGTAGTAACATCAGGGGGGATGTGTGGGTGTGGAGGATGAGGTGGGAGGGTAACCCAGATATATCTCCTCCCCACCTATTTGGCCCCCGTAGTACTGCCTCCCCCTCCCTAGTGGCTCCACCCCAGGGGTGCCAAAATAAGGATCTTTCTTGTCCCCCCCCATCCTATAAATGTCCTGATGCCCCTGCCCATACCCTATGTATCATGTTTTTTCCATCACTTTTAATCGATGTTGGGATTCCAGGGTTAAAACATACATTTACCAAACATTTAGAAACTAAATATAAAAAATCATCTGTTAGTTAGTGTGTGTTTTAACCCTGGAAGCCCAACATCAATTAGAATCAATTTAAAACCGATCTAACATCGAACAAAAACAAACAAAATTGACCTTTAGTAAATATTACCCCTTATGACAACAACAGCAGGAAGCACTGAGAACTCATAATTATAGATGAGCGGGTTCGGTTCCCTGAGATCCGACCCCCCCCCCCCGAACTTCACGCTCCAAGACAGGATCCGAGTCCGGCTTGAGACTTCCCGAGAGCGAGGCAAAACGTCATCATCCCGCTGTCGGAATCTTGCGGGTTTTGGATTCCATATAAACAGCCGCGTATCGCCGCAATTTTCACTCTGGACTTGGAGAGTGAGGGAGACAGACCTCTGTCTCTCTCTGTGGGTGGTGGCGTCGGGTGAGGTTAGTGTGTGCTCTGTAGGGGTGCTGCTGCAGTCACTGTTGTGTACCTGTGCTTTGTTAGGGATGCTGTCCTGGCTGTCCTGACTGTCACTGGCTGTCACTGGTGTTTAATGTGCTGCAGCTGTACATGGGTGTTGCTGTCCTGGCTGTCACTGTGTTGTACAGGGTGCAAGGGCACTGTCCTCCTCCTGTGTGCTGCTGGCCCTGTATGTTGTAAAAATTCAGGGGTGCAGTTGTTAAAAATTAAAAGCACACTGCTGTATGATGTAAAATATTGGGGTGCTGTTGTTCAAATAACATTACACTGGTCCTGTATGCTGTAAGTATACAGGGGTCCTGTGAAAATTAAGGGGTGCTGTTCTGTGTGCTGTAATAATAAATGGGTGCTGTCCTGTGTAATGGAGAACAACTATTTGGATGAAATACGTCCAGTTCCTAGTACTAGTGCTGAAGCTGCTGCTGCCACCAGTCATGACATTGAAGATGCAATTCCATCAACGTCGTCTGCTAAGGCCGATGCCCAATGTCATAGAGGGCATGTAAAATACAAAAAGCAAAAATTAGTAATCAGAAAAAAAGAAATTATATGACGAGAAACGTAAAATTGGCAAAATGCCTTTCACGACAAGTGGCAAGGAAGGCTAATGCCTTGGTCTATGTTCATGACTAGTGGCACAGCTTCTCATGAGCATAGAAGCCCTCCTCCCTCTCAATAAATTAAAAAATAAATAAGCTTGTTAAAGCACAGGAAAATACAACTGTGCGTTCAGAGATATCACAAATCCCCAAGGAGAGTCCAAGTGTGTCCGCGGTTGCGATGTCTAGGCCTCACCTTCCCAAGATTGTATGGAAAGAGAAGGCTCATACCACCATTTGCACACACCCTGCAAGTGCTAGGAAGAGCACCCACAGTCCAGTTGCTGATATTGAGATTGAGGATGTCACTGTAGACGTACACCAGGATGAGTAGGATATAGGTGTAGCTGGCACTGAGGAGGAAGTTGACGATGAGGATTCTGATGGTGATGTGGTTTGTTTGAATAAGACACCAGTGGAGACAGTTGTTGTCCGAGGGATGAGAAAGCCTATTGTAATGCCTGGGCAAACTACCAAATATGCCACCTCTTCGGTGTTGATTTATTTCTCCACAAATCCGGACAACAGGTGTCAAGCCATGTGTTGCCTTTGTCAATCTCTATAATAAGTAGCGGTAAGGACGTTAACCACCTAGGAACATCCTCCCTTACACGTTACCTGCAGCGCATTCATTGTCAAGTTCAGAAACTTTGGGTAAGAGTGTAAGCAGTCCACTGATGCCTAAATCCCTTCTTCTTCTTGTATCCAAGCTCCTGCAAGCCACACCACCAACTCCCTCAACGTCAATTTCCTCCTCAGTCAGGAATGTCGGTAGTCCTGCCGGCCGTGTCACTGGCGTCACTGACAAGTCCTCTCCTAACCGGGTTTCCTCCAGAGAATACTTGAGTGGTATGCCTACTGCTGCTGCTGCCGCTGTTGTTGTTGCTGCTGGGAGTCTATCGTTATCCCAGAGGGGAAGTCGGAAGACCACTTGTGCTACTTCAACTAAGCAGTTGACTGTCCAACAGTCCTTTGCGAGGAAGATGAAATATGACAGCAGTAACCCTGTTGCAAAGCAGATTACTAAGGCAATAACAACTATGCTGGTGTTAGTGCATCCGTTATCCGCCATTAGTGCAGTGGGATTTAGACAGTTGAAAAACATACTGTGTCCCTGGTACCAAATCCCGTCTAGATTTCACTTCACTAAGAAAGCAATTCCCGGACTGTACAGGGACGATAAGAAAAGTGTTCTCATTGTCCTGAAAGATGCAGTTGTACCCAGTATCCACTTAACCACGGACATGTGGACAAGTGGAGAAGGGCAAACTAAGGACTACATGACTGTGACAGCCCACTGGGTAAATGTATTGTCTCCCGCAGCAACAACAGCAGTGGCACCAGTAGGAGCATCTCACAAATGCAAACTCATTCCTAGGCAGGCTACGCTGTGTATCACTGGTTTCTGTAAGAGGCACACTGCTGACAACCTCTTACGGAAACTGAGGGACATCATTGCACAATGGCTTACCCCACTTAGACTCTCCTGGGGATTTGTGATATCTGACAACGCCACCAATATTGTGCATGCATTACAACTGGGCAAATTACAGCACGTCCCATGTTTGTATATACAATTAATTTGGTGGTGCAGAATTTTATTTAAAAATGACAGGGGCGTGCAGGAGATGATGTCAGTGGCCAAAAAAATTGCGGGCCACTTTCAACATTCAATGACTACGTGCTGAAGACTGGAGCACCAGCAAACACTCCTGAACATGACCTGCCATCACCTGAAGCAAGAGGTGATAGCGAGGTGGAATTCAACACGCTATATGCTTCAGAGGATGGAAAAGCAGCAAAAGGCCATTCAAGCCTATACATCCACCTATGATATAGGCAAAGGAGGGGGAATGCACCTGACTCAAGCGCAGTGGAGAATGATTTCAGTTTTGTGCAAGGTTCTCCAATCCTTCGAACTTGCCACAAGTGAAGTCAGTTCAGACACTGCCAGTTTGAGTCAGGTCATTCCCCTCATCAGGCTTATACAGAAGCAGCTGGAGAAATTGAAGGAGGAGCTAATACGGAGCGCTTCCACAAAGTATGTGGGACTTGTGGATAGATCCCTTCATTCGCTTTGCCAGGATTTAAGGGTGGTCAATCTGTTGAAATCAGAGCACTACATTTTGGCCACCGTGCTCGATCCTAGGTTTAAAGCCTATGTTGGATCTCTTTCTGGCAGACACAAGTATGCAGAGGTGCAAAGACCTGCTGGTGGGAAAATTGTCAACTCAAGCGGTACATGACCCGTCAACAGGTCCTCCTTAATTTTCTCCCACAACTGAAGCTGCGAGGAAAAGAAAATAATTCCTAGCCCACCCACTGGTGGTGATGCAGGGCAGTCAGGTGCAAGTGTTGACATCTGGTCTGGACATCAAAATTAATTATGAATTCCTCCAGGAGGACCTTTACCAGCAATTGCCTCCAGAATGTACACAGGGACCTGTGATGGTGGATTCCAGTGGGGACGAATTTATACTCTGTGAGGATGAGGATGTTCACACTGAAAGGGGTGAGGAATCGGAGGATGAGGACGACATCTTGCCTCTGTAGAGCCAGTTTGCACAAGGAGAGATTGTTTCTTTTTTGGTGTGGTGATTAATTGCTTTTTTTTATGTGGGGATCAAACAAACCAATCATTTCAGCCACAGTCGTGTGGCAGACCCTGTCGCTAAAATAATTGGTTTGCTAAAGTGTGAATGTCCAGTTTATACAACATGAGGGTGGGAGGGAGATCCCAAGGACAATTCCATCTTGCACCTCTTCTTTTTTTTTTCCTTTGCATTATGTGCTCTTTAGACCTAGTTTTCAAAGTGCCATCCTGTTTGCCACTGCAGTGCCACTCCTAGATGGGCCGGGTGTTTGTGCCGCCAACTTGGGTCGCTTAGCTTAGTCATCCAGTGACCTTGGTGTAACCTTTTGGCCTAAAAACAATATTGTCAGGTGTGAGGTGTTCAGAATAGACTGCATATGACTGGAAATGAATGTATTGAGGTTAATAATACCATAGGATCAAAATCTTCGCCAAAATCTGTGATTTTAGCTCTTTGGTTTTTTTTTTTTTTTTTTTTTTTCAAAAAATCATCCAGACCCAAAACATGAGCAGGGATCCAGATCCAAAACGCAAAACACGAAAAGTGCCCGCCACACATCCTTTTTTGGTATTTGTTGTATCTCTGTAACAGAGCTATATATTTCTATAAAGTGTGTCCAAGTGAATTCTACCCAGCGCATTTGGTTTTAACTAGGGATGTGCGCCGACCCAAATCTCGAGATTTGGGTTCCTGTTTTGGATCTGTATCTCCTTCATGTTTTGGATCTGTATTTGTTTTGCCAAAACCTCCCTTGTGAGTTTTGTATTTGTATTTGTTTTGGATATGCAGGGCCGGATTGGCCATTAAACCCACCGTGGAGATCCTCGGTGGGCCGAATCAGTGTCCAGGCCATCTGTCATCTGCTGGCTAGCCCTCCCTTGGCTGCCTGTTATGCACAAAAGCCGTGACTGGGTGACGCGCTAAGGGGGTGGGGCCACAGATGACAGACGGCCCGCACACCAATCAGATCTACTAATACAGCTGATATAATGAAAATAGGCCCCACCCACAAGGAAGGACGTATACGCGCACCACAACGCCAGGGACCTCGGAGAAGAGAGCATCAACTTCAAGCAGGAGCAGTCACTGACTCCGCAGCCTGCACTGTGCTCCCCGGGCCACCGCCGCGCTGTGCTTGCACATTGTTTGGGCCCCTAACCTGGGACAAGCTAGCAATGATCTGAGCTCCAGTACTGGCTGGCCCCTCCTCTCCTGTCTCCTAACTGCCTCCCTTCTCTACCCCGGCCAGCATCCATCCTGCTGCCTGCCTTCTACACCCACCAGGTAATAAAATGCTTGGAGGGTGGTCGGGACTAAAGGTTATGTGCAAAAATATGTGTGGCATACATTTGGGTGGGTGTTTGTGTGTACTAAGTGTGTGTGTGTCTGATGGGGGGGAAATACATATGTAAGTGATCATACAACTGTGTGGGTATGTGGACT